>NC_064575.1:31851678-32547656 GCF_937001465.1 Orcinus orca | reverse complement strand
CCCGTGTCCCCTGCATCGGCAGGCGGACTCTCAACCACTGCACCACCAGGGAAGCCCAGCAGGTTATTTTTGATGCTTCTGGGTTTATGGGTTTCCTCCCAGGGAAGTTAACCTTGAGCCGAGACAGTCTGTAGATAATGTAAACCACCATCTGGCAACCTTCCTTTTTCTAGTCTAGATAATCTGCAACTGTAGCGCAATAAAATTTGCCTTGCAACCATCAGTTGTCTTGGTCCTTCTGACCCCATTCGTCGGTGCCACTTCAGTTCCTTACCCCTTCCCTTCTGACCCTGGGCGGTGAGATCCTCTTTCTCCGGCTGGTCCGCGGCACACATGAATATATGTTTTTGTCTTGCTGTACTGCACCTGTGCTGTCTAGTAACAGATATTTTGTCTGCTAGTAGTGTTCTAGATTATGTCTTTCCAAAGCGCTGAGGCAGTGCACCTATTCTGTAGTTGCAGCTGATGCCTGAATGTAGCCTAGCTGACAAATTATTGATTAATAAGAACTTGAATTTCTCAAAGATTTGTACTGTTAACCAAAATCTGAGCAAGGAGTCTCAAAAGTAATTCTTAGCCAGAATTACATGTTAATGAACCATTTAACAGTGTGAATCAAGGAACATCAGTGTAAGGATTTCTTTTAATTTATTTTTTACCTGCTTGAAATATCAGTTAAAGTTTGCCAGCTTGGTTGCAGATGAACGGACGTTTGAAGTTCACCAAACTACTTAATGTGGGATAGGATAATAGACTTCCAGCGCCCTCAAGACTGCGACCTTGCAGCCATTTTACATAGCACATCCTCCTCCTATAGGGATGAACCTTTCCCTGGCCCGAAAAGTAGCAGCTCTGTTGAAGCTTTGCTTATTGTAACAGGCTTTTGTTTCCAGGTTACATGTCTGTGGAAGACTTAATTCTGAATAGAGATATAGATATTACTGGAAACTAATTGTTTTTTCTATTATACTCTGATTTATCAAAAAAGTAAAACATTTAAATTGTGCTACAGAAATTCAGAAGTTGTCTTGCAATCTTTAAACAATAAATGAATGAGTTGCCCTTAAAAAAAAAAAAGGATTAAGCAGTTAAGCTGTTGGTCCCACATCAGACAAATTTTCCTATACCTTCTGTCAATATTGTTAACAGAGACTGTTATTTTATTAATCCTTATGATCCCATGATTCTTTCTTTCATGTTTCAGGGCACAGCAGGTGAGAGAGTGGATTTGTTAAGCTGGGTGGGTTTATCCTTCTTTTATGCGTTCATTCAATTTTATGTTCATTTGCTTATTGTACACACATGGCAATAGAAGCTGCTAAAGCAATCATTGCTATTCTGCAAAACAACAAGGCACAGAAGCAGATGTCTTATTTCTGAGATTTCTCCCCCCAGGATTATTATGATTAAAGATCCTTTCCCCCACTCCCTGGAGAGGACAAGGGGCTGGCTGCTCGCTGGAGGTTTTTTAATGACTTGGGGAAAGGCTCAAATATCCCCCCATTATGGTAATCCACCCCAGGGGCAAACCACACAAGAATATTATGAATTTATTGTATTTTTCTATCCTTGCAAAGGTAATACTCAGCTCATTAGAATATGAAAACTATACTGTCAAATTTCAGAATTACATGGATGAAGAAAATCACCAAAGTGGCATCATATCACGTGTGTTATAGTTGTATTTACTATATTGACTATATTAACTATGCTGTGTTAAGAATATATTGTATAACTATATATTGAAAAGGCAAAATGCTGTAACTTATTTCAGAGAAAATAATTATGTTGGCAAACCCCAAATTGTACATTGTAGACAGGTCCTAGGAAAAGAAGATTTAATTCATAGTGGACAAGAGGTTAGCTTCTGTTTTCAGCCATGTGCTATTTCAAGAATTAAACGTCATGAATAATACAGGATATAAGAGGAATAGTCTAAAGACGGAAAAGCACATTTTGATTAGGAAAGAGAATTTATGGCTTAAGTCTTTTTTTTTTTTAAGGAAAACTGCCTTATTACTATGAGATAAGAAAATTGTTTCCTTCTTTTCTTCCTTGCTTCTTTTTCTTTTTTTTAACCTTTTTAATTTTGGATATTTGACCTCTAAGCTGAGATGACTGAAAATGCCTCCTCTGGGCATCAACCTTTTTGAAAGACTTTTTCCCCCTCCCTAAGGGCTATTTGTCTCTTGGAGGCATTGCCTACATTACTCACCAAGAGGCAAGCACTTGTCCTTGCACTAAATGCTGACATCTCCTGATAAGAGGGAAGCTGCAAAGTAGAAGAATTGAAGGTCAATATGTTGATATTGGTCTCAAGAGCATTGATGTACATTTGTGTATTGGGGAAGGGGAGAGAAGCTTGAGAGTGGGCCAGTGGGGAGGGGTAAATATTTTGTGATGCTGTCTACCTATGGGCTTATAAAGTTTACAGCTGCATTAGGAGGACAAGCATTACCATTAGCATGAAAAGCAGGGCAGACCTCAGTTGCAAAAGCTTCTAGCCATACACATAGGGCAATACGTAAATGATACACCTTATTGCATTCACCCATTCACCCTCCCCTGTTCATGCTAATTGGAAATTTCAATCCATTTCAGAGAAGTAACACAACTATCGATCATTTTCCCTGGCACGAATCTTCCTAGAGCTCACGCACTAGCCCATGTGTCTTAGATTTAATATCTGATCACTAGCTGGATTGAAGCCAAGAGGTGGTTCCCAAAGTTGCTGCACATTAGAATCACCTGGGGAACTCTGAGCCCTCCCTGTGCCCAGGCTCCTCCCTAGACCTACTGAATCAAAATCTCTGGGGCTGGGACCCAGACACCAATGTTTTTCTTAAAAGCTCTTTAGGTCATTCAAATGAGCAGCAAAGCTTGAGAAGCAGCCCAATAACGGGAACAAACTTACTTCACACAGATAAAGTGGGGCAATTCATATGTTAAAAGAACATGAATATATGTCCATGCCTCTCTCACGCTTTGTCACAGTTTACCCTTCCCCCTCCCCATATCCTCAAGTCCGTTCTCTAGTAAGTCTGTGTCTTTATTCCTGTTTTACCCCTAGGTTCTTCATGACATTTTTTTTCTCAAATTCTATATATATGTGTTAGCATACGGTATTTGTCTCTCTCTTTCTGACTTACTTCTACACTGTTGGTGGGGATGTAAATTGGTGCAACCACTATGGAAAACACTATGGCAGTTCCTCAAAAAGCTAAAAATAGAGCTACCATGTGATCCAGCAATCTTACTCCTGGGCATATATCTGGACAAAACTATAATTCGAAAACATACATGCACCCCTATGTTCACAGCAGCACTATTTATAATAGCCAAGACATGAAAACAACCTAAATGTCCACTCACAGATGAATGGATAAAGAAGATGTGATATATATAAAATGGAATACTACTCAGCTATAAAAAAGAATGAAATAATGCCATTTGCAGCAACATGGCTGGACCTAGAGACTATTATACTAAATGAAGTAAGTGAGAAGGAGAAAGACAAATACCATATGATATCACTTATATGTGGAATCTAGAATATGATACAAATGAACTTATCCATGAAACAAACAGACTCACAGACATAGCACACAAACTTGTGGTTCCCGAGGGGAAGGGGGAGGTGGGGGAGTGATGGATTAGGAGTTTGGGATTAGCAGAGGTAACCTATTATATATATGATGGATAAACAACAAGGTCCTACTGCATAGTACAGGGAACTATATTCAATGTCCTGTAATTAACCATAATGGAAAAGAATATGAAAAATTATATATACGTATAACTGAATCACTTTGTTGTACAGCATAAACACAACATTGTATATCAACTATACTTCAGTAAAATAAATTTTTAAAAAAAGGAAAAAAAAGAACATGAATATATATATATACATATATTTCTTTTTTTCCTCTTTATTCTGTTTGTGTTTCAAATAGGCTTTTTTTTTTTTTTCCTTCTGCAAAAAGCGTTATTGTTTCCATTTGGTCCAAGGCTTGGGAGAGGGCTCCAGGGCGGTTACAAAGCTGCCTAGTAGCTGCAGAGCAGGGCTTCAGGCAGAAGCTCTGATGCCAGAGGGCCTCCTCGGAGGCCGCTGGACTTCAGAGACTCCTGTTTGTGCTCGAGGGTGAGCCTTTCAAAGAGATACTCGCCCAGCACAGCCTGCGGACCAGCCAGCCTGCGGAGGTTGGTCAGGTGGTCGCCCATCTTCTTGATGAGTTTCACCTGCTCCTCCAGGAAGCGGCTCTCCAGGAAGTCACAGAGGTGGGAGTCTGCGCGGGCGGAACCCAGGGCGCGCAGATCTGATAGTGCCTGGTGCAGGCTCTTGTCCCTAAGAATGGCGGCTTCCACCGCGTCCTGGGTTTTACCCCACTCATCTTGAGAAGGCTTCCTCACATCCTGGAAGAGGGCGCGGCCACAGCACTGGTTTTGCATTTTCAAGAGATGCTGGGCGCCCTCACACTTCTCCTCAGCCAGTTGGCGAAAAATGTGGCCCACACTGTCCAGAGTCCCATTGTTGCTGTCGAAATAGAAGCTCAGAGAGAGGTAAGTGTCCCCAGATGCATGTTGAACAGGCGGTGGACGGCGGCCTCCACCTCGATGGAATAATTCTGACGAACCTGGGAACTCGTGGTTGATCAGTGATAAGGAGCTAAGCTCAAAAAACGGTGCTGGCCTGTCCTGGAGGCTGAGGATAGCTGAGTGGCTGATTCCAAAGGCTGCGACAGGAAGAAAGGTTGGAGGGTGGTCGGGGGCTGGAGCAAGGAGCGTCCCTGGGTCTGTTCATTCCAAACACTGTTGAAGCAAAAGACAGAACTGCAGGACTGCCGAGCGCACTGCCTCAAATAGGCTTTGATATAAATGAACAAGAAGTCCAAGCAAGGACAAAACTTACCCTTCCCCCCACCAAAATAGCTGGCGATACTAGAATCTAGACCTGGGAAGGGATTCTTCCATTACTTTCTGAACATTCCAGGCCACTAGAGCAGTGGTTCTCAAAGTATGGTCACCTTGTAACCAAGCAGTACCCTATGGGGCCTTCCTAGGACAGACCCATCCCCCATAACCTCTGCTGTAGTTCCTCTCTGAAGTACTCAGATAATAGTATCTCAGGCATATTTCTTGAGTTTTCAGATGCTCAAAACCACCACCCAGTGGAAGAAATTAACTCCTTGATGATCATGAGCACGTAGCCCCCAGACCTTCTGGCACCTAAGGATGGATAATGTTACCTGCCCTGTGGCCTCAACATAACCAATCAGAGGATTGTGCACGAGCTGATCACATTCCCTGGGACGTCCCTCCCTCACCTGGCCTTTAAAAATGCTTTGCTGAAATCCTTTGGAGATTTCAGGGTGTTTTGGAACTCGGGCCACCCCTCTCCTTGCTCGATCCTGCAATAAACCTTTCTCTGCTCCAGACTCCAACCTTTAGGTTTGTTTGGCCTCACTGTGCTTCAGACACACGAACCTGCATTCGGTAACAACCTGACCAGTTTTACCAGCGTCCCCTGATAATGTGTCAGATATTCAAGTTTTAGGGCCCTGTCCCAGCCCTATGGAATCAGCAGCTCTGGTGGGGCTCAGTGATCTCTGTTATAACAGGCCCTCCAGATGATTTTTATTCACCTTAAAGTTTGAAAATATCTGCATTGTCAGCTGGCCAAAGCGTCCACCAGCAGGTGAAGGGGAGTGGTGCCTGGAAAAGATAGGGACCAGCCAAGGCAAGTACAGCAGCATTTGCCGTGGTAGTAATGGAGAATGCCTTTTCTCCACTGGTTGGCACAGACTAGGATCTGGGAGCAGTGGCAGGGTTATTTAGGATGCTTTACATTTCAATGTAGAGGGACCGCTGTCCTGGTTTGCCAGGGACTTCCCCTGTGTGAGCACTTAAAATCTCATCCTGGCAAACCCCTTAGCCCTGGGTTTGAAAAACATAGGGAATAACATGAAATTTAGGGGAAACATGATCTAGGTTTTGGGCAAGTCACAAGTGCTAATTAAAGCTAAGCAAGTATGGACAACACTAGCGTTCTTTAGCCCTTTGCGGGGAGGTAAATCTGATTGGGTGAAAGGACTTACTGTTAAGAGATCTTTGTAGAAACATCCCCTTCTGCTTAGTCCGCTGGTTCTCAGTTCTGGCTAGACATTGGCATCGTCTGAGGAGATTTAAAATGATTTTATTGGTCTACGATGACCAACCGTCAGTGTGAGGGTTTTTAAAAAGTGCTTCAGATGATTCTAATGCACAACCAAATTTAGGTGCCACTGCTTAAGCTTTTGAACCGCTGCTGCATATTTTCACCTCATCTTCCTATGAGAATATCCAACTGTAGTTGAGGTTTGTTTTTTTTTTCTTTTTCTTTTTTTAACTGTCTTATTATAAGATTTACTGTCTTAAATAAGGTTGAATGTACAGAAAATCTTGCTAGTCCATCTGGTATAGCTGGATACTTAGAATAATATCGTTAAGATATATACCATTTAAGTATTGTGACTGGCCTTTTTGAAATTAACATATGCATTGAATTAGTATGTTCTCTTTTGAAGTTGTTATGTTGGGGAGCTATACCTCTAATCTGCCATTGCTAAATATCTGGACACCTCTTATTAGGAATTGCTTTTAGAAATCTTTAGGAATTAAAACCAAGATTGCTGTATTATTTGTACTGGAACCACAAAAACCTCACAGAGTTCCCCCGCTGTACCTTCTACCCCCATCTCTAACCCTTGGCAACTTCTAATCTGTTCTCCATCTCCACGGTTTTGTTATTTTAAGAATAATATGTAAACATAATCATGAATTACTTAATCTTCGGAGATCGGCTTTTCAAAATTTTTCCCTCGGCATCATTCCCCTGAAGTTCATTTCAATTTTTGCGTATATTAATAATTTGTTCCTTTTTGTTGCTCGGTAGTATTCTATCATAAGATTTTATCACAATTTGTTTCAACATTCATCCACTGAAAGATATTTGGGTAGTTGCCAGTTTTTGGCTATTATAAATAAAACTGCTATGAACATTTATGTGTAAGTTTCTGTGGGAACTTAATTAAGTTTTTGTTTCTTTTGGATAAATGCTCAAGAGTACAATTACTGCATTGTAGGGTGAATCTACTTTTAGGATTAAAAGAGACTGTCAAGCTGTTGATCAGAGTGGCTAAACCATTTTATTTTCCCACCAGTGATGTGATATAATTTTTCTATGTACTCGCCAGCATTTGATGTTGTCACTATACTTTAATTTTAGTTACTCTCTGACATCTCATTATGGTCTTAATTGGCATTTCCCTAATGGCTAATGATGCTGAGCATCTTTTCATGTGCTCGTTTGCCGTGTGTATATTCTCTTCCATGAAATGTCTGTTCCTGTCTTCTGCCTATTTTCTAGTTGGATTTTTTTAAGTTGTTTGGAGAGTTCTTTGTATATTATAGATACAAGTCATTTGTCTCATATGGGATTTTCAAATATGTTTTCCTACTGTGTAATTTGAGTTTTCATCCACTTAAAAGGCTCTTCTATGAAGCATTTTTAATTCATTTTGATGAGATCCAATTTATCAGCTTTTGCCTTTATTGATCATACTTTTGGTGTCAAATCTAAGAATTATTCCCCTAGTTCTAGATGCCAAACATTTTCTCCTATTTTTTTTTCTAAAAATGTCCTGCTTTTACATTTAAGATTATGATCCACTTTGATTTAATTTTTGTGTAAGGTGTGGAGGTTAAGGTTCATTTTTTGTTTGTTTGTTTTTGTCGAGGGATGTCCAACTGTTTCAGTACCATTTTTTGAAAAGTCTATTCTTCCTTGATAGCTTTTGCACTGCTGTCAAAAACAAGTTATATGTATTTATGTCAGTCTATTTCTGGGTTCTCTATTCCATTCCATTGATCTATGTATCTACCCTCCATCATTACTGCAAAATCTTGAAATTGGGTAGATTAATTCCTCCCATTTTCATCTTCCTTTACAAGTTGTTTTAGCTATTCTTCAGCCTCTTCTTACCATATAAATCTTAGAATAAGCTTGTCTAGATCCACAAAAACCTTGAGGGCATTTTAAGAGTAATTGTGTTAAGCCTCTTAACTTGGGGAGAATTGACATCTTTATCATGTTGTGTTTTCTAATCCATGAACAAGGTATGTCTCCCTATTTGTTTGCGACTTAAAAATTTTTCTTCATCAGCATTTTGTAATTTTCAGTATAGAGGTCCTATAAATGTCTTATTGGGCTTATATTTAAGTATTTGTTTAGGTCAGTTGTAAATGGCATCACATATTTTTATTTAAGCTTCTACACATTTGTTATTAATATATAATTTGATAAAATTGTGGTGATCTTGTACTCTAAATCATTTACAAACTAATATTATTTCTCAAGCTTTTTGTGGATTCCTTGGTATTTTCTCCATTTAGATTATCATCTCATCTTCAGATACAGACAGTTTTACTTTTCCTTATTCAGTATAATAGGATATATTACTATTCAACATTCAGTAGGATATGTTCCTTCCTATGCAACGTAGTAGGAATAGTCCTTTTATCTTTTAAATAAACTTTTTAAAAATTTAACTTTTAAATTTATGTATTTATTTATTTTTGCTTTATTTTCTTACTAGAACCTCCAGTGATATATTTAATAAAAGTGGTGAGAGCAGATATCAGTGCCTTTTTTCTGATCTTACAGAGAAAGCATCCAGTCTTTCACAGTTAAATATCATGTCGGTATAGGTTGTTTGTAGATCATCTTTATGAGTTTCAGTATGCTCCTTTTCTATTCCTAGTTTGCTTGGAGTTTTTTTTCTTCTTTTTTTAAAATCATGAATGGGATTGGATTTTGTCAAATGCTTTCTCTGCATTAATGGATAGGATCACATGACTTTTCCCCCTTAATCTATTGGATATGGTGGATTACACTGTTTAATTTTCCAATATTTAACCAACTTTGCATAACTGGAATAAATCCCACTTGGTCATGGTATATTATTCTTTTCGTATATTTCTGGATTTAATTTGCTAATATTTGGCTGAGGGTTTTTCAGCCAATTTCATAAAAAATATTGGTCTGTAGGTTTCTTTCTATACTATCCCTGTCTGGTTTTGATATCAAGGTAATACTGGCTTCATAAAATTAATTAGAAACTGTTCCCTCTACTTCTATTTCTTATCAAATCATGTAAAATTGGTGTTAATTCTTTAAGTCTTGGGTAAAAGTGAAACATCTAAGCCTGAACATTTCTTTTGGGAGTTTTTAAATGAAAAACCAGTGTTTCTAATGGTTACAGGAAAATTGAGATTATCTATTTCATCTTGGCTGAGTTTTGGTAGTTTTGGGTGTAGAAACATTGGCCCATTTCATCTACATTTTTGAATTTATAATGTAGACTTGTTCATAGTAACTTGTCCCTCATTAACCTGCAGGATATGTCATGGTATCCCTGGTTGCATTTCTGATATCTGTGATTTGTGCCATCTCTCTGTTTATCTTTATCAGTATTGCTAGATCTTTATTGGTTAGATTGTTTATTTCAAAGAACCAGCCTTTTGTTTCATTGATTTCCCCCCCATTTTCCTGTTTTCAGTTTCATGGATTTATGTTTCATCTTTATTATTTCCTTCTTTCTGCTTGTTTAGTGTTTTTTCTTCTTCCTTTTTTTACTATTTTAATATAGAAAATTAGATTATTGCTTTGAAATATTTTCTTTCCCAATTTAGTGCTATAAACTTCCCTTTCAGCATTGCTTTCACTTCATTCCACAAACTTTGATCTGTTGTATCTCCATTTTCTTTTATTCTATGCATTTAAAATTTTTTCCTTGATGCTGTCTTTTTTACCCATGAGTTATTTGGAAGTGTGATGTTTAGTTTTCATGTGATTGAAGATTTTCCTGTTGTCTTTCTCTTATTGATTTCTAGTCTGATTCCATTATGGCTAGAGAACATACTCTCTATGATTTTAATTCTTTTAAATCTCCTAATGTTTTTTTATCGCCCAGTATATGGTATATGAGTGAATGTTCCATGGACACTTGAATATGTATTCTGCTCTTACTGAGTGTGTTCTTTAAATGTCAGTTATATCCTGTTGATTGATGATGTTTTCAGTTCTTCCATATCCTTGCTGATTTTTCTCTCTGGTAGTTGTATAAATTGCTGTGTTGAAGTCTCAAATAATAATTGTGGATTTAAAACTTTCTCCTTTTACCTTTTTCAGTGTTTGCTTCATGTATTTTGAAGTTCTGTTGTTTGGTGCACACACATTTAGTATCACTAGGTCATCTAGGTGGATTATTCCTATTATCTTTATGTAATGACCCTCTTTGCCCCTAATAATTTCCTTTGCTCTGAAGTGTACTTTATCTGATATTAATATAGCCATTCCTGCTTTTTCTGATTAATGTTCACATGATATATCATTTTCATCCTTTTACTTTGAACTACCTATATCATGATGTTTAAAGTAAGCTTCTTATAGACAGTATATAGTTGGATCATGCTTGCGATTTTTTAATCTACTCTTCCAATCTCTGTCTTTGACTTGGTTATTTAGACCATTTACTGTTAATGTAATTATTACCATGTCAAAGATTTCATCTACCATGTTATTTTTTGTTTTGTCTTTTACCTTAGTTTCTCAATCCTGTGTTTCCCTTATTTTTCCTTCTTGTGGGTTACTTAAACATTTTTTAATAAGTCCATTTTAATTTAATTCATTTATAATCATTTGTGTATACTGTTTGTATAGTTTTCTTACTGGTTGCTTTTGGCATTACAGTATACATATGTAATTTATCATAGCCTACTGGAATCAGTGTTCCATTACTTCAAGTGAAGTTTCAAAATTTTACTTCCATTTAGGTCTCTTAATATTCCCCAGTTTTAAAGTATGATTTTCTGTAGTATTTCCTTTCTCTACATTGAGAACCCCATCAGATGGTGTCATCACTTTTGCTTTGACCATCATATAGAATTTAAGAAACTCATGAGGCTAATGATAGTCTCTTATATTTACCCCATTTGTTTTCACCCATTCCATTGTTCCCCTTTTCTTTCTGAAGTTCCCAGTCTTCTGTTATTGTTTATGTTTTCATAACAGTAGGTGATATCTTGGATTTCCAGTGCAACTGGATATGAGTTTCAGGAAACACTGAGCCTGGCTCACTTAATGCTACTGAGTTGGGGGGTTTGTATATGTTGGGCCTGTTGGCACAGCAGATGCTAGCAGATTAGACTAATGTTGATGGGACTAGTGCCACAGGAGGATGGGTTCCCATTCAGGCTATGCTGCTGCTACAGTAGATCAAGTCCCCCTCTACCCCAAGTGTGGGGCAGTGACCTGCTGCTGTCACTGCTTTGTATTAGGCTCCTTTTGCCTCAGGTGTGTGGTGGGATCCCTTGGAAGCTGCTGCTGCTGCTGCTGTCAATCACAAGGTTAAATTCATTTCAGAAATACTTAAGTATAAATATATAGCCTGGCTCTTGTAGGACCTCTGTATTTTTTTTTATTGCTTTCATACAAATTATCCCAAATTTAGTGACTCAAAGCAACGTAAATTTATGACCTTACAAGTCTGACATTGGTCTCAATTGAGTAAAGTAAAAGTGTTGGCAGGATCGACAGATGAATGGATAAAGATGTGGCACATATATACAATGGAATATTACTCAGCCATAAAAAGAAATGAAATTGAGTTATTTGTAGTGAGGTGGATTGATCTAGAGACTGTCATACAGAGTGAAGTAAATCAGAAAGAGAAAAACAAATACCATATACTAACACATATATATGGAATCTAAAAAAAAAGAAAAAATGGTTATGAAGAACCTAGGGGCAGGGCAGGAATAAAGACGCAGCCATAGAGAGTGGACTTGAGGACACAGGGACGGGGAAGTGTAATCTGGGATGAAGTGAGAGAGTGGCATGGACATATATACACTACCAAATGTAAAATAGCTAGCTAGTGGGAAGCAGCCACAAAGCACAGGGAGATCATCTCTGTGCTTTATGTCCACCTAGATGTGTGGGATAGGGAAGGGAGGGTGGTAGGGAGATGCAAGAGGGAGGAGATATGGAGATATATGTATATGTATAGCTGATTCACTTTGTTATGAAGCAGAAACTAACACACCATTGTAAAGCAATTATACTCCAATAAAGATGGTTAAAAAAGAAAAAAAAGTGTTGGCAGAGCTACATTCTTTTCTGGAGGCTCTTAGGGGTGTTTCTGTTCCCTGGACTTTATCCGCTTCCAGCGGTCACTTGTAGTCCTTGATTCAGAGTCCCCTTTCTCCACCTACAAACCCCAAAATGTTGCATCTCTCTGATTCTGCTTCTATTAGGACATCTCTCTCTTTCTCTTTCTACAGTTGGGAATGGTTTTCTGCTTTTAAGGACTCATGCAATTAGATTTGTTCCATGAGGTAATCCAGGATAATCTTTCTATCTCAAGGCCTATAACTTCAGTCATATCTGCAAAGTCCTCTTTACCATGTAAGGTAACATATTATTGGGTTCTAGGGATTAGGGTGAGGGCATTTTTAGGAGCCATTATGCTGCCTACCACACCCTTAACAAGTGACCTTGAGAAAATTACTGAGACTTTAAAGCCTTACTTTCCTCAAACATAAAATGGAAAGAAAGATAACTAATTAATATCATGAAAGTGAAACAGTATATATGAAATCAACTAATTCAAAAAATAAGAGTTCTTCTTTTTATGATTGGCATGATTCTCAGAGTTCAGTTACTTGAAGAGTTACTTTTTTTTAAACAGAACTAAGGAATTTCAGGGTTCAGGTGCTGTAAGATTGTCTGAATTATCTGAGTAACAATTAGCTAAGCACAGGTGTAAAGCATTTGATTTACTCCCTGGTGTCCTCTATCTTCTCATCCCACTAAATCCATATCCCTTGTCTAGCTCCAGCCAGTAGAGTCAGAGCTTGTTTTACTGTTTAACTAAAGTTCAATTTAAGTTTGCTCTACATCTCCAGATTCTCAGCCCTGGTTGCATATTATAATCACCTGGGGAGATTTCAAGACCTACTTGATGCCAGAGTTTTACCTATCATGGATATTTGAGGAGGGACCTGGAATGAAATGCTCTAGCTTATGGTTTGGGGAGCCAAATCATAGTCTACACTGAGCCAAACCATTTGCGAGATCACCTCTAAAAAGGAATTTATCTGTGGTGACTAATGCTCTTCCTTTGTCAGTATGCTTGTCCCTCTTTGGGGGAAAAGAAGAAGGGGGAAAAAAAACCCAGCGGTTGGGCTCCCTGAATTGTAACCTGATGCTGTTGAATTAGTGTTGGCTCAGAGCGCACATCTTCGGATACCCATTCTCTCGCCTGCTTCCTTGCATGAGCTTATATCCTTGGACAGTTTTTTATCCACCACCCTCTTTTGCTTCTAATCTTAGCAAGTAAAGTCTCTCCTTAATGAAACAGCATTTCATGAGACTTACTGGGAGCATAGGTCTGTTCCAGACCTATCCTATGTTAGCTAAAGCAGATATAAGTGATGTATTTTTGGCATTCATCCTTGTGGGTTGGAGAGTGAAGACAGAATTTTATCCTTCAGGTGTCATATGACTGGGCAAATGGGCTCATTCCCTCTACTGCCTACCATGTAAAATACTGAGGGTGTTACCTCTAGAAGGTATCTTCTAGGTATCAAAATAGTTCAGATAAGTCATATTTCTCAGTAAAAGGTGACACAACTATGGCTTAGGTGGTGAATTTTCCATGTCAATTTGTCTGGGCCACCATGCCCAGTTATTTGGTCAAATATTATTCTGGATATTTCTGTGATTGTGTTTTTGTGTTTTTTAAAATTTTTATGTTTTATTTATTTATAATTTTTGGCTGCATTGGGTCTTCGTTGCTGCACGTGGGCTTTCTCTATTTGCAGCAAGCGAGGGCTACTCTTTGTTGTGGTGTGCGGGCTTCTCATTGCGGTGGCTTCTCTTGTTGCAGAGCATGGGCGCTAGGTGCACGGGCTCAGTAGCTGTGGTGCATGGGCTTAGTTGCTCCACGGCATGTGAGATCTTCCCAGACCAGGGCTCAAACCCGTGTCCCCTGCATTGGCAGGCGGATTCTTAACCACTGTGCCACCAGGGTAGTCCCTGTGATGGTGTTTTTGGATGAAATTCATAATTAAATTTGAGGTGGACTTTGAGTAAAGCAGATTATCCTCCATAATATGCATGGGCCTCATCCAATCAGGTGAAGCTCTTAATAAAGACTGACCTCCCTGTCGCAAAAAGGAATTCTGCCAGAAGACTTACAGAAATTGAACTGCGACTCTTCCGAGAGTCTCTAGACAGCCTAACCTGCAGATTTTGAATTTACCAAGGCTCTATTATTGTGTGAACCAGTTGTTTAAAATCTCTCTCTCTTTCTCTATCTTTATATAGATATGGATATCTAGATCTATATCTGTCAGTATATATGGGCACATTGTATACACATGCTGTTGGTTCTGTTTTTCTGGAGAACCTTGACTAATACAGTGGCCCATATAAATAAAAGGACGAACCCAAGTTCACCCAGGTAGAAAGTAGTACAATGAGAACTGGAACTTAAGGCCTCATGACTCATTCAGCTGTGAACACTGACCCAGAACTGGTGTCCGCACACTCTGGCCCACTGATCAGATCTCGCTTGACTCCTGGTTTTGTACATAACGTTTTGCTTGAACACAGCCGCATCCATTCCTTAATATTGTGCATGGCTGTTCCTGTGCTACAGCAGCAGATGGGCAGTTGCAATGGAGACGTATGGTACAGAAAATCCAAAATATTTACTATCTGACCCTTTACAAAAAAGATCTGCTGACCCCTGCTCTAGGATGCCATCTGATTTCTGATAGCACCGAGGAGAATAATTCATGCACATTGGGATAGATTGTTAATCTCATGTCCTCCTTAGGTCAAAGATCTCTTAAATGCTTACCCTTGCAATAGCCAGCTTGGGGAGCATTGTCTGAGGATGCAGAAATTTTTCTTGCCAGGTCTTTCCAATCCACACTGCTCCCTGACTATGGTTCTTAAAACCTATTTTTTTTTTTTAAATTTTTATTGGAGCATAGTTGATTTACAGTGTTGTGTTAGTTTCAGGTGTACAGCAAAGTGAATCAGTTATACATGTACATATATCCACTTTTTTTTTTTTCTTTTTTCAGTACACGGGCCTCTCACTGTTGTGGCCTTTCCCGTTGTGGAGCACAGGCTCCAGACGCGCAGGCTCAGCAGCCATGGCTCACGGGCCCAGCCGCTCCGCGGCACGTGGGATCTTCGCGGACCGGGGCACGAACCCGTGTCCCCTGCATCAGCAGGCAGACTCTCAACCACTGTGCCACCAGGGAAGCCCCACTTTTATTTTTTTTTTTTTGGAGTCTTTTCCAAATAGCCCATTACAGAGTACTGAATGGAGTTCCCTGGGCTAATAAGAAGAGCAGGTTCTTATTAGTTATCTATTTTATGTATAGTAGTGTGTATATTTCAGTCCCAATCTCCCAATTTAGCCTCCCTGCCACAATCCCCTGGTAACCCTGTTTGTTTTCTACATCCGTGCCTCTACTTCTAAAACCTGTCTATTTTAAGCAACTACCACTCATTGCTTACTGTCTCTGGCTTCATGTACTTGATAATAAATCTACTTCTTGTTCTATCCTGGATGACATGTTCCAAGGACTGAGATAATATCTTATTCTACACAATTTGTCCTTGATATTGTCTATCTTGGGGTCTTCATCTATGTCCCAAAGAAGACAGTCACTCTGTCTTCTAGTACTACTACTAATACCACATTTTATGGCATGAATTTGACCCAATGCACTGAACTATCCCTTTAGAAGCTGTACGCAACCTGTCACTGGGTTTTAGCACAGGGGTAGAACTCAGATTAGTGATCATATGTAAACAAATCTACTTGACCAGAAACTTTATGTCTCACCATTTATTACACAAGTAACTTCTGTCTTTGCATCTATGATGTAAATATTTTTAACTTCCTAAATTATCTGAAAAATTATTTAGAGCTTCCATTTCAGTAGGCATTGGAATTGCTGTGTTATGACTATTTCATTATTTTATTTCCAAGTGTTAAATTAGGCTTCAAGCTTTGGCCAAGAGTAGACAGGAAAGGGTTTCAAAGAAATGAAGAGTGGGAAAAACTTCTGATGCAAGGGAGACTTAATAAAGATTTGATTTTGAATCAATAATTTATAATAAAGGTTTGAGTTTGAATCAATAATTTATGTCATTGCAAAATAGCTCCCTGCTAAAATTCCATTCTTTGGTAATCATTAAGTACAGAAATTAACAATCAAAATATGCAGTGATCTTCTTCATTTTCTAAAAACAAACCTATATCTAGATGAGAGGAGAATTCATCTCATAACTCAGGCTCTGGACTTACGACTCCAAGTCCTGTCTTCTTTCAACCATACCTGCTAAGTTTCTGTCTAACTTCTTGAGCATGAGGTAATGGCGTCAGCTTTCATCCCCTTCCTCAGTATATAGCTTGGTGAGCATGAGTAAGGGATCTAAAACTTGAGAACCTGGGTTCAAATCTTGACTCTAAAATTTACTTGTTGAGTACTCTTGAGCATGTTATCTGTTTTTGCCTCAGTTTTCTCATCTATAAAATAGAGATACCATTACTTCTCTCAGGGAGTTGCTATGAGGGTGAAAGAGAAAATTCATACAATGCAAGAATTTATCAGTTCTTGGAACACAATAAGTACCGAAAAATGATGTTAGCCATTATCAAGGCCCCCTCATTTTATGGATAATACAGATTAGTTTATATAGGTCTAATATTTACATATACATAAACATTTTGTACCTATGTGTGTGTATACGTTCTTCTTAGAAATTGAGCAGTCAACATTCACATCTAAAAATCTGTGCTCTGTGAAATGTAGATATCCTGTGTACAGACACAGTGCTATAGTTATCTATTGCTACATAATAAAGAAGTCCAAACTTAGTGGTGAAATAAACAAAAATTTTAATATGTGCCCAGATTCTGTGGGTCAGCAATTCAAACAGTACACAGAGGAGATGGCTTGTCTCTACTCCATGACTGATATCTGAAACCTCAGCTCATGAGGATTCAGATGGCTGGGGCTGGAATCATCTAGATAATTTTAATTCACATGTCTGGCCCTTGAAGACTGGGCCCAACAAGGACTGTTGACTGGAGTGCCTATAGATGGCTGCCCAGGTGGCTTGGACTTCTCATAACGTGGTAGTTAGGATACAAGATAGAGTATTCCAAGAGAATGAGTGTCCAGGGTTGAAGCATTCCACGAGAATCATGCAAAAGCTGCATGACCTTTTATGACCTAGTCTTAGATGTTACATAGCATCACTTTCATTATATACTATTGCAGGCGTTGGAGACCTTTTTCCATAAAGTGTCAGACAGTCAATATTTTAGGCTTTACAAGCCATACAGTCTCTTTTGCAACTACTTAGCTCTGCTGCTGTGATGTGAAAACAGACACAAACAATACATATACTAAGGAACATGGCTGTGTTCCAATAAAACTTCATTTATAAAAGCTGGTAGAGGCCTAGACTTGGCCCACCAGCCATAATTTACTGACCCCTGCTCTATTGTTTGAAGCCATGGAAAGCCTGCCTAAATTCAAGGGAAAATGCCCACATCTGGATGCGAAGAATGGCAATGAATCTGAGACCCTGTATTAAAACCACGACATATGGGATATTTATAAGAGGATCTGTCTGCATACCTAGTTTCTCCCATGTATGCTGGATATGAGGTATTGGGACATCTTACATCTCTGTAAGCCTGGGTCAGGGTCAAAGTTGGAATCTGAACTCAATGACCTTGATTTCTGGAATAATCGGTAACTCTAATTATGATTTGCTTACACTCCTTACCCCAATAAATATACCACAAAAGATAGATTTCAAGTAAACAATTGCTTTATGGCAGAGTTTTATTAAGTCTCCATTGACAGAATTATTCCATTTTGGTTGGAAAGCATGAGTTTTGTTTCTTTCCTAAAGAGATCTGCAACTTTTCAGATGTGGCATTTCATTCTACTGAGAGGATGATGTAGGTTTTTATAAACGGAAAAAGCAGGGCAGGCTGAGTTCACTCAGATCGTACTAATGCTTACAGGAATAACCGAAACTGGAACACAGGCTTCCAGGTTTTCCTGTCCTGTGCTCTTTCCGGTAGGTGCCATTGTCTGCTGGGTCTGGCAGTAATAATTTCTGACCTTTACCTCTCTACGCTCTTGTGAAGTGGTTTGGGGCTTTGTTAGCTTTTTTATGAGTTTGTACTAAATTGTGTCCATAAAGTAGGCTGAATTCCTCAGGGAAGGATGATAGCTGTTACTGTGTTATTACTGCAAATGTTGTGTTGGTTACCTTTTTTTCTTTTCTTTTGTCCAGTTGTATCCTGAACTTAAAAGTTATATTATCCGAAATGAAAGATGTGCATCTGGTAGAAAAGACTAATTTAAGGGATGAAAATTCCTGATGATTGCTTCAGTCAACCCTTAATACACACTGAGCTTCATTAGTAAATAGACAACTCTCAGACCATTGCCTTGGAAGAGGTCGCATAATCAGCCTTTGTGTTGATTTCGCATTCTGTTCGGTAGAGACAGAACAAATTAGAATAATTAGCTGGTACAGGAAAGCACAAAGAACTTTCTTCTGTTTTTGTGATGCATCCCGTAATAAGGGTTGAAAATGAGACGGGAGGTAAGAACGTGAAACTCAGAAGAGCAAAGGAGAGAGGATATTGTTTCTTTGAAAATATTCTTTTAGTTTTGGCCCAGAAGAAATATGAAGCTGAGGAAATTTTTTTTTTTTTTTTTTTTTTTTTGTGGTACGCGGGCCTCTCACCGTTGTGGCCTCTTTCATTGCGGAGCACAGGCTCCGGACGCGCAAGCTCAGCGGCCACGGCTCACGGGCCCAGCCGCTCCGCGGCATGTGGGATCTTCCCAGACCGGGGCTCGAACCCGCGTCCCCTGCATCGGCAGGCGGACTCTCAACACACTGCGCCACCGGGGAAGCCCAATTTTTTTTTAATGATGATTTTTGTGTTGATGATGTGAGTGTGGAATTAGTAAGAATCAGGAAGCAAGCATCCTTTTCCACCAAGGACTTGGGAGCAAATGAAACCATAAATACTCCCTGCTCTTGGAAACCCTTTTGGAGCAGTAATCAGAGAAGGGTAAAGGCAAAGCTCAGGGCAGAGGTGTTCAGAGCAAAGGGATAGGAGGAGAACAAAAGAAGAGTGGATATGTTTAGAGCTGTCATTTTGAAATTTACCTGCTTCTGATTCAGTGCTGCTTTGCTGCTGTGTTGGTCCAGTGGAAATCCTCAAAGCAGGAGCAGCCGTATTTTAAAATAATAAGGTTAGAACAAGTGACTTTAATCCAGGTCTCTTTAGCTCAAAAGCACAGAGGAGAGTGTGAGGAAAGAGTGAGGCCACAAGGAATTGTTCACTGGGTACCTTTTCCCCAAACCTCACTAACTGGGAGAAACTGACCAGTGGATTATGTGCCTTGAAGGAAAACAAAAATGTTGAAAGCAAAGAGTGTGGAGCTTGTTTAGAAAGCAAGCTCTATCCTTTGGTCACCTGCTGATGATAATAGCATTGGCTGAGACCTGACCATTTACAATGAAGGCACTTCTATAGGTAATAAGTTCCAGGAGGGCCCGAACTGAGTATATCTGTTTCAGCATTTAGCATGGTTTAGCATCTGAGAGGCTGGTACATTATTGGCATATAGTAGACTTAAAAATGAATATTTGTGGATTGTCTGAATGAGTGGGTGTTTGTGATTCATATCCTATTTGCAGGTCCTATGCCCTGCAATGGATTTTCAGTGTCAGGTTGTGAAAGTATTTATGACGGGGATTGGCATTGTTCCCTATCTAATGGATAAAGATTACACATGAAAGGACTTTACATTGACATCCCAAAAGCCTCATAGGAATTACTTAACAAAAAAATAAAATTGGATTCTCTATAATTTCGGATTTGTAAGCTGGCCAGAACACTGGTATTTCAGCCAGTCCTCTGGTAGTTCCGATGACGTCCCCATGATCACCCAGGCATAATCAGAATGGCTTTAGGATTTGGGAGCCAAAATGTTCCTCAGTATTTATGGCATTGCTAGTCCATTTAAGAAAATGGACTATTGAAAAAATAGCTTCAGACACAATATGGCATTATATGATTTAGCATGAAATCTGAGAAATATAGATGTTATCTGAAGCCTGCAATGGTAACGTTCCCTCTGCTATTGAAGTTATTGTCTTTAAACAAAGATTCTACATCAGTAATGCTATATATATATATTTTTTTATGATATTCAGGTTAATTTCCTATTCCCTCTAAGGAAGTAATTGGTTGGTTGGTATGAGAGACGGTGTGGCTTCCAAAGGTGAAAAGTATTATTTTGTTGTAATTTCCAGCTACCTAAGGATGGGAGAGGCCCAGGACACTGCAGTCAGTATATTATGTGGAGCAGGTTATATTGTGGTTTATTTATGAACTTTTACATGTTTATTTTCTTCTTTGCGGTATGCGGGCCTCTCACTGTTGCGGCCTCTCCCGTTGAGGAGCACAGGCTCCGGACGCGCAGGCTCAGCGGCCATGGCTCACGGGCCTAGCCACTCCGCGGCATGTGGGATCTTCCCGGACTGGGGCACGAACCCGTGTCCCCTGCATCGGCAGGCAGACTCTCAACCACTGCGCCACAAGGGAAGCCCACATGTTTATTTTCTATGCAAGTTTGTGTGCTCCTTTTTGAGTTTTGGTAGATAAGTGTTTTGTAACTTTGGAATGCTTGGAGTTTTTTTTATATATATATATATATATATATAACATATATATATATATTTTTTTAATGTAGTAGTTAAAGCCGTGGAGAGTGTACTAGTCTACCTAGGTTCAAATTCTGGCTTTACCCTATGACTTCCCTGTGGCTTCCTCTGCTCACCTATTAAAAAGGAGGATAATAAGACTGCTGTGGTGAGTTATATACTAAGTGCTATTTAAGCATTTGGTATAATGACCATATATACTCGAAGGCAAGGAACTTGCCCCTTGATCGTCTCTGTATTCCTAGTGCTTAAGAATTCCTAGTGCTTTCCTAGTGCATTGTCTTAGGATAGAGATAGCTCAGTATAGTTCTTCTCACTATAAAGTACTGTTACGTTGAAAGTCTTTGCTTGTGTACTAATAATCTATGACATACCTGCTGAGGACAAGGAAAGGAATAGTTTTAAAACTGCAATGGATAACAAAAGATTGTATGATGTAATGCCTTTATTATGTAATTATAAAACTAACAAATGATCATGGTAGAAAATTTGAAAAACTCCTAGACAAAAGAGAGATCAACAACATTTGGAGTAACTTTCAGAGTATAGAGCTGTCCATGAATATTAGTGCTTTCATATTTTCCAGGACTTTCAGTAGACTCTGCTTCTTAAGAGTCTATTCATGATATTTTACTTTAATGATGTCTTCATCATGGGGACACACACACACACACAGAAATCTGTTAAAAAAAAAAGGCATGTAAATCACTGATGTTTCAGATGGCCACATGAAATAAAGTGAGAAAGGTCAACAAGCTGAAAGAATGTGGAGTAGCATCTCCTTAATTGCTTACATAATTCTGATAATTACCTCTTTGTGGATAAAGTAATTAATGGGGAATCTAATTCAAGAAAAATGTATGAACTGCAAGCCTTCTCAAAGCCAAGTATTTCTTTCCACAAAAGGTTACTTTCCTCGGCCGTGCTTCCTTATTACCTGACAGGGAAAGAGTATTGTATGGCAAAGGATCTTCCTGAAGGAGGGTGCTTCCCACACTGATTGTCATAAGTGACTTCGCGATTACTGTTGCTGTATTACCAAAATCTTAAACTAGGATATTTTTGACAAACGCGGTCCTTAGTTAATTTTTAGAGCTACAAACTGTCAGATGGCTCTGAAATAACAATTGTCTGGCTATTCTTCAGGGTGATCACAATATGGAAATGACCTTGAGGTATCACTAAAAAACAGGAAGGTGTGAGTCTTCCTTTGGTTCCAGAGTGAAATGCGAGTTGGAGTTGGAGTTGGAAAAGAGGCCCACAACCAAGTGATAGAGAAGGAAATGTGAGGTCATCAGTGAAAAACCAGGTTTAAGTTAAGGTGAAGAGGCATGAGGAAATGGTCAACTGTTACAGTATTACAAAGATCATCAAGAAGCATATCCATGAATGTGGTTTGTATTGCAATCTGCTGAAAAAGAGACAAATATCCTGGCCTGGCCTTCATGGAGATTGTATTTTATTGATTCTGATAATAGATTATTGTTGAAAAGGGCCTCCTCTAAATTATAACCATGCAAAGGCAGCAAGATAATTTTTTTTCTTTATGTATGTGTTTCTCATTCCTACTCACTTCTATCTTAGAGGAAGAGAAAATCACAAAAAGCAAAAATGTCAATTCTCAGCTATTCATTTTCAAAATAATTTTTTTTCCAAATTCCAGTGGAGGCAATAGGTTAACTGTTAAGATTTGTAAGGCTCAAAAAGCTAGATTTTTACAAAGTGTCGCCAAATTTTATTCTATAAATAATAGCTTTGCAAAGAATATATGGTGATGCAAAGTTGGAAAAAGCTGGTTTTTCTTCCGTGAATGGCTTCACTGTGTTGGGAGAAGAGGCACAGAAGAAATCAAAGAAATTAAACATAGGGTGAGTTTTCCTGATAGGGGACTCTAGTGCTTTAAAATAGACTAGATAATCTATCTAGGGATAATCTGAGGGTAGAACAGACCAATGCCTCATTTCCAATCTGGTACCCTGGAAGAAAACAGTGTATTTTCTTTAAGGTCTTGAGAGGTTTTTCTTCTGCTTTGTTTTGGTTCATTTTGTAATCAACCTTATTAAGGTATCATTTACATACAATAAAATGCAGACATTTTTAGTCAACGGCTCAGTGACTTTTAATTAATGTATACATTTGTATAACTACCACCCCCATAAAGATAGATAACAATTCTAAAACCCTAGAAAGTTTCCTCCCAGGCTTTTGCAAAAGTATCCCCATCTCCCACCCCAAGGCAACCACGGATCTGTTTTTTATCTTTAGAGATGACTTTTGTCGAGTTTAGAATTTCATGTAAGTTGAATAATACAGTGGGTGCCCTTTTGATCTGGCTTCACTTGCTCAGCATATAGTTTTTGAGATTCATTCATGTTGGGATGTTTTAAACCAGGACTTTAGCCTGGGTGGCTGATGTTGTCTGAAGGCACCTATAGGTACATCTGAGTCTCTGGCATTGTCACTGTCTGTTCTTGGCTCAGTATTTTCAACTTTATAAGAAGCACAGGGTTGAAGTAAGGAAGATCATTGTCAGTATAATGGATGTGAAGTGGGTTCTGTTATATAATATTCTCAGCATAAATTGATCTGCTTGGAATCATTGTGTTGATAATGGACAAGGATACTCCTCCTCCAAAAACCTTGATACTATAAAACTACTAAAGGACGCTGTCCTAGGACTCTTTTAATTTTCATGTTTTGGGAAACATTTCTGGAGAATTCAAATGCTCGCAACCTTAAAGAAACAATTATTCACCTGAAAGCTGACTCTGCTAAAGTTGAGTTGTCTGACCTTTACATGCTGATAGAACCCAAATAGCCTTGCAAAACAATGCTCTCTTGTTGGATATAAGCATATAGATTAAGATGGACGTGTATATGCAGTAAAGTGAAAAAGCAAAGAATCTTTGAGTTTCCCTTGCTGGGTTTTGTTATTTTTTCATTTAAGTTTCTATAGCGTATGCTAATAATTCAGGGAAACCTCAGGTTAGTTTTAGGTCCACTCTACATAAATGTTGAAGTACTCCATATCCACCTTTTTTCTACCTTCCTTCTTTTCTTCCATCTTTCCTTTCTAACTTCTTATAATCCATTATACTTAATCCTGCATTTGCTGAGGTGGCAATTAGTGTATGAAAATACTGTGAAATTTTGCTGTTCAGAATGCATGTTGACCAAATTCTATATTGAGAAAAGGTCTGAATTTACCCAGAGTAACCCTTTCTCAGCATCTTTGAATAAAGGGCATAGAAACTGGGCTATATATAATATCCTGACAGGTATGTAGAACTCATAGCAATTGCCCTAAAGAGCTTACCTAGCGTAGATGGATACGAATGCATTTAATAATTGCTTTATTGGCAGCAGTGCCAACCTACACAGTCTGTTTGGTTTTATATCATTCTCATTACCTGCTGTTTACCACTGTATACATTGCTAATGGTGTGGTTTCTATGGCTTGTGAATTTCTCGGCCAAATAATATGTAATTTATTGCACACTTTAGTGTAGAAGATGGAGACTCCATAACTTTTCGTGTGCTCTTTGCCCCTTTGGAATGTATTACACTGAGATCAGGCAAAGTAATAAATTTATTTCAAATGTGCGTGATAGCTAAACATCAATTAGGACTGATGGGCAATATTTCTGCTTCCAGCAACATAACAGTTTTTAAAGACTAAGCCATTGAACGTGGAGTCACTGAACATGGGACTCAGTTCACTGGGATCCTTCTTAGAAAAATAAAGGACAACTTGAATTGGATTTGTGTGGCTTATTCAAGTAGTAACTAATCACCTACATCTTGGTGAACTTAATTTGTCACAATTGTTTGGTATTTTATTAACTCTCTTCCCCTTCTTCCCCGACTCTCACGAGAACGGATCATGAGTATCTTAAAACATACTAAGTCGTCTTCCATCCCTGTTAATCTAACTACAAAAGCACACTTTCCTTATCCAATGTAACTTACTGTCTTTTAGAGTGGCTGGGGTTTTAATTCTCTACAAAATTAAAACCAGCAAAGAGAAACATTTTCAAGGAGCCAGCACATTGTAGCGCTTTAGAAAGAAGACTTTAGAATTAAGGGCAACTATATCATTTTATAGCTAAAGCACCTGAGGCCTAAAGTAGGCAGGTAACCATCGAGGTCAGGGAAAGGGGTTGAAGATCAGGTTTCCAGAAAGAGTCTAGAGGGACTCAATCTGAGGTCAAAAACTGAAAGGAGGCCACGAATGTTCTGGGAAGGCTGGCATCTGGCCTCAAGTGTGGGATTCAGACAGGGAGTGGACCCGGGGGGAACTGAGCTTCTGCAGTAGGCAGAGAAGTCCACGTCCTCTCCGGAAAGTACCACTGACATCAGGGAGTTGAGGGGAAAGAGCAGAATTCCAGTCCACCTGAGAAAGCAGGCCAGTCTGATTAACTCTGAATTTAGGCTTATTTCAGATACTTCTTGAGAAAGAAGTTGGACAAGAGCAAGTCCCACGCAGCCTCTTTTAAATCCATGCCCAGTATTTTCTGGTGGAGCTGCTTAAACCCTCCAAGTGACTCCAGTATTTTAATTTCACTCTGTATTTAATTCCGACAGTTCTATGATTGATTATTTAATGGGCAAATAAGTAGGGTCACAAAAGAGTGTGAATGTATTTTACAGGATGAGGATGGGCGGAGTGGAGCAGTCTGGAATAGGACACCAATAAAAAGGGATCTTGGTAAAGAAGAACGTCTATTAGAAATGGAGAGGAATTCGCAAGGAAATTAGTGCCTGACACCACGCCCTTCTCTCTGCATGTTTAGAAGCTAGTTTCTAATTTTATTTTCATAGGAGATGTGCCTGTGATGAATTGTCTTTTACCTCCACACTATTTATCACATGGACATATTGTGAAGTTTGTGTGAGAGAAAGCAAGTATTAGAATTTGTCTTGGAAGGAGCTATAAACACTTCCTGGAACAATCTAGGGTAGAAGGAAAAGGAAAGGAAGGTGGAAACAAAGGAGAAAGACAGCTAATGATGCTGGAGTCTCTTGCTGGGATTTGTGGTATCTCTTTTTGAAACTAAGTACAGAAAGTCAGAACTTGACTGATTGTTTCCAATCATGGTTTGTTTTAAGTTTTGCTTTTTTCTTGCTCTCTCATCAGTTATTCCAGCCATTGCTATGTCATTTTCAGTTTCAGTAAGCATGCCTGTCTTGTTTCCATTTGCATTATTCATGCAAACGTTGATTGAACTGATGACCCCGAGTTATCAAGGAAACATTAGATACACCAGTAGATACATTTCTTAATTTTAGAAAAAAATTACCGAGTGAAGGTTAAAATAACTCCTCTTCAATTTGTCATTTTAAAAAAACTTCTCCTAACATACAATACCTCATTGCCTAACAATGCCAGATAAATGAAGAATTCCTATGTATTCATGAATGCAGGCTACTCTGTATATTTTTTGGCAGGTATGACCGTTACCGAGGGTAACGGGCTGGTTTGCTGGCCATGTCCTGTCTCCTAGATAGTTGTAGTTTCTGTTGTCTTTCAGTTGGTCCATTGGATATCAGAGGTGAATTTATAAAACTATACTTCCCTTTACACTTAGTTTTTTGTTTTGTTTTGTTTTACTTGAAGTATAGTTGATTGACAATGTTGTGTTTCAGGTGTACAGCCAAGTGATTCCGATATATGTATTTCTTCTTCAGATCCTTTTCCATTATAGGTTATTACAAGGTATTGAATATAGTTGCCTGTGCTATACAGTAGGCCCTCGTAGTCTATCTACTTTATATATAGTATACACTTACTTTGTGTGATCCACGCTGGTCAGACCACATGATTATTTTCACTTCTGATATAATTTTTTCAGGTCCAACCTCAAATCTTTGATAAGAAGATATTTTTTAGCATGTGTGTGCTCTAAATCCAACAGTAGCTAGCAGAGATATGGTTTTGCACGAGGTATTCTTCGCTTTTTTGTTCTCGGCCAACCAACTGAAAATTAGCTTTTATTTTCTGGTTGGTTTGCTAGATGTTTATGACTATAATAAAAGTCTTACATTTTGTCTCATATCTTAAAACACAATCTGAATTAGCAATGGGTATTGTGCTATACATAGGCGCTGTGATATAAATATTGTATAAGTGAGATGTAATGCTTGGTGTACATAAGGGTTCAATAGTCCACCGTGAGAGTGCAGCCTTTTGAACAACCTCAGTGATAAGTGGGAACCACTTGTCCAAGACTTTTATTTAAGATGCAGTACTCATTTCTATCCTCTTCAATACATTTTAAGTACCCCAAGCTAGAATAATGGGGCTAGAGGTGCAAGAAGAATATTATACCAAACAGGGGCAATATAAAAAAACATTACAATCAAATTTTCCTTATTAAAAATATAAGTCAAAAACCTAAATACACTATTATTCCACAGAGTTTTAAGGTATATTAAAAACATTGTGATAGGATGTTTCAAAAATTATGGTACAATCCCCTTCTGACACCCTCATTTCTAAGTCACCACTTCAGCAGGACTGGGCTTTGGCATACTCAACCCACATGATGAGACAATAGCAAAAGAGCTTGATGGCTCAGTTGCCGAGGACTAGCCCACTAGGTTCTGAAGACAAGTGGACCAGGTGCTCCCACTGTCCAAGCCAACCACCGAACCTGTGAGTGAGGCTGTCTCAGACCAGCTCTCACTCAGCTGATCCATCAGTTGACTAAAACTGCATGAAGGAGCCCAGATAAAACCAAAAGTAAAACACTACCCAGATGAATCCAGTCCCAAATGGCCAAGTAATTGCTATTTTAAGCCACTAAGTTTTTTGTTGTTTTTTTGTTTTTTATATCTTTATTGGAGTATAATTTCTTTACAATGGTTTGTTAGTTTCTGCTTTATAACAAAGTGAATCAGTTATACATATGTTCCCATATCTCTTCCCTCTTGTGTCTCCCTCCCTCCCACCCTCCCTATCCCACTCCTCTAGGCGGTCACAAAGCACCAAGCTGATCTCCCTAAGCCACTCAGTTTTGAGGTGGTTTGTAATACAGCAAAAGCTAATCTATACTATAATACAATTTGGTCAAGTGGGTTTATCCTTGAGAATGCAAGGTTGGTTCAGTATCAGCCAATCAAGTGATTCACTGTATTAGTTAAATAAAAGGAGAAAATCATATCATCATTCTTTTTAGATAGAAGAGATAAAAAGCATCCCATGAGGTTCAAAATCTATTGGGTAAATTTTATAAAACTAGATCCAAATAATAACTATCTTTCCTTGATAAAGGCTATATACCAAAAATACATGGCACATGTATACACTAACAAAAATTATTATACTACTAATTTTTTTAAAAAATTAGCATTTCCTTTAAGGAGAGAATTGAGATGAAGATTTCTAACATTACTGGTCTATTGGAACCGACCTTTTTGGAGCTGTGTATTGAGAGAAATAGAAAGAGAGAAGGTTTAGAAGAATATAGATAAAAATGTCATATTTATAGATTGTTTTGATTATGTATTTTATTGGAAACACAGGAAAATCAATAAACTATTAAATCTAAGAAAAGAGCTCAACATAGGGGCTGGAAAAAAATTAATACACCAAGATCAATTGTGTTCCTCCATAGCATCAGTATCTAGATACAATACAAGATGAATTTACCATAGTAACAAAACCTATAGAGTATGGGGTTTCACCTAATAAATTATGCAGAAAATCTTCATAATGAAAACTTTATTAGAGGACACATGAGTAAAAGAAATTTATATCACAGGTATGGATGAGATGACTTACTATAATAATATAAATGTCCTTATATTAATCTATAAAATTAAATGCAACTGTAATAAAAGGCCAAGCTCTTTTTTTTTTTTTTTGAGGGACAGCATAAAAAAGTGATTCTAAAATGTATCTGGGGGACTTCCCTGGTGGCGCAGTGGTTGAGAATCCGCCTGCCAATGGAGGGAACATGGGTTCAATCCCTGGTCCAGGAAGATCCCACATGCCACAGAGCAACTAAGCTGGTGCACCACAACTGCTGAGCCTGCACTCTAGAGCCCACGAGCCACAACTACTGAAGCCCACGAGCCTGGAGCCTGTGCTCTGCAACAAGGGAAGACACTGCAATGACAAGCCTGTGCACCACAACAAAGAGTAGCCTCCTGCCCCACGGCTCGCTGCAACTAGACAAAGCTCACACGCAGCAATGAAGATCCAATGCAGCCAAAAAAAAAGAAAAAAAGAAAAAAAAAGAGCAGATTGCTCTATCTCCTATAAAAAAATTAAAATAAAATAAAGTAAAATAAAGTGTATCTGGAAGAATAAAGTTCTCCATACAGCTAAGGTAGTTTTGAAAAATAAGCTCAAAATGGAGAATGTGCCCTACACATTAAGATATATTGGGAAGTCATGATAGATAAGAACTGTGTGATGCCCTTGGAAGAAACAGCAAATAAGAAAACAAATCAAACAGGTGGCCTAGAAATAGAGCTATATACAGATAGAAAGTTGGCACATGAAAGAGATGGAATCATAGTCCAATGGAGGAAGTTGAATTACAGCTTTTGGGGAAACAGTCTCATTTTCAAAAGAGAGATGAGACTGGATCTTAACCTAGTGATATCACTTATGTTGTACCCAGTCCTATATAGCTCACCTAATCTTCACAAAAAAATCCACAAGGCATAAACTATTATCCTCATTTTACAGGTGGAAAAACTGAAGTATGAGAGATAAAATGACTAGCCTAAGAAGTACATGGTGGAGCTGGAACTTAAACCCCACAGAAATCATTCTATTAACCATTATGTTATATAATTCCACCTAATGTACAAAACTAAAATACAATAGTTTTAATATTTAAATGTGAAAAATAAAATCTAGAGAGAATAAAAGAAATTGCAAGGTAATATATTTGTGATTTCAGGGTAAGAGATGAAATAGATCTTTGAAAAATAAAGAAGCATACAGTGTATGAAGCAAAAGTGATGAATTTAACTATATTAAAATTATAAATTTATTAATATAAAAAATCTGATTTAAAAGAATAGGCAGAAGAGCTGAATAGACATTTTTCCAAAGAAAACATACAGATGGCCAACAGGCACATGAAAAGATGCTCAACATCACTAGCCATCAGGGAAATGCAAATCAAAACCACAATGAGAGATCACCTCACACATGTCAGAATGGCTATCATAAAAAAGAACAAAACTAACAAGCCTTGGCGAGGATGTGGAGAAAAGGGAACCCTGGTACACTGTTGGTGGGAATGTTAACTGATGTAGCCACTAGAGGGGTGGGATAGGGAGGGTGGAAGGGAGACACAAGAGGAAGAAGATATGGGGACATATGTATATGTATAGCTGACTCACTTTGTTATAAAGCAGATACTAACACATCATTGTAAAGCAACTATACTCCAATAAAGATGTTAATAAAAACAAAAACAAAACAGAACAACCATATAATCCAGTAATTCCGCTCCTAGGTATATATCTGAAGAAAACAGAAACACTGATTTGAAAAGATGCATGCACCCACATCCAGTGTTTGTAACAGCATTGTTTACAATAGCCAAGATATGGAAGCAACCTAAGTGTCCATCAACAGATGAATGAACAAAGAGTACGTGCCATATGTACACAATGGAACACTGCTCAGCCATAAAAAATGTTAAATTGTGCCATTTGCAACAACATAGATGGACCTGGAGGGTATTATGCTTAGTGAAATAAGTCAGACAAAGACAAATACTGTAATGATATCACTTATAAGTAGAATCTAAAAAATAAGATGAATGAATACAACAAAACAGAAACAGATTCACAGATATAGAAAACAATCTAGTGGTTACCAGTGGGGAGAGGGAAGCGAGAGGGGCAAGATACAGACTGGGAATTAGGAAGTACAGACAACTATGTATAAAATAAATGAGATACAAGGATATATTGTAGGGCATGGGGAATATAGCCAATATTTTATAGTAACTTTCAATGGAGCATAATCTATAAAAATATTGAATCACCATGTTGTACACCTGAAATTAACATAATATTGTAAATCAATTATACTTTAATAAAAAATTAGAATTTTATGTACAATAAAGGATACCAAAGTCAGACTGAAAAACAGTTGATGGGTAGAAGACATATACATTATCTAAAACCCAACAAAGGACTCAACATCTGAATACAAAAACTTCTACATCTCTAAAGACACAGAATACTCAATAGAAAAATGAGCAAAGTCATGATAGGCAATTCACAGAATGGAAAACATGAATAGCAAGAAAGTATATGAAGACCTAACTTGTCTAGAATCAGAGCAATGCAGAATTAAAACACCTTACTTCATATGAATCCACACATGCCAAATTTCCAGAAGTTAAAATGCAAATTATGCTGTGGAGCAACTACGGCTGCGCACCACAACTACTGAGCCTGCGCTCTAGAGCCTGGGAGCCACACTACTGAGCCCGCGCGCCTAGAGCCTGTGCTCCGCAACAAGAGAAGCCACTGCAATGAGAAGCCTGCGCACCACAACAAAGAGTAGACCCCGCTCGCTGCAACTAGAGAGAGCCTGAGTGTAGCAGCGAAGACCCAATGCAGCCAAAAATTAATTAATTAATTTTTAAAAATGCAGATTAACAGCGTGTGGTGACAAAGGATATGGCAAGAGAGAAATTCCAAGTATTGCTGGTGAGGGGAAAATGGTACAGCTATTCCAGGGAGAAATCTGTGAAATAAGGCATATATATGACTTCTACCTCAGCCATTCCACAGCTGCACTGTTACTCTGCACTGTTACTCAAGGGGACATGTGGAAAGAGTGTATTAATGCCTATGGTGGACATAAAGTGTTGAAAATAGCCTAAGTATGTATCACCAGGGTAATGGATAAGCAAAATATGGTATTAACATATAGTGGAATATTAGACAGTGGCCAGAAGCAATAATTTCTATGGAGCAACACAGACAAATTTTAAAACAATAATTTTGTGTAGAAAAAATAAAAGAATAGGATGTGATTTTTAGTCGATACTACTTTTGCAAAAATTAGAAAATACAAAACAATTCGGTATTTCAAATAGATACACATGTTTAAAATAACTATGAAAGGTGAGTTGGGAAATTATTTATTAAATGGCCCAAATGGTGCTATATAGGGGAAAATAAAGGAAATAAATCTGGCAGAGGAACGTCGGGGCCAAAACCAATCTTAAAAGTATTAGAAAACAGAGTGACCATACACACTGATGATAGAGTGACATGAACTGAGGCATATGGTCCCTTTTGAGTAAATGCCTTAAATACAAACTAAAAAAATAATGTCATAAGATTTACAAGCACTATAAAAATATTTAGCATTATTGCAGTAGATAGTAGAAATATATAACCTTTCAACTTAAATAAAAACAAGACTGATGAAATATCATCTTTGTTCCCATGTCATCCATGCTAAGGAAGAAATAATAAATCAGCTTTTAAGATAGAATTTTTTACATGTGAGATAAAAAAACAAACAAAAAAAAACCCTGTTTATCCCATGAAGGGAGAAAAAAACAATTTGAAAAGTCAGAGTAGAACTCTCTGAGGACAACATTTAACATCAATTTTTGTAAAACAGAATTTTAAGAAGCTGGTTTTGAATTGTTTATAGAGTTTCTAATTAGCATGCTGAGGAAATACAGGGTCCATCTTAATCCAGAAGCAAATAAAAAGTTCTGACTCTTAAAATTCTAGGCTCTAGAGTAGGTGCGTGCTGGTGTGCTGGTGTGTATGTGTGTGTGTGTGCACATTTGCTGTGTCTTTTCAATAAACTCAAGAGTACATAAGGGTGTATGTTATTACATTGTAAGAATTCTTGAGCAAGTCTAACTGAAGGTCAGTAGCAAACAAGTAGATGCCGCTTGGGTGGCCCCCCAAACTCTCAGGTAATGAGCAGATCTGGCTTGGCAATCATGTTCTGCTTTTAGACATAATGCATTTTTATGTTCTTGTTAGCACTGAAAGACTAACTTGAATATTCTGCAACTGATGAAATGGACAACAGAGCAGTAACCTAGAGTTTACAAGTATTGGGGGCAGTAAAACTTTAGTTCTAGATTTAACTTGGATTTTAGTCCTAATTTAACTTGGATTTTCTACAACGCATTTTTTTCCTATAAACTGGAGGTATATACCACCATAATCCTTAAAAACCTGTGACTTTGGGCTTCAGGAGTCTAAGCCTTCTCTCTAAGTGACTGAAAGGTACAACTGGATATTAGACCTGTCTAAAAATTGTCCTCATATACAAGGGTTCAGCTTGATTTTTGGATAGCTGTCATTAAAAAAAAAAAAAAAAGTGCAAAGAGCTAATGCCTTTTGCTACAAGACAAAACCATTTCTCCTGGACATGCAGTAATAGGAGGCAATGCCAATGTGTTGGAAGCATGCACATATTTTATGAGAGATATTAATCTGGAGGTTAACAGCTAGGTGCTCTGGTTGAAGTAGTTTATTTCAAACATACATATAATGTTAACCCACTTTGTAACAAAGCCTTCAACATTTCATATGCAAATTCGTTTTTCTTTCTAGTTTAAGCCCAAGGAAATCCCTATAAGTCTTGTCTCCAAAGAGTAAATATAAAGAATTCATAAGATTAAAGAGTTCTTATCAATTGTATAAAAAACTAGAAATGTACTAACTAGACAAAAATGTAGACGTCTAAGAGAACGTCCAACAAATAGAAAAGTAGAGGACTGCACTGAGATTGCAATCCTGAGAAAAATACATTATTTCTAAATGAAAAAGTAAAAGGAGATAGTATAAATTAAAGCCAGAAGAAAAATTTAAAATCTACAAAAATACGAGTCAATACAAAGTTAAAAACCCATGAATTTTACTATATACCCAAAGGCTTCACAAAAGATCTCATGAATATCACAAATTAAAATAAAACAAACAAAAGCCAGAAATATTGTTTTCCCCAAATTGTACTACTACCTGCTTATTGCTTCAGTGGTAAGAAGAAAAATTATCTTCAAATAGTTAAATTGTATACCTACTTATATTTTAACTCTTAGGTGGATCTTGTTATATAATATATATGATCTTTAAAGAAAACTTGTTGATTGTTTATTTTGGCATCTCTTAGGAAATTCCTATTTAATTAGATAAATCTCCTTAGATAACTCTTAAATAAAAATAGATGCAAATACAGTATGTTTCATATCATTCATTTTAGACCTCTAAGAGTTGGAAAGGCTCAACCTGGAGAAGAAACTAGTTTTATTGAGGGAAGAAACTACTTTCCAGTTTAGAAGAGGAGGGATTATCCCATTTCTGTAGAGGAAGCAATCAGGAAGATACAAAAAGAATGATCCTTGCCTAGTGCTAAGGCCAGAACTACTGTGAATATTGTACCAGATCTTGTAAAAACAGCCACTGTGCTGGCACTCACAGGCCTGGGTCATGGTGTGTTCAACAATAAAACTTTGTTCCAAAGGATGGAACTCCTTCGGGCCAAAAAGCTTTCACCTGCATTATTCCATTAACCTCACTGTTTTGTTATGGGAAATGTGTTTATTTTTTGAAATGACATTGAAATGTATCCTTAAAAGAACACTTTAGGTCTCAACAAGATTCTCTTCTCTTTCAGCCAACACATTACCTTTTAGAAATCAACAGTCTACTTCTTTCTTTAAATCATCACATTTCAAAGCTGTAGCAGCTAATAAATGTTAATGTAAGTTTTCCAAAACTGCAATCTCCCTAAATTTCTATGCTGTCTTCTTTATCCTGTCTTTTCAAGGTAAAGGTATCTTTCCAGTTTTCTTAGCATTATCAGGATTATGGATTTTGTTCATTGTTAAAGTTTGTTATTTATGGACATAAGTTAATGTAAATGCAAAAATATCTCGTATTATTCACAAGCTGGCTGACTTAAATCACTCACTCTTAAAACAACTTTACTGCTCTCCAATCTGTTCAAATGCACGGAAATATAAATTCAGGATGATGTGGCTTTTCTGCAATGCTTTCTTTTCAGGCTGCAGTCTACATGACAGCGTTATATTTTATCCTTGCTGCTGTTGTTGTTCAATCTATAAAATCTCTCTTGAAGACCCCCAAAACAGCTTGTAATTTACTTTTACTTTTGGTGACTCACTGTTTTCAAATTGCCATCTCTGACCATATCCCCCTTCCAGGGGAATTTATGCAGACTTTTTTTTTTTTCTTCTACATACTGATATACGCTAACCTGAACAATTTACCACTTCTACATCCATGTAGTAGCTCAAATAAAATGAGTTCCTGTGTTAATCCCACAGTAAACCTCGGTAATTCTCACATCGCAGGAGTTGTAAACGTTTGTTAACAGAAAAAGAATGTTTTTCCCAAAATAGCTACATAACTCTTAAGACTACTCAAATTCCTAAATAATCCTTTTTACAAGACTCCCGCCAACTTTATTTTGATACATTAAACATGTGAAGCCTATTTTAAAAGGTATTTAACAGTGACTTCATCAAAACAGCTTCCTAGTTGTTCTCATAATGTCTTTTTTCTAAAGTTTTCAAACTGTTTTTAAGCCAACTTGAATAGTGATGAATGTGAGCCGCTATCAAAACGCTTAAGAAGCATTCTGCCAAACAGGATGGGCAAAAATGTTCTAGATCTGCTCAATCTGACATTAGAGGTCATGCAACTTGAAAAATGAAATAACTATTTCCAACACTCATTGAGCCCTTCATTTTAAAAATAACTTCAGGGCTATTTCCACACTCTACATTTAATAATACAATTTTTTACAAAGGATGCTAGGCTCGGTGAAATCAGAAACTGATCTGCCACTTAAAGCTGGTGAGTCTATTCTTAATGGGCCTCTGGTAGATTTGGGATACTGACGATAGCAGTTTCATTTAAGAACTTCACTAGTAAAAAGAATGACATCCGAAAAGGACTGCTGGGGAAGACAGGGAAGAGAAGACCGGAGTCTCCTGAGAAGAAAAAGAGAAACGATTTAAATAAAGTCGCTAAGGAGGAAGGAGGTGGTGAGAGGCGTAGACAGAAGAGCGAGAAAGAAGATTTAACGAGGAAGTGAAATGGAGCGCAGAGGAAGGCAGAAGCTAATGGGGAAACAAATGGGAAAGGTAGTGTTTTCAAACAGGCATGCACCAGGAAGGGACGAGTTACGGCCTGGAGTAGCCCCAGTGCTTTCAGGTGAAAGAGATGCTCGCAGAGAACAGGGACAAGCAGTTTACTTCCAGGCTTTGGAGCAAACTAAAATTTCCTGCCCCGAGCCTCTCCCAGCCTCGGCCGAGCGCGGAAGCGGCGGCTGGGTTAGGGGCGTAGCCAGGAGCCAGGCCCGGCGTCCCGCTCCTCTGGGCTCCTCTGGGCTCCGCGGCCGAGGGAAAGAGGCGAGGATTAAGCGGGGAGAGGTCCCGGCCGCAGCTCGGTGGCACCCCGAAAACGGTCCGGGGCTTCGCGGCCGTTCCCCCTGCGGCGGGGCGCCCAGCGGCCTTACCTGGGGCGAGGGAGGGAGGCGAGGTCTAGGACGTCCGCTCGCGCCCGCCGCAGAACCCCTCTGCTGCACTCAGCCCAGGCTTCCAACGGAGGCGCGACCCTGGCTCAGCCGCCGCTTCCCCCTCGGGGTCTTGGCCACCGCCTCCGCCGCCTCCGGGGCTGTTTACACCGTTGGGCCCCGCACGCCGCCGCCGCCGCCGCCGCCTTCTCTCCACCCTAGCGCCGTTGCCGATTCGGCCGCCGCCACCTCCTCCGCCGCAGCCTCGTCTCTCTGGAGCATCTTCCAGCCACCGAACCCTGAGAAACAGACTCCAGCCGCGCCGGCAGGAAACTCCCCCGCAACTGCTAGGGGGACGAATTGGTCAGAACACCGGCGGCTTTTCTGCCATTGAGCAGCAGCCGCTCCGCTCCTTCTGCCTATGCAGACTCTTAACCCATAATTGCTTTACTCTTTACCTCTATTTCTGGGTTCTTAAATTAACTCTTACATCAGTGTTCTTCATTACTCAAATTATTTTTTCTTAGGAACTTTTCTTGGAAGTAAGTTCATGCTATTTTTGACAAGAAAACATTTGACTTCTGAAAGAATTCTTACGGAAATGGGTTTATATCCCAAATGCACCACCAAATATCTTTGTGACCTTGCATAAACGTCCCTTACCATTTCAGGTGCTATCTTTGCTTGACTCCAAAGGGAACTGATTAAAACTATGAGCATCTAGCTGTTATGCACTTTTGTCTCAGTTTGGTCAATGAAACTCTCAAAAATCCATCAGATTTCCATTATTTTTATCATTAGCCTGTTTGTGTAAAATAAGTTACCATTTGTGGAGCCAGTGTTCTCCTTTATTCCGGCATCCAATCATTGTAAATATTTCTCATGGACACATTCTTAGAAGGCCTATGAATAACCTGGCCTCTTACTGATTCTCCCTTTTGGAGTCTTACTAGCCAGACTTCCCCAATAACTTTAAGAGAGAGTTTTCCCCCTTTCCGGGTCTTCTTTTTGACTTCTATACGCCATAGAACTTTCAAAAGTCATCACACCAATACTAATATTACCACATACCCTCCAAAAAGCTCCAAGCTGTTTATGCCTATTCATTAAGTTAATACTTTATCAAAACTTGTCCAATTGAGTAGGTTTAGCACAGATATTTTACACATTTTAGCACAGACATGCTCTGTTTAAGGCTGACAGATCCATTAGGAATTAACTTTCTGGTACATTTTCCCTCTGACATTTTCCTCACAACTGCGTTTCCTCATAACTGAGCCATCAGTTATCTCTTGCCTATAGAAAGGCAGATAAGAGAAAAGAAAGCTAAGTGAGAAAAGATATGTAAATAGACTAGCACAATATTGGACACATAGTAAGTATTCAATAAATGATAGCAAGTATTCTTACCCTTATCCTCACATTAGTTTATATGTATTAAAAACTGATTACTGGACTCAACTCTTACTTCCATTTCTCACTAGATCCTCACAGAAACCTTGGAGGAAGCGAGGTTTTATCCCCATTTTACAGGTTGGGAGACTGCAGCCTAGAGGGCTTAAGTACCTTAACTGAAGTCATATAGTCAAGAAATAAGCCTATATTTGTCACAATCACTTGCCCATGCTTTGACGTGACACCACCACCCATCATTTACCCAGCTTCACCAAGGTACTACTAATTTTTTTTACTCTTATTCTCCTCTCTTTGCTTCATACTGCCATTGTCACCAACTCAGTCAAATTCACTTTTAATTTTCCAATGTTAGTGAAGGGAGTAGAAGGTGGAAATTGAGGTTAAAGGAGGAAACTTTAACGTTATTCAAGGATGACTTCATCTTAACTTCCAGCCTTCGTCTACCCATTCTCTGCTCCAGTCACACGCAGAGTATTTGCTATCTCTTCCGTAAGTCTTGACTTTTCCTGTCTTTATGCCACTTTTCTTTTCTCCATTTGCAATGAATCTCCCTTTCCCTTGGTTCTTCACCATTTCTTACTCCATACTCTCCATTAAAATTCAAATCTACCTTTAAAGCCCAACTCATATACCAGTTCTGTCCTGCAGTCTCCTGGATCTGCCAAGTCAGAACTAACCACTTGCTCCTCCGTGCTCCTGCAATGGCAATGATGTTAGAAGGGCGAGTGATTTTACAGCTCGCTCACCACCTGTGGGAAATATGTCCTATTTGCCCTTCCACATCCTTTCTCCACCCAACTCTATATGGATGGCTTGCATGGCCTATCTTAGTAAGTGTCCTTGCTCTGGCTTCCGTTTGGCTCACCAATGAAGAGTACCAATAGAAGATTGTAGGGAACGAAGGACGGGAGTGAAGTTAGGGTATTAATTCTTGCCAAATTGCTGGGAGTTGGCTGCATCCCCCAACTAACATATAGTGCTTCTCTGTGGGGCATCACAGCATCTTTGGGGAGGACTCTCTCTCCAGCAAGGCTTCCTTTCTCTTTCATCTCCTATAAAGTAGCCACACTTTTACTGAACCCAGGGCACTACACTATCTCTTGATTCTCTACATTGGGCTCAATTTATCCTTATTGATGTACCCCTGATTTCCTGCTGAGACCCTGTCTGATGAACTTTGTAATATGCTCTTCTAAGCTGTTAATTTTACAAATCATATTATTACACTTATTAGAAGAATGTCTTCAGGATGTGTCAGTAAGCTCTGATTGATGATAATCGTAAACAGCTAGAATTTATGGAACATAAAGTATGCTTTGGTTACTCTCTTGAGTACACTGTGTGCATTATTCTAATTAATTAAAATCACTATTAGCTAAGCAAGGCACACAGATGCTAAGAGGTTCCCAGAAGTAACTTGCTCATGGTCACTCCAGTGTCTCAGTAGTTTAGGACTCAGATCTGTCCAAAGCCTAAACCTTAAGTTCTAGGTCTAAGCAGTGGCTCTCAAACTTGAGTATGCATCAGCATCACCAAGAGAGCTTGCTGAAACAGGTAGTGGGCCCCACCCCCAGAGTGTCTGAGTCTGTAGGTCTGGAGCAGGGCCCAAGACTTTCATTTCCAAAAATTCCTATGTGCAGCTGATGTGCTGGTCTGGATACCAGACTTTGAGAACCACTAGTCCAGGCATTTTAGGTCCAGAATTTCAGGTGTTAGAATAATTTTCTGGTGATAAATGTCCAAAAAAAAAAAACAGCACTGCATTTTTCTGTTTGTAAGGAGGTAATAAATTCAATCTTAAAGAGTCAATAATGGGACTAAGTATTTAAGAAAGAAGAGTTATTCTCCAGGAAGATGGGAGGAGATGGACATTCTAAGGACAGGAATGCCCTTTCAGGAAACTTGCAAAGGGAACAGAAAAATAACATAGTAAGATTCTGCTATCTAGTGTTCACAGAACATGAGTGGGATACTCTTGACTGTAAAATGGGAAGCCAACTTTTGCTCACCATGTACATACCTTATTCAGTACAAATGTTTATTAAGAATCTCCAAAAGCTAGACACTAGGCATCAGGGCTACACTGATAGAGCAGATAAAGTGCTTGGCCTCAGGGAGCTTGTGTTTCAGAGGATGTACATCAGCTAGATAGACTGAATGATGGATACTATATTGGGTTCACACTTCGTCTCAAGAAAAAAATATATCCATAGACGTGATCCAGGAGTCAAATGGCAAAAGACCTAGCCTCAAAGTGAGTGTTAATTTCATTAAATGGTAGGTAAAAAATATTTTATATGCTGAGATAGACTCTGCTTAAAAGACACAATATTCCTCCAAACGTATTATACAAGCCAGCTTATAAACCTGTGACTTTTTCTAGGAGAAATGTTGCCTTCTTTCCCAAGAAGGGAGCAGTAGGGGTCGGGGTGGAAATAGTTTCATCATCAGAGGCACAGTCTCACTACTACTGCTCAGCTCCAATTCGCAACCTTCTGAATGGTTTCCAGACTAAATAATTTAGCAAAGTGATGAAGAAAAAATGGCCCATTAATCTTACGATGTGTGTTATAACTTAACTCTGGGTTTAGCATAGGAAAAACATTATTTGCATTGATTATAAATATGCTTTATGGCTGCATATATTATTCACTCTGAAGATTCTAAAATTATTAGCTGGGTTGACATGATGAACTGCACAGGAGTACTTCTAGATGACATCTCAATGTCATCTGTTACTCACATCATATAGGTCTAGGAATCAATATGTATTTTACTCAATATGAGATCTTATTCCAAACATCAAAATATACCTGTTTTTATTCGATGGTTATCATCATGAAATTAGCAGCTAAACGTCATTTAGAAAATTCAAAGCAAGTAAATTACTGTATTAACTGTCCAACTATGATTATGACTTTCCTCCACTTATAGCTGAACCTAATATAATGATCTGGTCAGTCTGACTAGGAGGATTTATTCATTAATTTACTCAAATGTTCTGAGGTATATTTTGAAGGACTTAAATTATGGTCTGGTTTGTAGGATCCAACAGTAAGGCTGCAGGTTTATCTCCTACAAGCTCTGTGACCTTGCCCAAGTGACTTAGCATCTCTGAGCCTCACCTTCCTAATCTGTAAAATGGAAACAATAATAGAACCCAAGTTGTAAAGCTGAAGGAAAAAAAGTAATATGGTAATGTATTTTGGCACAAAAGAGCAGTTACGCTGATGGTCATTATTTGTGAATATTGTTGCTAAGATTATTGAAAACCTGTTTTGTGTTAGGTGCTGTTCAAGGACTAGAATTTTAAGACTGTTCTTCACCTTTATCCCAGTTTTACCTGCAAAGTTCTGCCATGCACTGGAAAAACATACTGGTATTTCTAGGGAAGGGGACCACTCAGGTGACATTTTTGTTTCACCAGGTATATAAAGTATACAAAGGTTATAGTGTATCTTTTGAGTCCTTTGGATGTCTAGTTACCTTTCACTAGAATGATTCTAGTAGATCCTGATAGATACCTGAGACAAGGTCAGGTCAGTGATGTTGGTACCTTTTCTGGCTTAAGAGCATAGGGCAGAAACACAGGAAGAGAGGTCTTCCTTTTCCACTCCTGTTACTAAGAACCCTCTCGAATAATGACAATCTGAAACAGATCACTACATTGTTGCATGCTGTAGAATCAAAGCAGTGTACAAAGCAAAGAGCACTGGCCTCCATTATACGTGCATTTCTCTTGAGATTCACTTTTCTAGACCGTGGTGAAAGCAGATGTTTCAACACTTTCCAGGAATTGGAATATTACAATCTGGCCATCACCAGCACTGCATGTTTGATCACACCATTCCCTGCAAATGGAATGCTGTTCCATCAAGGTCAGATTGACCAGTGCAAATACCTGATTTTATCGTACGGTCAGAACCAAATTAACTTACTGAAATTCTGCCCAGCTCAGGGTCTACCTTCTCTGTGAAACCTCCTGTGAGATCCCAAGTTACAAACAACTCTATCTTCTTCAGAAGACATTGTATACTATATAAATAGTAATTGACATATAAATATATGTATATGTGTGTGTATTTCTTTGTTACATTAAGTTATAACTCCTGTGGTTTCTCTTCTTAACTAAACTGGACCCCTTATCATCACAGTGGCCATGTACATCATTGTATCCTCCAAAACATCCAGAATAATATCATGGATTCAGTATATAGTTGTTTAATAGAAAACAATTAACTAACCACTGCAGAATACTAGTGTCTCTCAAGGTGTGTTCAGTGGATCATAAATCCTGTGAGACAGTCCATGAAGGAAAAGATTTCAAATAAATTTGGGATCTGTTGTCCACTACATCTCCTTATCAGAGACTTGTAATTCACAAGACTCGTGAAAAGCCCTGTAGCAAAGAAACTGTTGACTTAGTTTGACCCGGTATTTCTCTTACAAGCGTATCAGTTCTGGAGGTCAAGGACATTTTCCACCTCTAATACAACATCTCTACTGCCTAGTAGAGTGCCTGGCACTTAGTAGACACCTAATAAATATTTGAATAAGTTTCAACATACATTCCCCTTTTAAGCTATAGAAGAAAAACATAGTATATAGTATATTTTGATTTACTTGGGGAGAATAATAATATGAATAGATAAATTTACACAAATCATTTTAAAGTATATATATTTGATAATACTTTTTTCCACAAATCTACACAACTGCACATTTAGTGGTGATAGTAAACGAACTACACTTGCTTCTGAAAACTTGCTAAAAAGGATGGCTACTAAAAACTACAACTTGAACCCAAAACAATTGATTTAGTTCATTGGTCCCCACTCCTTAGCAGTTTTAACATAGAAGAAAATAGACGCATATATTTCTTTTCTGCCATAATATGACATCACATAAGGAATGCTATGTTATTAGCTAGAAATAAGATTTGCTTTTGTTATTTTAGTGCATGTGATCACATAAGAATAATTCTAGATTTTCCCCCTCCTGTGACTCTCACAGCATCCCCATCTAAAACAGACTTTGGAGATTTAGATCAAATGTCATATCAATTGTCCTAGACTGCTTACTATGTGCTTTCACTATAGATTTTAATGTCAATAGAGAAAGGAGAAGGAAAAGTCAGAGGGAAATGAAACAGGTGTATGCAACACCTCTTTCTACTACCGACATTTCTCAGAATTCTGGGGCAAGTTGCATCTATAAGCGGAAAGTTTTTCACCATGGAACTCACGGTGGTTGAACGTCTCATGAATTTTTTTTTCACTACTGAAGAAAACTATGTTTGATTTTACCATAACTGAAAAGTTCTCCCATTTCTACTTCTGAGGTTTGCCCTCAAGACGACTGTTTACCTAATGGAAGTGACTCCTATGCATGGAGGAAAAAGTGCACCATTTGAAGGAAAAGCTAAAGGAGTGATATTCAGGTAGCTCCTCATTCCACCAATGAAAATGTACACATAGATTTTCCACTTTACACCTCATTTTACACCTTATTTTCATGATTTTGAAATTAATATGTAGGGTCTGATGAGTTTGTCAATAATTATTAGTGTTATTAAAATAGAATACAAATGATAAGCCATATGTAAACTTGCTGTGCGAATAAACTGCTACACCCCAAATAATACAAATGAGTGAATGGCAGTAAATACTAAGAGGGATTAACAACATAAAGGATATTAAAAACACACATAAAGGATATTAAAAAAATGATGACTGTATTTCATATTTATGTGTCTTTTTCTCTCTCACTCTTTTTTTTTTTCGGTACGCAGGCCTCTCACTGTTGTGGCCTCTCCCGTTGCGGAGCACAGGCTCCGGACGCGCAGGCTCAGCGGCCATGGCTCACGGGCCCAGCCACTCCGTGCCATGTGGGATCTTCCCGGACCGGGGCACGAACCCCCGTCCCCTGCCTTGGCAGGCAGACACTCAACCACTGCACCACCAGGGAAGCCCTTCTCTCTCACTCTTACTCAACTCCTAAATAACTACGAGAATATGCTCACAAATGGTAAGCATGTTTTGGATGTTCGATGTGTGTTTGTGGGGAAGAACAAAAAAAAACCTGCCTCAGTTAGGTCAAATATCATACAAGAGATGAATGAGATTAGAGTTGGGACTGGGATTTGTGTTAGTTACTCAGTAGCTAACCAATCACAGATATGACAGTGTAGTGTAATATGCAAATATACTTTTAAACACCTTCTCTTAAGTTATCTACTGTCTGTAAAGACAATCACACTCAACTGCTCTGCACTTAACCCCAGAGCTTCTGAGTTAGAATCTCTTAGAAATAGGTACACGTTTCATTGCTTTGGCAACATTTACATGGCTCTGCATCAGGCAATACAACTGCTAAGATCACACCCTGGGAATTCAGGAAAGGCTAGTGTCCAGTTCTGATCGTTCTACCACCCAACTGTGATCTAGGGTAAATTCCTGATTTAAAAAAAAAACAAAAAACCCTGAAGATGCTGAAACAGTATTTCCTACTTCACAGGGTCGTCATGGGGATAAAAGGTCATTAGGATAAAGTGCCTCTCACCCAGGAAACACTGATAAATGCTACTGATGCTACCATCATCATCATGACCGATCAAGGACATATTGCCACATGGAAATTCAACATTGCCTGGGCCATTCACAACCTTCCTTTGAAGGACTCATATTCTATGTGGGGTCTTAACACCTTCAAATAACAGAAAATACAAGTCTTTACGCCTTTTTTTCTGTAGCTAATTTTGGCATCTTTCAACTCTGTCCACTTAAGTGTCGGTTTAGCATATTCTTGTCACACAAAGAAGCTACTTCCCAAAGAGAGGAACAATGTGTCAAGTGACAAAGACATTGAGTGAAGTCTTTCACATCCTAGATTGTCCAGTGTACAGCTCAGCTGGTCTCTGGGTTGGAAGGCCTGGGTCTACTTTGCTCGTCTAGTCCTTAGCACGTGGTCTGTGAAACAGAGGTAGCTGCTGGTAGAATTATAACACAAGCAGAACTGGCTTCAATTCTTCCTTCTTAGGTCTTTTTCTTCTTGTTCAGCTGTTCAAGGAACTTGCCTGCCCTCTGTTCCTGCCAGGACGATGTTACATCTACCTGGATAAGTAGGTCACCATTGTATATCAGGAAAGGTCTTATTTGTAATCATCAGGAACCAGATATGGCTAATTTGAGCAGAAAAGGAAACTTTTGGAAGTTTATGGTTAGGTCTCAGTAACTAGAAGCAGACTAAACAACCGAAAGCCAAGCCTATGCTATTGCAATTATAGGATCAGGCCAAAGTGATGTTATAAGTCCTAGCTGGCCTTGCTACCAAGCAGGAACAGGAAACAGAAGATTGACCCAACACTGCTGGCCTTGCTTCTTTACATCATTTATTTGTAATTCAAAATCCAAGAGAGGGGCTTCCCTGGTGGCACAGTGGTTGAGAGTCCGCCTGCCGATGCAGGGGACACGGGTTCGTGCCCCAGTCCAGGAAGATCCCACATGCCGCGGAGCGGCTAGGCCCATGTGCCATGGCTGCTGAGCCTGCGCGTCCGGAGCCTGTGCTCCGCAACGGGAGACGCCGCAACAGTGAGGCCCGTGTACCGCAAAAAAAAAAACAAAAAAAAAAACCAAGAGGGGGTGCAGTTGGCCAACCCGAGGTCGCCCGACTGTTTTCCATCTGTAAGGGAGACTGAGCATGTGAGTAAACAGTGTATCTGACATGTTCAGCTTGTATAACGAGAGGAAGGCTCTGTTTCTCACCAAGACCCACAAAGTGGAAAATTCCCCAAAGAGAAAGGAATTTCAGATCAGATGCTTGGAAAGTTAAAAACAACAACAACAAACAAATGCAGATGTGGAATTAAAGACATGGAATTATTAAGAACCTATATGTGGAGTGATTCAGACCTGAGTTCACATCTGGAGCAAGCTACTCAATCTTGCTGAGCTTCAATTTTCTCTAAAGGAAACAACATGGAAGATGATGTCCACATGTAACTTGTGGTACAAATGAAGGAGGGTAGTACAGGATATGATGCCTGGCACATCCTATGCATTTTCTAAAACTGCTACTAGTACCATTATTATTGTTACTTATTATACAATTTATTGTAGAAATTAACAGGGAGAGTATTAATAAATGTTAATACAGTGCTAAGTGTCACATTTATGATCTCAGCTAAATATTTGTTGATTCAACAAACATTCCACATATCAGAAAATAACCTGTTAGTATATATATATTTTTTTTTACAGAAGAAAAGAAACCGTGAGGCTTAGAAAGTGTAAACAATGTACCAAAAGTCACTCATTTAAGAGGTAATGGAACATTATTCAGCCTTAAAAAATGAAGGAGATCCTTTCATTTGTGACAATATAGATGAAACAGGAGTGCATTATGCTAATGGAATAAGCCAGACAAGATAAATACAAATGATATCATTTATATATGGAATCTAAAAAGAAAAAAAGCCACACTCATAGAAACAGAGAGTAGAAAACTGGTTGCCAGGGGCTGGGGTGTGGGTGGGGAAAAGAGGGGAAGACTGGTAAAAGGGTACAAACTTTCAGCTGCAGGATGAATAAGGTCTGAGGATCTACTGTGTAACATAGTTACTACAGTCAATAACACTGTATTGTATAACATTTTCTGAGAGAATAGAACTTAAGTGTTCTCACCAAAAAAAGAAAAAAAGGAAAAAGGTGTCATGAGCTGTTAGATGTATTAATTAACGAGATGGGAAGGATCCTTTTGCAACGCATATGTATATCAAATCATCATGATATACTCTTTGACTATCTTACAATTTTGTCAATTATACCTCGATAAAACAGGAAAAAAAGAGGTAATAAAGATGAGATTCCAATCCAGGATTATCTAGCTCAAAAAACTACACTCTTAACCATTACAATATAGTATCCATCCATATGTTGTAACTGTAAAATGCTTAACACAAAGGAAACGTTAAATAAATGGTATTTATTCTAACTCTAATGCTTACTAGATATTACTTATGTGGTATGCTTTACTTCTAATTACAAGGGTATAAGGTGCAAATTCTTGCTACAGAACATAAAAGCCCCTGTGGTACCCTGTAGGATAAACACAGTACCTGTAAATCTCTCATCTCTCAACCCAGAGTCTCCTCAAGTTGGAGGTCTTTACCCCATTTATAATGTGGGAATAATGCCTTTCCCACATTTGCACTGGGCATGAAAATCCATACTTCCAGGTGTATACTGAACCTCCACTTAGCTCCTCGTCACCTTGGAATCACCAGACCAAAGATCATTTATTCCATTAATATAAATGATGTAGGGATAGAAGTACAGAATATACAGAGTGTGTTGGAGGAATCCAAACAACAAGTCCTCCACTCTCAAAACAAATTTTAGAGTTCCAAAAGTAAAGAGCAATGTTTGGAAATAAAACTAAAAATGAAACATCTACAATTAGCCAAGTATTTATTATGGGTCAGGCTACTTACTAGGCACTTGATAAACATTACAGCTCATCTTCCTGCAGTCCTTCAAAGCATATAATATTGTTTCTATTTCATAGAGAAGAAAATTGTATCTAAGCAGATTAGTGATTAGCCCAAGACCACAGGGCTAGGCTGTAAGAAAAGAAGGCCAAGTTTCAGTGGTCAAAATGGTGATGGATGTTATAACTAGAAGATTATGGCTAATCAAATAAAAATATTCAAAACGGTCCTAATGTATTATTAGGATTTCTTTAGAATAACTTGGGTGCCTTAGTGAATACAGTAGTGGTAGGCACTATAGTCTCTTTAATTTGCTAATCATACAAATCTACTTTAATATTCTTGGTGACAAGGAGCTAACTACTGATAAGACAGCTTCTTCAGTTTTGGGGCTACTCCAGGGTGAAATGCCGGAACGTCTTACTGCCTGCAATGTTACCTAGATCTACCAGGGAGAATAAAGCAGAACAAGTAGCCACTGTTCTTGACAAATGGATACAGTTTCAGTTTTCAAAATGTGTCAGATTCATTCATTGTATCAGATAGATCTGTCAAATGGCTTTGCCCATTTACTAATGGATGGCACACTGCAGACACACGTTGGGTCAAAGGACTCAATGTCACCTCATTGATACTGTCATCAATATAATTTGTATTGGCACTTTGTCTCACCCTGACTTTAAGGACTATGTGGGGAGATCCAAGTCTCCAGACCATGGACTGATCACCTCTGCTTGACACAGTATTCTCTGCTCATTTCCAGAGGGGACCAAGGATGAGCTCTTGTACTTCTGAGTCTATTCACCCTACCTGGCAACACACACTAGCTGGGCTGACTGGATCAAGCAGGAGCCCCAGAGTTTAAATTTCCAGCTGCATTGGAGGAAACAGAGGCTATGCCCCAATCCCATAACCCCTCACTTCTTACTGCTAGCCTATCCTAGGCTGTTCTTGCTGATAGGAGTATTTCATGCTAAAAATTAATTTTGCTTACCTGATGGCAGTCACACAACCTCAAATGCCATTTTTATAAATAAGGCAACCACCAATGGAGTGTGATTTAGGGTTTTTTCTTCTGTAGACCCTGTCTACCCTATAAAATCTCCCATTACTGCATCATGGAGACTATAATCCCTTTCCAAGGGAATAGATTCTTTCCAACCATAAGATGAAATAAGAACCTACATTTCCATACTGCCCAAAAGGAAATACATTGATTACAAAATGCAGGAGAATGACTGATTTTCCACATTTGTTGTGTTCATTAAAGGGTTTTTGAATAGACTTGACAGTATTAAAGAAGTTCAACACACAGAAAATAAAAATTAATAAATGAAGAGGAAAAATTGCATTTACAACAAACAACAAAATAAACACATTGATATATAAAAGGTTGTTATACATCGATGAAAAATGGATGTCATAAAGTCACAAACTAAAAAGTATTAACAGCCAATAAAGATATGAAAATATGTTCAACCTTGCTATTATTAATCAAAGAAATACAAATAAAATAATTCAGGTGTCATATTTTACTGAGCTAGAATGACAAAGTTTTAAAAAACTTGATAATACTGGTATTGATATTGATAATACTGGTACTGATGAGTGTGTGTAAGAAACCACACTGGATGTTAAATTCTTGGTAGAAATAAAAAGCACGGTAACCTTTCTGGAAGAAAATATGTCAGTATGTACCAGAACTGACAAACAGCCATTCAAGTTCTAGAAGTCCATTCTAAGGAAATAAACAAATGCTCAAAGACATATGAACAAGGATGCTTGTCTCATTGTTTAGCAAAGCAAAACAGGAATAATCTAAATGTTGAACAGTAGGGACTGGTTAAATAAATAACAGAATGCTGTTCAACCATTAAAAATGATGCTGCAGATTTTTATTAGGTGATGAGTAATCATACTTATATTACTAAATAAAAATGTTATAGAACTGTTTTGTAGTTTGATATAATAATTAAAGGTATTTTATACTTGCATTGTATTTATATGCACCCCGTCACAAAAAAGTTTCAAAAGATACCCTCAAAAATGTTACAGAGATGATTTATCAGAAATGGGATTTTGAGTTATTTTTCCTTTTTTCTTTAAATCCTTTCAATTTTGGAGTTTCTGCAATGAGCCTGTATTATTTTTACAATTAAAAATATTTAAATTTACAACAAAAGGATCTAAATTCCTCCAGTTTTCCATTTATTTTCTACCCTGGCTCAGGGTATTTGTGTAAAAGAAAAAAAATCAGCTTATTTTCTCTTTTGTATCAATCTAAATTTACTTTTCATAAGTTAACTATTTTAGTCTGGCAAAAGTTTCACACAGGAAAATTGTTAAGGTCTGAGTATTCTATTACCTTTAAAAGCACTGGAAACTTTGAAATTATTTCTTTCAGAATTTTCATATAATACTGAAAGGCGGGGGGGAGGTAGCAAAATGAAGGGAAATAGATAGTAGTAGTCAACTTCAATTAAGAAAAAGCAACAAGAGGCAGTTTGTACTCTTTTGATACAGCAGAAGCTCCATGTGTCAACTCATGCTAAAAAATGTATATATACACACACATATATATGTTTGTGTGTATTATATGTATATGTGACACACACATAATTAATCCACAGCCTTAGGCTAATCACTCATTGTGGCAGAAACAACGAGCTGTTGACTACACTTTAATTAGCTCCTCCAGCCTGTAGAGGCATCACTAGGATCAAGATAGGAACAACATTCTCCATCTCCACTTGCATCTGGGTATGGTTCTATCCCAAAGAATGTGACCAGAGGTGACCTGAAGAGTTTATGTCTGAAGGATAACGAGTTGATAATTGTAGCTTGCAGCTTCCTCTCTCCTTTCCTTTTTAGGACAAACGTAGAGCCACTTGATGAAGGTGGTGGGTCCCTGAATAACTGAGCAGAAAACTGACCCTCAGACCACCAAAGTCCATACTACACTCCTGAGTGAGTGAGAAATGAACTGTCCATGTGTTGCTCCACTGAGGTTTAAGGTTTATTATTTAGTGTTTAACTAACGCATTTTTTCTTTAAACCTCAGTTGCCTTCTCTGTAAAATAAAGTCTTTGAAAAGGATCCACTGTAAGCTTTTTCCATTGCTTATGTTTTTATCTTAGTTTTTAATTCTCAGAAACATTGCGCGCATTTTACCTTTTAAGTTAGTAAGTCTACTTTTTTTCCCACAAAGACGGGTTCTTCAAGTTATGGAGAAGTCATAGCAGACTGTTGCTTCAGTTTAAGATACGCATTCACGTATGAGATGAGAAGGGTGAGGACCCAGAGAAACGCCTTTGACAGAGGGGAGTGAGAGCATACTGAAGAATGTTTAGTAATAAAGAATTCAGATGGGAGAAACGGATGGGTTACATCTAACAGATTTGCTCAAATGAATTCTGGAAAGGTAAATATGTGAAAATGTATAGCAAAGACATGAAATGCCTTTTGGTCCCTAAATGGATTTCATTTCAAAGACGTGCATATTGCAAATACATGTACCATAACACTTCTCTGTCCATTTCTAGAATTTTCTTTACAGAACATCTGCAGAGAGAGGATGTCATTCCAAGATAATCGACTGCAAGTGACTAAATTAAGATAAAAATGTCCTTAACCTTGAACAGTTTTTAAAGAGATTTTAGAAGAAAGGAGCCCTCCAGGGGGTTGTATAACTATATAATTGTACCCTTTCTAAAAGGCTATTTACAGATACATAATGTTTCCCCTCCATTCTTTAAAGTAAAATATAGGATAAAAAAAATAGTTTGGGGATAATACTTGTTTGGGACAGCAGGCACTGCTAATCAGTACCACTCTCTCCTTATTCCTTACTATCAGAGCCCTGGTTTAGGAGACCCCATTATCCTTAAGGCTAAGGTGGCCAGTTTAAAATCCGAGCTGATGAGATCTAAGTGCAAGTCTGCTGACCACCTGTGGTAAAAAATTTGCTCTCTGAGTTAGACACTGCCTTTTTTTTCTTACTTAATTTCTTTTTTTTTTTTCCTTTTCTTTCTTCCTGCCCAAATTGTTGGAACACTATTGGAGATTCTGGGGTCACTTTGAAGCTATGTGGACGTGCTAGAGATGTGGAAGCTGGAAGAGCGAAGCAACCCAGTCCCCTGGTGATGCCCTTCAGCAGCTGGACTAACGCTAGAGGGACTATCTCCAAACTTCCTGCTACCCGTGGAAAGTAAGGTAAATCACTCATTCACTTTCTGTTACCTACTAACTGATCCAGAACTCTAACCTCAGGGTTCTAGAACCCTTCTCAGTATCCCATAGTCATACTCATGTTCCGGACTCCTGATCATCAGACTTGCTTACAGCAGATGTATGGGGAGGGCGGGCTCTTCTGGAAGCCCTCATACTTCCTCCCCTACCCCCACCACACACAAATAATGATCTTTATGTCCACTCATCCTTCTATCTACACTCAGAGGCCAGGGCCCCCAGGAAGGCTTCACTGACAACCCTTTACTCCTCTCTACAAGCAGAAAGGATAGAGCTGTGGGCTCTGGAATCAGACTTCCTAGACTTGAATTCTTAATCTGTTACTTACCAGTTTAGGACGTGGGCAAAGTAGTTACCTTCTCTGGACACCCCTGTAAAAGAGGAACACTAAGTAGCACCTATGTACCTTACTGAAAGGATTAAATGAGCAAATGCAGGTAAAGTTCTTATAATTTTTTCTTGGGTCAATCAATTCTAGCTGCTATTGTTACCTTTGGCTAATTTAGGGCAGAGTCCCTTTGCCCTCCTTTGGTTCTCTGGGCCCGTCTCATTCACAACACACACAACTGCATACTGCATTCACAACACACATTACCGCATACTGCAGAGTTTTGAAAGGCTGTTCTCAAAATGTGGTCCCTGGGCCAGCAATATCAGCCACACCTGGGAACTGGTTAGAACTCTGGCACTGGAGCCCAGCAATCTGTGTTTTAACAGTATTCTCAGGCAAATCTGATGCACACTAAAGGTTGACGACAACTGAGAACATCTGTCTCAGACTCTCCTGGAGGCATTCACCAAAAATAGAGTTACAGGACCTTACACCTGACCAGCTGGAGAAGGGGTCTAGTAATTGCCCTGGTTATCATGCTTGTCATGATTTTTCAGCACATAAATGTTTGAGAATCACTGCCATTTTGAATGTGTGTTTCACTTGTCTGTTTTTCCAGTGGACTTTACTTCCTTGCAAGGAAGGTTTGTGAAGATTTGTTGCTGTTGTTTGCATTATTAGTTTTATTATGCTAATTCTAGAATCTCTGGTGCATAGTGCAATCTCAGGCAGGAAGTAGTGGCTCATTAAAACAGGTATCCCAAAAGTCTTAGTAGAACTTCAAGATTAATTCCTTCAGGAAGAGGTAAAATTGTCATTAGATGCAGATGATATGATACTATATAGAGAAAACTCTAAAGACTCTACATGAAAACTACTACAACTGATAAACGAATTCAGCAAGGTAGCAGAATACAAGATTAACATACAGAAATTGGTTGCATTTCTTTATACCAACAATGAAATATCGGAAAGGGAATGTAAAAAAACAATGCCTTTTAAAATCACAACCCCAAAAATAAAATACTTAGGAATAAACCTCACCAAGAAGGCAAAAGACTTATATGCTGAGAACTGTAAGACATTAATAAAGGAAAGTGAAGATGATTCAAAGAAATGGAAAGACATCTCATGTTCTTGGGTTGGAGGAATTAATATTGTTAAAATGCTCATACTACCCAAAGCAATCTACAGATTTAATGCGATCCCTATCAAATTACCCATGACATTTTTCACGCAATTAGAACAAATAATCCTAAGATTCATACAGAACCATAAAAGACCCAGAATTGCCAAAGCAATCCTGAAGAAAAAGAACAACGTTGGAGGCATAGCCACCCCAGACTCAGACAGTACTCCAAAGTCACAGTAATCAAAACAGCGTGGTATTGGCACAAAAACAGACATATGGATCAATGGAACAGAATACAGAGCCTAGAAATAAATCCACACACCTCAGTTAATCTTTGACAATTAATCTTTGACAAAGGAGGCAAGAATATATAATGGAAAAAAGACAGTCTCTTCCGCAAGTGGTGTTGGTAAAGTTGGACAGCCTTATATAAACCAGTGAAGTTAGAACACATCCTTTCACCATACACGAAAATAAACTCAAAATGTCTTAAAGACTTAAACATAAGACATGACACCATAAAACTTCTAGAAGAGAACATAGGTAAAATATTCTCTGACATAAATCATACCAATGTTTTCTTAGGTCAGTCTCCCAAGGCAATAGAAATAAAAATGAAAATAAACATAGGGGACCAAATCAAACTTACAAGCTTTTGCACAGCAAAGGAAACCATAAACAAAATGAAAAGACAACCTACAGAATGGGAGAAAATATTTGCAAATGATGCGACCAGCAAGGGCTTAATTTCCAAAATATACAAACGGCTCATACAACTTGATGACAATAAAAGCAAACAACCCAATCAAAAAAAATAGGCAGAAGACTTAAAGAGACATTTCTCCAAAGAAGAAATACAGATGGCCAATAGGCACATGAAAAGAGGCTCAACACTGCCAATTATTAAAGAAATGCAAATCAAAACTACCATGAGGTACCACCTCACACCAGTCAGAATGGCCATCATTAAAAAGTCTACAAATAACATATGCTGGAGAGGGTGTGGAGAAAAGGGAACCCTCCTACAACACTGTTGGTGGGAATGTAAGTTGGTGCAGCCACTGTGGGAAACACTATGGAGGTTCCTCAGAAAACTAAAAATAGACCTACCATATGATCCAGCAATCCCACTCCTGGGCGTATATCCAGACCAAACTATAATTCAAAAAGACACGTTCACCCTGATCTTCACAGCAGCAATATTCACAATAGCCAAGACATGGAAACAACCTAAATGTCCATCAACAGATGAATGGATAAAGACGATGTGGTACATATATACAATGAAATACTACTCAGCCATAAAAAAAAGAATGAAATAATGCCATTTGCAGCAGCAACATGGATGCAACTGGAGATTATCATACTAAGCAAAGTAAGTCAGAAAGAGAAAGACAAATACCATGATACCACTTATATGTGGAATCTAAAATATGACACAAATGAACCTATCTATGAAACAGAAACAGAATCAGAGACATAGAGAATAGACTGGTGGCTGCCAAGGGGGAAGCAGGTGGGAGAGGGATGAACTGGGAGTTTGGGATTAGCAGATGCAAACTGGTATATATAGATTGGCTAAACAACAAGGTCCTATTATATAGCACAGGGAACTATATTCAATATCCTGTGATAAACCATAATGGAAAAGAATATGAAAAAGAATGTATATACATATGTATAACAGAGTCACTTTGCTGTACAGCAGTAATTAACAATGCTGTAAACCAAGTATACTTCAATAAAAAATAAGTTAATTAAATTTTTAAAAAGATTAATTCCTTCAGAAGAACAAGTACTACACATTCACAAAAAAAGCACCCTTTGAAAGTTTAAATTTTTGAATTTCTTTGCCACTTCCTTAGTTTTGATCATCTTGGACAATACAGTTTTAATATTGACTTTTAAAAAGAATTGTGTTTCAGTGTTTGCTATCCTTAGAGAGACAGAAACAGATAAGTACAACTAAATACTTATTTTTCAAAAGTCTCAAAAGTATAAGGGAAATGAAAGTAATGGTATCTTCAAATGATTTTGGGGTATGTTTCTAATTTCATACTTCTGATGCAATTCAAGATTAAAACTGTATTAAGACATTTGAGACATGACGCAATGGTATTAAATGAATTTAATTTTGTGTAAAGTGGTAGAAATATTTTCTTCAGCAAACATACCTGCAGATATAAAATCACAACCATAAATCTACAAAAAAGCAAGCTATTGAATGAAATCTGATTGGTTATTTCCCTGCAGTATGGATCTGCTAATAATTTAATTTACTACTTGCTAACAGAAGCCAAAATTTAAATATACATATATATATGTGTGTATATATCTACCTCTTCAATTTTAAATCATTCATATATATGAACAAGTATACATACACATATATAACAATTGTTCATACATATATATATAAACAATTTAAATTAAAGAAAGTACATCTGGTGGCCTATTTTCCCCCCCCGATTTCTAAAGAACACCATATTCTATTCTAGGCAGTGGAATGTCAATCCACCTTAAGGGTTGTTCAATGAGCATATCTGAGAAACCACTGGTTTAGCCAATGATGTACTTATTGAGGGAGGCCCTAGTGCCACTGTCAAGAGCTTATCCACAGGAGAGATAAGAAGGTACTTGTTTGGTTTGTGAAAAGAAAGAGTAGTGAGAATGGCAGGTAGCTGCAGGTTGATGACATGTGATGTCCATATATATGTAGAACCAACACACCCATAATTGCACCGAATTTCCATACCCAAATCCAAAGCCTTTATATCATTAATCCCAGGCAAAAATGGTAAGATTCATGTGTGTTACTATCCCACGGCTTCAAGATGCCTATAAACTCATATGAGTATGTCTTAGTTTTATCAGTGGAGGACAAACCAGGCTTCTATCACCAAGCCCCATTCCATAACAGGCAAACCAGTCCAAGACTTCTCTGAGTGCTGCAGGAGAGTCTATGGAAGGGGCACTCACTCCACTGTGATGCCTAAAATGCCTTTGCACAGAGCAAACATTCAATACATGTTGAGTCAATGAATGAGTGAACTGGTGTCATAAAACAGGTTTATTTCAGGGAAATTCCATTCAACAGGCTGGCATTCCTTCCTACCCATCTTAACTGTTAAGCTTGCCATCAGACAAAAATTTAATTATAAAACGTTAGAGCTGAGGAAATTTTAGAAACTATCTACTCTCCAGAGGTATACAACTTTAATTTCGTGGTAAAAATCACTAGGAGTGATTTAGGAGTCTATCAGACCTCAGTCCAAATTCCACATCTACCATATTTTGGTGAGCAAATAACTACTTCTGAGGCTCTGTTCCATGTATGCATTATGGGATATCATAATAATACATACATTACTTGTATGACTATCAGGGGATGAAATGACACAATCCATTTGCCGTGGTCGGCTAAGTAATTTGCACCAAGTAAGCACTCAAGACATTAGCCAATATTCATAGCGGAGAGATGAAAACAAAACTCTGGGACTGATGCCTACCCTAGTGGCCCCAGTGGTCATAATGACTTTCTTCCATTCAGCCTGCTCTCTTCTCACTAAGACTAAGGAAGAGAAGATGAACAAATTAGGAACAACAATTTGAAAATGGTTTTATACTCCCTGAATGAATGGAATTATAATAAAATGATTCATGAGTTCTGCAGAAATATGATGAGACTTTAGATCTTTATGTTAGTTCTCTACAAAACCAATTGATGGCCCTAAGATGTACCTTCCTATCCAGCCCCATCCTTACCAGGATCAAACATCATTGTAAATGGAAAAGTCAACCACACATAATCAACAAGCTAAGTTACAAGCCAGTGAAGTCTCGGAGCTTTGATAGAGAAAATTCAGATTTATCATTATATGTAAAAATAAGATGATATGAAGAACTCAATCTAAAAAATATTACCTGGAGATCTATAATCTCTACAATAGTGCTATAAAAAGTAAAGAGCTAGAAATCTATTTAGATGGTTTTCCTTATAAGAAAGCACTTTCTGTATAACTTTTAATGTACTATTGATGAGAACAATTCAACAAAATTCAAATAAATATCTGCAGATGTCCTACAAGAAGAAAAGAACAGAGTTAGATGTGACAGGGGATAACTGGACTTCAGGATGAGTAAGACCCTATACTTGACCTCAATAAATTAACATGAAATACAGTGGATGAGTCATGTACAGAATGTCAGAATTCTAAAAGGCCAAGCTAAGTACCAAAAGGAACACGTGGGAACTCTTAAGAAGGAAATAAAATATTGGTTAGTTGATTACGAAAAGGCAGAAGGGAGTAGGTTCCCTTTGGCTGCTCTTTGAAGAGATCACTTCCTTTCCCCCCTAGTCCTGAGGCTAGGGTGGCATGGGCAATAGAGGAATGTGGGGACTGAGAATCATTTCTACTCTCACCAGAGTGGCTGGAAGCAGATTTTCTTACCAGGATGTAGTAGTATGCTAATATTTAAGGGTTCTTGAGGTCAGAGAGAAGGGTTTGAATACTCCGGCTCCATCTCTTGCTGTGGGTCAAGTTTCTTACCTTTCCAACACCTCGGCGTCTTTATCTGAAAATTGGGGATGATGATAATGTCTCCCACCTGAGTGTGAGAACTACATGATATAGTGCATACGCAGGGCTAAATTTGGTGCCTGGCACACAGAAAGTGCTCAGTACGGCAGGCGAGTGTAGTGACAATAAAGGCAAAGATGACGGGGGTAGTGCCGGTGTTGCTTCTGCCCCCAGAACAGGCTCTGACTGGGAGAGAGTTAAAGCACCTTTGGGTTCATGGGGGTTTATATATAAGCAACGGTTGATCAATGTGAGCTGGTTGTCCAAACGATTATGTGCAATCTAAGAAAAAAATGGGCCTTGGATCTGCTCAGCTACTTAATAATATTAGCAGCGGTAGTAGTCAAAGAAGCTAAATTTTATTAAGTGTTTATATGCGAAACAACGTGCTGAACGTTTTAAAAGGATTTACTCACTTATTACAACGAGGCTATACGCTAGGTCCTGATAATGTTATTCGTCTCTTTCAGATGTTGACTGAGCCTCAGACGGGTTACAAAAGCACCTAAGATCCCCTTGTCAGTACATGACGGAAATGAGTTCAAATCCAGCCAGTCTGACTTGTTCTTAATCACTAAGGTATGAAATTAAGCATGTTGCCCTTTGCCTGATTCTCCTTCTGAGGCCTGAATATTTCACTTAGCTGAGTGCAGAAGAGAGAAAATTCTCTCTCCTTGACCCAACTTGGCATCAATATCCAACTCCCCTTCTCAAAATGGGTTGCTTCAACGAGCAGCAATGAATGCCGGGTCGTGGATCAGTCACCTTGATGACTAAGAGTCAGACACTAGGGAAAGAAAATGCTTTGTGACAAACCTACCCTTGTACAGAAACAAGACAGAAATGGGGGGACAGGGCAGAAGATAATGGAATAAGGCACATACGAAAAACAGCACCTGGCATCGTGATAGTAATAATAATAATAGTAGTAGTAGTAGTAATAGTAATAATAATAGACTTTACTATGCTCTAGGCATTGTATTAAGTGCTTGGTGTAAGTGACTTCATTTTAACATTGAAAACAAGTCTATGGGGATGAAATATTATTAACATCATTTTATAGGCAGGAGTATTGAGGTTCAGGTAATCAGGTAAATTGCCCAAGCTCATATGGTTAGCAAGTGGAAAGCAGAGATTTGAACCAGCACCTACATTCCTAACCATTATGCTATAACCATTATGCTGAAGACATAAGAATTCCAATGGTCTTTCCCCATAACCCACTCCTGCACTCCAGACTTAAATAGTCCAAGATCAAGAGAGAGCAAGCTTGGAGTTGCCACTCTTCAGTGAGTGTCAATCATTTCAAAACAGTGTATTTGCCAACAAGATGCAGTTCCTGTGATAATCTTCTCAACCAGCTATCAAGAAACAGGAAGCAAAGATTCAAGTAACAGTATGTTCCTACTTACGAGGAAGGTGGGACAGCACAGTTGACACTGGGCTTAACTGTTCTGGAAAACGTGGTCCCAGTAGGCATACACGCTGGTACATTTTCCCCACCTACCAAATACAAAAGAAGTATTTCATTTCCATGTTGTTCTTCAAAGTTCCACCTCATTCGTGCCTGTCATTCATCCTCTGGCCTCTTCCTGTCTCCATTTCTGTACAGAAAGGTGCTGAGTCTCTGCTCTCAGATACGAAAAGGGTGTGTTAGGAGAGGGAGCCATGGTACCTCAATGTCTTTTTTTTTTTTCATCTTAATTCTATTATGCCAACTCCACTGAACTTAATTAGAGTGAACACAGAATTACACAATTACCCTCTGTTCTAGTCTTCAGATGTTATATTTTGATAAAATTTACGACATGCTGCTCTCCCCTTGAACACCAGATGAACACTAGAAATGGATGTGTGTTGACATAAAATCTGTTATAATTACAATTAAAGTATAGCTTACATAATGATAGTGTTAACATAAAATTATAGATGTGTAGAGACAACGTGGTCATGCATTTTTTAGTATAAGTACATGCTTAGACCAATATCTGTTAGCGGAATGAAGATGGAAGAGAATTTTGGTTAAGCCACAAAGGCTGTTTAAGGACTTGCAGATAGCTAAGGGGAACTCAAAGACCAGTAAGATAATATTTCCCCTGCCATGTTTGCAATTGCAAAGTGAAGGGGAGATGTGAAAGTAAGTACCCCTATGGAAATTACAAGACAAGTACATTTTTTTCCTTGAATACCTGGGTAAATGCTTAAATTCTAATGTATATCAGTGATGCAAATTTTCAACTGAGTTTGATAAATCATAAAATAATAATTATACATATATGTATATAAAACTGCATGGAACTAGGCAGTTCAGAATTACTTCTAATTAAAGAGGTACCCTATGACAACTTACTTAAACCTTACAAAATATGGTTCCAAGTACCCTATCAGAGTGAAAAGCAGGAGACTGAAAGGTTTATTGTAAATGTTTTGTAGTCATGGTATCTTAACTAAAACTACTGTGTCACAAATACTATTAAAATAATTGTGACATTTTATTCACTTTTACTGCAAACAACAAAACAAACTATAGGTATTTTTTCATTTCAGGTAATTATTTTAGCTAACAGTTATTAAATGTTTTGAGAAGACAGAGTGCTAATTGCATTACTTCATTTTATCTTTAAAATAGCACTTCCATGTAATTATTCTTAGTATCTCCATTGTATTAAAGTGTATCTCTAGTTTAGACCTTTCTTCAGAACTGCAGACTTGTGTATCCAACTGTGTACTCAGCATCTCTACTTGGACGTCACGAAAACATCTCAAATCTTATACCTCCAAAACTGGTCTTTAATCCCCCAAACATGCTCTACCCCAAACTTTTTCCATCTTAGGTGACAGTAACCACACCTTTCCAGTTCCCCAGGCCCTACATCTCGAATTCACCCTTGACCCCCTCTTCCTTTCCATTCTTGCATTCAATCTACCACGAAATGCTGTCACAACCTTCCCAATGTGCCAATTCTGAGAATTACCAGCCGCTAGCAGCCTGGTGCAGGCCACCAACATAGACCTCGAGGATCTTGTAGTCGCCTCCCGAGATTCTCCCTGACTCCACTCTCTCCCCACATCCTCAAGACCACAGATAGAGTTATGCTTTTCAAACAAGAGACAGTTCATGCCACACCTCGGCTAAAATCCTGCCCCTGACTGCCTACATTTAGAGTAAAAGACACAATGCATGTGATGGCCTCCCAGGACTTACCCAATCCATCCCATCACATATCCGACCTCCAGCCCTCCTGCTGTCTCTTCCTCCCCACTGACTAAGTCAGCCAGGGTGGCCTCCTTGATATTCCTCCAAGCTGCCTGGCATATTTCTGCCTTAGAGTTTTGGGACTGGTTATTCTTGCTCCCAGGGAGTGGTCTCCCCATCATACATTCTGACAACTCCCTCACTTCAAGTCTTTGCTCAAATGTCAACTTATAAAATCCACCCTAACTACCCTATTTAAAATCAGAACCTACCTGTACACTCCTCCAGCACTCCCAACCCAAGCCTCTTCAGTGAGCTTCACATCCTTTTCCTTATCCCGTAGCGCCCATCAACCTGTGACAAAGCATAGAATTTATTTATAACATCCGTTTCCACACGAGAGTGTAAGGAGGGAGAAAGCATGCAAGAAGGAGCACGCAGGCAAAGGCTCTTGTCTGATTTATTCATTGATACGTCCAAGCATAGAGAACAGGAAGATGCTTGATAAATAGTCCTGAAAAAGATACAGATGAGGAAACTAGTAGTAAAGCTCAGAAAGTTTAAGTAACTTCCTCAAGGTTGTAGAGCTAGAAGAGGGTCACAGTAGAATTCACACTTGGGGATGTCTAACTTCAAATCTCTTAGCCTCTCTGCTATCTTTTTTTTTTTTTTTTTCTTCTTTGCGGTACGCGGGCTTCTCACTGTTGCAGCCTCTCCCGTTGTGGAGCATAGGCTCCGGACGCGCAAGCTCAGCAGCCATGGCTCACAGGCCCAGCTGCTCCGCGGCATGTGGGATCTTCCCGGATCGGGTCACGAACTCTCAACCACTGCGCCACCAGGGAAGCCCCTCTCTGCTATCTTAAGTCCATGCAATTCAGGATTTGTTTTAATCAGTGCCATGGAAATTCTCACGCCACTGAATAGGATCACTAAAGTCTTCTCTGTCTACATTTATATATATATTTTCCATTTAAACAAAAGAAACAGAAGAGGGGAATTCATCATGGGTTATTGCGGTAGTTTTACAGCAATGTTAGCAATAATGACATTTAAGTAATAGTGATATTTGATGATAGCATAATAATAAAATAATAGCTCTTAAATGTACTGAAGACGAATCGCATGCTAAACTCGGTGCTAAAATATTTCCATGTATATTTTGTGCAAAATCCTTATGAATATTCTATCAAATGAGCTTTATGTATAACTCCACCAGGCATACTTCTCTTATTCCGCTTTCAAAGATAAGGAAATTGATGAGAAGTGTGGTAACCGTTTGATCAAGATGAGACTGGTAATAAGTTGTGAGTATGAATTTAAATTCAGGTCTAACTCCAGAATTTGATTCTCAATCCATACATGAAAATTCTGATAATTCCTTTGATAAGGGTATGTTCTCTCCTGGAAAACATCCCCCATTATGTCTGCCTGTGCTCATACCTTCAGGACACAGTCAAGTTTGAAACATGATAAAAATGTTTAAATAGTGTGCTTTAATAAATGGAAATATCTCCATCTAAACAATAACACAAAAAGGCAGGCTGAGCCCTTTGAAGTGGCTTCGTTGCTATCTTCCATCCAGAACAAGAGAAGGAATCAACAGCTGCAGAGTAAAGAAAGCATGAAACCCAGAGATGGAGGATTCTGTAAATGACCAATTACAAGACTATTAAGCCACACTTTCATAGCAAGAGGCAAAATATTCCATTAAACTGAAAATTCTTCTACCCCTCACTCCAAGGCCCACACAAACATTAATGTTGCATTTATTAGGATGTATTTCCTGTGCTCTATCAACTTGACTTTCAGCAACTGTATTAATACAGTCCTTTCGCTTTGCACGTATATCTGAATGATGAATTCCATTACTGGAGTTTTGTAGAAAGAGTGGAGTGAATGAAGTAAAGTTTGGGAAGAGCCATCATAATCCATAATGATGGGCACTGAATCAGGACAAGAAGAAACCTCTCCTCTCATTTATTTGAATGAAAATTCTACTATATATTTATTGCCTCTGTACAGGGCCATGTGTTGAATAATGGAAAACAAGCATCTTTCATTTGGAGGTAGGATTTGTGGGCTCAAGTTTCGATGGGCCTGCAGAATTAATCTTGTTTTAGAAATGAAATAAAATGTAATTTCTTACTGTAAGTAGATGTGGTTAAGCAACTGGCAACTTTGATGTCTTTGAATCACTGCAGTTTCAGGGTAGGCAAATCTATAATTATTTCAAGCACTTCTTTATTGGTGCAACAATTGAGCAGTGTACATAGTGGTCAACAACCTGGGCATTGTCAGACGACTCTAAGTTTGAATCTAGACTTTGCCACTCACCAGCTATGTGACTTTCAGCTATGAGAATCACTTTCTTCAGCTTTACACTGTGGATTATTATATGCCCTTTGCAGAACTACTGTAAGAACTAAATGTATATGGGCACAGTGGCTCATAGTAAGGGCTCAAATTAGTACTGTGGTCACGACTAGTAGTACTGAAAAGAAATTAGAACTTCTATTCTCATAAAGTGGGATATGTGTCCCTTTATCATTGTAATTTCATGTCATTTTACTTTTGACCTTATAATTTAATAGCTTGATCCAAGAAACATTTAGCAGTAAATATAATTGAAAGAAGATTACCTGTCAAGCATGAAATACTGTAGTATCAAGTGTGCTGGCACAATACTCTTCTCAGATAATTAACCTGTAAAAATATGTTATTGTCTTCTTTTTAATTGAGCACATTGAACATATATATTTACTGTGCCAATTGGCGAAAGGTCCATTAATTAATCAGTCTAACTATATGTTGCATAAACGTCTTCTAAACATAATCGTATATGTATTTTATTTGTTGGGAAAATGTGTTTGAGGTTGTTCTTTTCTGCCTATTTAAAGTAAAAGAGGATGAGAAGTAGAGTTAGGCTTAATGTACTTTGTACTCCATTATGCCATGAAAATGCTTCTGTGCCCTGGAGACAACAACAAAAGATTTGCTTTAATGACAAGAATCAAGTATGTTCTAAAGCTTCCAGGTAGGAGGCGTATAGGTTGCAGTTTATATGAGAAGTCTATGCTCTCTCTCTCAACTGCATCTAGATGGGAAAGATGTGGTCACAAATGCTTCAAGGTGATACAGTAAATGTTGGAAAAAGGGGGGTAGGAGGCAGAGTTTTGAATATCTCAAACCTGAGCTAGAAGGATTTTATTTAAAGAAAATAGCGGATATTATTTTTCACTTAAGGAATGCCAGTCAGCAAACCTGACATTAATGTAGGAAATTAGCTCTTTTAGCTATGATGCTTTCAAATGCACATGGCTGAAAACAAATTCAAAATAGTCAAAGGAAATTTAAAAACAAAAACCAAACAACAACAACAACAACCTCAACAAACAAGTACTAGAAATTCAGGGATGCAGCCATATTCAGATACAGCTGGATCTGGAAGTTCCAGAGTATCAGCAGGGTTCCAGCTCTCTCTCCATTGCTTAGCCCTGCTTACCTCTGCAAGACTTTATTTTACAGAAAGTCTCTTCTTGTGCTGGATGGTCACTGGGAGTCCCAGAGTCATATCTCCCCAGCTTAGAAATTCCAGAGAGAAAAGACAATTCTTCCATTTTGCTCTGAGACAAAAGTCCTGGGGAGCAGTCTGACAGACTTAGCCGAGGTCAGATGCCTACCCATGAGCCAATCACCTGCTTTACTGGAGTTCAGTCCCTGGGCGACTCATCCCCGGGGCTCTTGAGGAGGCAGGATGGCATTATCTGGCAGTGCTCCAAGAAAAGCCTGCTGTTTTTGTAAGATGAAAGGGGAGAGGACATGGATAATGAAACCTGTATCTGCTTCTGTAAAATCCACAGAATCTTACTCCCTGCCCTGTGTCGATGACCATGCAGTAAGCTGACCCAGGAGGTCATTTTTCCCACAACAGTCTTTATATATATGACTAAGGAACTCACTGGTAAAAGAATATGGGAGAAAGTCTGAGTATGACAAGTCAGCTAGACTGATATTAACTAAAAAAGCGGTGTGAAAATATCCTTAAAAAGTTGCCCCCAACTCACTCAAAGTCCAAAGTTGGAGCTGGAAATACAATGTCATGGAGTTTGGATAAGAACAGGTTTTCTCCAAGCTGAACTATGACACAGAGATTAGAGACTTCCAGAAACTATACTTTTTCAAAGAAAAAACATCACATGAGAAAAATGAGGCCTAGAAAAATTAAATGACTTAAGCTAATTAATGGCAGGACTGAGACTAGAGTATACTTTGTGTAATTGGCTATGGCCTTTTTTTTGTTTTTGTTTTTGTTTTGTTATAACTTCAGAACGAGACAAACTTAAAGGAAACACAACCAAAACTCAGTGGTTGGAAAAGAGATGGATGTGAACGCCCACTTGTTTCTTACGTATAAAGTTACCCCTCGCAGTGTTTTGGAGGAGAAAACGCTGGCTCTTCCCAACGTTGGTTACATACACAAAGATTCCAAAGACAAGACAAGTGCTTTGCAAACAAAGTAACTAGAACCAGCTCAGGCTTCCCCGCGCCGGGTCCTACGTTCCACGGTCAGAACCACCAACTGTATCCCCCCCGGGGAACAAGGTGATTCAGAAAAGCTGGCGCCTTCAGAGAAGGCAGAAAACTTAGCCGGGAAGAGAGTCAGGAGGAAACTTGCTCAGCTTCTTGCTGGGGTCTGAAACGATCCCAATAGAGTCCTTAAACCCCTCAGGTTTCCCCAATCAAGCACCCTCGCCTCCAACCTGGGCCACCCCAGATCTGACTATCAGACGACAGAAGTCTGCGGACGCACGGAGAGCTGACCACCCCACGAGAGGGACCTACGCGCGGCCGCGCCCACTCACCCGCCGCTCCCCGAGAGACGGGAGACCAGCCCGGGGTCCAAGTCCTGGGCGTGGCAGACTCGCCCCTCTCCGGGCCCGGCTCCAGCTCACCTCGCCGCGGCCCGCCTGGGCGCCGCCATCTTGACCACGAAGGGGGCCTCGCGCCAGAGGCCCCTGAGCGGGCGCCCTGAGCGGAGCCGGAGCGCCGGGGAGGCCCAGGTCGTCGCCCTACGTCCCCCGCGCGCTCGCGCCCCGTCCACGAGCGACGAGAGTCCCGCACGCAGCGCGCGACCCAGGCTTCCGCGGAACCGGCGCCCCGCGCAGCCCGCACCGCGGCTCAGGCGGCGCCGAGGGCGGCCCGGGCGGAAGAGCGGGCGCGGGGCACGCGCTCGGTAACCTGGCAACGCGGAGCAACCCGGCGTTCCCGGCGAACCCCAGCCCTCCACCGCGAGGAAGCACGGACCCCGCACCCGCCGCCCAGCCCGCGCCGCCCCCTCGGTCGCTCCGCCCGCCGCTGCCCGCTTGCTATGGTCTTTTAAATCCATGATACAACGTCTATAAGTAACAAATCTGTTAAACCCTAAATGTTTGATATTCAAGTAATCCATTATCTGAATTATTCTTGAAGATAAAACATCCAAAGACTTCTTAATTGTATGGGTATACATACATAAAATACACGTGGAGGTAACTTGAGGGTAAGGGGCTAGGTATTATTTATCTTTTTACCTCGGACAATGTTCAGAATGGTGTTTTGTACCTAAGAAGCACTCATGTGTTGAATGAATCAGAATTGGTTTGCCATTCCCCACTGCCTTTATCACAATAACAGAAACATAAAGTGGGCAGAGCAGAAACGACGGCAAATAAATTGTCCTCTTAGTCACAGAATGCAGTGTCTAGAACTTAAAGAATAATTAGTCGATTTTGAAATAATTTTGTTTTACAAAAATTTCGTAAGATTGAAATACTCTAACCTTAAAGCTCTCGATCGACTCTAAAGGAGGGCTTTAATTGGCTCTTCCTGAGTCAAGTGTTTATTCCTGGGCCGATAACTGGGGCCATTGTCATAATAGAAAGTGTGATTTGTTACCAGAGAAAGAGGAAAGTGACGCTGGGCTTGCAAGATATTTATATCTTCAGCCAGAGTGCATAGGATCTGGAACTTAATTGGTGACGCAGTATTTGTTTGAGATTATATGAATGAAAAATCTTTGTGTAAGAGTGATTAATCTAAAACTTGGCCAGTCATTGTCCTAGTGTCATATTAAATTGCAGGAGAATCTAGTTTTAGGCACAAAGATCATAAATATAAAATGTGTTCCCAGGTTTGGTTCTGTGTAGTCAGTAATCTGTACTCACCCACTCATTAATAAAAATGAAAGTTAAGGACTCAGTCCTAACTTATATGCTTAGCATTGTATTTTGCTAACAATCTCAGTTTTATTTTCTTTGTTCTCCCCTGTCCATCATCTTCTGCAGAAAATAATGTCTCCACTTTCAATTCCCTGTCTATTTAAATCCAATTTGTAATTTATAAAGTTGTCCTCCTTAAGGGCTGCTGCTTCTGCCACAGTAATGTACTCTGGCCATTATTATACTCTTCCATCTTTCATGTAGGTCTCCATCCATAGGTTTTGTTTTCATAGCCTTTTTTTTTTTTTTGGCGGTACGCGGGCCTCTCACTGTTGTGGCCTCTCCCAATGCGGAGAACAGGCTCCGGACGCGCAGGCTCAGCGGCCATGGCTCACGGGCCCAGCCGCTCCGCGGCATGTGGCATCTTCCCGGACTGGGGCACGAACCCGTGTCCCCTGCATCGGCAGGGGGACTTTCAACCACTGCGCCACCAGGGAAGCCCTATACTTATGATTTTATATTTGCTTATTTACTTTTGTCTCCCCCCTCAGCTCAAGAGAGACTATATTCATCTGTGTTAATCACTGCTGTGTTTCCTGAACATGCCTATACATCATACTGAAGAATGGTGCCTGAAATTTGGTAAGGGATCAATCAGTTTTCTTGGCTGGATGAAGAAATGTGTTCATAAATTAATGAACAGATCTTCGGGGCTTCTGACTTGAGGACTAATGGGAAGAGGATGGCAAATGGTTGGGACAGGGTACTGCAAGAAGTAGTATTTGGAGTACTCTGATAGCTATCCTAACAGATAAGATTGTGTTCATTTAAGTAGTTCTAATGAGAGAGCTGGGAACTAGGGACACACAGCATTAAGGTTTTTATAATGCATTCTGTAGAGTTCTTTTTAAGTCTGTACAAATATCATTGAAAATATATGCATACATATACACCTCTGTTACTTTACTTAGTGCTTTACGAGAGCCCCTCAAGGAAGGGGTAGTAGCAACTCTCAGTATCCTTCCTTTATGATGAGCTTAATTTATTCAAAGTTACATCATAATTTATTTGTAACTGTGAAACTAGACTTAGTTATTGAGTAGACCCTCCCTAGAAACGTATGGCATTAATAAAACGAACAAAACTTTGTTCAGTTTCCAATGATAGACACTACAGACTCAATTATGGGCCATCCAGTTTAATGAAGGGAAGAAGTGATTGAACAAATATAGAGCAAACAGCCTATGAAGTTTTATCCTCCGTTAATATTAGTAACGGATAGTGTGGGCTCCAATGCCTTCAAGATAGCTTGAGACCATCATCTCTGTGTCATGGGCAGGGGGATGTTCAGCCAGGATGTCTTTCACTGTCACTGAGAAAAATTTCCATAATATATAATGATACCTACTGAAACTGATATGGGGCATTTGGGTAATAAGGAATCCATTAGCATATTTTTCCGGAAGCCTTGACTACAAAATGAAGACAGTAGATTTGGACACTTTCAGCCATGAAGAAGTTGTTTGGATATTCGTCTTTATGCCTAATGAAATAAGCTTATTTCATCTCTGCAGCTTCCCATATGCCATTTTCCCACCTCTGTTTTATGTTTGGAAAGACTTTTAGAAATTGAAAGTCAAGTTAAAAAGTGAGTGACAACTTAAATGATATACAGAATATTTTGCTGACTTACAAGAGCATGCAGAATTAAATATGACCCAGTTCAAATGTTTATTTTAATGTGTATGTTGAGGTGGCGTTTTCAAGGTGCCAGAAAATGAGAATTCACCTTCCAGTGTGTGTTACCAGTTCTGTTCATTGCACAGAATCATCTTCATAAAACATACTGTTTTCTATGTACCTGGTATATATCTCAATTAGTTTGAAGAATTTCTCAGATACCTCTTAATATGTAGTGCTCCAATTCCAATCTTTCCATGTCCTGTACCAGTGACACAGCACACAGGAGTTTTATTTCTCTTTATTTCTCTGGGTTGTTCAGAACGCAATGAAAGAACAATGGAATGGGATCAAAGAGATCAGGGTTCTTGTCCCAGATTTACCATAAAATAATTGTGTTCTCTTGGGAAAATTATAGTCATTCTAGGTCCCTTTTCTTTACTTTGACAGAGCTGCACTAGATGACCCCAAATAATATAGCCCTCTTTCAGTAGTAGCTTAGATGTTATTGGTATTCTGAAACAAATGAAGACAATGACACATGGAGCTGTGCAACATTTCTGTAACTCTGTTGTCTTAGAGTTGCCTCCGTTTTACAGATGATAAGATGACTGTGCATAGAAGTAGATGTTTGGAACCAGCGGTTCCAAAGTAAGTGGAGGTAAACCGCAAATTTCCTTCCTTCCTGAAGCTCACTTAGCCAAAACATAGGCTTCTGAATATTAAGCTGTAAAGCATATTATCGGTACATTTTAGAAGAAGCTATTCTTCTAGGATTTCCAATTAATAGCAGGAGGTTTTGAAATTCTTAAAAGATCATCGAATTTTGTGAGATTTACAGCTCTATTTTCCTGTCAAGGAAGTTGTATTAGTGCCACAGAGTCATCTGAGCTTCTGGATGCTTCTCTGAACCTCTTGAAATTTTCTTCTTGCTATCTGAAATTCATGCCAGATAAGCCTTTTTCTAGAGCGCATGTACAGACTTGTGTATTTTTATATAGGAAAGCGATGCAGTGAGTCAAGTCGGGGGTTAAGCCCTCATTCTCAGAGTGGTATTGAGCTCCTGGTGAAATATAATCATCATTTCCTCAGAATCAAAAAGCAGTTATCTCAGGTGTATAATCCCATTAACTATTTATACATTTACGTATGATACATGGATTTATTGTACCTACGAGGTGTGTTCTCTTTGGGAAGTACAAAGCTCTTAGAGACATAGGTTGTTCATTTTTTGCTTTCCCACAAATACCGTGACCCTTTGAGCAGGAAGGTCTATATTTTACTAACATCTAGAACCAGCAGTTAACACGGTGTCTAAGATGTAGTCAATAAATATGAAATAGATAAATGAACACATTTTTATGTAAGGGCCAGGACATGGACAAATAGAAATTTTTCATTTTCAGTCACAAAGCAACAACAGACATAAAAATGATACAGACAACAAGTGCTACGGTCATTCAAAGAAGGCATAGAATAGATAGAAGGAGCTCCTCTATGGCACAGGGAACTATACTCAATATTTTGTAATAACATCTGTATGGGGCACCTGCTCCACACCAGGCCCTATGACAGGTGCTTACATACTTTCCCTCTCCCCCATCCTATGGGGAAAGTACCTCTGCTATAGATTTAACATTTGCCTCCCCCAAAATTCATATGTTGAAATCCTAACCCCCAAAGTGATGGTATCAGGAGGTGTGGCATTTGGGAGGTGATAAGGTCATGAGGGTAGAGCCCTCATGAACAAAATTAGTGCCCTCATAAAAGAGACCCCGCAGAGGTCCCTCGACCTTTCTGCCATGGGACGTTACAGAGAAAACACGCCAACTGTGACCCAGGAAGAGGATACTCACCGGACTGTGAATCTGCTCGCACCCTGATCTTAGACTTCCAACCTCCAGAACTATGAGAAATAAATTTCTGTTGTTCATAAGCTACCCAGGCTCTGGTATTTTGTTATAGCAGCCCAAATGGATTACGATCACCTCTGTCCTTAGGTTTCAGACCCAGAAACTCAACTTTGTAGAGGTTACGAGGACCCTAAAGCCACTCAACCAGGCAGAGGCAGATTTGAAATTGAAGTCTCCAATTCCACATGTAAGTCTATCAGACCCTGTCTCCAGACATGATGTCATGAACAAGAGCTAATGCAACAAAGAGTTTACATGCAGCAAAACAATTAGCAAACAAAGTAAGAATATAGTAGACCGACTGTTTTGGTCACCCAATAGCCATTCACCACTCTTCCAGTTGAACAGAAGCCATGCCCCGTGGGCACATTCAGCCCTGCTGTTTTCACTTCCCAGATTTGAGGGGTAGGAAATTATTATCCCTCCTGGCCATCAGCACCCTGACCTCTACCACCCACCGGGCCAGCTTCAAGAACAGCTGGATCCACGTGTTCAAATGAAACAGGTCTGCTCTCTGTGGTGTTGGCTTCTAGTTCAAGCAGCTCTCCCCACATGATAGCAAAGCTGGCTCCCAGCAGTTGCAAGCATGAATCCTACCAGCCTAGCAGTCCCGAAAGATACCTTTTAAGTATTTTTTCCCCAAAGCTCCAGTTAAAAGTCCTAGGCTGATTCCAATTTGACCTGCTCTGGACAAACATTTTCTTTAGAACCAAGAAGGCTGCCAGACAAAATACAGGATGCCCGCCTCGTTAAAGCTGAACTTCAGATAAACAGTAATTTTTTTAGTAGAAGTATGTTGCATGCAATGTTGAAGACACCCTAAAAAGTCGTGGTTTTCATCTGCGGTTCAGCTTTAACTGGGCGCCCCGTGTGGGCTTTGCCGGCTGTGGTGGGCGCCGCGCTCGGTCGGCGGGGACGGTGGGGGACTGTGGCCCGAGCCGGGTTGCACACCTAGCCCACAGCGTGCAGGGAGAGAGGGGCAGCTTCGTCTCCGCTGCAGGAGCTGAGACGGGGAGAAGGGGAGCGCCCCAAAAGGAAACCAGCTGCCCCTCGCAGGAGAGAGGAGATGGCTGTTCAGCAGCCAGAAACAGCAGAGGAGCCAGAGCACAGAAGCGGCGGCCTCTGAGGACGCGGCGCACATATTTCTGGTGGGCGAGGGGCACGCGGGCCGGTCCGTTTGAAAGAAGGGAGCCCGCGCCGACCCCTCCGCCTCCCGAGCCTGTGCGTTTCCCTGAAAGAGCAGCAGCTGTGCAAACTGACAGTTCACAGTTGTGATAAATCGCCTTAGGAAAGCACTTCGATTAAAGTCACATCTAACTAGAACGCAAGAAGTCATCCCTGAACAAATCAATTGCCAGAGGGGCAGCTCTGGGCGCGCCCCCACCCCGCTGCTGTTTTGCTTTCCCCGCAGGACGAGGGCCGCTCACTGGGTCGCGGGGACAGCGCGCTGTCTCAGCTGGGGAAGAGGCGCTTCCTCAGGACACATGCAAAACCCAAAGTGTGAAAGGAGGCCTTTATTCCATTCCTTTGGAGGATTTCTTAATGACGTAAAGCCCAACTTGGTTTCAGATCTGCCTGTCGTTTCCGTGACAGAACCTTCCCGGGGGGGGGGGGGTCCACCAGCAGCGGGGTGGCCAGGCGCCACAGGGCTGTGCTCTCCTTCCCAAGCCAGTTCATCTCCATCTGTAGCATTTTCAGAGAAACTCTCGGATAGGTTTTCTCCAACAGGTTCTTTTTCCTTCACTTTATAAAGTCATTCTCCTGCACAAAATGAACGGCCTGAAGACATCACCGAGCCTCTTTTTCTCCAAGGGTCAGGGCCAGCACGGCCCTCAGACCACAGGGGCGCAGGACCTCACAATGGGCTTCAGGCCTTCCCCTCCCCTCCCGCCCCTCCCACCCCGCCCTACCCCTCCCCTCTTCCCCTGCAGAAATCACATCCCTTTCTCCAGACTCCCCACTTCAGCTTGACTTCCAGCAGATCTTTACCCTGCCAGTTAGTAATTCAGGACTAATTAGGTGATTGCTTTCATTTATGGTAGCAGTTGTGTGGGGGGGTGGTGGATGAAATGGCTTTGCCCCTATTCTTGTTGGAAAAATAAATTACACCCACTGTCACTTGAGATCTTATTTTCCCCCCAATCAAGCAAATTAGCAGCGTGGTTCATTTTCCCAGCCTTCACTCCTGAACAGACGGCAGTGCCCTGGAACGTGGCTTAGAGCTGTGTGGTCAGTGCAATTGTTTGGGGCTGTTTGTGCCGACAATGAGAAGAGACGCCTGTCTCCGGAAAGAAAAGTGGCCCTTGTCTTGCTTAGGCCAACGAGCTGCCCAGAGCGCTGCCCGCCTGGCTTCTGAGGAAGATGTACACCGCCATCTAGTGGATATGGGGGCTCACTGCAGTGTGCTCGCTCTCCCGCCTTTCCTTCTGGCCGGTAAGAACAAGCAATAACGCTTCTTGTAAGTTCCTAAAAATAGGGGAGGTCTTATATCACCAGGAGTGAAATGTTTGCCTCAATGTCTGTAATGAAAGTGCAACCCCATGCTTGCACAACGTCTGTCTTGTCAGTAGCCCTCTTTCATCCCGATGTTTAGGTCCAAGACAGGATCGTCATTGTCTGAGCAATGGGTATCTCTCCGAAGCTGGGTAGTTCTCCCCTGTCCCAAGTAGTGTGGGAGGAGACAGTCAGCACCTTCACAGACGCCTTCATCTCTGCAGCCTCGCCATCACTCCTCATCTCGCCCACAGCAAGCCCGATTCCAAAGTGCACAGGGTAGAGGCGTTCGAAAGTTGGCTTGTTCAACCAGGGGCATTGCCACTTCCCAGAGGGAACCAGAAACACACCCACATCCTAAGACTCTTTTCAGTCTTGGCGTTGAGAGGGTTCCCACTCTGTCCCCTGACTACACACAAGTCAGTGTCTTTTTCCTTTCCGCTCATTCTACCTACATGAAGAGCACGTTGATCTCCCCAGTTTTAACACAGGAACCATGATTTTCTTGGGTTTTGTGTATGTGGGGGGGGGGGAGAGAATGGGAGAGAGAGCAAGTACATCCCAATATGGAAGGGCTTGGGGCCGTGGTTCTCCACCAGGGGCAATTTTGCACCCAGGAGACATTTGAAAGTGTCTTGGGACACTTTGGATGGTCACAGCTTACGCGAGGCTAAAAGTCCTTCCATCACAGGACAGGCCCACAGCAAAGAAGCATCCAACCCCACCCAGCAGTCGTGCTGAGGCTGAGAAAGCCTGGTTTAGGCTCGCAGATATCACCCTCCAGCAAACCGGTTGGAACACTGATTGTCCTCAAATGGCCCACACTGCAGAGGCTGTGGATAGATAATGCATCCTCTCCCAAGTCAGTACTGACCGCCGTTTTTCTTCTTTTAGACTCTTCCATTTTAAACATAATTTAGCTGTCTCTTTTTTTTCCCTCTGCTCTGTTGAGAAGAGAAAGGATTGGAAAGGGGGAGGGGAAGGTGACAGAAAAGGAGGATTAGAGGCCTGACCTGTTTCTCCTGGAGAAGCTGGGCACATTCCTCTCTCACACGTGCTTTGTGACCGAGCAGGGTACAATTAAAAGCACAATAATTTGCTTGTTATTCAAGTCAGGCATTAGTCCGGGTAATGGCGTGCTTGGTGTAGACATGGATTTCCTTGTTTGGAGCTAAGCACAGGACTAGCTGAATTCTCCATGGAGAAATCTTGATTTGTTCAAGTCTTTCATGTTTTCTACAGAGAAGGGATTATGCCTTCCTAAAGAGGGGCGTTGCTTAAAAAGCTACAAAGTGTAAGAAAAGGATTTAGGGCAGAGGGGCCTGTGGTTACGTAGCTGAGGGGTACAGGGAATTTCAGAGCCAAGGATTATTTAAAGCCATAGAGTTAAAAAAATAATTGCTTTAGGGACTTCCCTGGTGGTGCAGTGGTTAAGAATCTTCCTGCCAGTGCAGGGAACACGGGTTCGAGCCCTGGTCCGGGAAGATCCCACATGCCGTGGAGCAACTAAGCCCGTGAGGATAGGTGCCAAGTGGCACTCACCAGCCCGAGAGGTTTGTCTGCTCAGCCGCGGGGGCGGGCGGGTCTGCAAGCTGAGGATCGGGCTTTAGTCGGAGCGCAGGGAGAGGACTAGGGTTGGTGGCGTGAACATAGCCTGAAGGGGTTAGTACACCACGGCTAGCGGGGGGGGGGGGGGGGGGGGGGGGGGGGAATCCGGGAAAAGATCTGGAGCTCCCGAAGAGGCAAGAGACTTTTACTTCCCTCTTTGTTTCCTGCTGCGCGAGGAGAGGGGATTAAGAGCGCTGCTTAAAGGAGCTCCAGAGACGGGCGCGAGTCGTGGCTAAAAGCGCGGACCCCAGAGACGGGCATGAGACGCTAAGGCTGCTGCTGCCGCCACCAAGAAGCCTGTGTGCGAGCACAGGTCACTATCCACACCCCGCCTCCGGGGAGCCTGTGCAGCCCGCCACAGCCAGGTTCCCGGGATCCAGGGACAACTTCCCCGGGAGAACGCATGGTGAGCCACAGGCTGGTGCAAAGTCACACCAGCCTCTGGCGCCGCAGGCTCGCCCCGCACTCCGTGCCCCTCCCTCCCCCCGGCCTGAGTGAGCCAGAGCCCCCGAATCAGCGGCTTCTTTAACCCCGTCTTGTCTGAGTGAAAAACAGACGCCCTCCAGCGACCTACATGCAGAGGCGGGGCCAAATCCAAAGCTGAGCCCCTGGGAGCTGTGAAAACAAAGAAGAGAAAGGGAAATCTCTCCCAGCAGCCTCAGAAGCAGCGGATTAAAGCTCCACAATCAACTTGATGTACGCTGCATCTGTGGAATACATGAATAGGCAACGAATCATCCCAAATTGAGGAGGTGGACTTTGAGAGCAAGATTTATCATTTTTTCCCCTTTACCTCTTTTTCTGAGCGTGGAATGGAATAATCATTTTATCATTTTAAAATGTCTTTGTCGCTAGTAAAAACTTTCGTCTTAAAATGTATTTTTTTTCTGATATTTTCTTAGCCACTCCAGTTTTGTTGTTGTTGTTTTGTTTTGTTTTTACTGTTATGGTATATCTATTCCAACCCTTTTACACTTCACCTATATATTTTCTTTTTTTTTTTCGGTAACGTCTTTATTGGGGTATAATTGCTTTACAAAGGTGTGTTAGTTTCCGCTTTATAACAAAGTGAATCAGTTACATACATACATATGTTCCCATATCTCTTCCCGCTTGCGTCTCCCTCCCTCCCACCCTCCCTATCCCACCCCTCTAGGTGGTCACAAAGCACCGAGCTGATATCCCTGTGCTATGCGGCTGCTTCCCCCTAGTTATCTACCTTACATGTGTTAGTGTATATATGTCTATGCCTCTCTCCCGCTTTGTCACAAATCACCCTTCCCCCTCCCCATATCCTCAAGTCCGTTCACCCGTAGGTCTGTGTCTTTATTCCTGTCTTACCCCTAGGTTCTTCATGACATTTCTTTTTCTTAAATTCCATACATATGTGTTAGCATACGGTATTTGTCTTTCTCTTTCTGACTTACTTCACTCTATGACAGGCTCTAGGTCTATCCACCTCATTACAAATAGCTCAATTTCGTTTCTTTTTATGTCTGAGTAATATTCCATTGTATATATGTGTCACATCTTCTTTATCCATTCATCCGACGATGGGCACTTAGGTTGTTTCCATCTTCGGCCTATTGTAAATAGGCCTGCAATGAACATTTTGGTACATGACTCTTTTTGAATTTTGGTTTTCTCAGGGTATATGCCCAGTAGTGGGATTGCTGGGTCATATGGTAGTTCTATTTGTAGTTTTTTTTGTTGTTGTTGTTTTTTGGTTTGTTTGTTTTGTTTTTTTTTTAGATATAATAATATCATTTATTAATTCCTACTTTGCAATTTTCTTTCTATTTTAAAGCCAGTACATTTTTGTTGCCTTTTTTTTTTGGTAGGTTTTTTTTTTTTTAACAGCTTTATTGGGGTATAATTGCTTTACAATGGTGTGTTAGTTTCTGCTTTATAACAAAGTGAATCAGTCATACATAAACATATGTTCCCATATGTCTTCCCTCTTGCGTCTCCCTCCCTCCCACCCTCCCTATCCCACCCCTCCAGGCTGTCACAAAGCACCGAGTCAATATCCCTGTGCCATGCGGCTGCTTCCCACTAGCTACCTTACTACGTTTGTTAGTGGTATATGCCCATGACTCTCTCTTGCCCTGTCACAGCTCACCCTTCCCCCTCCCCATAACCTCAAGTCCGTTCTCTAGGAGGTCTGCGTCTTTATTCCTGCCTTACCCCTAGGTTCTTCATGACATTTTTTTCCCTTAAATTCCATATATATGTGTTAGCATACGGTATTTGTCTTTTTCTTTCTGACTTACTTCACTCTGTATGACAGACTCTAGGTCTATCCACTTCATTACAAATAGCTCAGTTTCGTTTCTTTTTATGGCTGAGTAATATTCCATTGTATATATGTGCCACATCTTCTTTATCCATTCATCCAACGATGGGCACTTAGGTTGTTTCCATCTCCGGGCTATTGTAAATAGAGCTGCAATGAACATTTTGGTACATGACTCTTTTTAAATTATGGTTTTCTCAGGGTATATGCCCAGTAGTGGGATTGCTGGGTCGTACAGTAGTTCTATTTGTAGTTTTTTAAGGAACCTCCATACTGTTCTCCATAGTGGCTGAACCAATTCACATTCCCACCAGCAGTGCAAGAGTGTTCCCTTTTCTCCACACCCTCTCCAGCATTTATTGTTTCTACATTTTTGATGATGGCCATTCTGACTGGTGTGAGATAATATCTCATTGTAGTTTTGATTTGCATTTCTCTAATGATTAATGATGTTGAGCATCCTTTCATGTGTTTGTTGGCAGTCTGTATATTTTCTTTGGAGAAATGTCTATTTAGGTCTTCTGCCCATTTTTGGATTGGCTTGTTTTCTTTTTTTGTTATTGAGCTGCATGAGCTGCTTGTAAATTTTGGAAATTAATCCTTTGTCAGTTGCTTCATTTGCAAATATTTTCTCCCATTCTGAGGGTTGTCTTTTGGTCTTGTTTATGGTTTCCTTTGTTGTGCAAAAGCTTTGAAGTTTCATTAGGTCCCATTTGTTTATTTTTGTTTTTATTTCCATTTCTCTAGGAGGTGGGTCAAAAAGGATCTTGTTGTGATTTATGTCATAGAGTGTTCTGCCTATGTTTTCCTCTAAGAGTTTCATAGTTTCTGGGCTTACACGTAGGTCTTTAATCCATTTTAAGCTTATTTTTGTGTAAGGTGTTAGGGAGTGATCTAATCTCATACTTTTACATGTACCTGTCCAGTTTTCCCAGCACCACTTACTGAAGAGGCTGTCCTTTCTCCACTGTACATTCCTGCCTCCTTTATCAAAGATAAGGTGACCATATGTGCGTGGGTTTATCTCTGGGCTTTCTATCCTGTTCCATTCATCTATCTTTCTGTTTTTGTGCCAGTACCATACTGTCTTGATTACTGTAGCTGTGTAGTATAGTCTGAAGTCAAGGAGCCTGATTCCTCCAGCTCCGTGTTTCATTCTCAAGATTGCTTTGGGTATTCGGGGTCTTTTGTGTTTCCATACAAATTGTGAAATGTTTTGTTCTAGTTCTGTGAAAAATGCCAGTGGTAGTTTGATAGGGATTGCATTGAATCAGTAGATTGCTTTGGGTAGTAGAATCATTTTCACAATGTTGATTTTTCCAATCCAAGAACATGGTATATCTCTCCATCTATTTGTATCATCTCTAATTTCTTTCATCAGTGTCTTATAATTTTCTGCATACAGGTCTTTTGTCTCCTTAGGTAGGTTTATTCCTAGATATTTTATTCTTTTTGTTGCAATGGTAAATGGGAGTGTTTTCTTGATTTCACTTTCAGATTTTTCATCATTAGTGTATAGGTATGCAAGAGATTTCTGTGCATTAATTTTGTATCCTGCAACTTTACCAAATTCATTGATTAGTTCTAGTAGTTTTCTGGTAGCATCTTTAGGATTCTCTATGTATAGTATCATGTCCTCTGCAAACAGTGACAGCTTTACTTCTTTTTTTCCGATTTGGATTCCTTTTATTTCCTTTTCTTCTCTGATTGCTGTGGCTAAAACTTCCAAAACTATATTGAGTAAGAGTGGTGACAGTGCGCAACCTTGTCTTGTTCCTGATCTTAGTGGAAACGGTTTCAATTTTTCACCATTGAGGATGATGTTGGCTGTGGGTTTGTCATATATGGCCTTTATTATGTTGAGGAAAGTTCCCTCTATGCCTACTTTCTGCAGGGTTTTTATCATAAATGTGTGTTGAATTTTGTCAAAAGCTTTCTCTGCATGTATTGAAATGATCATATGGTTTATCTCCTTCAATTTGTTATTATGGTTAATCACATTGATAGATTTGTGTATATTGAAGAATCCTTGCATTCCTGGAATAAACCCCACTTGATCATGGTGTATGATCCTTTGAATGTGCTGTCGGATTGTGTTTGCTAGTATTTTGTTGAGGATTTGTGCATCTATGATCATCAGTGATATTGGCCTGTAGTTTTCTTTCTTTGTGACATCCTTGTCTGGTATTGGAATCAAGGTGATGGTGGCCTCGTAGAATGAATTTGGGAGTGCTCCTCCCTCTGCTATATTTTGGAAGAGTTTGAGAAGGATAGGTGTTAGCTCTTCTCTAAATGTTTGATAGAATTCGCCTGTGAAGCCATCTGGTCCTGGGCTTTGGTTTGTTGGAAGATTGTTAATCACAGTTTCAATTTCAGTGCTTGTGATTGGTCTATTCATATTTTCTATTTCTTCCTGATTCACTCTTGGCAGGTTGTGCATTTCTAAGAATTTGTCCATGTCTTCCAGGTTGTCCATTTTATTGGCATAGAGTTGCTTGTAGTAATCTCTCATGATCTTTTGTATTGCTGCAGTGTCAGTTGTTACTTCTCCTTTTTCATTTCTAATTCTATTGAGTCTTCTCCCTTTTTTTCTTGATGAGTCTGGCTAATGGTTTATCAATTTTGTCTATCGTCTCAAAGGACCAGCTTTTAGTTTTATTGATCTTTGCTCTCATTTCCTTCATTTCTTTATCATTTATTTCTGATCTGATTTTTATGATTTCTGTCCTTCTGCTAACTTTGGGGTATTTTTTGTCCTTCTTTCTCTAATTGCATTAGGTGCAAGGTTAGGTTGTTTATTCGAGATGTTTCCTGTTTCTTAAGGTAGGATTGTATTGCTATAAACTTCCCTCTCCCTCTTAAAACTGCCTTTGCTGCATCCCATAGGTTTTAGATCACAGTGTCTCCATTGTCATTTGTTTCCAGTATTTTTTGATTTCCTCTTTGATTTCTTCATTGATCACTTCGTTATTAATTAGTGTATTGTTTAGCCTCCATGTGCTTGTATTTTTTACAGATCTTTTCCTGTAATTGATATCTATTCTCATAGCGTTGTGGTCGGAAAAGATACTTGACACAATTTCAATTTCCTTAAATTTACCTAGGCTTGATTTGTGACCCAAGATATGATCTATCCTGGAGAATGTTCCATGAGCACTTGAGAAAAATGTGTATTCTGTTGTTTTGGATGGAATGTCCTATAAATATCAATTCAGTCCATCTTGTTTAATGTATCATTTAAAGCTTGTGTTTCCTTATTTATTTTCATTTTGGATGATCTGTCCATTAGTGAAACTGGGGTGTTGAAGTCCCCTACTATCAATGTGTTACTGTCGATTTCCCCTTTTATGGCTGTTAGTATTTGCCTTATGTATTGAGGTGCTCCTATGTTGGGTGCATAAATATTTACAATTGTTATATCTTCTTCTTGGATCGATCCCTTGATCATTATGTAGTGTCCTTCTTTGTCTCTTCTAATAGTCTTTATTTTAAAGTCTATTTTGTCTGATATGACAATTGCTACTCCAGCTTTTTTTGGATTTCCATTTGCATGGAATATCTTTTTTCATCCGTTCACTTTCAGTATGTGTGAGTCTCTAGGTCTGAAGCGGGTCTCTTGTAGACAGCATATATATGGGTCTTATTTTTGTATCCATTCATCCAGTCTGTGTCTTTTGGTTGGAGGATTTAATCCATTTACATTTAAGGTAGTTATCGATATGCATGTTCCTATTCCCATTTACTTAATTGTTTTGCGTTGGGTATTATAGGTCTTTTCCTTCTCTTGCCTAGAGAAGTTCCTTTAGCATTTGTTGTAAAGCTGGTTTGGTAGTGCTGAACTCTCTCAGCTTTTGCTTGTCTGTAAATGTTTTCATTTCTCCATCAAACCTGAATGAGATCCTTGCAGGGTAGAGTAATCTTGGTTGCAGGTTTTTCTCCTTCATCACTTTAAATATGTCCTGCCAGTCCCTTCTGGCTTGCAGAGTTTCTGCTGAAAGATCAGCTGTTAACCTTATTGGGATTCCCTTGTATGTTATTTTTGCTTTTCCCTTGCTGCTTTCAATAATTTTTCTTTATATTTAATTTTTGGCAGTTTGATTAATACGTGTCTTGGCGTATTTCTCCTTGGATTTATCCTGTATGAGACTCTCTGTGCTTCCTAGAGTTGATTAACTATTTCCTTTCCCACATTAGGGAAGTTTTCAACTATAATCTCTTCAAATACTTTCTCAGTCCCTTTCTTTTTCTCTTCTACTTCTTGAACCCCTATAATTCGAATGTTAGTGAATTTAATGTTGTCCCAGAGGTGTCTGAGACTGTCCTAAGTTATTTTCATTGTTTATTCTGCTCTGTAGTAGTTATTTCCACTACTTTATCTTCCAGGTCACTTATCCATTCTTCTGCCTCAGTTATTCTGCTATTCATCCATTCTAGAGTTTTTTGTTTTTTGTTTTTTTTTTGCAGTACGTGGGCCTCTCACTGTTGTGACCTCTCCCATTGTGGAGCACAGGCATCGAATGCGCAGGCTCAGTGGCCATGCCTCACAGGACCAGCCACTCCATGGCATGTGGGATCTACCCAGACCGGGGCACGAACCCATGTCCCCTGCATCAGCAGGCGGACTCTCAACCACTGCGCCAACAGGGAAGTCCCATTTTTTCCTTTTGTGTTCAACCGCAGTTGTCTTTTTCACTTTTAAAAGTTGCCAAAGGGCTTCCGGGAATATGGTGGAATGGTAAGATGGGGAGATCACCTTCCTCCCCACAGATACACCAGAAATACATCTACACGTGGAACAACTCCTACAGAACACCTACTGAACGCTGGCAGAAGACCTCAGACCTCCCAAAAGGCAAGAAACCCCCCCACGTACCTGGGTAGGGCACAAGAAAAAAGAATAAACAGAGACAAAAGGATAGGAACGGGACCTGCACCAGTGGGAGGGAGCTGTGAAGGAGGAAAGGTTTCCACACACTAGGAAGCCCCTTCGAGGGCAGAGACTGTGGGTGGCGGAGGGGGAAACCTTCGGAGCCACGGAGGAGAGCACAGCAACAGGGGTGCGGGGGGCAAAGTGGAGAGATTCCCGCACAGAAGATCGGTGCCGACTGGCACTAACCAGCCCGAGAGGTTTCTCTTCTCCCCGGCCGGGGTGGGTGGGGCTGGGAGCTGAGGCTCGGGCTTTGGTTGGAGCGCAGGGAGAGGACTGGGTTTGGCTGCGTGAACACAGCCTGCAGGGATTTAGCATGCCACGGCTGGCCTGGAGGGAGTTTGGGGCAAAGTCTGGAGCTGCTGAAGAGGCAAGAGACTTTTTCTTCCCTCTTTGTTTCCTGGTGCGGGGATTAAGAGCGCTGCTTAAAGGAGCTCCAGAGACGGGCGCGAGCCGCAGATGAAAGCGCAGAACCCAGAGACGGGCATGAGACGCTAAGGCTGTTGCTGCTGCCACCAAGAAGCCTGTGTGTAAGCACAGGTCACTATCCACACCCCTCTTCCGGGGAGCCTGTGCAGCCCGCCACTGCCAGGTTCCCGGGATCCAGGGACAACTTCCCAGGAGAACGCACGGCGCGCCTCAGGCTGGTGCAACGTCACGTCGGCCTGTGGCGCCACAGGCTCGCCCTGCCCTCGGTGCCCCTCCCTCCCCCCGGCCTGAGAGAGCCAGAGCCCCCGAATCAGCTCCTCCTTTAACCCCGTCCTGTCTGAGCGAAGAACAGATGTCCTCCGGCGACCTACATGTAGATGCGGGGCCAAATCCAAACATGAGCACCTGGGAGCTGTGAGAACAAAGAAGAGAAATGGAAATCTCTCCCAGCAGCCTCAGAAGCAGCGGATTAAAGCTCCACAATCAACTTGATGTACCCTGCATCTGTGGAATACATGAATGGAAAACGAATCATTCCAAATTGAGGAGGTGGACTTTGAGAGCAAGATTTATCATTTTTTTCCCCTTTACCTCTTTTTGTGAGTGTGTATGTGTATGCTTCTCTGTGAGATTTTGCCTGTATAGCTTTGCTTCCACCATTTGTCCTAGGGTTCTATCCGTTTTTTTTTTAATTTTATTCTTAATAATTACTTTTTATTTTAATAACTTTATTTTATTTTACTTTATCTTCATTCTTTGTTTCCTTCCTTCCCTCCTTTAGACAACCAATCATCCCAAATTCAGGAGGTGGACTTTGAGAGCATGATTTATGATTTTTTCCACTTTTCCTCTTTTTGTGAGTGTGTATGTGTATGCTTCTGTGTGAGATTTTGTCTGTATAGCTTTGCTTCCACCATTTGTCCTAGGGTTGTATCCGTCCGTTTTTTTTTCTCTTAATAATTTTTTTTATTTTAATAACTTTATTACATTTTATCTTATTTTATTTCATTTTACTTTATCTTCTTTCTTTTTTCTTCCTTTCTTCCTTCCTTCCTCCCTCCCTCCCTCCCTCCCTCCTTTCTTTGTACTGCTACTAATTCTTTCTTTCTAATTTTTCTCCCTTTTCTTGTGAGCTGTGTGGATGAAAGGCTCTTGGTGCTGCAGCCAGGAGTCAGTGCTGTGCCTCTGAGGTGGGAGAGCCAACTTCAGGACACTGGTCCACAAGGGACCTCCCAGCTCCACATAATATCAAATGGCAAAAATCTCCCAGAGATCTCCATCTGAACACCAGCACCCAGCTTCACTCAATGACTACCAAGCTACAGTGCTGGACATTCTATGCCAAACAACTAGCAAGACAGGAACACAACCCCACCCATTAGCACAGAGGCTGCCTCAAATAATAATGAGTCCACAGACACGCCAAAACACACCACCAGACGTGGACCTGCCCACCAGAAAGACAAGATCCAGCCTCATCCACCAGAACACAGGCACTAGTCCCCATACAACCATACAACCAAGCAATTCCACTCAGGTAGTTACCTGAGAGAAATGAAAACATATATGTTCACACACAGACTTGCACATGAACAGTCATAGCAGCATGATTCATAATAGCCAATGAGTAGAAACAATCATAATTACCACTATTACTACAATAATATATGGACCTGTTGCTTAAGGGAGAGGCCAGGGCTCTAGATATAAAACTGAGCATCACTAACATATAGATGGTATAAAAGCCATGATCTGGTCTGGATCATCTAGGGGGAAAGTACAGATGGCAAACAGTAAAGGACCCATATTAGAGCTCTGAGGCATTCCAACAGTTAGAAATTGAGCAGAGGAAGAAAAAAAGAGGTAGAGGAAGAGAGGATAATAGGGAGTATGGTCTCTTGTGTCTTGGAAGGTATCAGAGGGAACGTTTCAAGGAGGGAAGAGTCAGCCATATCTAATCTGCTGAGAGGCCAAGTAAGATAAGCAGTATTTTCCAAAATTGCCATCCTTGGTAACTTGAACAAATGCAGCTTTAGTGGAGATATGAAAACAGAAGACTGATGTAAGTTTGTTAAAAATTGAATTAGAGGTGAAGAAGTAGAGACAATAAGTATGGACAATTCCTACAAGGTGTTTAGATCTAAATGGGAGTAGAAAAATGAGGTGGTAGCTGAAGGATGATATGGGGTCAAGAATTTTTTTCCTATATAAAGACAGGATATAATAATAGCATAGATCTGTATGACAGATGAACGATCCAGTAGACAGGCAGAGATTGGCAATGCAAGAGCAGAGAGAGAATATAAAGAACAGAATGCTGAAGAGAGTAGGGGAATGGCATCCAGAGCACAAGTAATACTGTTTACAATTGTGTAAGAACACTTTTTTCCCACTGTAAAAGAGATAAAGCAGGAAAGACAGGTCAAGTACAACTAAGTTTATAGATCTGGTAGTGGAACTACGAGGGAGTTCTCTCTCATGGTTTCTACTTTCTCAATGCTCAAAAGAAATACAGAACATAGGGTGTAGGAGGTTTAAGAAGGGAAGATAAGGTACAATATGCATTACCCCTGTCTTGTCTTCCTAAGTTCAGAATCTATTAAGAAAAGCCACACAATAATGAGAGATGATGATCAAAACATCACCTTTATTACTGATAAAGCTAATTGGAATCTGTCCCTTTTTAGATCTGTAGCATATGGGCTTAGTAACACTTTGTCCCTTCAGTTGACAGTTTTACTCACTCAGCTACAGGCCTCACCTGCTTCCATATGGGGAAGCACAAAATGTGTGCATCCTTTAGACAAGCTTACTTCTAAAAGGAGGAGAAAACTGAGAAGGGACTAGATAAGTACGCTTGCTTTTTCTCTAAAACTAACAAATGAGGAGGAGGAGTGCTGAGGGGCAGATAGGACTAGAAATGTTCCTCCCATGCTTTCCTTCTTAGGGATTGAAATGGAATTTCATCTTCACTTTGGAAACATGAAGTATGGGACTTATGCATCTCCTACAGTAGTACAAGATGATCATCTAAGTCTGTAATTCGCAAACTTCTGGGTCTCAGAACTCTTCAAAATTATTAACAGCTGTTGTATACGTTGGTCATATCTATTGATATTTACTACATTAGATTAAAACAGAAAATTTTAACACATCAGAGTAAATGAAAACACATTCCATTATCCGTTGGAGCAATGATATCATCATACTTAATTTAGTCTCTGGAAAGATTTTTCCAGAGGATGAGAGTAAAAAGGGAAAATAATACCTTAATATTTATTATTTTGAAAAGTTTTGATTTTGTGAACCACTTAGAAAAGTCTCAGGAACCAACCCCACCTCCAGAGGTCCCTGCACCACAACTTAACAACAGGTGATATATGAGAATGGAATAGTAGATGTATTTGAGAAACATAACAGAATTGCTAAGTAGAGTTTAGTGCCTAGTTTTAGCCATTAATTTAAAGAGAAACCAATGAATTCCATTTCTGGCCAAGATGAAGAAACAAGGACCAATTCACCCTCCTGCCTTAAGCAACCATTAGCCAGACAAAATGCATGAAACAGTGGTTTTCAAGACACTAGATATCAGGCAACAAAGGACAGTGATCTCTAAGTGATAGGAAACAACTGAGGTCAGCCTTACGACAGCCTGACTACCCAAGCTTACTGCCTTGGGAGAGTTTCCAGCTATACTACAGGGTAGAGAAGTAAGGTGGGGCCCAGAGGAAGCTCAGAGTTGAAGAGACAGGGCTGGGAGTTAGGGTAGACGGAGGCAGATAGAGTTTATAGGACAGAGCACCAAAGAGGAGAAGTACACAGACAGAGAACTCCAGAGATCCGCAGAGCGCTCCTCTCAAATATTCAGCAGCACTGATCAATGCAGGATGTAGAAGTAAGTAAGCCAAAAGCCATTGTTCTGCAATGAACAATAGGGAAAAACCAGGAAGTTTGTAGAGAAGTACTGCCTAATGGCATGATCTTCAGAAGAGCTAGAGTCTTTAGGGAATGGAGAAGAAATTATAGTTTGGAAGTGGCACTGGGGACAAAGGAGATATGTATTGGGATGGCCAAAAAGTTCGTACAGGTTTTTGTAAGATCTTATAGAAGAAGCCAAACAAACTTTTTGGCCAAGCCAATACATACACACATATATGTACATATATATACACATACACACACACACACACACACACACACACACACACCCTATTACATGGTTCTGGGAGATAAGAGATAAGATGTTAATCCATTATTATAGCAACTTTTGATTTTTTTTAAATACAATGCTGATGAGCACTAGACATAAGTTTTGAATGGAAAATATATTTGGTTTTCTTTTTTTAGTTGGAAAGAAGATTCCCAGTCTACAGCTTGTCTTTTCATTTTCTATAGCATCTTCTGAAGTGTAAAATTTTTCAATTTTTTTGAAGTTCAATTATCAAAGAATTTTTTTAATAGGTCTTGTTTCTGATGTCATATATAAGAGCTCTTTGCTTAACCCAAGATCATGAAGATTTTCTTCTATGTTTACATTTAGGTGATGATTCATTCTACTTCTGAAATAAATCTTAATTCTATCTGATTTTTCGATCTCCAGGATTGGTCTGGAAATTCTACTCTTGCCCTTCTCCAATCAATTTTATACATAGCAGTGAATGATATCTCCTAAACTTAAATTTAATCATGTTATTTCCCTGAAAAACTCACTTTAATGGCTTTCCATTGTACTTGGAATAAATTTCTAACCTTTTTATGATGATAGTCAACAGCCTCTCCTTACCACTTCAATCTCATCTCATAAAATAAAAACAACTTTGAATTAGAAAAAAAAAACTTTGAGCTTGTCAGCTAACTTTTGTAGTTGTTCAAGGAATATTTTATTTACAGTGTATTTGTTATTTTTGTAATTCAAAAGGCCCAGATTAAAACTGTACACTAACTTAAGAAAGACGGTCTTTTATCTGGATTTTGTGCCCATCCACTTTCTATTAGAGAGATCATAAGTGCTCGATGAGGTATATCAAATGGCAAACTTTCTTCATTAGTGTCAGGTCGATGTCCTTGTGACACACTATACATAATCTGCAAAGGATTGGTGACTTCTGTCAAAACAAATATATTTCATTCATTAGAAATATATTATGATTTAATATATTAAATACATTCTAAAGCCAACCAAATGAACATGAGGGAATCTTAAAATCTTAGGAATAATTCATTACTTCCCTTTCTGTCAAAGGAATATTTAGATCCCAGCTATTGCCAGACTTGCTGCCTCTCGTGGGAGGAGTTTATATCTTTACCTCTTTAATTCTGGGCTTGGCCATGTGATTTGATTTGGCCAATGGAGTATGAAGAGAGCAGAGTAAAACAGAGCTCAGCAGAGCTGAGCAGAACCTAGCAGAGCCAAGAAGGGCCATAGCAACTAATAACCCAACGTGAATGAAAAATAAATATTTAGTTTGTAAACTACTGAGATTCTGAGGTTGTTACACAGCAAACTGACCTAAATGAACCTCAAAATAAAGAAAGAGACAATATTATCAGAAAATTTTAAAAGTATTCTTCAGTATTTGCTGGTCTTTAGAAGAAGCACTAGTTAAATTTTCATACAAACGATTTTATAGCTGGAATGAATCTTAGAAATAAGAATTCAAAATTCTTATTTTGCAGATAAAAAAAAATGAGGACTTAAGAGATTTAGTGGCTTATAATAGAGTTAATTACTATCAGAACAAGAAGAATCTACACATTTTTCTGATCCTTAATCCAGTACTTTCCATCATACAGTGGATTCACAATGACAAATTGTTGTTTTTCTAGTGTGTTTTCCACAAAATGACTGTTAGGCAGATTTAAAATAAGTGATCTTTATTCAGATAGTTCTGAGTATGACTTACCAATATGATGTCACCTAGAATAAGGAAGTCAAAGTACACTTACCTTCAAAAGGCTGTTTTCTAGATAAGACTTCCCATGTGATAACTGCATAGCTGTTTAAGATAAAAATATACATATAGTACTTTATAAACTACTCATAATAAACTAAAATGGTACTGATTTTAAAAGCTGACTGTGAGATACCATTTTTTAAAGTAATAATGTAGTGAAATGCTGCTTAAAGAATCACTATATAGAACCAAGATGATGAATATTCATATACAGTTTTGTTTTGAAAGGGAATTAATTCAATTTGAAAAATTAGGAAATTACTGTAATAAGAACTTGAAGTTATAGGCAAGGATAACTTGTGGATGATTCTTTAACACCTAGATAAGCTATGCCCTTTAATTACATGATTCTATTATTCACACAAAATAAAGAGCAATAAAAAAGGCTGTCTCATGTAGCCCTATTCTATTGACTATTTTTCTGGTGTAAGTACTGTCTCTTTTGGTAGTGTTAAATGTTAACTGCACTGTTTCCCTCCCCCTATCAAGGTCACATATGATAAAAACCCTTGAATATTATAAATTGATAGGACAACAAGATATGCTTTAATAATTTTTAAGGATGTAAAAGTAGCTTAAGGCGAGGCATCAGGACTTCCCTGGTGGCGCAGTGGTTAAGACTCCATGCTCCCAATGCAGGGGGTACGGGTTTGATCCCTGGTCAGAGAACCAGATCCCACATGCATTCTGCAACTGAGGAGCCTGCATGCTGCAACCCAGGAGCCCATGTGCTGCAACTAAGGAGCCCACCGCCGCAACCAAATAAATAAGTAAATAAATATTAAAAAAAAAAGTAAGGCATCTTTATTTTCACATTTTTAATTTTTAATTTTTTTTTTTGGCTGCACCACACAGCTTGTGGGATCTCAGTTCCCTGACCAGGGACTGAACCTGGGCCACGGCAGTGAAAACCGGGATCCTAACCACTAGGCCACCAGGGAACTCCCAAAGCAAGGCATCTTTAATATGAAAAACATTAACCACTGTCTCTAATTTATTTTCACCACACTTATGAGAGAAGCATAAAAATCATACTTTTAAAATGTAACTTCAAAATTCGGATTGATTAATCTTGTTTTTTAGACAAGGTTAACTCTGAGCAAAAGTAACATGCTGTACCTGTATATATCATGCTTGATAGTAGCCCTTGATTTTTGTCCAGGTTCATAGTTTTCAGGTGGCATATAGATAATTGTCCCTCCTTCTGGTGCAGATTTACTACTTCGTGATTGTGAGAGGGACATCATGCGCCATTTTGATAAGCCAAGATCTGCAATCTGGAAGGGAAAAGAGTAATTGAATTTTTAAATTTTCTCTTTAAAAAAATTCAAGAATTGTTTTTGTTTATATTTATTATATTTAGACATGAGACCAGAGTAAATGTTATATATATTAACATTTTATTTCTATAATAGTCTATTAGTTTCTTAACAAATTGGATTCCATAGTGCTGAACCCAACAACTCTAAAAGCAATATAAACTGACTTGAAGTTCAGCATAATATTACAAATTTTAAAAGAGACTAAGTTTTGAAAACTTAAACAGGAGTATTTTTGCCTTTTATTCTGAATGAGTATATACACTTCACTTTTTGTGACAAGTAGCTTTATATCATGTGCTTTCAAAATTTACCTATACCTCACAAAACTGCTAAACTAGTCATATCTAATACGATTGTCACTGGGTATTGTTTACAACTCAGGTTTATATGTTCTTATTTATAATGTGCTAAAAATAGTATCCTTAAATTTTGAAATAAGTAAAATTCCAATATAGTATAACTCATTATTATATGATTTATGCCTACCACTAAAAGAATATCTGTTAACAATAGTATAGTTAGCATATAAAACATATTTATGGGCTTCCCTGGTGGCGCAGTGGTTGAGAGTCCTCCTGCTGATGCGGGGGACGCGGGTTTGTGCCCCGGTCCGGGAGGATCCCACGTGCCGCAGAGCGGCTGGGCACGTGAGCCATGGCTGCTGGGCCTGCGCGTCCGGAGCCTGTGCTCTGCAAGGGGAGAGGCCACGACAGTGAGAGGCGGGCGTACCACCAAAAAAAAAAAAAAAAAAAAAAAAAAAGTAAAAAAACATATTTATGTCCATGACAAGGAGTGCCTAAAGCATTATCAGTGACAAACATTCTGTACTTTTGATATGTCCTTTACAGTTTTACTTCACTTGTAAATTTTGTGCAGATGCTATCAATACACAATATCTTATAACTAAGTATCTAAAACGTTCCAATATTTTTTTTAAAAGGGAGACAAAAATGTAAGAACAGAAACAATATTTAGTGAACAAAAGAGTATAGGAAAACTCTGAAGACATTTAAATCACTTAGACCTTCACACGGCACAATTTAGGAGTCAACAGAGTGGAATAGCTCGAGCTCTATCCAGCACACCATTTGTGGTTCAATCATTTAACTCTTAAAATGTTCACTAGCTTTAAGAGAAGAAATAAGTTATTTAGTGTTTAGATGAATTTGAGATTAAAAAAAATTATGGCCCCACTCCAAAAAGGGAGGTGGTAGCCTATATGAATCTTTCATACATTATCATAATAAAAGGGTAAGTCTAAGAAAAATAATTAGAAAAGACCAAGAGGAAACATGGTGCCACTACATGAAGATAAGCTGGATTGATTTCTAAAGGCAATATAATATGTGTTCTGGAACATGGGTTCTAGAGCCTTGATTACTTAGATTTACATTCCACTTCTACCCCTTAATTAGCTGTGCAACCTTGGACAAGTTTTCTAATTTCTCTGTGCCTCAGATTACCCATCTTTAAACTGGGGATAATAACATAACACAGGGTTGTACTGAGGATATTAAACTAGTTATTCTAAGTGAAGCACTCAGAACAGTATCTGACACATAGTAAATGACCCCTGTGTGTTAGTATTATTAATGTTTTGTACATGGGAATAAGCCTCTAAAGATTGCTCTTATTCATACAATACTAATAAGCACAGTACATAGTTTCAGGGCCTTTAATACACTTTGAGGTGGTATTAAGACTCTGGGGAACCGTATATCCTACTTACTTCTACTTGCCACTACAAACTCTTATTCCTCCCACTCATTCTCTAAAAGCAAAAACAGTCCTCCAGCTGCACATCTGCTAGGATAATAAGCATTACTATGAGAAGCAAAGTTTATTTCTGTGCCACAGTGAGAAATGTTAAAAAAAAAAAAAAAAACTGGGATGTGGTCCATCTTATACCTGACCCACAAATTGCAAACTACTGGGCTAAATACTGGTTTGAATACAGTGCTGGAGAAAATGTATTCTGAGCTTGCTTCCTTATGTGCTCCTTTCACTTCACCTAAGGTCTTCATCTATGTTCTTAAATCTCACCTAGAAAACTTAATCAGAATTCCCTTTATCAGCTAATTTAGTTTGGCTTTCACATGGAACCATATTTGTCCCCCTTCTCTATTACAAACACCATATACCAAAGACACGATTCATTAAATCTGGATCTTCCAGAGAAGAAAAAAAAGTGAAGAATATGATGAGAGGAATACAAGTTCCACGATTTCTTGAGGGTCCTGGTATCATTCAGCAATGAAGACAGAGGATAGGAACTTTTCTATTCTATACAAGATATTAACATGCATTTCAAAGGTAAAGGTTCTTTTTAGCTAAAAAAGATGATAAAAGCAACAAGAATTTACTGTATTAGCACAGGAAACTATATTTAGTATCTCAAAATAACCTATAAAGGAAAATAATCTGAAAAAAATATAAAACTGAATCACTTTGCTGTACACCTGAAACTAACATAATATTGTAAATCAACTATACTTCAATTTAAAAAAAGATTAAAAAACTAGAGGAAATTAAAACACACTATTCATAAAACTCATCCATAATCTTATTACCCTACCAGAATAGCTATTTTCATTTATATAATGCTATCCATGTCTGTAAATTTATAAAGTTATCAGTAAGAAGCTATGAGGAATAACTTTAAGTATTCTTAGAAGTTCCACACATGATGGACAGAATAGCTGAGAAATCAAACATGGTACATATAAACATTTATTTCAAATAAGCCTACCACAGGTTCATTTGTATTTAAGGTGCACTAATTGATACTGACCAGCAGATAAACAAATTGAATGTATTCTTTTTAAAGTAGAAAAGTCCTGGTTGATCTTAATTGGTAGTATATGTTTTTCTTTTAGATACTATGTTTCTGGTTAGCATTCCAGTATAAAAATTTACTTCAAAAAACTGTAGCAAGGTGTGTTTCCATTTAATTTCATTAAGTATTTTAAAAGATTTTTTGCACTTCATTTAAAGGCCCTTCCAAGAAGATAGGTAGATCAGGTAACTGTTACTTTTTCATGAATCACTGATAAACTTTGACTTTTAAGGGACATTTATAAAATAAAAAGTAGAGACACACAAGATGCATATAAAAGAGTATCATAATTTGTAAGAATAGTATTAGAAAGGTCACAGTTTTGTATGTGTTAAAGCTAATAAAAGTTAAAAAAAAACACACAAAGCCAAACTATTTTAAATTCTATTTATTTCAAAGAAAGACCATGGGTACCCTACTGATCAATGAAAAAGAGAAAGTAGGGATCATCATCACCTATTACTTTGCTTCTGTTTTCTGTATCAAGAATAGTTTCTGGACTGAGATGAAGAAAATAAAGTCCAAGGAGGTTGAAAAGTTTATAAAGTACAAATCTCAGGTCATTTTACATATATTTCAGGTTTAGTTAGAATACTCGCAAATACCTCCATGGTGATGGAAAGGTATTACAGGATACGAGAAAAGCAAATGTCATTCTGATTTTTAAAAAGGGAAAATAATATTGATTTTGCAAATCTATATATTGGCAGAGACTACCCTTAATCCCAGGTTTAAAAATTTAATGAAAGGGTTACTTTATGAGTAATTGATAAAAGAGCCAGAAAGAACTAATGAAAAATTATATTAGCCCAGTGATCAATTTCAGACCTCATGCGACATATCCCAAGTACTTGGGATGTCTAGCACAACACTGTTGCTCCACAAATACTTAATAAAGGAATGACAGACTTCATTTCCTTTTTTGTCAGTAGTACTACTGTCAAAGAGTAAACGTTAAAACAGTTTGTATATTATAAAACATTCTGAGGTACTTTAATAATATCCTTGACTATTAAATTATCAGACCTATCGGGTATATATAGAAGATCTGGAATTCATTCATTTGTTCATTCAACAACTACTTATTGAATGCTTCTATACGGCATATGCTAAGCAGGTGGCAGTGAATAAAACAGACTACATTTTAGTCTTTGTGAAGCTTATTATATTATAATTGGGGAAGATGGTCAATAAACATATTAATAAAAAATGTTCTGTAAGATGGTGAAAAATACTATGGAGAAGCATTAATCAAGGTATGAGGATACAGAGGAACTAGGCAGGTTGTCAGGGAAAGCCACTCTGATAATGAGGAAGAAAAGGAAAGGGAGTAAGTCATGAGTATGTAACAAGGAAGAATAATTCTGACTCCATATTGGATCTGTTTCTTTTACTTTAACCTTCGTATTCTATTGCTTTTGCTACAAGTTAAGAATGTTGCCTACAGCCTGAAATATACAAGACAGCCCATTCTCAAGGCTCTGACCTTTAAGGGTATAACACTTTTCTATTCATACAGAGATAAAAAGTTTCAGAACAGACAATTACATTTGTCTTGTTGGACGTTTACAGGAACATCAAGATCTGACCTATATGGACTGCTGCAAAAACAAAGGAGTCCAAGAAATTTGCAACAACCAACCACACCCTCTCCCCTTTTAGTCTGAATTCTAGCTGGGGTAAGGTGGTTCTTTGGGACACTAGTCCACCATCTTCTTGGTCTACCGGCTTTCTGAATAAAGTTGCTATTCCTTGCCCCAACACCTCGTCTGTTGATTTACTGGCCCTGTCCTGCAGTGAGCAGTATGAACTTGGACTTGGTAACAAGGACACCTGGGAAAGCAGTCAAGCAAGGACTTTTGTACTATTCTAATGGGAAAAAATGGAGAAATATGGGCTGTATAACAGCTCTTTTAGGAATATTCCAAACAAAATGAATGCTTATTCTCCAAAAGCCCTAATTAATAAAAGGATTGATATTGACCTGAAAGGAGGTTTTCAGACCATGTTGTGTAGCTCTGATTTGAGCTCTGTACTGCTTAATAGTTAATCATGACTTGAAGATACAAAAAAGCAGCTAATTAAATTTGAAGATGACACAAAGCTGGAGGACAAAGTTAAAAATCCTTGGGCTACAGAAAAAACGTTCAAAGAGGTCTTAAGAGCTGAAGTTATCACCCAAATCTAACAAGATAAACTTTGATGATGTCCAGAAAATATCCTGTGAAGTACATGACAAGGAGACATGACTTAATTAACAATACATTAAAAAAAAAAAAAGAAAGAAAACCTCTCAGTGTTTCTTGTTGACACTGAGCCCAACTTGAATGTTGTTATAGGACTGCCCCCCAAAAGACGAATTAGTAAGGAACTATGAATACGAAGTAAAGTATTTAAGGACGATTCTACATTTATCACACCACATCAAGGGTGTAACTGACCAGGACCCTATGAGGCCTTCCTGGGACAGACCTCCCCCCACATATCTACTGCTTTAGCTCCTCTCTAAAGTACCTAGATAATAGTATCTGATGCATATTTCCTGAGTTTTTCAGATGCTAAAACCACCAACAAATGGAAGAAATTAACTACTTGATGATCATGGGCACGTAATCCCCAGACCTTCTAGCACCTAAGGATTGACCACCATCAACCAATCAGAGAATTTGTGCAAGAGCTGACCACATACCCAAGGTGTGTCCCTTCCTCACCTTGCCTTTAAAAATGCTTTGCTGAAACCCTTTGGGTAGTTAGGGTTTTTTCAGCATGAGCTACCTCTTCTCCTTGCTTGGCCCTGCAATAAACCTTTCTCTGCTCCAAACTCTGACATTTTGGTTTGTTTGACCTCACTAATGTGTTGGCCACACAAACTTGTGTTAGGTATATATGGGTACTTTGATTAGTTTTGAGGATCAAAATTTAAGAGAGATTTAAACACAGATGCATCTAGATAGCACCTGGGATTAAAACCTATGTAATAAGGAAATTGGCTGAAGAAACTAAAGATGTGTATAAGGGAAAAGTGTATGTGAGAAGTAAGGGGATTATAGCTAACTTCAAATCTCAGAAGGACTGTCAGGTGGAAATAAAATTGGACTTTGAACTCACTTTATCACTAGGACCGATGAGTGGAAGCAACAGAGAAGGAGTTTTGACTGATCGCATAAAAAAATGTCACAGTCATTCAGTTACGGAGCTTAAACACTCTCTTGTCACAGGGTAACTGCCTTGGGAGATGAGGGATTGTTGTAGTGAGGATTCAGAGGACCAGCTGATTAGGGGACTAGAATAGGTCACTTCTACCTGTATGGTTCTATAACTGATGTAATAGATTTGTCTCTTTTTTTTAAGTAGTATTGAGGCAGCAGCTTGCTTCTCTCTTCCTTTACCTTCCATTTTATTCTAGGCAGAGGGAGTGCCTTCAATAAAGGTTTATTTTTTCACTTAACTTTTCTCACACTTTTTATATTTATTTTTCTATTGTTCCAACTTCCTTATTACTTATTTGAACATTTTTGGATACTTATAATAATCTTCAATTATGTATATTATTTAAAGTGTAGCAAAATACTATGTAAAAATAAAGTGAGTTACATTTAGTATTAATTTCTCAGCAACTACTTTTTATTTGCTGTCATCAGTTACATATAGGGTAACTGAAATCACTACTGCTCTGGTGCCTTTAGGTATCTAAATCTTATGCTTTATGCAAAAAATTAATTCAAAACAGATCACAGATTTAAATGTAAAACATAAATCTATGGAACTTTTAGAAGATAACATAGAAGTAAATCTGCAATACCTGTGGCTTCGTGAAGAGTGCTTAGACACAACAGCAGAAGCATGATCATAAAAGAAATAAATTACAACTTTTGCTCTGTGAAAGACCCTGTTAAAAGGATGAAAAGAACAAACTTTGGATTGGCAGAAAATTTTTGCAAACTACATATCTGATTAAGGACTTATATCTAAAAAATATACAGAACTCTTAAAACCCAATAGTATAAAAGCAAAGAATCCAAGTAGAAAATGGTCTTAAGATATGAAGAGATGTTTCACTGAAAAGGATATAGAGATGGCAAATAAATAAATAACAATATTCAACATTATAGGAAAATGAAAATTAAGACCATGGTGCTATATCACTATACATCTATTAGAATGCTAGAATAAAAAACTATGATAATACCAAATGCTGGTGAGGGTGCAGAAAAGCTGGGTCTTTCATACATTGCTGGTGGAATATACAACGGTACAGCCACTGTGGAAAGTAGCTAGGTAGTTTCTTAAAAAGCTAAACATATGCTTACCATATGACCAAGCAGTTACACTCTTGGGCATTCATCTAGGAGGAATGAAAACTTACGTTTGTTCAAAAAGTTGCACAGGACTGTTCATAGGAGCTTTATTGTAATTGCCAAAGACTAAAAATAACCAAAATATCTCTCAACAGCTGAATGGTTAAACAACTTTTGTACACCCATACCATGGAATACTATTCACCAATGAAAAAGGAACCAACTGTTGACACAAGCAACAACTTAAATGGATCTCAAAGGCATTATGCTAAGTGAACAAAGCAGTCTCACAATATCACACACTGTATGATTCCATTCATGTAGTATTCTCGAAATGACAAAATTATAGAGATGGAAGACAGGTTAGTGGTTGACAGTAGTTAGGTATGATGGAGGGGAGAAGGTATGACTATAAAGGGGTAGCATAAGTGATATCTTTCTTGTGACAGAGTAGTGCTATATCTTGATTGCTGTGGTGGTTACACAAATTTACACATGATAAAGTGATACAGAACTATATACATGCATTGTACCAATGCCAAATTCCTGGTCCTGAAATAGTACTATAATTATATGTGATGTAACCACTGGCAGAAATTGGGTGAAGGGTACATGGGACTCCTTTGTATTATCTTTGCAACCATCTATGAATCTATAATAATTTCAAAATAAAAAGTTAACAAAGGTATAATCGACAATTTAAATTAAGAATAGAATGACTGTATTTTGAACCATAATTTTACCAATGTCTGTAGTCTAGGAATAACTAACTCACTGCAGCAGGAAGAAGTGGCACTGAATTAGGGGCTATGGAAAAGGCAGAGATATTAAATTGGTAAAATAGAAGAAATAACTAAAAAGTCTTTAAAACTATTAAACACAAGGATGCAGATAAGCTTTTTTTTAAAAAAAAAGTAACTACCTTAACGTGAAATTCATTATCCAATAAGATATTCTGAGTCTTCAGGTCATGATGAAGTAGAGGAGGATTCATATTGTGCAGGTCATTTACACCTAGTGCAATTTCATGCAGAATACGAAATCTTAATGGCCAAGGAACATCAGGATATTCATTTTTCTTCATATATGTGGAAAGAAACAAAACTAAAATTAGTGGCCAAATTTATTTCCACTTAGAAAATGAAATATTCCATGAGGAAATATAGTATTAAACTAAATATCTGGTATAATTAAATTCAGGGCAAAAAATACTCATTTTGTTATATTATCAATTTGACGTTATTTAACATCCTTGTATCTTACTTTCCTCAATTATTAGAGAAAATAATGACTTTACAGTACTGATATTTCCTTTTAGTTTATACTGGTAATGCAACTACATGGTATGGGGTCTTTCTTCAGTTGAGACAGTTTTAAATTATTTTTTATCTGTATAATACCCAGACATATATTTATACTCATACCCATCTTCCCATTCTATGGCTTCTTATCAAATAACTTGTGCCCATGAATGTGTACACACACACACACACACACACACACACAATTTGTTTCTATTCAAAATTTATATTTTAAGTTTCCTATTAATATAAAACCATACTTGATTACGATGATAACCACTGCATCAATTAAAATTATGACCATAATATATTTACTTACTAAGCATTAATACTTCATATTTTTAAATCATATATTTACTTGCATTTCAGCTTGAAAAATTAGCATTTGGGAGTTTTGCTTTTGTGAAGGAGACAAAAATCATCTTCATTTCTAAGTATATATAACATAGAAACATTAAAAATGTAATGTTTTCTATTTCCTGGTACTTACAAGTGACAGTCATCTGAACTTTCTTAAATGTTTTCTGAACATAAAAGTTAATACAGCTTCCCAGGAGAATGAACATACTCAGAAAAATTAGATAATTTGGGAATATCCAACTATGAATCATCAGGGACCATGCCACTGGGTACATTTTACTAAATAATATGAAAAAGTATGCTTCCACTGAGCTCAAAACTGTTGTTAAGAATTTTTTTTCTGCAAATGGGTCAGCTTATAGTTCATTGATTAACTAACTTGGCAGGGGAGTGGCTCAAAATACTTGTCTTTACATAGTATTTTGATTTTTTTCAACAATCTTTTGTGAGGTTGGGGGAACGTGCTTCAAGATAAATCCTGACCTAATAATACAGGACACCGAAAGAAACACAAAACACAAATGTTCAACATTACTTCCTCTTGTATACACAGATTCCCATCCCCTTGAGTAACTGAATCTTTTAATCTTTAAAAAGGTAACTTTTTCTGAAAATTATATAGTTTAAAGAAGTAACAAGGCCTCTCTGCAGTATAGTGCTATATGGAAGCTTTTGATCATGGAGAGGAAGGTAGATGAGTGCTCTCTATGTATTTTATGATTCCTTCCAGGAGTCAGCAATCCCCCTGTAGGAGGCTCTAGAATTTCTAATGGGCTCCAAATTTGGGTACCAGAGCATCTACTGTGGTGCTGGGGTATGGGAAGACAACATTAGAATTTATGCTTATACTCATTTAACAAAAGGAAACTGTGTTTAATTAGTATTTGTATCTTACTTGCTGTGTTGGTTACACAAATCTTATACACTGACACTAGTTACTTTACTCTGCCCTTGTTTCAGATGGTCCTGTCACAAACAGAATGTGTTGTATCCCGAAATACAGAGGAAGTCACTCCATGAGTGGTGACAGTGGCACCCATTCTCTCTTGTTTGCTTATAGATCACTGTGATGTATCAGAATTTAGGAGTGTTCAGTGACTAGATTTTACAGATTATGTTACTACTCAGTTTTAACTAAAGCACCCCTCACAAAAGAGACCGAGTTCTTTAAAAATATTTCTTGACAGAAACTGCAGGCTAGAGATAATCTTAGTAATATGAGAGCAAGCAAACAACAATAGATGGATACACATATTTTGAGAATGAGGACACCCCCCACAACCGGGCCATATCTGTTTACTGATGGGATTCACAATTAAAGCCAGATAACTGATACCTTGGGAAAAAGGTACATGGCTCATGCCATTGTCTATTATTGGAAAAGCTCATGTATTTGATACTCAGATTTATTTGGTCTATTAATTCAGAACTTTATGAACTGGTATTATTAACATTTAATTTGAACCCTACATTGTCTTTAACATAAAATGAAATCTGGCTTAAACTAACAATAAATTGTATGGTGTGCAGAGTTTATCTTTTCTCTCTCCTGTTCCTCTCTTACATATATATACATGTGGATATTCGAATTCAATGTAAACCTCAGGAACAGTAACCTAAGCAAAATAATCTAGGTCACTTAGAATGCAGGGTCTGACTCCACAGTATTTTTTTTTTTGTTTTTTTTTTGCGGTACCCGGGCCTTTCACCGTTGCGGCCTCTCCCGTTGCGGAGCACAGGCTCCGGACGCGCAGGCTCAGCGGCCATGGCTCACGGGCCCAGCCGCTCCGCGGCATGTGGGATCCTCCCGGACCGGGGCACAAACCCATGTCCCCTGCATCCGCAGGCGGACTCTCAACCACTGTGCCACCAGGGAAGCCCCACAGTATTTTTAACAACACAAAAGAAGCCATAAATGGTGAAGTTTTTCATTATTCTTATTTTGATTCATCTATATATCCCCAAATAATCTGATCATTTGTAAAACGAAAGTACTATATAGGTTGAATAACAGAATTATAACGACTGAAAATGTATAATACTTACCCTATGTAGGAGTTCATTTAATGACCCATTTGGCATGTATTCAGTAACTATTCCCCAAAATTCAGGCTCATTGCAAATTCCCAAAATTGGAAGAATGTAACTAAATCTAGCTTTGTGTAAAATTTCAGCTTCTCTTAAGACATCATTTCTTTCACTAAAGAAAGAAAATGTGTAATTATTTCAAAGTAAGGAAAAATACACAATTATCAAGCCCATAAATATTAGTTAATCCTGGATTTTTTCATTCATTAGCTTTTGACCTCATGTAAATTATGCAGCTTCTCTTAGTTTCTTCGTGTTTAAAGTTGGGATAATATCTACCCTATATATTCCATAGGTCTGTTTAGAGACCAAAATACCTGTATAAGCCACTGACAGAAAAAAGTGCTACATACAGATTATTATTGTACTCTTCTCAGGAAAGGGAAAGAATACCATGTTTAAGTTTATAAAGTCTATATTAGAATGATAGGTGCTTGAACTAATTACATTAAGTTTATGTTGTATTAAAATGATCACATTTGATTAGACTATTATATTAAATTTTATGGTTGCATACCATGTAAAAATTTTCTAAATATCCTGAATATTAAAACACTTAAATGTTGTAGATTTTAATGACTAGATGATAATAGTTGCATAAGGGTCAATAATGCTTAGAAATTATATACTGGAACACAGGAAAAGGACACTGGGAACAGGTAAATGCTTAGAATGGATCCCTGGGCTAACTCTGGATCCCAGGTTCATTTGATTTTTCATTCATAAAACAAATAAATATTGAACATTTATTATGAATAAAGAACTGTGCTCAGCATTATGGAGACTAGTAAGTTTAAAAAAACCAAAAAACAAAACACATAGTCTGTGACCTCAAACTGTCCAGAAATCGTTTTAAGAAAAATAAGTACTCACTGTGGTCTTGATTTACACTTCTCCAATGATTAGTGATGTTGAGCACCTTTTCATATACCTATTGGTCACTTGTATGTCTTTGGATGTGTTAATTATATTGATATTGGTAATTATTCCATGATGATGTATATGTATAGCAAATAATCATGTTTTGCACTTTAAATATATACGATTATATTTGTCAATTATTCCTCAATAAAGTTAAAAAATAAGAAAAGCAAATAAAAAAAGAAAACCAAATACTTAAAATATAAGGCAGAATATGATAAGCGCCATCAAAAACAAGTAAATAAGCAAGCAAATAAATAAATAAATATAGGGAGCTCAGAGAACTAGTAAATCTGGGCTAAGGGAGTTGCTACAGCCTTTAGAGAGAGATGTCAACAGTACCTTAAGGATGGATAGAATTTCAACCACTGGAAAAAGGGCATCCAAGATATGTGGTCCCTCTCCAAGATGGGAGAGATTTTGCCTTTCTTTTTCATCTGTGTCTCCCCAGGATCTGGAACAGTACCTGGCACACAGAATTTGTCTAATAGATGTGTATCAAATGAACTCAAGGAAGTTAAAGTACAGGCTATATCTGGAAAATGACAAATTGTTTAATATGAATCAGGATGTGTAACAGCGTGTGTAAAGGGAGTGAAGGTGAATAGGGTAGGGTAGGGCCTCATCTCAGAGCCTTAAAGCCAGGTGAGAGCATTTACACTTGATTTGGTAGTCACTGAGTTGTGACTACAGGTTATTGAGCACAGGAGTGACAGGAGTGGAACAAACTTTTAGGATGATTAACTTGGCAGCAAGGTGTAGGATCAGCAGAAGGAGGTAGAGTTTGAAAGCCAGGTATTAGAAGATTATAATACTAGTTAAGATGTGAAGCAATGAGAGTCTGAAACTATAAAGGTTGCAGTGTAAATAGAAAGAAAAACACTAGCTGAATAGAATACCCAGGCTCTGGTGGCTGACTGATTGACCTGATTGACTAAGGGAGGTATATACATATATATATGTGTATATGTGTGTGTATGTATGTGTGTGTGTATGTATGTGTGTGTGTACATATATATGAAGGGAACTGCATTTGTCACCAATTTTTTTCCATGGATGATTTGGTATTGGTAGCAGCAGTGATAGAAAGAGAACTGTCTCTAGGAGAAGCTTATTAGGTAAACAATGATGATTAGTTGGTGCTTAAACCACCCAAGCTCTTGATGAATGGCTGCTGAAATAAGAAAAGCAACAGACATTCCAGACCAGACTATGAAGCCTCCTTTAAAAACAAACAATAAGCAAAATAAAGCAAAAACATCTTAGTCATCTATGTTTTGAAGAGGTAATATACTTACATGTTTCAAAATTCAAGAATTTCAAGAATGCATAAAGAGTTTCTCTTCTTCTCCCTGCTCTTCAGCCACTTAATATCCCAACTGTATATATATATCCCATTTTACCAGTTTGTGAGACCTGCTTTAATTAAATTTATATTTCCTAAGCTGAAACAGGTCTGTATTTGCCTCATGAAATGTAGGTCAACAAGACAGTTATTGAGTAGCACCTTTGCTGGGAAGGTTCCTGGATACTCTGAGAAAGAATTATAGAGAGGGCATGCTAGGGGATATCTTATTGATACTTAATGTACTAATTCCCCCTCCCATGAAGAGTATGATGCATTCTTCCTTCTCTTGTGATCCTATTATTTGTTGGCCACTTTACTACAGTTGGTTTCATTATCCCTACTTTATATATGAGAGCACGAAGGCTCACATAAATTAATAATTTCTATTGGTCATGCCAACAATAAGTGGCAGATTTGGAGTCAGATTTGAATTGCAATTGTGGGCTGCTAAAGCCTTTGTTTTTTCCACTCACTGCTTAATCAGAGAAGGAAAATTCTTGAAGTCAGATTTCAGGAAGAATGAGTGGGAAAACAGAAAAAGCCAGAACACTTTAAAACTAGGTTTTTATATTAAAAAAATAAAAATGTAAAACAGCTTTTACAGACATATTACCAAAATTACCCATAACAAATTTCAGTTACAAAACAGTTACACTGTTTACACAAGGTATTTGAACAACCTATCAGACTCACCTATTCATGAGGCGTTGGGAGATTGCTGGGGAAGGTCCTCTCATGGGCAGAAGTCAGGTTACAGAGAATAATTCACCAATCACTAAAATAAGAACATGTTACAGCACATAAACTTAGTTTTCTTTTGTGATCTCAAAGAACAATGCAAACATTATCCACACCAGAGCCCAAGAAATACATGTATCTGTTATTCCCACTTCATTAAGTGAGGACATAAGACACCCTGTGAGTCAACTGCAGAGCCCAGTCCTATGCTCAGACTACATAAATACAGCTAATGTTAACATTCTAGGAAACAAGTGGAAGAAAAAATGTGATGCAGTAATGCCAGAGTGTTGCACTGGTCCTTATGGCGTCTTTGACAGCAGAATTAATTTCCTACCCGATTTAGTGAAGAATTTTAGATGATGAAATTGTTAATGAGCACGAGAGGGAACTCCCTTCATTTCTTGGCCCCAAATGGCACAAAACTAGATAAATTAAAATCTTGAGAAGCAGCATCCAAAATGGGAGGATCAATCTCCTTTAAAATACCTAAGGAGTCCATCAGTGCTAGATTTCCACATATTTTAATAGTTGATTCTAAAATACATCTACCCTCTCTAATCAACCACCACCCTTCAAAGTTGACTACATACACATAATTTCCCAGTGATTGCTCCACAGAATTCAAGACCCAGGGTAAATATACCCTGTATATCACTAAATCAGGATTATGGTACACAAGAAGCGGGAACAATTTCTAGAGGTGTCTCAAACTTACTGTGAGATCTAGCCCATCCAAGCCTGATAGCAAGAGAGCAAGTAAAAGCCACAGGCAGATGAAAGTCAATACCATCAGCAGGGCTGAAGCTGAGGAATTTATCTGCTGTTGGATACTGACAGCCTCTGGCTAATCAGGCATCTAGCATGATGTATTTTCACTTTAGATATAGGCGGAGGAGAGGAGAATGTTGCAGTCATGGATGTTAACTCACTAAGAATTGAATGCAGGGCCTAGTTAAATTCCTATTGGAATGAAAATACACAAGACTAGTGACTAGACTCACTGATTAATATATATGGTTGAAAGGTTTTTCTGGAAACAGGAACTAATCTAGCCTTCCCTTGAAATCTGGACATTGCACTAAACTTGTTCCAGGATGGGAGAGACATTCAAAAGTTTTGGTCATTTAACAGCTTTCTGATTTCAGTTTATTGTTAGCAAAAATAATACAAGTTTCCTCTAGAGACAGGCTTCCTTCCCTGTGACGGTAAGAGGAGAAACTAAATTGAGTTTGATATCTAAACTTTCATGCCTACATGTGTAAACCAAAAACAACAAAAAGCCCAAACCAAAACGTCCCAGACTCTACAGCAGTGCTGTTCAATAAAAATATAATGGGAACCACATATACAATTTGAAATTTTCTAATAGCCACTTTAAAAAAAAGTTAATAGCCACCTATGGCTAAGAGCTACCTATTGGGCAGTGCAGCCCTAGAATTCGACTTCAAAAAAGAAAAAAAAAAAAAGGGAAAAACAAAGCAAACAGAACCCAACTTCAATAAAGAGGACGTTTACAGTTGGGCTGTGATTGCTGATTTTTGGTGTCTGGAGAAAGGAGACCCAGGAGTAAGAAAAAAAGGAGAGGGCAGTGAAAAGAAGCGTGATTGCTGCATCTCCAGAGAAGCCTGCTCTCCCCACCATGTTAGCTCAAGCGTTGAACGGCTGCCTAGAGGTGACGAGGTGTGCGGCCGATCCCAAGTGGTCACCGTCGCTTGGGCTTCAGAGCCCGCTTGCCGGGGGTTAGAGCCAGTGGGGTGGGGAACGCAGATTTCGGGGCTCCGCGGTGGAGCCGCCAGGGCGCCCTACCTGTCGAGCAGCGGGGTGTGAATGTGCAGGTGTTTCACGGCCACCCGAACGCGCCAGTCTGCGTGGCGGGCAGAAGACACGGTGCCGGACGCGCCGCGGCTCAGGTAGCGCAAGTCGGCGAGCTTGTGGTACGAGATGGTGGGCAGGACGCTGCAGATGGCCTCCTCGTTCATGGTAGCGGGTGGCGCGGGCACTCAAGCAGCCGATCGATTCCGGAAGTGCCCGCCGCTCCCGCGGCGCCGCTCCCGCGGCTCCACCCCCTGCGCGAGCCGGCTCGGCAGGCCCTACAGCCTGCTGGACATGAGGTCACGAGGCCGTCCATTCTCCGCGCAGCCCACGCCAAACCGCTGCTTATCCGGAGCCGGAGCGGACTCTTCTCTTCTAGAGACTGGTCAACTCTGCGGCGGCGGGGCGCACAGGGGAGGAGCTTCCTCTCTCCGACCTGGCCCTCCCAGGCGCTGCCAGCCACCCGAGCCCGCCTTTCGGAGCTCCTCCCTCCCCAGACTTCTCACGCGACGTCAGCGGCGGATGCCGAGGCGGGGATGAGGGCCACTGGCCCGCGATCCTCCCAGCAAGGCTCCGGCCTCGGCCTGAGGCCCGAGATCTCCGCCTTGTGGCGACCAGACGACGTGTGCCACACCGGCGGGGCTCGGGCGGGGGCTTGGGAGTGGGGAAGTGAGCCAGGGGCGCTCAATTTGTCTTCTCTCCCCCCAACCCACAAGGTTGGAAAGGTTTTCTTGTGGGGAAATTTCCTCTCCGCAGCTTCACACCCAGTCAGCGGACCCTCCCACCCAGGAGGAATCTCCCCTGGTCCCATCGGCGCGTCTTCCGGGAGTCGCCGAACACCAGACAGAGGTAGCGGGGTGGGTGTGGCAGCTGCCATTTCCTGCGCGGAAAGCCCTTTGAGGACGTGCGGTGGTGACTTACTAGGGCTCCGCGCTTCTCAGCCCGGTGAGTCAGGTAGGGGTGTAGATTCACTTGCTTATCTGGACTCCAGTCTAACCTCACTTCCAACTACTTCAGTCGTGTGGGGGTGGCTGATAAGCCCTGTCAGAGTTTAATCCTGTCTAAACGTTCAGATGTTTAGTTCCTGTTGAGTGCTTCTCTACTAGGGACCTATTTTTCTGACTTTTTTTTTTCTCTCCTGACGTCCATAATTACAGACAGAGATTGAAAAGTAACCTTGAGAGAGTCCCTCCCTTGATTCCAGGTAAGACTGCAAACATTTCTTTCTTATAGATCTGGGAAGAATGCGGTGTTTAATGCCAACCAAAAAAGACTGCAAAGATCTTTTTACCTTAAACAAACACTTTTCTACACCTGAAATGGCTATTTTGCAAAGTGTGGTGCAAATATTATACACAATACCAAGTCCATGCTAGGCATTTAATGAATTCTAAAGCAAAAGTAATAGGGAATGCCTGACTTCAATCAGGGATTTCTGCCTACAGAAAATCAGTGCTTCCTGTATTTTTGTATTGCCTGAAATGAGAGTAGCAGTGTTACATTTTACAATAAATGGAAGCTGTAATGAAAGAGTGTGTTTTAAAATTTGATAATTTAAAATAAAATACTTAGCTTTAAAGATATAGTCTGATAATCTGTGGTTCATTCCTTAATAAGCTTTTTGCTACAAAGAGTGCTCAGAAAACTTTTCCCATTCATTCATTCATTCATCCAGTCAGTTTACAAACAGAATTCTAGAGAAAGAGAACAAAAATTAAGAAGGGAGGAAATGATCAAAATAATAATTCAAGAATTTCTTCCAGGACCAAAAGACAAAGATGTTCATATTTAAAGGACCCACCAGCTACCCACAGTGACTGAAAAAGGACCTATGTTAAAGCACACCATTAAAAAGATCAGAACACTAAGAATAAAGAGAAGATTCTAAAAGTTTTCAGAGGGAAGAAGCAGGAATAAACGGATGAGAATTAGAATGGCATTGGGTTTCTCAACAATAACACTTTTATGCTAAAACACTACAGTGAAATTTCAAGTTTTGTAAGACAATAACTTCCAACCTAGAATCCTATAGTCAAACTATCCATCAAGAGTAAGAGTAGAATAAAAACATTTTCACATATACAAGGATGAAAACATTTATTTTCCATCCATCCATCCACCTTTTTTTTTTTTTTAAGGGAAAGTTACTAGAGGATGTGCTCCAACGAAACATGAGAGCAAGACAAGAAAGAGAAAGACGTGGGACCCAGAAAAAAGGACCAGGAGAATGTGAAGGGAAATTCCAGGGTGAAAGATATGTGGCAGAATTAGAGAGCAGTCGTTTTCACCAGAGAAGGAAGATGGCAGACTCCAAGAAGAAAGACTGGTTAGTGTAATTGAATTTATTTAGATTACTAATTTTGAGTATTTGGGTAGTTATATTGATAGATGTTTGATAGATCTAATGAAATACGTGATAAAATTCGAGAGAACTTAAAAATATAAGCAAGTAAAAAAAGGAAGCAATTATTAATTCCATGAAAACTAAAAATTAGACAAGAATGGAAACAGCATTTCTCCGACTGTTGTGTGGTGAAAATTTTAAGACTTTTTAGAGCTTCTGAAATACTAGTATATTATAAATCTCGAAGGAGAGAACATGCAGCATAGAGCACTATAAAATTTATATATATTTTTAATTACATTACTTTAAAATTTTTGAAAATTAGTATTCACATGGTTCAAAATTTAAAAGTGTAACAGACAGATAATTCAATAGAAAATTAGGCAAAACACCTAGATACTTCACACAAGGGTATATCTAAATAGCAAATAGTAAATGAATGTGCAAAGGTGCTCGACCTCATCAGTCATTAGAGAACTGCAAGTTAAAACCACAGTGCAATATCACTACACAAATACAAGAATAATTAAAATTAAAAAGACAGAATATAGCAAGTGTGGGTGAGGTTTTGTAACAATTGGAGCTCTTGCACATTGCTGGTGGGAGTGTCAATTGGTACAATCAATTTTGCAAACTGTATGGCAGTACTATTAAAATTGCAGATATGCAGATCCTCAGCAATTCCTTGCCTAGGTATATGGACATGCATATGCATATACTAGAAAGTTCATAGTAGTGCTATTTATAATAGCTTCAAACTGGAAATTACCCAAATATCCATAAATAGTAGAATGGGTAAATGATTTGTGGCCCATTTTTTTACACAGTGGGATACTAAACAGCAATGATATTGAGCAGTGTGCAATATTGATGAATTGCACAAATACAATACTGGATGAAAAAGCTAGACACAGAAGAGTATACATTTTATGAGTCAATTCCTATTAAGTACAAAAACAAGCAAAACTAGCCTATGCTTTTAGAAATCCGGATAATGTCTACTCTTGTAGAGTGGTCATAGTGACTAGAAGGGACAGGATGAGGCCTCTGGGGTGATAGAAATGTTCTGTTTCTTGATCTAGGACCTAGACTCTTGGTGCCAGTTGCATGGGTATGTTCAGTTATGAAACTTCTTTGAGGTTACACAATGTGCACTTTTCTGTATATATATATATATGTTATACTTCAATAAAAGGTTAATAGGTTTAAATACAAAATAAATAATACATGTGGGTGTATATTATGTCTCTTACTTTTATTTAATTAGTATTACAGTATATACCTGTTCACCTTGCTTGTCTTTCACTTAGTAATCTATTTCAGATATCTTTCCATACAAATGCATAAAAAGCTTTCTCAACTTTTTTTTTTTTAAATGATGGATATGCCATAATTTACCCCTCATTGGTGGACACTTAGCTGGTTTCCACATATTTACTGTTACAAATTATGCTGCAATAAGTAATCATTACATATGTCATTTCATACATGTGTAAGTGTATCCATATATATGCCCTAGAAGCTGAACTGCTGGACAAAAGAGTTATGTTCATTTGTAATTTTGGTTTGTATTGTTGAATTGACCTTCACTGAGGTTGTTCCAGTTTTCTTTTTCTGCAGACAAATGAGAGTGCTGTTTTTCCACACACCTTCTTTCATTTCTTTTCGAGATAGATAGTATAATATTGATCTGCTGATTCCTGTATTTCAGTGCTTCTAAACTCATTTAAATGCTAAGATTCTTTTTATTGCAGACCTTCTAAATATCTGGCTTCAATTTTTTTATCACAACCTCAAACTTTAGCTTTCATGATAGTTTCACCATTATACAGCTTAAAAAATATGTATTCTTAGTGATATGTACATTGTTTAATTAATGCCCATAATGAATGGCTAATGACAGGAAACCTAAAGATTACTGATGCTAAACTACATCAACTAAATGAGAAACAAAAACCATGAGAATAATTATGCAAATCAGGCTAAAAAACAAGCCTCACACCTATATGTTGAATTCATCTATTCAAAATTCTGTAGAATCATATTAAGTCATATTTTCCATTTACTGAGAATAAAGGTTATTTATATCTGCATGTGCTGTTTTAGGGACATGGTAGCTTGAAATGGCATGCTTGAAATCTCTCATAGTCTGTTTTTTTGTTTTGCTTGTTTTTTTTAACTTCAATGCCTTTTATTCCTGTAAGTTCTTTTTATTTATTTATTTTTCTAATTTTTAAAAAATTAATTTTTATTGGAGTATAGTTGCTTTACAATGTTGTGTTAATTTCTACTGTACAGCAAAGTGAATCAGATATATGTATACATATAATGTCCATGGACAGAGGAATGGATAAAACAGATGTGGTATATATATACAATGGAATATTATTCAGCCATAAAAAGGAATGAAATTGGGTCATTTGTAGAGACGTGGATGGAGCCAGAGACTGTCATAAAGAGTGAAGTAAGTCAGAAAGAGAAAAACAGATATCATATATTAACGTTTATATGTGGAATCTAGAAAAATGGTATAGATGATCTTATTTGCAAAGCAGAAATAGAGACACAGATGTAGAGGACAAATGTATTGACACCAAGGGAGGAAGTGGGGGGGGTGGGATGAATTGGGAGATTGGGATTGACATATATACACTATTACTACTATGTATAAAATAGATAACTAATGAGAACCTACTGTATATAGCTCAAGGAACTCTACTCAATGCTCTGTGGTGACCTAAATGGGAAGGAAATCCAAAAAAAGAAGGGATATATCTCATAGTCTTTTAAATTAGAAACAAGACAGAAAAGTTGAAAAATAAACCACTTAAAAAAGTACAAATGCAAGAATTTAAAACATCTCATATTCTAGTTTTTTCTATTCTTTGGTCTGAAAGCATCTGGTAACCATTGGGGGAAAATGGGTGAAGGATATGTGGGACCTCTCTGTATTATTTTTACAACTTCCTGTGAGTCTATTATTATCTCCAAATAAAAAGTTTTAAAAAGCTGTACCTGGGTGTATTAGTTTCCAGGGACTGCCATAACAAAGAACCACAAGAATTATAAAAAGGTATGTAAATGAGAAGTAAGGCTTCCTGATTCTTCAGATCTCCAGTTCACCTTCCCTAAGACAATAAATAAATTTAACAAATATTATGTGCCATAATGCTAGGTGCTGGAAATACAGGGATAACAAAAGACACATGGTCTCTGTCCTTAAAATGCTTTTAATGTTCTAAGGGAGAGAGAACCTAAGCATACAATTACAGTAGAGTGTGATAAATGTTCTGATAGAGAAGTCCAGGGCACACTCAGAAATTAGGGGAAAGAAGACTGCATGGTAATTTAATGAAGAGAGGTAAGGCAAACTGCCCAAAGTCATAGAGTTTTTGAACTACAGAGACATGATTCCTGCACAAATCTATTTGAATTAAAGCTCATATTCTTTCCGGGAAGTGCTTGCTGTATCACTAGGGTATTACATTTTCAGTTTCACTTTATATGATGTCTCAGGAGAGGAATTTAGTAGCAAGAGGGAATTTCCCAGCTACAAAAAGACAGTGATGGACAAAAATTTATTATTAATGGACATTTTGTGGGAAATTCCATTTTCTTTTGACATTTTACTTGGCAGGTTTCCAAGAGTGTGGAAAGATGTGTTACCAGTAGCTCAGTCTGCATTTAAAAATTTTAGCTCCTGAATTAAACAGGATATTGCTTTTTCAAATGTCTTCAGAACTCAAAATCATTTTCTCCATCTGTCACTCCTAGCTTGTAGGCAAAATATACTAAGATATAGTTTTTAGGCAATACACACACACACACACACACACACACACACACACACACACACAGACAAAGACACACTTTTTTTTTTCTGCTTTAGGCAGTGGCTATATGAAAGAGATAATAAGTTCAGTACCATTTTTAGTATCCTTTTTTGGGCAAGCATAGACAAAGTTGTGGAAGAAGGCAGAGCTTTTCTTATTGTAGTAGCCAGTAGTCTAGTTCAGGAGTCCCCAACCCCCGGGCCGCAGACTGGTACAGGAGCACAGGCCTGTTAGGACCTGGGCCGCGCAGCAGGAGGTGAGCGGCTGGCAAGCGAGCGGAGCTTCATCTGCTGCTCCCCATTGCTCGCCATCCCCCCCACCCAGTCCGGGGAAAAATTGTGTTTCACAAAACCGGTCCCTGGTGCCAAAAAGGTTGGGGACCACTGGTCTAGGTCATAACAGCGCCAGCTGGTGCAATTTGGAATCAGAAACATGACTGAAGCAGGGATCCAATGTCAGCAGCTGAACAGGTTGCCAGAGAGAACTCTAAGGTTTATTGGGAACTAAGGAACACTCAGGAAGCTTCTTTGACTTAATTTTTATAATTGTAAAAAGGAATAGAAATGTCTGCCCTGCCAGGGAAACCTTGTTGCACAACTCCTGCCAAGGACACTGTTCACACTGGGGAGGTGCCATTCACGTGGAATACATTATGAATGGGCCCCCGAGAGTTGTGCGATGTGGAGGCCCTATAGCCTACCTGTCTCCCAGGATTGTTCTGAGAGACTCAAGTTATACAATGAATATAAAAGAACTTTATAAGTTATAAACCTGTCAATCTATGTAAATAATAATAATAATAGTTATTATCCTGGCCATCTCTGCCCTTCAAGCAACATTCTTACCTAGTTTAAGAAAGAGAAAAGCAGCCCTTATTAGCTGGGAGCTGGCCTGGCACTCCCAGTGAATCTGTGGCATTCTCCTGTTCAATATAAACACTTTCATAGAACACCAACCTCAGATAGGACTATTTTGTCACTGTAGTGGAGCAAGAAAAAATAAGACCACTTCATTATCATGTTTGAACAGACAGAGGTAAAAACATTGTTCAAACCACAAAAATGAGCAAACATTGCCCTTTCCTGGCTAATAATAAGTGCCTGCTTCTTCTTTACCAATTATAGCTTTATCTCAATTTCATTATTCTCACTGTCTAGATATAAATTATTGAGATACCTGATCAGAGGATCACTCCTGCTTCCAGACAGCATCCAATGCAGGGAAGATACCCGTTTCCTTGAATGCTCCTCAGAATCACCTACAAGAAGTCCAAATCCTATAATAAATTATTTCTAACATCCTCTTACTGAGATGTCCTGATTCCTCATGGTACACATAACTCCTGCTTGCAATGAGTCAGTAAACCCAGATTTATAGAACTGCAGATGTGTTCCTGGTGATCTTTGGATGGAAGACATTGGCAGATTCATAGAGCAGTTATTACCCAGCCTGGAGCCCTCACTGTCTGCATTTCAGTTAAAGAACTGGCTCCTCTAACTTCTCTAGGGACTTAGCTATGGTGTAGTTTCTTTTTCATAGCCCAGAACTCCTGAGGAAGAGATTCTGGTTGACCATAATATCACCCTTCAAGTCCTTTGTGGATTATGGGGATATGGACATGAGGTACTGAATTTCTAAAACAGCAACAACAACAACAATATCGACAACAGCAATAATAACTAAGACTTATAGGTTAAGAATCCGCCTGCGAATGCAGGGGGTACGGGTTCAAGCCCTGGTGTGGGAAGATCCCATATGCTGTGGAGCAACTAAGCTCGTGCACTACAACTACTGAGCCAGCTCTCTAGAGCCTGCAAGTCACAACTACTGCAGCCCACGTGCCTAGTACCTGTGCTCCACAGCAAAGAGAAGCCACCGCAATGAGAAGCCCACACACCGCAACAAAGAGTAGCTGCCTCTCACCGCAACTAGAGAAAGACCGCGCACAGCAACGAAGACACAATGCAGCCAATAAATAAATAAATTAATTAATTAAAAAAAAACAAACAACAACCTAACACTTATATAATGCTTGCTACGTGTCAGGGACTCTTCTAAGCAATTTCCATAGAGTAACTCACTTAATACACCAACACAAAGGTAAAATTATGACAAAAGTACCAGATTTTTAAAAATCTTTGCAGCCAATATTCTGATAACTCTCTAAATCTAAAACTGTATCTCTAAACTCTTAGACTGTAGTCTAAGTAGCAGTAGTATTTTCTTTCACCTATTTAGAAAATTAAAATATTATTAAAGAAACCATGTACAACTGAATATGTTGGATGGAAGATATTTTATTTCAAGCATAATTAGGTATTAAGTTTATTCCTTTTAGTAGATTTAGTGAAAACTTAGTCATCTGATTGAATGAATATATCAATCTTCTTTAAAAACTTATTATGAAATAGATGAAAGAAGTATTAAAATTGAAATACTAACTTCTCACACATAAAAATGTTTTACATTCTACCAAATACAATATCATTAAGACAAGCTTGTGTTGTAACTATTACCCCTATTGAGATATGATGGGGCTAATAAATGCTATTATAAAGGCAGGAAGATTCCAAAGATATGATGGGGCTAATAAATGCTATTATAAAGGCAGGAAGATTCCAAAGAAAAAAAGATGAGGTACTATGTTACCAAACCTACAAGTCAGGTAAGATACTTCTCTTCCCCTAGGAAGGAGTACTGGCCTGATGAGGGAAGGGGAATGGATGGTACAGCGAGAGCCTGGGTACGTTATTCCAGTGAAAGAACTCCTCCTGGAAGAAAATACCTGGAATGAGGGGATGGTGGTAAGTGTTCTCCCCAACAATTCCCATTTTAAAGATGGGAAAACTAAGTCTAAGAGTAGATTGACTAGCTTCAAGTATTACAAGTAAAAGGTGATAGAACTGGGAGTAAACCAGATGGTTTATTTCAGGTTTATCAGAGGGCCCTTATTAATGAGGTACACGATATAGTATCCTAGAATCACAGTAAAACCAGGACCTATACATGTAAAAGTCAGAGCCGACTATCATAAATTTGCAGCTTTCTTTATATTTGCTTTGTGATGAGGTAATGAACTTATTAGAATAAAAGCATTGTATATATTTTTATTTAGTGAGTACTCAAATGGTGCATACATCTGAATTAAATGCCTGAAATATCTGTTATTAAGAAGCTATCATTGGAAACGTAGCAGAGTGTACATATGTTTATGCACACAAATATTTAACAGAAACACAGTAAAGAGGTTCAATTATATTCATGCTGCAGTATGGAGGTTACCAGAGAGTTAGTGAATGAGGAATTTAATCACTATTATTTTGTAGAGTGTAAATGATTGAGAAAAACTTACAGAAAGAGGTGACCTGAAGGTCAGTTCAAAGGAGAGAATCATTTTTAGCTGTTTCCAGAGAGTTTTTGTTACATTTTAGAGAGGGCTACAAAATCCAAGAATGAGAACCATGTCCCACCAGGACAACTGGTGGGTGTGTATGTTGCAAAGAAGCAATAGCATGGTGAATGAAGTCTGTACCTCACTACACTCTGGGCAATAAAATGTTTTAAGAGTCAGGTTCCATAATATGAGTTTGTAACATCTTATCTATAATTTGTGGGTAGATGGGCAAAGGCTTGGCCTTAATCACACATATAAAAACACGTTAACAGGATCATGTTTGGTTTTAACCCCAGTCTGTATTTTAGTACCTGCATTGCTTATCCTTACTGAAACTTGCTTTCCTCATCCGTAAGGGAAGTACTTTATGAACTGTGACATACTAATTAATTTTAGTTTTGAATCATGGCTCTTCTTTAAGGTTTTCTTTGTTCTAGTTTAGTGTCATTTGAGGGTGAACACTGGACAAGGCACATATAGAAAAACACAGGGTATTTCCTGCCTCCCAGGAGTTTTAAGAAAAGAGAGAACAGTTTTTAGAGGCTTAGCACTTATTCCACCCTTGGATGTTTCCCTACTAACATGGTTTCTAAAATTACTCATCTGTGTGGAGCTCAATAAATATTTCTCCACTGACTAACATAAGACAGGCAGATCAAATAATTAGATGTAACACTTTCATTCGTACAATATAGCATGTTATCTTACACATGAAAATTGCAAAAAAATGTTCAAAGAGTAACCAAACTGGCTTTTAGGATCTAGCTGTGTCAGTCAGTTTTGGTTTATTATCTCTCTCCTCTGCCTGCTGTATCTTGTATTTATTTATGTAATCTTAATGTATAACTTCTAAACTATAAGAGCTAGCCACTATGGCTTTGAATGTAATGAAGTCACAGTATGACTAAGGAATTGTTTTCTAATGCAACTCTCCCTAAACCTCAAAACATTAGAATAATTCTATAGTCCTCCATTTGTCTCAGTTACTGCTCAGAGCACTAATGCAGCAGGTTGTGTGCCTGGGCATTATGGGGTACTTGCTTTCACTGCTGAGCTTTCTAACACTACGAATAAAACATAGATTATTCAGAAAGTACAAAGGTTCAACATCTTCCCACAAAATCGTTGATGAAGTTATTTCATTAATTAGCTCTTAAAAACAAAACAACTGATAACAACAGCATACCTATTGATTTATGAGATAAAAAATTTCCTTTGAAAAGATAAATATTGATGCCAATACACTGGTGATGAAGTGGAGCCTAGGGTGTGGGGATGAGGCCAGCTAGCAGGCATTGTCTGAGTCAGGACGTTGAGCTGGGTCAGGAGGAATAGACCTTATAACTCTCTTATTGATCATTGATCCTGGGGGTGAATGACAACATCCTGTGAGATTTCTGAGTCAGTTCTGAAGTAGGTTCTCGTTCAAGTTGGGCAAACATGTAAGAGCAATATATAATTGCTTGGGCAGCAGCCCAACCTGGAGTTGATGCTTAGGATGAGGTAGGTAGACAGAGACTAAAGGATCAATTTTTTAAACCAATGAGAAAATCGCTGAAGTTGCTCTACTCAGGGCAGGCGTTGCGGGGTGCAGAGTACAACTGAGGAGTGGTTTATCCTTAATTCTTAAGTGTGCTAAAAGTAGATGTGTAGTTTTATTATATGGTATTTTGGGTCAGTAATGATAGTCTTACATACATGTCTGCTTCTATATGTTACTTATACATTATATATATTACATGTGTGTATGTATTACATGTGTATCTATATATTACATTAGTTCATACATGTAGATTGTATAAAATTTAGGAGAATCAAAAGGGGTATAGTGAAAAGTTAGTCTCTACCCCTCTCTATGCCTCCCAGCCACCAATTTCCCTCCTGGAAGGTGAATTACAATTGCCAGTCTCTCACTTCCTCCTTTCATGCTCTTTGTTCTAGCCGATTAATCTCCCCAAGCCCAAGGGCTCCTGCTCAGAAATTTTCCAGCTTCTGCATTTTCCTGTCTGGTTAAATTTAACTTTATTTACCTATCTTTCAAAGCCTCAATGTTTTATTTATTCTTCTTTAATTTCTTTTTTCCAGTTCTCCTAACAAGCTCCCTATGTCTCATTCCTACATGTACTTGTTCTCACTTCTCATTCATGATCTTCTCTCTTCTCTAGTCTATCTGAAATTTCTGCTTCTTTGAGACTGAAGTCAGACCCTATTTCTTCTGACTGCTCCACCCACCCCCATTGATCTCCTTCTTCTCTGAACTCCTAGGCATCTACAAAGTGGGTTATGCTTCAGTATCCCAAAATGATGCCAAAATATGTTAAATAAAATATTAAGTTGCATTATTTGGCTGGAACTATATAAATCCAAAGAGGCAAAGAGGTTAGCTCAAAGCTATCAGCTGTTACAATTATCTTTGGTTAAGGAAAAAAATTAACATACAGAATTTTTCAAAATATGGTTCTTGTGGGGAAAGACAAAAAGGAGTACTTGCTGGGGAGAAGTTGCAAACCACTAACTGTACACACATCTAGTACCTAACTATGTAGTCAAGTGGTTGAGAGCATGACCTTTGAAGTCAGGCACACCTAGGTTTGACACTCTCTGATCTTTTGGAACCTTGGTTTCTCAACAAGGAAATGAGTTAGCAAGTAAAGCACTCAGCACAACGCCTACTGTATGGTAAATGTTCAATAAATGTTATGTGTTATTGTTGTTGTTGTTAAATCTTATTTGCTATTTTGTAAGGTTTGTCTCCTGTGCTGGGCAGAATAGTTGACCCTCTTGCCCCTCCAAATGTCCACATCCTAATCACCAGAGCCTCTGAATGTTACCTTACATGGCAAAAGGGACTTTGCCGATGTGATTAAATCAAAGATATTAAAATAGGGAACTTATTCTGGATTATCAGGTAGACCCAGTATAATCACAAGGATCCTTTATAGATGGAAGACGAAGGCAGAAGATTCAGGGAAGAAGAATCCGTGTCAGAGTTAGAGTGATTTGATGTGAGAAGGAGTCAATGTGCTGTTCAGGCTATGAAGATGGAAGAAGAGCCAAGGAATACTGGCATCTAAAAAGAAGCTGGAAAACATAAAGGGATTGTCTCCCAGAGCCAGCAGAAAGGCTTTTAGCCCAGTAAGATCTGGTTCAGATTTGTGAGCCCTAGAATTGTAAGATAATAAGTTTGTGTTGTTTTAAGCCACTAAGGTAGTGGTAATTAATAAAGCATCAATAGGAAATGAGTGTACCTCCCCAGCTGAAGACCAATTTCGTAAAGCTCATAGTGTCCAGAGTAGTGTGGGATGGGAACATAAATGAAAAAATTGGGTTTACTGAGGGTTCCAGCAGAGAGGCATAGCAACTTGTAAATTGCCCTTTATAGTGAAGAAGAGGAAATCAGAGTTAGCTACAAGCCAGGTCTCTTTCTAAATGTGGATTTCCATTACAATATTAATTTAAAATACCGGGGAAATTCCCTATCTCACTGCCCGGGAAAGATGCCAACAGGCCATAAATTCACCTATACTCCAGTCAGGTTTTCCCCCTAAGTGTCCTTGCCTCCCTTACTTACTGCTAATTTACAAGATCAGTAATAATCACTATCATGCACTGGGTGCACAGTCTGTGTCAGGCATTGTGCTAAAGGTTTTGTACACATTATCATATTTAATCCTCACAAAATTCCCATGGTGGTAAAAAGAAATGTAGTACCTTGTTTTTCAAAGTTCAGGTCATGAGTCTCAGTGGAAATTGAAATCAGTTTGGTGAGGATTGACAAGCAATTGTAAACAATAAAATACAGTAGAAAAATACCAGTGTACTGCATGAAATGAATAAGTATATTTTCATAAAATTTGGTTTCAATTATACATATAACAAAGACTCTCAAGTTATAGGTGAGTCTTCATTGATAAAATATATATGTATTGGGTTGTGTTGTAGAACATATTTCTTTTTTTTTTTTTTTTGCGGTACGCGGGCCTCTCCCCCTTGTGGCCTCTCCCGTTGCCCGTTGCGGAGCACAGGCTCTGGACGCGCAGGCTCAGCGGCCATGGCTCACGGGCCCAGCTGCTGTGCAGCATGTGGGATCTTCCCAGACCCGTGTCCCCTGCATCGGCAGGCGGACTCTCAACCACTGTGCCACCAGGGAAGCCCTGTAGAACATATTTCTTATAGTGGGTTACATTAAAAAAATTTTAAACCCACCAGTAAAGTGGTTAAGAGTACAGGGTCTGGCAAAAAGGTTACTTGGTTTAATCCTAGTTCTTTGTCTTACCAGCTCTGTGATCTTGAGTGGGTTACTTGTTCTCTCACACAGTTACTTTGTCTCCTTGGGTCTCACCTCAAAGGTTTTTTCTGAGGATTAAATGGATGAATCTAAGTAAAGCAGTTTGAAGGGTGCTTTAGTAGCAAACACTCAGTTACTGTTACTTTCCCAATGTTACCTGGTTAGCAAGTGGCAGAACTGGGCAGATTCCTGTTCTGTCTGATAAAGTTTAGTCTTGAGTTTGAAATCAAAGGTAATTTCAAGCTAACTTAGGTGTCCCGTCAAAACAAACAAAGAACAAAATAAGTCTGCCTTTACAATAAGTTACCAGCAAATTAAAAATATGGGAACCCTCATCTTCTCAGGAAGTTGGCCTATGTTGGCAGAGTCTTGTCTCTGAGAGAGTACAGGTTTCCTGTCTTGTTCTGCTCTGAGTTACAGGAGAAGAATATGTGGAAGGCACTAGGTTGTTTGACATATAGAACAAACTGGTGACTCACAAAAAACTTTACCATAGGATCACCGTATAAATGTTTACATCTAAAAGGAATCAGGTAAAGGAGGAAATCCAATAAAGATGTAAAAAAAATAATAACACTTGAACAATTGTTTTCTTGTTTTTTGTTTTGATGTTTTAGTTTAAATTTTATTCCCTGCCCACAAACATCCATTAAGCACCCAGGAGAAGGAAAAGGGGATGTAACTAGCAATAGAGAGAAACTTTCTTCACAACAATGGCCATGGCAAGCTTAGGCACTTTTGGTGAAATCTCTCTGTGAAGTACTGGGAGAGGAATAAAAGGCAAACTGACACAGAAGTATTGTTATTTTTTTTTCTTTTACATCTTTATTGGGGTATAATTGCTTTACAATGGTGTGTTAGTTTCTGCTTTATAACAAAGTGAATCAGTTATATATATACATATGTTCCCATATCTCTTCCCTCTTGCAACTCCCTCCCTCCCACTCTCCCTATCCCATCCCTCCAGGTGGTCACAAAGGCCCAAGCTGATATCCCTGTGCTATGCGGCTGCTTCTCACTAGCAATCTAACTTACGTTTGGTAGTGTATATATGTCCATGCCTCTCTCTCATTTTGTCACAGCTCACCCTTCCCCCTCCCCATATCCTCAAGTCCATTCTCCAGTAGTTCTTTGTCTTTATTCCTGTCTTACTCCTAGGTTCTTCATGACATTTTTTTTCTTAAATTCCATATATATGTGTTAGCATATGGTATTTGTCTTTCTCTTTGTGACTTACTTCACTCTGTATGACAGACTCTAGGTCTATCCACCTCATTACAAATAGCTCAATTTCATTTCTTTATATGGCTGAGTAATATTCCATTGTATATATGTGCCACATCTTCTTTATCCATTCATCTGATGATGGGCACTTAGGTTGTTTCCACCTCTGGGCTATTGTAAATAGAGCTGCAATGAACATTTTGGTACATGACTGTTTTTGAGTTATGGTTTGACTCTCTTTGAATTATGGTTTTTTCAGGGTATATGCCCAGTAGTGGGATTGCTGGGTCATATGGTAGTTCTATTTGTAGTTTTTTAAGGAACCTCCATACTGTTCTCCATAGTGGCTGTACCAACTCACATTCCCACCAGCAATGCAGGAGTGTTCCCTTTTCTCCACACCCTGTCCAGCATTTATTGTTTCTAGATTTTTTGATGATGGCCATTCTGACTGGTGTGAGATGATATCTCATTGCAGTTTTGATTTGCATTTCTCTAATGATTAATGATGTTGAGCATTCTTTCATGTGTTTGTTGGCAGTCTGTATATTTTCTTTGGAGAAATGTCTGTTTAGGTCTTCTGCCCATTTTTGGATTGGGTTGTTTGTTTTTTTGTTATTGAGCTGCATGAGCTGCTTGTAAATTTTGGAGATTAATTCTTTGTCAGTTGCTTCATTTGCAAATATTTTCTCCCATTCTGAGGGTTGTCTTTTGGTCTTGTTTATGGTTTCCTTTGTTGTGCAAAAGCTTTTAAGTTTCATTAGGTCCCATTTGTTTATTTTTGTTTTTATTTCCATTTCTGTAGGAGGTGGGTCAAAAAGGATCTTGCTGTGATTTATGTCATAGAGTATTCTGCCTATGTTTTACTCTAAGAGTTTGATAATTTCTGACCTTACATTTAGGTCTTTAATCCATTCTGAGCTTATTTTTGTAGATGATGTTAGGGAGTGATCTCATCTCATACTTCGACATGTACCTGTCCAGTTTTCCCAGCACCACTTATTGAAGAGGCTGTCCTTTTTCCACTGTACATTCCTGCCTCCTTTATCAAAGATAAGGTGACCATATGTGCGTGGGTTTATCTCTGGGCTTTCTATCCTGTTCCATTGACCTCTCTTTCTGTTTTTGTGCCAGTACCATACTGTCTTGATTACTGTGGCTTTGTAATATAGTCTGAAGTCAGGGAGCCTGATTCCTCCAGCTCCGTTTTTCGTTCTCAAGATTGCTTCGGGTATTCGGGGTCTTTTGTGTTTCCATACAAATTGTGAAATTTTTTGTTCTAGTTCTGTGAAAAATGCCAGTGGTAGTTTGATAGGGATTGCATTGAATCAGTAGATTGCTTTGGGTAGTAGAGTCATTTTCACAATGTTGATTCTTCCAATCCAAGAACATGGTATATCTCTCCATCTATTTGTATCATCTTTAATTACTTTCATCAGTATCCTATAATTTTCTGCATACAGGTCTTTTGTCTCCTTAGGTAGGTTTATTCCTAGGTATTTTATTCTTTTTGTTGCAATGGTAAATGGGAGTGTTTTCTTGATTTCACTTTCAGATTTTTCATCATTAGTGTATAGGAATGCCAGAGATTTCTGTGCATTAATTTTGTACCCTGCAACTTTACCAAATTCATTGATTAGCTCTAGTAGTTTTCTGATAGCATCTTTAGGTTTCTCTATGTATAGTATCATGTCATCTGCAAACAGTGACAGCTTTACTTCTTCTTTTCCGATTTGGATTCCTTTTATTTCCTTTTCTTCTCTGATTTCTGTGGCTAAAACTTCCAAAACTATGTTGAATAAGAGTGGTGAGAGTGGGCAGCCTTGTCTTGTTCTTGATCTTAGTGGAAATGCTTTCAGTTTTTCACCATTGAGGATGGTGTTGGCTGTGGGTTTGTCATATATGGCCTTTATTATGTTGAGGAAAGTTCCCTCTATGCCTACTTTCTGCAAGGTTTTTGTCATAAATGGGTGTTGAATTTTGTCAAAACTTTCTCTGCATCTATTGAGATAATCATATGGTTTTTCTCCTTCAATTTGTTAATATGGTTTATCACATTGATTGATTTGTGTATATTGAAGAATCCTTGCATTCCTGGAATAAACCCCACTTGATCATGGTGTATGATCCTTTAAATGTGCTGTTGGATTCTGTTTGCTAGTATTTTGTTGAGGTTTTTTGCATCTGTGTTCAACAGTGATATTGGCCTGTAGTTTTCTTTCTTTGTGACATCCTTGTCTGGTTTTGGTATCAAGTTGATGGTGGCCTCGTAGAATGAATTTGGGAGTGTTCCTCCCTCTGCTATATTTTGGAAGAGTTTGAGAAGGATAGGTGTTAGCTCTTCTCTAAATGTTTGATAGAATCCGCCTCTGAAGCCACCTGGTCCTGGGCTTTTGTTTGTTGGAAGATTTTAAATCACAGTTTCAATTTCAGTGCTTGTGATTGGTCTGTTCATATTTTCTATTTCTTCCTAATTCAGTCTTGGCAGGTTGTGCGTTTCCTAGAATTTGCCCATTTCTTCTAGGTTGTCCATTTTATTGGCATAGAGCTGCTTGTAGTAATCTCTCATGATCTTTTGTATTTCTGCAGTGTCTGTTGTTACTTCTCCTTTTTCATTTCTAATTCTATTGATTTGAGTCTTCTCCCTTTTTTTCTTCGTGAGTCTGGCTAATAGTTTATAAATTTTGTTTATGTTCTCAAAGAACCAGCTTTTAGTTTTATTGATCTTTGCTCTCGTTTCCTTCATTTCTTTTTCATTTACTTCTGATCTGATCTTTAGGATTTCTTTCCTTCTGCTAATTTTGGGTTTTTTTTTGTTGTTGTGCTTCTTCTTTCTCTAATTGCTTTAGTTGCAGGTTTAGGTTGTTTATTCGAGATGTTTCCTGTTTCTTAAGGTAGGATTGTATTGCTATAAACTTCCCTCTTAAAACTGCATCCCATAGGTTTTTGGTCGTCGTGTCTCCATTGTAATTTTTTTGTAGGTATTTTTTTATTTCCTCTTTGATTTCTTCAGTGATCACTTCGTTATTAAATAGTGTATTGTTTAGCCTCCATGTGTTTGTATTTTTTACAGATCGTTTCCTGTAATTTATGTCTAGTCTCCTAGCATTGTGGTCGGAAAAGATAGCTGATACAATTTCAATTTTCTTAAATTTACCAAGGCTTGATTTGTGACCCAAGATATGATCTATCCTGGAGAATGTTCCATGAGCACTTGAGAAAAAGGTGTATTCTGTTGTTTTTGGATGGAGTGTCCTATAAATATCAATTAAGTCCATCTTATTTAATGTATCATTTAAAGCTTGTGTTTCCTTATTTATTTTCATTTTGGATGATCTGTTCATTGGTGAAAGTGGGGTGTTAAAGTCCCCTACTATGAATGTGTTACTGTCGATTTCCCCTTTTATGGCTGTTAGTATTTGCCTTATGTATTGAGGTGCTCCTATGTTGGGTGCATAAATATTTACAATTGTTATATCTTCGTCTTGATTCGATCCCTTGATCATTATGTAGTGTCCTTCTTTGTCTCTTCTAATAGTCTTTATTTTAACGTCTATTTTGTCTGATATGAGAAGTGCTACTCCAGCTTTCTTTTGGTTTCCATTTGCATGGAATAACTTTTTCCATCCCCTTACTTTTAGTCTGTATGTGTCTCTAGGTCTGAAGTGGGTCTATTGTAGACAGCATATATATGGGTCTTGTTTTCGTATCCATTCAGCCAATCTGTGTCTTTTGGGGGGAGCATTTAGTCCATTTACATTTAAGGTAATCATCGATATGTATGTTCCTATTCCCAGTTTCTTAATTTTTTTAGGTTCGTTATTGTAGGTCTTTTCCATCTCTTGTGTTTCTTGCCTAGAGAAGTTCCTTTAGCATTTGTTGTAAAGCTGGTTTGGTGGTGCTGAACTCTCTCAGCTTTTGCTTGTCTGTAAAGGTTTTAATTTCTCCACCAAATCTGAATGAGATCCTTGCTGGGTAGAGTAATCCTTGTTGCAGGTTTTTCTCCTTCATCACTTTAAATATGTCCTGCCAGTCCCTTCTGGCTTGCAGAGTTTCTGCTGAAAGATCAGCTGTTAACCTTATGGGGATTCCCTTGTGTGTCATTTGTTGTTTTTCCCTTACTGCTTTTAATATGTTTTCTTTGTATTTAATTTTTGACAGTTTGATTAATATGTGTCTTGGCATATTTCTCCTTGGATTTATCCTGTATGGGACTCTCTGTGCTTCCTGGAGTTGATTAACTATTTCCTTTCCCATATTAGGGAAGTTTTCAACTATAATCTCTTCAAATATTTTCTCATTCCCTTTCTTTTTCTCTTCTTCTTCTGGAACCCCTATCATTCGAATGTTGGTGCGTTTAATGTTGTCCCAGAGGTCTCTGAGAGTGTCCTCAGTTCTTTTCATTCTTTTTTCTTTATTCTTCTCTGCAGTAGTTATTTCCACTATTTTATCTTCCAGGTCACTTATTCGTTCTTCTGCCTGTTATTCTGCTATTGATCCCATCTAGAGTATTTTTCATTTCATTTATGGTGTTGTTCATCATTGTTTGTTTCATCTTTAGTTCTTCTAGGTCCTTGTTAAATGTTTCTTGCATTTAGTTTATTCTATTTACAAGATTTTGGATCATCTTTACTATCATTATTCTGAATTCTTTTTCAGTAACACTGCCTATTTCCTCTTCATTTGTTAGGTCTGGTGTGTTTTTATCTTGCTCCTTCATCTGATGTGTATTTTTCTGTCTTCTCATTTTGCTTATCTTACTGTGTTTGGGGTCTCCTTTTTGCAGGCTGCCGGTTCATAGTTCCCGTTGTTTTTGGTGTCTGTCCCCAGTGGCTAAAGTTGTTTCAGAGGGTTGTGTAGACTTCCTGGTGGAGGGGACTAGTGCCTGTGTTCTGGTGGATGAGGCTGGATCTTGTCTTTCTGGTAGGCAGGTCCACGTCTGGTGGTGTGTTTTGGGGTGTCTGTGGAGTTATTATGATTTTAGGGCAGTCTCTCTCCTAAAATGAGTGGGTTTGTGTTTCTGTCTTGCTTGTTGTTTGGCATAGCGTGTCCAGCACTCTAGCTTGCTGGTCATTGAGTGAAGCTGGGTACTGGTGTTGAGATGGAGATCTCTGGGAGATTTTCGCCATTTGATATTATGTGGACCTGGGAGGTCTCTTGTGGACCAGTGTCCTGAAGTTGGCCCTCCCACCTCAGAGGCACAGAACTGACTCTTGGCTGCAGCACCAAGAGCCTTTCATCCACACGTCCAGGTACGTGGGGACTTTCTTGTCTTTTGGAAGGTCTGAGGTCTTCTGCCAGCGTTCAGTAGGTGTTCTGTAGGAGTTGTTCCACGTGTAGATGTATTTCTGGTGTATCTCCGGGCTGCGGCCGCAGGTGCCCGGTTCCGGGCTGCTCCCGGCTCCCGGCAGCGGGGAATGGCGAAGGAACCAGGAGGGCTTTCGGCCAGTCTGGTAATGGGGCGGCCGCGCCAGAACGGCCCCTGGCCCTCACTCGCCGCTCCAGTGCAGCCGCCACCCGGGGCCGCGCCCCACACCCTCGGGCTCCGCCAGTAGCTGCTGGACATGCCGCCGACCCGCCCCGCTCAGCGGAGCTGCGCTCAGGCGGCAGCCCTCGCGCTCCAACTAGCTCCCCAGAAGTATTGCTTGGTGTGCATTTCCAGGCTCTGCCTGCTTTCTCATCTCTTGGTGGCAGGTGGAGGAAGAGGAGAAAAAGTTAAACTTTTCTTATAAACTGGCAGAATAAGCTTATAATATCCTCTCACTATCTCTGCATAGGTTCTAGTCTCTGCAGCACCACATAAGCTTTGCCCAAAGTAATGAACAGTTGAAAGTCAAATGTAATACTTCACCAAACAACTTAAAAATACTTGCACACTGGAAAGGATTAAGTTGCAGAGAACACAAATGGACCCAGAGCAACTTTTGCCAAAAGAGAATATTGTGCTAAATGTACAGCCATAGCTCTTTTCCATATGAAGAAACAGTCAGAAGGATAAAAGAACTTGGTCAAAATCACACACGTAAGTAGGACAGAATCTGGTCTGACTGTCATAAGGGTTGTGCTCTTTAACACCCAGGCTAGCTTTTCTGAAATCTGATTCATGCATAGAATAACTAAACACCTCTGTTTGCCTTGAATGTTCCCTGTTTATACATAGGGCTGCTGCAGTTTCTCATATCGCCCACTTTGATTCCCAAAAGCAACTGAGAATACACAATAATTTGGTCACTCTATCCATGGACCACTATGGTGGGACTGCCCAGGAAGCTTATTAAAAGTGCAGCTTCCTGAGCCCTACTCCACATCTAGATAAGTTTTCTTAGGGTTGGCCCAAGAATCCAGGTACAAGTCTTTTTAAGTGCTTTTGTGGAACCCCACAGGTGAGTCTCTCACTCTTGTAAGTTAATAAACCATTTATTCTGCCTCCGCCAGATGCCCAGCCAGGTCCTATTAAGGTAGAAGTCCCCCCACCACATCAGAGGGATGCTCCCAGCCAAGTAATCTCTGGAGCCTTGGAGCATCTGAATGGTCTCATGCTGGCCCACCTGCCATGACAAAGCTCCTCCAGAGCATTCCCCTTCACAGTTTACATTCTACCACTCCCAAAGGCAGTCTGCTCCAATGGGGCCTGACTTCGCGTGTCCTAACGTGCACCCGCTGATTCAAGCAGTTTAGGAATAGAAGGTGCTGTGGTTTTCAACCAGGGTGGTCCAACCTCTAAAATGGTAGTTGAAGCAGTCTCTACCTCCTGGGCACATCGCCTTTGCAACACTGCCATTAAACGAATGTCCCATCTTTGCTTTTTCAAGGTCAGCAACAAGGAGTCCCCTCCTAAAGAAGGTTGTCTCTCATTGCCACACTATCAAAGGCTGCCCCAAATGTTCCTTCCTGTGGGCCTGATCAGGCTAAGGGCAGAGTTGTCTCTTTCCTTCTCTGAGTTGGACCAAATCATCTTAGTAACACCTCTTCACAGTGTTGACCATGTTTTTCACAGGGGCTGCTGCTGAGCCTTTATCTCATCCTTTCATGGTGGAGAGAGAGAGAAATCTAATGATTTTTACTTCTAGGGGTGAGGGGACTGTAATGATTATGTTGTCATTTTGTATTATGTCCTTTTGTCATGAATTTGTTTTCAATTTCATGTTAAAATGGGCCCACCATTTCCACTTTGTGAGGTCATTCAGCACCCTCATTTTGCACCTTTAACATCTCTCTTAGTATCACTTGGAAATGTTTGAAATGGCATGAGCTTGTCCTCACATTCCTATCAGCTGTAAATCTGGAGCCCCGACATGAACCTAACCATTGAACAGAACACCTCTCCACTACCTGTGTAACACTGGGTAGGCCCCTTAACCTCTTGGTATTTTTAAGTCCTCAGTTGTAAAAATGTGAGGGTGCTATGAATTTATATTTGGGAAAGGACATGGTCGAGAAGAGTGTGTCTTTTCTTTTATTCTTTTAAACTGGAATCTCTTCCCTCTCTTCCCCATGGGTCCAAATCTCACTTGTCCTTCAGGCCCACTGCCAAGGAGCCTTCCCTGATTCCCCAGGCCACACAAATCTCTGCCTCTTAGGGTCAGTGGCATACAACCTAGCTATCTCTTACGTTAATCTTGCCTCTCAAGCCAAACTCAGAATGTGGGACTCTCTTACCCTCCTGGCACCCCTGGGGTTGTGCCAGCCCCACTGCCGCACGACACCTAGTGTGTCTACTAGACGAGAGCATGGGTGGGTAGGCCCAGATGTGAGGGGCCAGTTAGAGTACATCTCCCTCCACCCTGCTCTCCTCCACAAAAGTGCACCTCCTCCTGAAGCCTGCCCCTCAAGTCACAGTTTCCTCATATGAACTCACTGGGTAGTGATGCCGTCACAGGCCTTTTTACAGTTTCCATGGCAAGGTAACTATGCAAACGTGCTTCCCTCAGAGAAACTTCCCTACCTTGGTGGGTACTTCTTTCCTTGGAGAAAGTTCTCCACCAGATACCAATCTCTTTTTTTGTCTGAGAGAGAATATCTGACCACATCTTCTATATTTACTCTAACCTGTCCTCTATTCCCTGGGAGGGCAGGGAAGCAGGTACACTGAGACCGGGCATGTGTACAAGAGGCATGGTGTACACACAAACTCCCTTGGCTGCCACATGTTCCTGTGGCACATACACCTGAACACTTTCCCAGCTCTAAGTAATACCAGTGACCTGGGACACTTTCAGTGACCCACAGTGCTCACTGTTGAGGAGAAGTGAAAGGTCATCCCTGGACAAGTGTGCAGGACGGTTCTGAGCTTTATAAATGTAGCCTTCCCCTTTGGGCTACAGGATGCTTCCATTCAGACCCTTTCCTGATTGGCCTCTTAGAAAAAGACAAGTGCATTTTTGTTGGCAAATGGTAAATGGAGCAGTTTGAGGAAGGGGGCCACTCTTGAACCTCACCTTCAAACGCAGGCACCTCTGTGCTGTCATGTAGATGTCTATATCGGTGCCCTCAGAAACATCCCATAAAGAGATGCAGAGTACTAGGGGAGAGGGTGATGCCATATTGATGGGAAGACCAAAAGAACGAAGGGGGGTTGATGAAGTGCTAATGAGATTGGAGGGCTGAAGAGATTGTGTCCCAGGAGGCTGGGTTGATGTGAGCCGAGACTTGGTACCCAGAACCCGGTTCTGAGTCTCCTGATCACTCTGCCTCAGGATTTTGCCTTGTTCTAATCGACGTAAAAGTATGAGAGGCCTAGAGTTCAGTGTGTTTGAAACAGGCAGTATAAATGGGACCCAAAAAGGGTTGCCAAGGTGGCCGGGGTTCTTAAGCAATTTATATTTGATTATTCTTTTCCAAAACTTGAAAGACATTTCCATGAAAGCCTCAGAAGTGACAGACTGCAAGAAATGTTTTCTCTGTGGTGGAAGGGAGAGATGGAGAGGATCATGATTGCAATTACTTTTGGGTTCTACTGTTTTCCCTGGAAATGGTGAAGAGACTTCCTCATGTGCTGCAGCCCTAGGCTCTCGGGATTGCTTTCTCACCCAGTGTCCCTTCTCTAGGGAATCATAGAGGTGATGGGCCAAGGCTGTGTTTTGGATGTCAAGTAGCTTAAATGTTTTCAGCCAGAAACTGGGAGAGACATGAGAGAGGGAAATTCTGGCAGGAGACTGTGCACAGCAGAAGTGACTGATCAGTTCTGATTTTCTTTGCAGCAGCAGTGGCTCCCGTTTCTCGTCCTACACCTGGTCACTACCATGTCGTCTACCGAGGGTGTGCATAAACACTCTTGGGCCGGCATGGGTAGACATACTGCTTGGTTGATGGCTACCGGGCCTACGGAGATGTTCCTTTGGCCACGCCAGCAAAGGTGGAAACAGAGAAGCCAGTCCCCAGACGTGCTCCCAAGAGAAAGCGCTGTCCAGAAAGGTCGGACAAAGACCTGTGTTGCCCCAGACCCAAAATCCGGCGATTGCAGCATTCAAGCAGCTCAGAAATACAAGGTGCTTTGATTGTCAAGCAGGGTGGCCCAACCTCTGGGCACATGCCCTCTGCAACAGCCCCAGTAAACAAATGTCCCATCTCTACTTTTTCAAGGTCGGCAACAGGGAGTCCCCTCCTAAAGTAAGTTCTCTCTCATTGCCACATTATCAAAGGCTGCCCCAAATGTAGTTCCTTCCTGTGGGTCTGATCAGGCTAACGGCAGAGTTGTCTCTTACCTTGTCTGAGTCGCACCAAGTCGTCTTAGTAACACCTCTTCACCCTGTTGACCATGTTTTTCACGGGGGCTGCTGCTGAGCCTTTATCTCATCCTTTCATGGTGGAGAGATAGAGGATTCTAATGATTTTTACTTCTAGGGGAGAGGGGAGTGTAATGATGATGTTGTCGTTTTGTATTATGTCCTTTAGTCATGAATTTATTTTCGATTTCATGTTAAAATGGTCCCACAATTCCCACTTTGTGAGACCATTCAGCACCCTCATTTTGCACCTTAGACATCTCTCTCAGTATCACGTGGAAATGTTTGAAATGGCATGAGGTTGTTCTCACATTCCTGTCAGCTGTAAATTCAGAGCCCCAACATGAACCTAACCATTGAGCAGAACACCTCTGCACTTCCTGTGTAACACTGGGTAGGCCACTTAACCTCCTGTTTTTTTTTCAGTCCTCAATTGTAAAAATGTGAGGGTGCTATGAATTATATTTGGGGCAGGACAAGGTCGAGAAGAATGTGTTTTTGCTTTTATTCTTCTAAACTGGAATGTCTTTCCTCTCTTCCCCATGGGTCAAAATCTTACTTGTCCTTCAGGCCCACTGGCAAGGAGCTTTCCCTGATTCCCCAGTCCACACAAATCTCTGCCTCTTAGCGTCAGTGCCATACAACCTAGCTGTCTCTTATATTAATCTTGCCTCTGAAGCCAATTTCAGAATGTGGGTCTCTCTTGCCCACCCTGGGGCCCCAGTGGCTGTGCCAGACCACCGGCACCCCGCATCTGGGGTGTCTACTAGATTAGGGCATGGGGGAGAATGCCCAGGTGTGAGGGGCGAGGCAGAGTACCTCTGCCTCCACCCTGCTCTCCTCCACAAAATTGCCCCTCCTCCTGAAGCCTGCCCTGCAAGTCACAGGTTCCTCATATGACCTCACTGGGTAGTGATGCCCTCACAAGCCTTATCACAGTTTCCATGGCAGGGTAACTGTGGAAAGGGGTGCCCTCAGAGAATCTTCCCTACCAGTTCTCCACCAGATACCAATCTCTTTGGTTGTGTGAGAGAGAATGTCTGAATGGATAGTCGTTATGTACTCTAACCTCTGCTCTGTTCCCTGGGTAGACAGTGCAGCAGGTACACTCAGACCGGGCATCTCTACAGGAGGTAAGGTGTACACACAACCTCACCTGGCTGGCACATATTCCTGTGGTGCTAGCCAACTACGTACCCCTGAGCATTTTCCCAGCACTAAGTAATACCAGTGACCTGGGACACCTTCACTGACCCACAGTGTTCACTGCTGAGGAGAAGTGAAATGTCATCCCTGGGCAAGTGTGCAGGATGGTTCTGAGTTTTATAAATGTAGCCTTCTCCTTTGGGCTAAAGGATGCTTCCATTCAGACCCTTTCCTGATTGGCCTCTTAGCAAAAGACAAGTGCATTTTTGTTGGCAAATGGTAAAAGGAGCAGTTTGAGGAAGAGGGCCACCTTGAACCGCACCTGCCAATGCAGGCACATCTGTGCTGTCATGTAGGCATCTCTATCGGTCCCCTCAGACACATCCCATACTGAGTTGCTGAGTACTAGGGGAGAGGGTGTTGCCATATTGATGGGAAGACCAAAAGAACGAAGGGGGGTTGATGCAGTACTAATGAGACTGGAGGGCTGAGGAGATGCTGTCCCAGGAGGCTGGGTTGATGTGAGCCTAGACTTGGGACCCAGAACCCGGTTCTAAGTCTCCTGATCACTCTGCCTCAGGATTTGGCCTTGTTCTAATCAACATAAAAGTATCAGAGGGCTAGAGTTCAGTGTGGTTGAAACAGGCAGTATAAATTGAGCCCAAGAGGGGTTTCCAAGGTGGGCGGGGTTCTTAACCAATTTATATTAGATTATTTTTTTCCAAATCTTGAAAGACATTTCCATGAAAGCCTCAGAAGTGACAGACTGCAAGAAATGTCTTCTCTGTTGTGGAAGGGAGAGATGGAGAAGATCATGATTGAAATTACTTTCGGGTTCTACTGTTTTCCCTGGAAACGGTGAAGAGACTTCCTCATCTGCTGCAGCCCTAGGCTCTAGGAATTGCTTTTGCAGCCAGTGTCCCTCTTCTAGGGACTCATAGAGGTGATGGGCCAAGGCTGTGTTTTGGACGTCAAGTAGACTAAAGGTCTTCAGCCAGAAACTGGGAGAGGCATTAGAGAGGGAAATACTGGCAGGAGACTGTGCACAGCAGAAGTGACTGATCAGTTCTGATTTTCTTTGCAGCAGCAGTGGCTCCCGTTTCTCGTCCTACACCTGGTCACTACCATGTCCTCTACCGATGGCGTGGAGAAACGCAGTTGGGCTGGCATGGAGAGACATACTACCTGGTTGATGGCTTCCGGGCCTATGGGTATGTTCCTTTGGTCATGCCAGTAGTGGAAGCAGAGAAGCCAGTCCCCAGACGTGCCCCCAAAAGAAAGCGCTCTCCGGAAAGGTCAGACAGAGACCTGCGTTGCCCCAGAGCCCAAATCCGGTGATTGGAGCATTCAAACAGCTCAGGAGAACAAGGTGCTTTAATTCTCAAGCAGGGTGGCCCAACCTCTGGGCACATGCCCTCTGCAACAGCCCCAGTAAACGAATGTCCCATCTTTATGTTTTCAAGGTTGGCAACAGGGAGTCCCCTCTTAAAGAAGGTTCTCTCTCATTGCCACATTATCAAAGGCTGCCCCAAATGTGGTTCATTCCTGTTGGCCTCATCAGGCTAAGGGCAGAGTTGTCTCTTTCCTTCTCTGAGTCGTACCAAATCGTCTTAGTAACACATCTTCACACTATTGACCATGTTGTTCACGGGGGCTGCTGCTGAGCCTTCATCTCGTCCTTTCATTATGGAGAGAGAGAGGATTCTAATGATTTTTACTTCTAGGGGTGAGGGGAGTGTAATGATTATGTTGTCATTTTGTATTATGTCCTTTTGTCATGAATTTTTCAATTTCGTGTTAAAATGAGCCCACCATTCCCACTTTGTGAGGTCTTTCAGTACCCTCATTCTGCACCTTTAACATCTCTCTCAGTATCACTTGGAAATGTTTGAAATGGCATGAGGTTGTTCTCACATTCCTATCAGCTGTAAATCCGGAGCCCCGACATGAACCTAACCATTGAGCAGAACACCTCTCCACTACCTGTGTAACACTGGGTAGGCCCCTTAACTTCTTGGATTTTGTAAGTCCACAGTTGTAAAAATGTTAGGGTGCTATGAATTTATATTTGGGGCAGGATAAGGTCGAGAAGAATGTGTCTTTTCTTTTATTCTTTTAAACTGGAATCTCTTCCCTCTCTTCCCCATGGGTCCAAATCTCACTTGTCCTTCAGGCCCACTGCCAAGGAGCCTTCCCTGACTCCCCAGTCCACACAAATCTCTGCCTCTTAGGGTCAGTGGCATACAACCTAGCTGTCTCTTACGTTAATCTTGCCTCTCAAGCCAAACTCAGAATATGGGTCTCTCTTGCCCTCCTGTGGCCCCTGGTGCTGTGCCAGCCCACCGGCATGCCCCATCTGGGGTGTCTACTACACTAGGGCATGGGTGAGGAGGCCCAGGGGTGAGGGGCGAAGCAGAGTACCTCTGCCTCTACCCTGTTCTCCTCCACAAAACTGCCCCTCCTCCTCAAGCCTGCCCCTCAAGTCAAAGATTCCATATATGACCTCACTGGGTAGTGATGCCCTCACAGGAGTTCTCAGCGTTTCCATGGTAGCATAACTGTAGAAACGGGCTGCACTCAGAGAAACTTCCCTACCAGTTCTCCACCAGATACCAATCTCTTTGGATGTCTGTGTGACAATGTGTGACCGGATACTGTATATGTACTCTAACCTGTGCTCTGTTTCCTGGGTGGGCAGTGCAGCAGGTACACCCAGACCGGGCAACTCTACAGGAGGTATGATATACACACAACCTCACCTGGCTGGCACATGTTCCTGTGGGGGTTGCCAACTACGAACAGCTGAGCACTTTCCCAGATGTAAGTAATACCAGTGACCTGCGACGCCTTCAGGGACGCACAGTTCTCACTGCTGAGAAAAAGTGAAAGGTCACTCTTGAAACACACCTTCAAACCCAGGCACCACTGTGCTGTCATGTAGACGTCTATATCGGTCCCCTCAGACACATCCCTTACAGAGTTGCTGAGTACTAAGGGAGAGGGTGTTGCCATATTGATGGGAAGACCGGAAGAACGAACAGGGGGTGATGAAGCGCTAATGAGCCTGGAGGGCTGAGGAGATGGTGTCATTGGAGGCTGGGTTGATATGAGCCTAGACTTGGGACCCAGAACCCGGTTCTGAGTCTCCTGATCACTCTGCCTCAGTATTTGGCCTTGTTCTAATCTACATAAAAGAATTAGACAGCTAGAGTTCAGTGTGGTTGAAACAGGCAGTATAAATGGGGCCCAAAAAGGGTTGCCAAGGTGGGCGGGGTTCTTAACCAATTTATATTAGATTATTTTTTTCCAAAACTTGAAAGACATTTCCATGAAAGCCTCAGAAGTGACAGACTGCAAGAAATGTTTTCTCTGTTGTGGAAGGGAGAGATGGAGAGGATCATGATTGCAGTTACTTTCGGGTTCTACTGTTTTCCCTGGAAACGGTGAAGAGACTTCCTCATGTGCTGCAGCCCTAGGCTCTCGGGATTGCTTTCTCACCCAGTGTCCCTTCTCTAGGGAATCATAGAGATGATGGGCCAAGGCTGTGTTTTGGACGTCAAGTAGATTAAAGGTCTTCAGCCAGAAACTGGGAGAGGCATTAGAGAGGGAAATTCTGGCAGGAGACTGTGCACAGCAGAAGTGACTGATCAGTTCTGATTTTCTTAGCAGCAGCAGTGGCTCCCGTTTCTCGTCCTACACCTGGTCACTACCATGTCCTGTACCGTGGGTGTGGAGAAACGCAGTTGGGCTGGCATGGGGAGACATACTGCCTGGTTGGTGGCTACCGGCTCTACGGGGATGTTCCTTTGGCCACGCCAGCTAAGGTGGAAGCAGAGAAGCCAGTGCCCAGACGTGCTCTGAAGAGAAAGCACTCACCGGAATGGTCGGACGAAGACCTGTGTTGCCCCAGACCCAAAATCCGGCGATTGGAGCTTTCAAGCAGCACAGGAATACAAGGTGCTTTGATTCTCAAGCAGTGTGGCCCAACCTCTGGGCACATCGCCTCTGCAAGAGCCACAGTAAACGAATGTCCCATATTTTCTTTCTCAAGGTCGGCAGCAGGGAGTCCCCTCCTAAAGAAGTTTCTCTCACATTGCCACACTATCCAAGGCTGCCCCAGATGTGGTTCCTTCCCGTAGCCTGATCAGGCTAAGGGCAGAGTTCTCTCTTTGCTCCCCTGAGTAGCACCAAATCGTCTTAGTAACACCTCTTCACCCTGTTGACCATGTTTTTCACTGGGGCTGCTGCTGAGCCTTTATCTCATCCTTTCATGGCAGAGAGAGAGCGGATTCTAATGAATTTTACTTCCAGGGGAGAGGGGAGTGTAATAATTATGTTATCATTTTGTATTATGTCCTTTTGTCATGAATTTGTTTTCAATTTCATGTTAAAATGGGCCCACCATTCCCACTTTGTGAGGTCATTCAGCACCCTCATTTTGCACCTTTAACATCTCTCTTAGTATCACTTGGAAATGTTTGAAATGGCATGAGCTTGTCCTCACATCCCTATCAGCTATAAATCTGGAGCCCGAACACGAACCTAACCATTGAACAGAACACCTCTCCACTACCTGTGTAACACTGGGTAGGCCCCTTAACCTCTTGGTATTTTTAAGTTCTCAGCTGTAAAAATATGAAGGTGCTATGAATTTATATTTGGGGCAGGACAGGTTTGAGGAGAGTGTGTCTTTGCTTTTATTCTTCCAAACCAGAATGTCTTCCCTCTCTTCCCCATGGGTCCAAATCTCACTTGTCCTTCAGGCCCACTGGCAAGGAGCCTTCCCTGATTACCCAGTCCACACAAATCTCTGCCTCTTACGGTCAGTGCTATACAACCTAGCTGTCCTTTACGTTAATCTTGCCTCTCAAGCCAATCTCAGAATGTTTGTCTCTCTTTCCCTCCTGGGGCCCCTGGGGCTGTGCCAGCCCACCGGCACGCCCCACGTGGAGTATCTACTATACTAGGGCATGTGTGGGAAAGCCCATATGTGAGGGGCCAGGCAGAGTACCTCCTCCTCCACCCTGCTCTCCTCCACAAAACTGCCCCTCCTCCTGAAGACTGCCCCGCAAATCACAGGTTCCTTATATGACCTCACTGGGTAGTGATGACCTCACAGGTCTTCTCAGAGTTTCCATAGCAGGGTAACTATGCAAATGTGCTACCCTCAGAGAAACTTCCCTACCCTGGAGGAAACTTCTTTCCCTGGAGAAAGTTCTCCACGAGATACCAATCTCCTTGGTTGTTTGAGAGAAAATGTTTGACCAGATCTTCTCTATTTACTCTAACCTGTCCTCTGTTCCCTGGGAGGGCAGTGCAGCAGGTACACTGAGACCGGGCATCTGTACAAGAGGCATGGTGTACACACAACCTCCCCTGGCTGCCACATGTTCCTATGGGGCTTGCCACCACACACACATGAGCACTTTCCCAGCTCTAAGTAATACCATTGACCTGGGACACCTTCAGTGACCCACAGTGCTCACTGCTGAAGACAAGTGAAAGGTCATTCCTGGATTAGTGTGCAGGACGGTTATGAGCTTTATAAATATAGCCTTCCCCTTTGGGCTACAGGATGATTCCATTCAGACCCTTTCCTGATTGGCCTCTTAGCAAATGACAAGTGCATTTTTGTTGGCAAATGGTAAATGGAGCAGTTTGAGGAAGAGGGCCACTCTTGAACCACACCTTCAAACCCAGGCACCACTGTGCTATCATGTAGGCGTCTCTATCGGTCCCCTCAGACACATCCCTTACTGACTTGCTGAGTACTAGGGGAGAGGGTGGTGCCGTATTGATGGGAAGACCGGAAGAATAAAGCGGGGGTGATGAAGTGCTAATGAGACTAGAGGGCTGAGAAGATGGTGTCCCAGGAGCCTGTGTTGATGTGAGCCTAGACTTGGTACCCAGAACCTGGTTCTGAGTCTCCTGATCAGTCTGCCTCAGTATTTGGCCTTGTTCTAATCAACATAAAAGTATCAGACGGGGCTTCCCTGGTGGCGCAGTGGTTGAGAGTCCGCCTGCCGATGCAGGGGACACGGGTTCGTGCCCTGGTCCGGGAAGATCCCACATGCCGTGGAGCGGCTAGGCCCGTGAGACATGGCCGCTAAGCCTGTGCGTCCGGAGCCTGTGCTCCGCAACAGGAGAGGCCAAAACAGTGAGAGGCCCGCGTACCACAAAAAAAAAAAAAAAGCATCAGAAGGCTAGAGTTCAGTGTGTTTGAAACAGGCAGTATAAATTGGGCCCAAGAGGAGTTGCCAAGGTGGGCGGTGTTCTTAACCAATTTTATTAGATTATATTTTTCCAAAACTTGAAAGACATTTCCATGAAAGCCTCAGAAGTGACAGACTGCAAGAAATGTTTTCTCTGTTGTGGAAGGGAGAGATGGAGAGGATCATGATTGCAATTACTTTCGGGTTCTACTGTTTTCCCTGGAAACGGTGAAGAGACTTCCTCATGTGCTGCAGCCCTAGGCTCTAGGGATTGCTTTTGCAGCCAGTGTCCCTTCTCTAGGGACTCATAGAGGTGATGGGCCAAGGCTGTGTTTTGGACGTCAAGTAGATTAAAGGTCTTCAGCCAGAAACTGGGAGAGACCTGAGAGAGGGAAATTCTGGCAGGAGGCTGTGCACAGCAGAAGTGACTGATCAGTTCTGATTTTCTTAGCAGCAGCAGTGGCTCCCGTTTCTCGTCCTACACCTGGTCACTACCATGTCGTCTACCGCGGGTGTGGAGAAACGCAGTTGGGCCGGCATGGGGAGACATACTGCCTGGTTGGTGGCTTCCGGGCCTACGGGGATGTTCCTTTGGCCACGCCAGCTAAGGTGGAAGCAGAGAAGCCAGTCCCCAGACGTGCTCCGAAGAGAAAGCACTGTCCGGAAATGTCGGACGAAGACCTGGGTTGCTGCGGACCCAAAATCCGGCGATTGTAGCATGGTGCCAGGAGGCGGACCCCACAGAATCTTGCAGGTGATCCATCCTGAAGAGAAGGCAATGGTTTAAATGCCTGAGGCAGCGAATGCCTCTTCCTGCACTGACCGCCACTCCCCACCACCACTGCCCACTGCCACAGATTAGAACCTGCATCTTTTTGTCTGAGCCTTCCCCAGCCAGGAGCCTCCTTCTATACTAAATGGCCATAAGCCAGGAGCCTCAGAAACTGAGGTTTGTAATGAGAGTCTGCCCTGAACATCCCAGGGCTGAAGCTGGCCTGGAAGAAACCCTGACGTTCCTCTGCTTAATCCTCAAGGGCCCCTTTGTGAGCTGAAGAAAGAAAAGTCTAGAAAAAACGGATACCTGGGAGGGGAAGATGGCGGAAGGGTAACACGTGGAGATCACATTCCTCCCCACAGATACACCAGAAATACATCTACACGTGGAACAACTCCTACAGAACACCTACTCAACGCTGGCAGAAGACCTCAGACCTCCCAAAAGGCAAGAAACTCCCCACATACCTGGGTAGGGCAAAAGAAAAAAAGAAAAAACAGACAAAAGAATAGGGAGGGGACCTGCACCAGTGGGAGGGAGCTGTGAAGGAGGAAAGGTTTCCACACTAGGAAGCCCCTTCGCGGGCGGAGACTGGGGGTGGCGGAGGGGGAAGCTTCGGAGCCGCGGAGGAGAGCGGAGCCACAGGGGTGCGGAGGGCAAAGCGGGGAGATTCCCGCAAAGAGGATCGGTGCCGACCGGAACTCACCAGCACGAGAGGCTTGTCTGCTCACCCGCCGGGGCGGGCGGGGCTGCGAGCTGAGGCTCGGGGTTCGGTCAGAGCACAGGGAAAGGACTGGGGCTGGCGGCGTGAACACCTCCTGAAGGGGTTAGTGCACCACGGCTAGCCGGGAGGGAGACCGGGAAAATGTCTGGAGCTGCCGAAGAGGCTAGAGACTTTTTCTTCCCTCTTTGTTTCCTGCTGCGCGAGGAGAGGGAATTAAGAGCGCTGCTTAAAGGAGCTCCAGAGACGGGCGCGAGGCGCGGCTGAAAGCGTGGACCCCAGAGACGGGCATGAGACGCTAAGGCTGCTGCTGCCTCAACCAAGAAGCCTGTGTGCGAGCACAGGTCACTATCCACACCCCACTTCCGGGGAGCCTGTGCAGCCCACCACTGCCAGGTTCCCGGGATCCAGGGACAACTTCCCCGGGAGAACGCACGGTGAGCCTCAGGCTGGTGCAAAGTCACGCCGGCCTTTGCCGCCGCAGGCTTGACCCGCACTCCGTGCCCCTCCCCCGCCGCGGCCTGAGTGAGCCAGAGCCCCCGAATCAGCGGCTCCTTTAACCCCATCTTGTTTGAGTGAAAAACAGACGCCCTCCAGCGACCTACACGCAGAGGCGGGGCCAAATCCAAAGCTGAGCCCCTGGGAGCTGTGAGAACAAAGAAGAAAAAGGGAAATCTCTCCCAGCAGCCTCAGAAGCAGCGGATTAAAGCTCCACAATCAACTTGATGTACCCTGCATCTGTGGAATACATGAATAGACAGTGAATCATCCCAAATTGAGGAGGTGGACTTTGAGAGCAAGATTTATGATTTTTTTCCCCTTTACCTCTTTTTGTGAGTGTGTATGTGTATGATTCTGTGTGAGATTTTGCCTGTATAGCTTTGCTTCCACCATTTGTCCTAGGGTTCTATCTGTCCGTTTTTTTTTTCCTTAATAATTATTTTTTATTTTAATAACTTTATTTTATTTTACCTTATCTTCTTTCTTTCTTTCTTTCCTTCCTTCCTTCCTTCCTTCCTTCCTTCCTTCCTTCCTTCCTCCCTCCCTCCCTCCCTCCCTCCCTCCCTGCCTTCCCTCATTTAGACAAAGAATCATCCCAAATTGAGGAGGTGGACTTTGAGAGCAAGATTTATGATTTTTTCCCCTTTTCCTCTTTTTGTGAGTGTGTATGTGTATGCTTCTGTATGAGATTTTGTCTGCATAGCTTTGCTTCCACCATTTGTCCTAACGTTCTATCCGTCCGTTTTTTTCTTAATTTTTTTCTTAATAATTATTTTTTAATTTAATAACTTTATTATATTTATTTTACTTTATCTTCTTTCTTTATTTCTTTTTTCCTTCCTTCCCTCCTTCCTTCCTTCCTCCCACCATCCCTCCCGTCCCTCCCTCCCTCCCTCCCTCCTTTCTTTCTTTCTTCCTTTCCTTCTTTCCTTCTTTTCTTCTTTCTTTCTTCCTTCCTTCCTTCCTTCCTTCCTTAAATTAAATTCAATATAGATATTTAAATTTAAGGTAAGATTAAATTATAATTTGAAATTATATGTGGAGTTTTATTTCCTAAAGAATATTTTGGAAATTTCAACTCCTATTTTAACTTATATTTTCAGAGAAGGTATTTGGTCCAAATGAAGAATATCTTCGATTATTGTTCTTCTATTGCAAGCAAAAAAGGATTTATACTTCTTTTCATGAAATATGGTTGTTTGACAACAGAAGGATAAATATTTTATATTTTTAGAAACAACAGTCAGGCTACTGATATTCTTAATGAGTTTTAATAAATCTGAATGCTTCTTATCATCTACTCTTTAGCTGGTACCTGAGGAGTTGTATACCTCCGGGAAGATATGTGCTCCAGACCCGTAAATATGCAGTTCACAGAGCCCACCACCAGAGGACAATAATGAAGTAAAATCTTGAAACCATGTAGTGAAAATAGTGGGAGTTTAAATAAAAGCAACATTTCACAGTATGCTTTTCTGACCAATGTTATATCTAATACCCTAATGGATTATATGTACATGGATTCTGAAAAGTCAGCAGCACACTTCACTGGTCAATTTCTATGATAAGGGGAACGGAATTTGAGTGTAGAAAAACAGTATACTTACATCTTAAAATTCCACCCCTACAGAATCTACTCACTATTGAAAACTGGTAAGAATAATAGCTTTCTGTGTCTCAGTGACCAGTTAACATTTTCAAGAGTAGAATTTATCTTCCTATGATGCTCAAATACACAGGAAAAATGCATATCTAGGACAATGGATAAACTCTATATGACATGTGAAAATAGTTATTCAAATGGAAAAAGTATAAGATCTACAAGGCAGTTTTATATGCATTAGTGTGGATATATACATAAAGAAGGTCTAAGAAACATAAAAATCACTTCCAGGAAGCAATTTTAGGTAGAAGAGAATTAACATGGATGAGGAAGAAAAGAGAGTTGGTTTTAAAATAGTTTCATTGACTTGTTTTTTTTTGTTTATTTATTTGTTTTATTTATTTGGTCTTTGGAATATAAGAAAACAGTGGCTTTCAGATCAGTATCCCAGTGGAACAAAGGGACCGAGGTCTATCCTGGAGCCTAGCCATTGTTTGACTATTTTGTAATAATACTGGTGAAATACAGCCAAATCATTTGAACTAAAAGCATCCTCTCTGACAAACTTAAGACACCAACATTATATATTAAAGAAAGTAAAGAGAGAATACTGTTTTCTTTAGAGAGAAAATACAGAACCTGGACCAAATCAATAATGTCAGCAAACCTCATGGGTATAAAATATTCTGCTGCCTGTCATTTAGAACATGCCTCTAGAAGAGGGAAACTGGGCGATAATTTCCCCAGATTTTATATTTAATTCAAATATTTTAGATAAGAGGGATCTCTAGTAAAACATTGTATTATTGATTCTTTCCAATATGATAGCTCAGAGGAGTTCCTCTTTCCTTCTCAAATACATATGGGGAAATGGAGGTGGGTGTGGGTTAGAGGAACTATCTAAATAGAGCATAATAATCAACAGTTTGTTTTTTAAAAATAGAAATTTCTATTCAAATTGTTTCCAGAGACAGAAACACACAGAGACAATTCCATGTGACAACAGTGAAAGAGACCAGAGTGATGCAGCTGCAAATCAAAAAACTGCCAACACCAGTGATTGATGGCCACCACCAGAATCTGGTTAAGACAAAGAAGGATCCTCCCCTTGAGGCGTCAGAAAGAACATGGCCCTCTCAACACTTTGAGTTTGAACTTCTGGCCTCTAGAGCTGTGATAAAATAAATTTCTGTTCTTTTAAGCTAACAAGTTTGTGGTATCTTGTTATGGTAGCCCTAGAGATGACAGTATTTGATTCCTGAGCTGGCAACTGTATTTTGACTATGTAATGACTATTCCAAGATAATCAACAGACACAAAGATAAAGGCAAAACTGAGACTAAGCCCAGTTCTTTTTATTCCCAGAATAATAAATGATTTTTTAATTAATTTAGATCTCTTTGTCTAACCCCTCTGCTTTTCAGAAGAGTATGTGGGACCAATCAAGTATTAATATGTTATACTTTCATTTTAATTCATCTCAAATTATTTCTAATTCCCCTTATGAGTTCTTACTTGACCCATGAATTATTTAGGAATATATTCTTTAATTTCCATTTGTGATTTTCAACAAATTTCTTTCTGTTAACGATTTCTTATTGCATTCTGTTGTCATTTGAGAGCACTCTTTGTATTGTTTATATCCTTTAAAATGTACTGAAATTTGTTTTATGGCCTAGCATATAGTATATCCATGTGCATTTGAAAAGAATGTATATTGTGATGCTGTTGGGTGGAATGTTTTATAGATGGCTGTTACGTCTACTTGATTGATAGTGTTGTTCTAGGTTTTTATTTTCTTGTTGATTTTCTGTCTGTTCTGCTATTGAAAGAAGGGTATTCAAGTATCCAACTATTATTGTAGAACTGTCTGTTTCTCTTTTCCGTTGTGTCGATTTTGCTTCATTATATTTTGAAGTTCTGTTCTTAGGTGCATATAAGTTTATAATTATTATGCATTCTAGATGGAATAATCATTTTATCATTTTAAAATGTCTTTGTCTCTAGTAAAAATTTTCGTCTTAAAATATATTTTTTTCTGATATTTTCTTAGCCAGTCCAGCTTTGTTGTTGTTGTTTTGTTTTTTTGTTACTGTTATGGTATATCTATTCCAACCCTTTTACACTTCACCTATATATTTTCTTGACTCTAAAGTGGGTCACTTGTAGGCAGCATATGTTTGGATCATGTTTTTCATTTTTTTATCCAGTCTGAAATTTCTGTCTTTAGATGGAATGTTTAACATTTTTATATTAAATGTAATTAATATTTAATTTTGTAATTTTTATATTAAATGTAATTCATGTAGGATTTATGTCCAACATTTGAGATTTATTTTCCAAGAGTCACATTTTTTTCCCTAATTCCTCTTCCTCTATTACTGACTCATTTGTTGTTGCTGTTGTTAAAGAGATTTTTTTAGTGTAAAATTTCAATCCCCTTATCTTTTACTATATTTTTGAATTATATTCTTAATGCTTGCTCTAAGGATTACAAATAGCATCTTAAGTATAAGCATCTATGCTTGATTAATTAATACCAACTTAATTTCAATAGTATAAAAAACTTTTCTCCTCCTTTACATTGCCCTCCTTTGTGCTGTTACTGATATAAAAATTACATCTTTATACCTTATATGTCTATAAACAGTTATAATTATTACTTTATGTTGGTGCCTTTTAAATCAGATAGAAAAAAAGTTAGAATAAAATACATTTATATTATTTTTTATATTTACCTCTGCAGTTACCTTTCTTGATGTTCTTTATTTCTTCATATGGATTTAAGTTACTGACTTATGCTTTTATTTTTGTCTGAAGGGCTCACTTTAGTAGTTCTTGTAGCACAAGTCTGATAGGAAAAAATTCTCTTAAGTTTTTAATAAAAGTATTGAAATTTTCATGTCATCCTTCTGCAATAGCCATGGTAATCTCGGCATCATACCAACTCTAGTAGATATGTTGCTGAAGTGAGCATTTAGTGTCTACTCTTATATGGTACAAAATTTAAAGTGTTAAAGATTATGAAGCTATAGACACAGGTTTACTTGTTTAGAGACCATTTCAAGAGCATATTTGGGCAATGCTAATATTGGCATTTCAAATTCAGTGCTACCATGTAGCAAGATAAAATAGATGAACCTCAAGTCATGATATTTTTTCCTGATAATATAAGGTTAAGGTTAATTATCAGCTGTCACATTTTTTCCTGTATTTTTTAGTTAGCTTTTAACTTAGCATAAGTGAAATGAAAGGACGGTAAGTTTTGCATTAATTCCTGACCCAAAACAGAACTTTTGAAGATGAAAGTCCATTAACAGAGCTGTGTGTTTCCTGTGAAAAATAAATCTGGCCCACCCCCTGAAAAATTCATGAATGTTTTACAAATTGTATGTTCAGGAAGCTATTCTAGCCTTCTATTTAATAAAAAAAACAACAACACTATTTAGAAATATTTATTTCCTTCATGTAGTACCAATATACATGTTATTTAGAAAATTTATAGTGAATTTTGGTTTGCTCATCTTCTGAAAAACTAAGAAAACACACACTTCTGAGAATTTCAGCCTTATTTCTACATAAGTTATCTAATCTATAAAACATTATGCATGCTTTGGATAATCATCTAAATAATTACTATTCTAGCCTTTTAAATGGTTTCAGTGCACACATAATTTTCTCTACCTACACCCCCATTTTTCCCAGTTAAATTGATTAAGTGATATTTTTTCTTTAGTCACTTATTATATTTAGGTATGTTTAGGCCTCCTCTTCTGAACTCATTTCCTGGTAACAAAGAAATAAGGCATAGATGCTGTTTCTGACTCCCAGGAAGTTTAGGTTCTGGCATGCTGGACTAGGCAGGGCCTAGCATCACCCTATTTATGTGGAATATGTGGAACTGGTGAGCTTCTAAACATCTCAAAGAGACATTTAACAAGACTGAAGTTTCTGGAGAGAGAATGTATTTTATTGCCATCATTTAATTTCACCATATGTCTAGATAATTCATGCTTTTGGTGCAAAATTCAAAAGTAACAGTGGTGGGCTTCCCTGGTGGCACAGTGGTTGAGAGTCCGCCTTCGGATGCAGGGGACACGGGCTCGTGCTCCGGTCCGGGAAGAGCCAACATGCTGCGGAGCGGCTGGGCCTGTGAGCCATGGCCGCTGAGCCTGCGCGTCCAAAGCCTGTGATCTGCAACGGGAGAGGCAACAACAGTGAAAGGCCCGCGTACCGCGTAACAGTTGTGAATGAAAAGTAATTATTTTATACAGTTTTCCTGAAGCCACCCATTTCCCCCTCCTAAAGGTAATCATTTTTACCAGTTCCTTTTATATTTTTCAGGGGCAGTTTAGGCATATATTAACATGTGCTATATAGAGGATAATTCGTCTTATTAGGGTAAATTCGTGTGCTTTTTTTTTTTTTTTTTTTTTCCTGAATTGTAGTATGCCGGAATCTGAAGTCTCTGGCAAGAGGAGAGTTAAAAAGAGAGAAGCTGGGGCTTCCCTGGTGGCGCAGTGGTTGAGAGTCCGCCTGCCTATGCAGGGGACACGGGTTCGTGTCCCGGTCCGTGAGGATCCCACATGCCGCGGAGCAGCTGGGCCCGTAAGCCATGGCCGCTGAGCCTGCGCGTCTGGAGCCTGTGCTCCGCGACGGGAGAGGCCGTAACAGTGAGAGGCCCGCATACTGCAAAAAAAAATAAAATAAAATAAAATAAAAAAAAAATAAAGGCGTTGTCTGCACTGATTCCATCATTACCATTGAAAATGTTTATCTGCCAAATGAAAAAGAACAGTACAAATTAGAAACACTGATACATTCAGTGTATCTGTATCTGACATTCATTTAGAAGCTAGTTCTCAAATTGTCATCACATTTACCACATAAAAATTACAAATGATTTCTTTGGAGACCTAAGGCTATTTCTAAATTCAAGATGTTTGGACAACTGTAGATAAAGTTTCATTATCAGACTGAACTAAATATGCTGTAGTTATGAATAAATCAGAATGATTTCTGCTCTGTGAACTTATTAATGTACTCAGACCAAGCATCAGGAAACACCATTCTTCAAAATTATACAAGTGTATTTCTCAGCCAAAAATGTAAAAAATAATGTTTGAAAATCAAGGTTAAGGATTGGTTGGATGATGCTTCTGTTTCTATCATCTGATTGTTTCCATCTTTATTCTGTTCTATGAAACACAGACTAGGCTTGTACTTCCACAAGGCCTGTGTTTCCCCATTTATTAGCACTTATCACACTTGAAATTATTAGTTAAATATCTATTTTCTCCAATAAACAATAGGTTCATTAGGCCAGGGACCTCTGCTGTCTTATTTTCTTCTGTAGGTCTACACTATCATATTAGGTGCCAAAGAATATTTGTTGAATGACTGAGTTAATTAATGATAAATGAATGGAGAAGCCTACTTTCTCAGGCTGACAACTGAACTAGAGAATGGAAGTTGGAAAATTTGAATTGAATTTCCACAATTTTTATATAGTGATAATTTGTTTAAAATTTGGCATGCAAACTGTTATATACAATAGAGTTAACAAAAATTAGTTAGAGAAAAATTAGAGAAAAGTGATGTCAGAGGGAGCTGAAGATGTAGATTTCAAGTTACCTGAGTCCTAGGAAAAGTGAGAACCAAAAGAAATTTATATTCTCTATTTAAGTATTTAAGAAACAGAACTTAAGAATTTATCAGTATACTGAATTATTATGATTCCTAGACTAATCATAATTCATTCAAATGACATATGAGATGCAGCCCTCTCAGAATATTTACCATGTTAATCAAATGAAGAATTACACTGAAATTCGAGTTTACTTTTCCACTATAACAAAATTTTGTACTTAGGTAAAGATGAGATTGACATTTTGGAGAACTGTTTCCTCAGTACAGAAAACTTTTGCTTATTTTACATTTTGTGTTCTTAAAGTGATTTTCTAATATTTTCTTTTTATATACTGATATTTTATTTGTAAAGAATATGTAAAGTTTCCCTGTAGGCATGACGAACATGACTAGAATGCTATATAGCAGTGCTTTAGATATAATCTAAAAATTGTCCTTATGTGCAATAGCAGAGACCAATGATTCATGAAATTGCTCAGTGTTGGGCATAATCCTTCTTATAGAACTAATAGTTTATATGAGACATTTTTCTTCAAACGTTGAAATCAAAATATAAACTCTACTCAGTATGTCAGCATTTACATTAAAATGATTTTTTTACTCATGGGAAAAGCTTTAATTAAGTGTATTTAAAAGTTTGGAAGTCAGCAGGATGTCCATCACTGTGAACAATTTAAATGTTTCTCTCCCTACTTGGTTTGGAATAAAATAAGAAATGGGGAAAAAAAAATACTCAACCCAGGAGGAAGGTCCTTCTTTTGCCTACCAACAAAGCTATTAACTTATCTGCAGCTGTACCAGTATACTCAGCTCCCCTTCTCTGAAAGGGAAGAAATGTCCATTTCCTACCAAAGGCTATTGCTCTCTTTGTGCTCAGGGTCCCATCCCATTTCACCACTCAAGATTCCACTTTTGAAACTAGCTCGTTTTGTCCTGCATCATCAATTTCTTCCTTTATGCTTGATTATTCTCCAAAATACCTAAGTATATCCTAATATCTCTCATTTTATTGATTTTTAAAGCATATATTAGTAACTTTCATTCTGCCAAAAAAGTTTCCTTTGTTTAAAATCTCTGTCCATAAAATCAATGTCTCTTCTAACAATCACTGTGGGATACAAGAAAACAATTTCATATCTCCTTAGATGAGGTTTTCCTTGAGTATCCAAAGTAAGAACCCTCCATTCTTTTCTATCATGCCTCATTGTTAATTTCCTTTATTTTACCAATTACTATCTGAACATATTATAATCATTTTATAACTTGTTCATTTAATCTTTCTCCTCAAAGGAGCATGTCGACTCTTTGAGGCAGATCCTTTAACTCTCTTGTTCATCCCTATATCTTAAACTCCTAACAAAGCTCAGAACATAGTGGTTACCTAATATGTGTGTATAGAATGAATGAAAGACCTATACCACTTCCTTTAGAAGAATTAACAGTCAACCCTAAGTAACTGTGCAAAAGAGGCAAAATGTCTTGTTGCCACTTGCATTTCTCTATCCTTCCTCCCTTCTTTCTTATAAATACCTTATACCCTCTTGCTTTTTAGTGTAATATTCTACCCAGTATTTTGCCCTTTAGACAGACTTTATTCTCCAAATTAATCACTTATTTCAATAATTACTCAACTCAAGTAGTCCATGTACTTTAGAGAATGTTATTTAATTAATTCATAATGAAGCAGAAATTAAGATTTGTATTTTCTTCCCTGCCTGATTTTCCAAGTACATCTTAAGTTATGTAAAGGAGCAATCATTTTGTGGTTGGCAGGAAATCAGGCTCTGTCTGGTTCTCCAAACATCTTCACTAATTCCCAGAGAAATCTGTGTAACTGTTCCTCAAACAACTTTTACTGCTTCTTCCACTATCATGTAGTATTGGTTTGGAGAATAGGTACTAAATTTTCTAAAACTACTTTCATCATCTTTACCCTTCCAAACCTTATTCTTCTCCTGCTTTTCTCATCTTTATTAATGGGACCATCATCTATCTTGATGATATAAATGACCATCATGATATGGCTTTGTTGCTCAAGGCACAAAAATGTTATCAACTTCTTTCACTGCCTACATATTTAGTCACCAAGTGCTGTCAGTCGTACCCAAAAAATAACATGAAATCCATCCATGTTTTTCTTATTTACATTTCTACTTCTTCATTCTTAGTTGAGGACGTTGAACTTTGCCAGTGAGTTAAGCCCTCTTCCACACAACTCCTTCTCCAAACAGCTAGTATGATCTTGCTGAAATGCCAATTTTCAGGCTACTTCTACATATAACAAGAAAATAATTCCTTAAGGATCTAGCCCTCGCCTTCCTTCTAAAGTGAACTCTCAACTTTGCCATATAGAGAATATGGTAATTATAACTAAAACATCAATTTTATTGAGGATTTACTCTGTTCCACGTGGCATTCTAAATATTCTACCTGAATAATCTCATCTATTTCTTATAATAACACACTAAGAAGAAAGTATTATCATTAAAATAAATTTTAAAAGGGATAAAGTAAAGCCTAGAGAGGTTAAGTAATTTTCCCACACTGGTTAAGGGAACCAGGATTCAAACCCAGGCTAGTCTGCCTCCAGAACTCACATTCTTGTTAAAAACATTTTTTAAATTGAAATATATTTGACATATAACACTGTGTAATGTCAAGGTGCATGACATGTTGATTTGATACATTTGTATACTGCAGTATGATTGCCATTGTAGCTTTAGCTAGCACCCCTTTGACATCAAATAATTATCATTTCTTAAAGACCACACTCTACAGTGTCTTGCTATTTCCACATTAAACAAACAAACAAAAAGGCTCTGTTGTCTCTTGTCTCTATCATCATTGCCGTGCAAAGAATCTTTGGCTTAGAGAGGGTAGATAAATTTCTCAAGTTTGCAATTCTAGTAAAATTATAAGTTGACCCTGAACCCAGGTTACTCTGAATCCACCTTGCTGTCCCTCTTCTGCCCTTGGACTCTCTGGCCCCTAAGATGAGATGGAGAGCCCCACAAACACTCCATCTTCCAACATATTGTTGATCACGGACTACAATTAGAGACTTTGTTAAATGCCTTGTGGGCTATACGTGACAATGTTCAAGAAAGGAACGATGCTATAGGAGGATGCTGGCTATTTCCTTCTCTCCAAATTCCGTCTCTATCAGCAGTTTATAGTCAATCTGGGAGAACATCAAACCTATGCAATTTTCTTTTGAACTATGAAGAGAAAACTTTAATTTGTATGAAGTAAAGCATGTGATTAAAGCATGAAATTCTTTCCAGTCGTGACGATGATAAATGTTTGAAACGAATTAGTCTGCATACCACATTAATGCAGTCATCCCAATGGCCAATAGCAAGGAACACTTCAATGGTTCAAGTGCACCCGTGAGTGGTTACACAACCTGCATGTAGATTCAGAAACAGCTTCTGTTTTGAGTGACGATCAAGAGGTGCTGAAATTCGATAGGACATTGTCATTATAAGTCAGATCTGGCAAATGCTTTAGTACCCAACACAAACTACAACTCTAAAATTCTTTTACTTTTTTCCCCCAAGGCATAGAGTGTCAGAAGATATTTTAGACATTCCTTATACTGAAAAAAAAAGTAAACACATCTGAACATATCTGTGGGCTAAAAATTAGCCTACAGATTTTTTTCTGTTGTTGATCACAGACCATATAATTTCAAATAAACAATAATAAAAACAGTATGCAATAGTTCTAACCCATGATCTACATTAAAGATCAGTTAATTTTGAAAGTATATTTATTACAAGAGGTATGAATCATAAATATCCTTTGGCACAATAGATAAATATATACTTTTATAGTAACTAAACCTCCTCTATCTTGGTAGAAAGACAAGCTTAACTATTGTTATTGGTATGGACAGACATTCATTCTATAAATATTTAGGCTCTGACATTCGAAGTATGTAACTGAGAAGAGCAAAACCCAGTCCTGTTGATGAACTGAATAAACTGAGGAAGACATAAACATAAGCAAGGCAGTTTCTTTATTGCATTATGTTTTATTTACTTTTAGACACTAGGTATGAATAAAGCCACAGGTGTCCCGTCTCCCACTATGCTTTCACTGGAGAGTATGTCTTTCTGGCTCTTCTGTTTCTACAATAACATTATTCAAAAGATAAACGTATTTCATTTTTATTAACTAGGAAGTAACTTAATATGGACGATTTGAATAATTCTTTATGAAAATATATCTTTTATGACAAATACGTTGCTTAAAGTGTTAGGGTCTGATACGTGACAATCTAAACCATTATTACTCATTGCAAAATGTTCAAATGCAAGTTCTACCTGTATCAAGCTGAAGCCTTCCTTACTCCCAATAATTCTCCCATTAAGATACAAACATAATCCTGCCAATTCCAGAGGCAGAATATATGAACAGAGCCATCTGTTTAAAGCAGTACTACTGCTGGGAAAACACAAGAACATAAGAAAAAATCTCTACTGGAAGGAAAAGGCAAATAGCAAAAATAATGAACTTTAAAGTTAGAGACAGAGAAAAACTCTCTTCAAACATGACATAGAGGGCTTCCCTGGTGGTACAGTGGTTAAGAATCTGCCTTCCAGTGCAGGGGACACGGGTTCGAGCCCTGGTCCGGGAAGATCCCACATGCGGTGGAGCAACTAAGCCCGTGCGCCACAACTACTGAACTTGCACTCTAGAGCCCGCAAGCCACAACTCCTGAACCTGCGTGCCACAACTACCAAAGCCCATGTGCCTAGAGCCCATGCTCCGCAACAACGGAAACCACCACAATGAGAAGTCTGCGCACCACAACGAAGAGTAGCCCCCGCTAGCCACAACTAGTGAAAGCCCACGCACAGCAATGAAGACCCAACACAGCCAAAAATAAATAAATAAAATAAATAAATTTTTTTAAAAAATCAGTTTTTAAAAAAAAGATGATATAGACAACTATGTATGCACAGAATTGGTGGAAAAGAATTCAGAATAAAACACTCAAGAAAAATCATAATTACTGTATTTATTGTCAGTGATAATAAAAAAGCCTTCTTTTCCAAAATAAAATCTTGGAACATCTGTTTACTGATATGGATGTCATGTTGTGTTTCACTGGATGTTTCTTTGTTATAAGTGTTATCAATATGATCAAGAAATAATTAGAGCAAATATAAACTTAAATGCACTAGGTTAAATGTCACGTGTGTTGGCAAGCTACTTCCATTATGACTGACAGCAGATCTGATGCTTTCTCATGCTACCGCATTCATGGCCCAGGTTGATTCTGTCAAGCACGGTGTTTTTCTCTCACAGCTCCACATTTCCACAATTTAACACATTCCAAGGTAGACGAGATCATATGACACATGAGTAACATCACCACCATCACCCACATGATTTTTCTTCTGCAGCTTTTATACTCAACTTGAGTGTAGGCCTCCTGCAGGCAGGAACAGGGACTATTTTGTAGAGGCTCCCTGTTCCATGTCCATTACCTAATACAGTGCTTGGTACAGGGCAGGTGCTGAATAAATATTTGTTGAATGGTCAGATGAATGAGTGAATACTATTACAAGTTGATAACATCTAATTCCTTTCAAATACTTATAATATTGTTTCAATAAAATAATAAAAAACAGAAACTGAAAGCCCCGTACTAAACATTTATTCCAATTTTTCACTCAGATGAAAAACTCCATAACAACAGCAACAGCAACCTCTTTTGTGTCAGTACTATGCTAATTGCTATGCATACAGTAGAAATATTTTTAAATTAATTTTTACTGGAGTATAGTTGCTTTACAATATGTTAGTTTCTGCTGTACAGTAAAGTGAATCAGATATATATATATATATATATATATATATATATATATATATATACCCTCTTTTTTGGATTTCTTTCCCATTTAGAACTTTTAATACCAGTATTGAGGAGGTAGATACAATTATTTTCCTTTTACAAATGGGGAAATGAGGTATATAAAGTTTAAGACACATGTGAATGGCCCACAGCTAGCCAGTGGTAAAGCCAAAATTCTAACCACTGCTGGAAAAGCTCAAATATCAAGTCAAATTAAGTTTGGCTGAGATTAAAAGAATCCAAGGCTGGTTTGGCAGCTGTTCTCTACAAAATTTTTAGGAACCAAGATTCCAATCACATTACTGCTCTAACATACCTGGGCTGTGTCTTTTATCCTCAGATACTAAAGCAATATCTCTCTTCCAGGGAGCAAAATGGAGGAAGAATCAAAAAGAGTAGTAAGGAATACCTGACAACCATGTCTTAAGGAAGACTCCTGGAAATTGACACATTTTCTTAAATCTCCTTGACCAGAAGTTAGTCACTATTATGAGTTGAATTGTGTCCTTCAAAATTCATGTCCAAGTCCTAATCCTCGGTACCTCAGAATATGACTTCATTTAAAACTAGAGCCATTGAAGATGTAATTAGTTAAGATGAGGTCATACTGGAGTAGAGTGGGCCCCTGGTCCAATATGACTGGTGTCTTTATAAAAAGAATGCCATGCACAGAGCCAGGCATGAACACAGGAAGGGCACCATGTGAAGACTGGAATTAAGCTGCATAAGCTGAGGAAGTACCAGATGCTAGGAGAGAGGCCTGGAACAGATCTTTTCCTGGCAACTTCAGTAGGAGCATGGCTCAGCTGACACCTTCATCTTGGACTGCTAGCCTCTAGAACTGTGAGACAATATATTTCTGTTGTTTAAGCCACTCAGTTTGTAGTATTTTATTAAGGTAGCCCTAGCAAACCAATACAGTAACCTTTAAGTTGGTATGGAAAAATTTAGTTTTTTTGTGCTATGTTTAGTTAAAATTTTGAAAAAAAGAAAATGATTATTGTAGGACAACAGGCAGTCTCTGCCAAACTATGCAACACTCTGAGAGGTGGTCTCAGCATGTCATTGAATCTGTCACTATTAATTGTGAAAGGTATATTATTACATTATATTTTGAACTACTTAGAAATAAAAAATGCTAGCAATTTAACTATGATAAGTCACCTACTATAAGGTGCATCCTTATTTCAGAGATGTTAAATATGAAAAAAAAAATGGGCATCTTAGAATCAATGAAATATAGTAAATGTTCTATAGACAATTTAGTTATAACAGTAAACACAGAAAAGAAATTGTTTACATGAGCTATAATTCAATATTTTACATTCTAGCTTATATAAAACAAAATGACTTGTCTTACTACAGGAATTTTTAAAGTTTATATAAGATAATAAGCTACAAAGGATATAAAAATATCCAAATGGATATGGATATAGATATAAATATATAAAAATAAACCTGTTCTTTGATTAACTTTGTTCAAAATACTTCCACTAGATTAGTGGAATGTAGGATTGTGGTATTATATATTCCCTTTAAATCAATGTAATATTTGGTATCAGTTATGCTTATTCTACAAAGAAAGGATAATTTGGGGTGGTGGCTTCATGAAAGAAATGTAATGCTCCTTTTTCTAGCAAATAAAAAATAATTGTACTGCTTTAATTGAGAATAATATAAAGAGGGTCTAATAAGTGAGATAAAAACTGTAAAATCAAATGCAGTAATAATTTCCTTGTTTAAACATTTTGCTTTTATTTTCCTTTTCTCTATGAAACTCAGTCACATTTACTTGAATTATTGTTCTCATTATGTATTGGCTAAATTTCTTTAGACATAACTGGAATTTTTCATTTTAGTCCCAAAGGAAAATGTTAATTGCATGTCTCCATGACAAGTTGAATTATTAAGACATATATTACTAGATCATTCTACACCTGTCTAATTTTAGAGAATCTGATCAAGAAACCCAATTTCTTAGATGTAGCTGAGATCTAAAAAAAATGCAAAGCATCTGTTTCACAATTAGCAAGGAACAATGTAAGGATGAGTTAACTTGCTAAACCAGGGGCAGAGAAAATAAACCAGAGTCTCCCACTGTGCAAGCTTTGATGATTTTACATTTGTGAACCCATAACTGAGTTTAATTCAGCAACTGACCTGTGAAACAGCACCAGTTATTAATATTAATAACTATTATAGTATTCAGAATATCCCCACAGTATTACAGAGCACAGTAAAACCAATTTGAGATTCAATTACATCAATAAACAGCTAAAACATTAGTAAAGATATTTGCTAACACAAAGAAGGAAATGCTTAGAGTCTAAAGAGGGCATTTGCAAGGCAAGGAGCTGGGCTGCCCATAAGGCTTGCTGGATACTGTTGCTTTAAGCAAAGCAGCCTCTAGCCAGATATATTTGGGGGGAGGTGGAGTCAAGTGGCCATAATAATTTCAATAAAGGGAGGGGACAGGGGAACAGTCAAATGTGTTTAGCAAAATGGAGGTGATAAGTAATTCATTCTAATAATTTAAATTAGGTATTTGTAAAACTAAAAGAAGACAAGATAAAAACAAGGACACTGGAAATATAGAACAACTTAAGAGCTCTAGACAGCAAGAGATTCACTTTCAGCAGAAATTCATTTTATATAAAAAATTTAAATCATAAAATTATTATCAAACTTTTTGTCCTGAAGACTTTGAGTCAAGAAAAGTAAAAAAGGACTTTTCTCCCATTTTAATAAGTAAATTCAGTTCTTAAAATACCTAACAAAGAACAAATTCAGCAAAATTTCTTTTGGCACCTGGCCTGTTAGTGAACCTCTTCCTACTTTCTGAGCAGCTCAATCCTAACTCCATTTTCTTTAAAGATCATCTAAAATGTTTTAAACTTTTGTGTGGTCTTTCCTGATCTCCATGAGGAAATACACGCTCTCTAGATGGTATTTTTCCATTTGTACTTCATCTCCAAGATCACTTAAATGCTTGACTTATCTACATTCTAGATCAGGAGTTGGCATAGTTTTTCTATGAAGGCTAAATATTTTAGGCTTCACTGGCCGTTTGGTCTCTTTCACAGTTACTCTGTTATTTTAAGGTGAAAGCAACCATAGACAATACACAAATGAAGGAGCATGGCTGTGTTCCAATAAAACTTTATTTATGGACACTGAAATCTGAATTTCATATAATTTTCACATGCCACAAGTATTATTCTTCTTTTAATTTCATTCTCAATCGTATAAAAATGTAAAAATCCTTTACTCACCGACCATACAAAAACAGGTGGCAGACCAGATTTGGCCCACAAACCGTGGCTTGCCAACCTGTGTTCTAGATTATGGGTTTTGTAACAAAAGGTATCTCCTAAACTCATCTTTACCACCCCTGCAGTACTTAATGAGTGCTTCTGTAAGTACCTGTCAAAGTGAATACTAGCATTATAGAGACAAGTGGCAGTGAATAAAAACAAAATGTAAAGCAAGTTCACCCTTTTGTCTACCTCCTCAAAATGTCTTTAAGCAGATAACATATTATTATCTTTCATACTGTCCTGTTCTTTCCCATTAAGCAGTTACCACAATAGTTAATAATGTATTTATTTGTGAGTTTTCATGTTTATTACTATATTAATTTCTGTCACTGATGTGATAAATTACCATAAACGTAGTGGCTCAGAGCAATACATGTTTTGATCTCACAGTTTCCACAGGTTAGCAGTCAGATGGGCTTGGCTGGGTCTCTGCTTAGAGTGGCACAAGGCTGAAATCAAGATGTCTACAGGACTGTGTTCCTTTATAAAATCTCTAAGGAGAGTCTGTAAGGGAGAATCTGCTTCTAGGCTCATGTTAGCTGAATTGAGTTCCATGCAGTTATAGGACTGTGGTCCCCATTTTCTTGATGACTGTTGGCTGTTACTCTCAGCTTCTAAAGTCCACTGCACTCCTTGACTCATGCCACCTTTGCCTTTAAATCTAGTAAGTGCAGATCAAGTCCTTTTCATGCTTCATCTCTCCTGTCTTTTCTTCTGCTCCTCATCTCTCTCACTTAAGCCAGGAAATATCCTCTGGCTTTTAAAGTTTCATGAGATTAGATGTTCTTACTCATATAGTCTAAGGTAATGTCCCCCTGTCAAGGTCAGTAACCTTATCACGTCTGCAAAGTCCCTTTGCCATGTAACATAACATTGTCATAGGTTTCAGGGATTACGGCATAGACATCTTTGGAGGGAGGCATTATTCAACATACCACAATTACCATCTATCCTGTTAGAGTGCTAGTTGCATGAGCAAAGGCCCTATCTCTTTTATCATTGCTGTTTACCAATGTCTGACATGCTTGCCAGACACATAACAATTGCTCAATAAATATTTCTTGAATTAAAGAAAGAATGAGTGAGCGAATGAATGAATGAATCGGTGGGTCTAGGATTAAGTAGAATGTTCTAACCTTGAGTCAAACATTTAGGAGCCTTGAGTGTATCTATGGGACAGTGGTTTAAAAAAGCACAGACTTTCACTTTAGGAAGACATGGAATCAGGACTTCCCTGGTGGCGCAGTGGTTGGGAATCTGCCTGTCAATGCAGGGGACACAGGTTCGTACCCTGGTCCAGGAAGATCCCACATGCCACAGAGCAACTAACCCCTGTGCAACAACTACTGAGCCTGCGCTCTAGAACCCGCGAGCCACAGCTACTGAGCCCGCATGTCACAACTACTGAAGCCCGCGCACCTGGAGCCCGTGCTCTGCAACAAGAGAAGTCACCACAATGAGAAGCCCGCGCACCGCAACAAGTAGCCCCCACTCACTGCAACTAGAGAAAGCCCGCGCACAGCAAAAAAGACCCAAAACAGCCAAATATAAATAAATAAGTAAATAAGTGTATAAAAGCAAACAAACAAACAAAAATAGATTATTAAAAAAAAAGACATGGAATCAAGTTGGAAATTTTACTGTCACTTATTAACTGAGTAACCTTAGGGGATATTCACCGAGAATCTCTGTGCCACAGTTTCTTCATATGAAAAATGGGAAATCAAAATCTCTTCCTAAAAGTTATGCTGAGGATCAAATATGTATGACTGTGTGTCTAGTTCCTGGATATTACAGTGCCTAGCACATAGTAAGCACTTATTTTATTATAGCCATTATAAATGTTGCAGGTATTTTGAAGTCTTGGTAGTTGATGGAATTAACTTAAGTGGGAAGAAATAGAATAGAGGAGAGGAGGAAGGGAGGGGGGAAGAAGGGTAGGGTGGGGTCCAGAAGATGGAAGGGAAGAGAGAGGTCTCAGCAGAACATTGGCACCTATCAGTATTTAAGAAACAAGTAACTGAAGAGAAATAAGAATCAGTGACTAAAGACACAAGAGAAATAGAGAAGAGCACAGTCTTGCAAACAAAAGTGGAGGAGGACTTTGAAGGACAGAGTCATTAACAGTTTCAAATGCAGGGACAATAGCATGTAATGTAAAAACTGATGAGTCCATAACATTATTGGATAAAGAGGTCAGTGGTGACTCAGTAAGGAAGGTGAGGTATTGAGGAAGAGAGCAAAATGTAGTAGTTTGAAGGAGAAATGAAAGAGGAAAGAATGAGAAGGGAGAGAATGCAATGAGAAAGCATGGTCTATTCTTTCCAGAAGCTTAATTTTGAAGTAAAAAAGAAAGATGAGCCATAACTTGGGGAAAAGGCTTGACGTAAAGGGGAATTTGGGTTGTGCATGTGTTTATTTTACTGTTCTTCACTCGTTCCTTACCACAGCTATTTCAATCCCTTTCCTTCTTTTCATGCCCCTATCCTTTCTACCTTACCCCTGTTGATGAAAAAATTAATCAATAGTCCATCTAAGAAAGAAATGGAAAATTTTATCTGAGCTGACCTGAGAATTATGACCTGGGAGACAGTCTTTCAGAAAGCTCTGAGGCCTGTTCTGAAGAGGTAAAGGGGAAAGCCAATATATATGTGATTTTAGAGAAGGAGTCCATGCAATTGAGCACACATATTGGTAGAAGGTTACTGCTATTTGCAAGGGACAGATATATTAGTGAAAGGTTTTAGTGTTTTCTAAGTATAGGAAGATGCAAGAAACGGGGTTCACAAGATTTTCTCTGGAAAATATCTATCTGAGGGCCAGTTCTGCCAGTTTTCTCAGAGCACAAAGTGCTTCATCCTGATCTTTGCTCTGAATTCCTTTTAGGGTGTATTGTAGGTCAGCAACTTCAGTGGCTAATGACTTGATTCTTGTAGAACTGGATGGTAGGCAACATTCTTTATTTTATAATCCCTTCCCTTTTGGTCTTAATTTCAACCGAGGTCTGACAAGCATTTTGTGAGTGATTTGTCCCATGGCACTAGGAATGCTTATTCCCAGGTCAGGAGAGGATTTCATTAGTAAGCCACTCAATGTGCTATTACAGGACTAGGCTCTGTTAACAGTAGCCAAAAGCCCTTGGACGGTCTGTCTTACTAGTCTATTATGATCCAGGAAATGGTTCCCACTTATTGCTTCTTCCCAAATCTAGAGTTACACTGTTATAATCATTGATATTATTGAACTGTATATTTGGTCAATGGTCTCAATTTGCCTAGTCATCATTCTTTTTATCAGAGGCTTAGTCACACATTTGGTAATGCAAGAAGCAATAATCCTGTAAAATAAGCAGACTACAAGTAATATACCTAGTAACATTAATAAGGTCATAAGTTAAGTATTCAAGGGAAAATCTTCCATTGAGTGCGGCCCAGTATCTCCCCAGATCATCTAATCCAGTCTGCTCTGCACCGATCACTATCTTTAAGAGACATGATATGTTGGAATCATGCATAAAGTTCACCATACATACCTGCATGTACAAGGTGAGTGGTGGGTCATCATGCCCCCTTACAGGATTGAGAAAGGAATGTTATCTTCTAAGGAGTTACATGGCTGCTGTCAGAAGAAGAAAAATTTATCTTTATGGTTGAGCAGGTATTTCTGCCATTGGGGAGGTCTGGTTAACGCTCAATGCAGATGCACAATGCACACTAGAGGGGAGGTATGAGGCCTAAATGGGCAGAGAAAAATTTTATGTTTAACTTTTTCTTGTTTTCCTTTAAAATATGAATTTTATTTCATTACCCCGTCATGCTCAACAAAGAAGCTCAACCACTTCATGCAACATATAGGAACCGTCAGGTAGGAACTTTCTCAACTTCTCAGGATAACCTCCCTCCCACATCTCAACCCCCAAAATGCCTTACCTTCTGCCTTGCTAACACAATGCAAGTGATAAACCTTCCCATACCAGAATACTTGTCTTACTTGTGGTTTGAATCAGTGCCCTACTTGCCTTCTTACCATGATCTTGAATAATTATTAGCTCCTCTGTACCTCAGTTCCTTTCATTGTAAAGTGGAAGCAAAAACTCACTATGTTAATGTAGATTAAATAAGATAAGCATGTATACAATTTTTTTTTTTTTTTTTTTTTTGCGGTACGCGGGCCTCTCACTGTGTGGCCTCTCCCGTTGTGGAGCCCAGGCTCCGGACGCGCAGGCTCAGCGGCCATGGCTCACGGGCCCAGCCGCTCCGCGGCATGTGGGATCTTCCCAGACCGGGGCACAAACCCGTGTCCCCTGCATCGGCAGGCGGACTCTCAACCACTGCGCCACCAGGGAAGCCCCAAGCATGTATACAATTTTAATATAATGCCTGGTATTTAGTAGGCACTCAATATCTCTTCTCCCTTGCTTCTAATACCAAATGGTCTCTCACCTTGTTTGTTCCTTATTCTGTTATGCTTTTCCCCCTAAACTTTTGTCTTTCTCTAGCTTGGTCAATTGTTAGACTTTTACATTAGACACTTTCTATTCTCCCAGTATCCAAGGTTTACCAATTCTTTTCCATTTTTTTGTCTATTACATGCCCATTGTTCTTTCATCTCTTATAAGCTACCTCTGCAGTTCTAATCTTTTAGTCTTGCCCCACACCTTTTCAATCTCCACCTCTATTCATACTCTTATTACAACAGCAGTTCTGCAGCATTTCACTTGTGAACTCTACTCTTTCGGCCTTCCTACTTCATATAGTCCCCTTCTCTCACCACCTCCTTACTCTTTGACTTGACATCTTATAAGCAATAAATAGAATGTCACTTACTAGATATACGTCCCATGAGGAAAAGAACATTATCTGTTTTGTCCATTGCTGTATCCCTGGGACCTTGAAACTTGATTGTTTCTTGAATATTGAGTGAATGAATTAATGAACATGTCCCTGCCTTCAGTGACCTCTTCCCGAAGTCACCAAACTGCTTTGCCTAACTGCCTATCAAATTTGTATCTTTAGCTAAAACTTTGCTTTTGTGTTTCAAGCTACCTGCTTGATAGTTCCCCTTGAATATCTCCTCTTAAATTAGACATGACCCAAACTAAATTCAAGAACCCTACTTCCACGTCTCCATTGTTTCTTCTCCACAGCCCTCTAGCTCAATGAATCCATCTGTTGTTCTAACCAGTTTGGAGTCTTTTATAAGCTCATCTTATTCATTTCCCCTAACCAATCCTCACCAAATCTACAGACTTTGCAATTGCATATCTCTTGGCTCTGTACTCTTCTTTCCACCTCCTTTGCTAACATCTAGTAGAGCAATCACTATGTAGCCTGGACTTGTGCAATACTTGATTAACTTCTCTCCTCATACTCATGCCTAAGCCCTGTACAATCCATTCTCCATACAGTGATAAGAATAATATGTTTAAATGTAGATTTAATCATGTCACTCTCTTTTTCAAAACACTGGAACAAAATAATAAACATGGCCTATGAGGTTGTACATGATTGAACTCTTGCCTACATTACCAGCTTAATTTTTTCTACTCTGCTCAGCATTTGCATTCTCATCATTTTCTCTAGAGTTCATGCTTCTCCCTACCTTGGAATCTTCAGAGGTAGTTCTTTCATTCGTGCTTCTGCAATCAACTACACATCAGCTAGTTGTCTCTGCTTCAGCTGGTTATTTGGTTGTCAGCTGGGTATCTCAGCTCTCCTCCACAATCTCTTGCAGGCTATCCTTGTTCTATGGGCTTGTTCTGTGGCAGAGACAGGACCGAAAACAAGCCACAGGATGAAACCAAGCTCAAGGAGTGGAGAAATAGAACAACCACTGTTAGATGGGAGAAACTGCTGAATCACATTACAAACAATGCATGGATATAGGTTACCGTTATCTGGGGCCATCAATACAATGAATTGACACAGCAGCCAAATAGCAGAAAGAAATGTCAAATTTTTTCTCACCTTTAGATTAAAGTATAGGATATTGGTGGATGCAAATATAAATACATTAATATATACTTAATTGAGTATTGGAAGATATTTGTATCTCAAAACTTCTCCAAAGTAGTAGAAAAGTTTCCCTAATGATAAGGATAGAGGCTCTAGGAAAGTTTGGAATTAATATTTGGGAAGTGCAAAATGGCACTTGTTTTATCTTTAGGATTACGATAGTGATGGAATTTACCTGGGCCTTGAAAAAAGTACTCTAAACACCAGGGAAGTTTCAGGAGCAGTGCAGGAAGAATAAAACAACGAATAGAAGAGCTGATTTTTAGAGCAGGAGAAAGTCTTCAAGCGTTCCATATGTAGGTGATTTCTTCTGTGTCTCTTTATGCTCCAAAATTCACACATCTCTATTTTAAATAGTAGCACCAGGTACCTATCTTAATAGTATTTATTAAGGCTGAAACTTTACATTACTTTGTGTGGGTTTCTACACAGAGAGCAGAGGTTGCCTGCAATTTTTGCACTTCTTTGAGTATAAATATTTTATACATGAAGAGGATATATATTTGAATATATTATATGAAAAATAAATAATCTTATCACTCTGCTTAAGAAATACAACATTACTAGTTTATTGAAGCCCTATGCACACCTCTCACTCAGTGCGTCCTCTTTCTCCCACCACTTATTGTTCACAGGTATTATTTTCTACCATTGTGATTTTAGGACATACACATGTATTGGCAAATAAATAGTATTTAGTTTTATGTTATTGGACTTTACATAAACTACTCATTTTTTTAACATCTTTATTGGAGTATAATTGCTTTACAATGGTGTGTTAGTTTCTGCTTTATAACAAAGTGAATCAGCTATACATACACATATATCCCCATATCTCCTCCCTCTTTCGTTTCCCTCCTACCCTCCCTATCCCAACCCTCTAGGTGGTCACAAAGCAGGGAGCTGATCTCCCTGTGCTATGCGGCTGCTTCCCACTAGCTATCTATTTTACATTTGGTAGTGTATATATGTCCATGCTACTCTCTCACTTCGTCCCAGCTTACCCTACACCCACCCCGTGTCCTCAAGTCCATTCTCTACTTCTGCGTCTTTATTCCTGTACTGCCCCTAGGCTCGTCAAAACCTTTTTTTTTTTTCTTTTTCTTTTTAGATTCCATATATATGGGTTAGCATACGGTATTTGTCTTTCTCTTTCTGACTTACTTCACTCTGTATGACAGACTCTAGGTCCATCCACCTCACTACAAACAACTCAATTTCGTTTCTTTCTATGGCTGAGTAATATTCCATTGTATATATGTGCCACATCTTCTGTATCCATTCATCTGTCAAGGGACACTTAGGTTGCTGCCGTGTCCTGGCTATTGTAAATAGAGCTGCAATGAACATTTTGGTACATGACTCTTTTTGAATTATGGTTTTCTCAGGGTATATGCCCAGTAGTGGCATTGCTGGGTTGTATGGTAGTTCTATTTGTAGTTTTTTAAGGAACCTCCATACTGTTCTCCATAGTGGCTGTACCAATTTACATTCCCACCAACAGTGCAAGAGTGTTCCCTTTTCTCCACACCCTCTCCAGCATTTATTGTTTCTAGATTTTTTGATGATGGCGATTCTGACTGGTGTGAGGTGATACCTCATTGCAGTTTTGATTTGCATTTCTCTAATGATTAGTGATGTTGAGCGTCCTTTCATGTGTTTCTTGGCAATCTGTATATCTTCTTTAGAGAAATGTCTATTTAGGTCTTCTGCCCATTTTTGGACTGGGTTGTTTGATTTTTTGGTATTGAGCTACATGAGCTGTTTGTATATTTTGGAGATTAATCCTTTGTCAGTTGCTTCGTTTGTAAATATTTTCTCCCATCCTGAGGGTTGTCTTTTCAGCTTGTTTATGGTTTCCTTTGCTGTGCAAAAGCTTTTAAGTTTCATTAGGTCCCATTTGTTTATTGTTGTTTTTATTTCCACTTCTCTAGGAGCAAAAAGGATCTTGCTGTGATTTATGTCAAAGAGAAATCACTCATTTTTAACACTGCATAGCATACTAGTATTTGTGTAGATGTATATGAAGTCTCATACATATAATTTTATGTGTTCCTCTGTCAATGGCTATTTGGATATTTAGATTGTTTCCAGGCTTTTTGCTCTTATAAATAATACAGATGTACTCATTCATATCTTCTGGCATACATGTGCTACATGTGCAAGAATTTCTCCTAGGATTATAGCTAGCAAATGAATTTCACATGTTTAACATTACTAAACAATGCCAAATTGTTTCCCAGAAGTAGTCTTAAAGAAACAAATTCTCATCAGAAGTGTATAAAACTTGACCTTTTTCCACCAATACTTAGTTTTATTAGACTTCTTAATTTTTGTCACAAGGTTAGGGATAAAATAGTATCTCATTGTAGTTTTAATATGTGTTTCCACGGTTATTAATGAGGTTGAGGGTCTTTTCTTATGTTTACTGGTTCACATGTTTCATATGTTCAATATTTCATGAGTGTTTATGTGCTATTTTTTCCCACTGTTTTATCTCTACCCTGTATCATTTTGTTTTGTTTTCCTATTGCATAAATTAGATGATTTTTGGTAAGGTAAGTTCTGCTAGCAATTTATTTATTTGCAAATATCTTTCTTTGATCTTCTTTTAGAAAGTTTGTTGCCTAACGTACACAATTTTTGTTGACAATAACCTCTGGTGATGGTCAATTTTATGTGTCAACTTGACTGGACCTAGATGCCTAAATAACTGGTAAAACATTATTTCTGGCTGTGTTTGTGAGTTTAGCATTTGAATCAGTAGACTGAGTAAAGATCCCTCTCGTGAATGTGAGCAAGCATAATCCAATCCTTTGAGGGCCTAAATAGAACAAAAAGGTGGGGGAAGGGTGACTTTGCTCTCTGCTTGATCTGGGACATCCAGCTTCTTCTGCCGTCAGACGTATGTGTTTCTGGTTCTCGTGTTTCCAGACTCAGATGGGGGCTTATACCATAGAAGTCCCAATTCTCAGGTCTTCTGACTCGGACTGAATCACACCACTGATTTCTCTGGTTCCAGCTTGCAGACAGCAAGCAGATCATGGGACTTCTAAACTTCCGTCACTGTGTTAGTCAATTCCTATAATACATCCTTTTATATACATGTCTATATGTCCTATTGATTCTGTTTCACTAGAGAATTCTGACGAAAACACTTCTCCATAACATACAGTTTCTACTGGCATTTTTTTATAAAAAGATTTTTTTGATGTGGACCATTTTTAATGTCTTTATTGAATTTGTTACAATACTGCTTTTGTTTTATGTTTTGGTTATAGGTCATGTGGGATCTTAGCTCCCCGACCAGGGATTGAGCCTGCACCCCATGGATTGGAAGGTGAAGTCCAACCACTGGACCACCAGGGAAGTTCCTCTACTGGCTTTTAATGTTCAATTTCAGCCTGATTGTCACTCCTTTATAAATGACGTTTCTTTTATTTTTGGCGACTCTTATAGTGAGTCCTTGTCTTTGCTGTTCTGTGCTTTCACTGTGTTGTGACTACGGATTTCTATGTATTTAAACTGTTTAGCTCATAAGATGGTTTTTGAATTTGAATTTGTACCTTTCATGAACTCACAAAAAAATGTTATCATTGTTTCTTCCCCTTTTTCTCTAGTCTCCTTTTAGAGCTCCAATTATGCATGTGTTCAGTCTTCTTGTTCTCTTTTTGTATGTCACTTAAGCTGTTTTTCTAGGTTCCTATATCCTAGCATCTCTGTGCTGCATTTACTTATTTTATTATTAATTTATGCATAATAATTTATTATCATCAGTTATAATCTATCTTTTAGCTTATGATTTAGCTTTTATGCTATATCTTATATTTAACCCATCAACTGAGGTATTCATTTAAATTATTAAATTTTTCAGTTCTAGAAAATTATGCTCTATGTTCCCACACATTTCCCAATCCCCATGGTGTAAGTCACTTCCTAGAAGAATATCAGATAAGTTTGTTTGCTACCCTTCAGCTGTTCCTCAGCCTTAGCCAAAAAGAGGACCATATATTGTGATGACAGAACCATGACCTTTAATCCACCTGGATATCTAAGTTGCTGCATAGAAGACAGTTACCACAGAGAGTCCCTGGTGCTTGGTCAACCTTGAAGGACTAAAAGTAACAGTTGTTACCTGTGACTCATTTACTTTGCAAAAGAAAGTTTGTACCTCTTAATCTCCCTCACTTGTTTGTATTTTCCCCCCAAATCCCTCTCCTCTGAAAATTACAGTGTGGGAAATATATTTAATAATTATGTAATATCTTTGTATGGTGATAGATGGTAACTAGACTAGTCCTGGTGATCATTTTGTAATGTACACAAATATTGAATTACTGTGTTATGTAACAGGAACTAACATACTATTGTAGGTAAATTATACTTCAAAACAAACAAACAAACAAACAAAACTCATAGAAAAATAGATCAGATCTGTGCTTACCAGAGTCAGGGGATGGGGAGAGGGGGAATTGGAAGAAGGCAGTCAAAAAGTGCAAACTTCCATTTATACCATAAATAAGTACTAGGGGTGTAATGTACAACATGATAAATATACTTAATACTGCTGTATGTTATATATGAAAGTTGTTAAGATAGTAAATCCTAAGAGTTCTCATCACAAGGAAAAATAATTTTTTTTCTATTTCTTTAATTTTGTATCTATATAAGATGATGGATGTTCACTAAACTTATTGTGGTAATTATTTCATGATGTATGTAAGTTAAACAATTTTTCTGTACACCTAAGCTTATAAAGTGCTATATGTCAATTATATCTCAATGAACTAGAAGAAAAAATTAATAAAAATAAAATAAATTTTGAAAGTTATCTTAGTTGTCACTGTTGAATTTTGCCATGACACAGCCTGGCTTATCCTAATACAAATTTTGAATTAATTCTTTTTCAATTGTATTTGTTTATTTTTTATATCCTCTTATCCTTTGGAAACTTTTTAAAATATATATATTTTATCCTGTCTTATTTTATGTTCTGTAAGCAATAATTTCAATGCCTGATGTTCTTGGGATTTAAATTTGTTGGTTGTTTTTTTTCTCCTGTATATATTTGAAATTTTGTGGGGGTTTTTGGTTGTATGTTCATATTTGATTGAATTAGTCTGTGGAGGAATATTAGGGACCTGATATAAGGATGATTCCCTACAGAGAGGATTTTTACAGACTTCTGCTGCAAGTCATCTCAACAAACTAGGATTAGTGTGATTTAATCTCTCAGCCTCTTCCGGTTTCCCTGACCGGTAGTATAAAACAGGTAGTATAAAGTAGAACTCTACACTGGTGTAAGGTGAGCAAAAGACACACATTCTAAAGATCCACTTTATCCCCTGGTCAGCAGCTGTGGCCAAAACAGACAGATTTTCACAACCTTTTCCATTTCTGGTCAGTAGTTTTTTTTCATCATGCTCTTTCATTAAGGGTATATCTCTTTGGAGAAACAATTTTAAGAAAATTCTTCTGCCTGACTTTCTCTACTTCCATAGGCCCAAACCTAATATCCTCATCCCAATTTAGCTATTCCCTAAAATTCCAGCTTGCTGTTTATCATGTTTTCCCTCTCTATGTCCCAAGAAATGCCCCAGATTTCATACTGGCTTGCAATTTTGATTTCAGCTTTTAAATCCTTCTGTGTTATTGGGAAAAAAGGAGGTATTATACTTAAATGTTTCCTTTAGTTTCTTGAGAACTCAGCTATGAATTTAAAAATATTTTAGCCTAGTTCATGCCTATACATTTTTCAAAGGAGGAACTTAAAAGACATAAAACTATGTACTATGTTTTTACATACAGCCATATTCCCACCATTTTGTACTGCATGAACACAAAACTATTTATTTAATAAATGTTATAGAATTGCTCAGATAGAAGCAAAAAACCAACAAAAATAGGACAAACTAAGTATTTTTTAAATTTCTAAATGCTTTAAACATATAGAAAAATAAAGAGAATGATATAAAACAAACAGCCAAGTTCTGACAACCTGGATATTATAAATGTTGATATTCTTGTATACATGCTTCAATTTCTTTTAGAGTAATACAATGTTGCCAAAACAAATAACTTCCAGTTAGAGCTAACTGAAGAGTAGAGGATTTATTTATGCATTCTTTCAATTAACATACATTGACTCAAAATTAAATATCACATACAATGCTTAGCACGGAGATTTAAATCACTTATGTTTAGGTCAATAATGGAAGTATGCCTTTCAAAATAAAATTTTACTGTGGCTGTGTTATTGATGATTCAGTCTTGTTCCATAAACATTTATTGAACACCTAGGAAAAATCTAGCAGTGAAATTAAAGAAGGGGAAGAAAATGCTCTAATTATGAGAAAACTTCTTTATTCCTTACTGACACTGTCTAAAAAAATTAATTCATCTATATATGCTATTCCCTGTCTTTTACCTCTATCTGGATTATTTATTAATCCTTGACAAAAAAAATCAATATATTGTGAATTCATTTATATACATTCAATATTAGTGAGATAAAATACAATGATGAAAGTACTATTGCACAAAGAAGTACCAGATAGAACTATTATAGATCCTTAGAGATGAGCTATGCCTCTCTCATTTCCTGTACTTTACTGTACAAGTAGATATAATACTATTTCTTCCATTATGAATTGAAATATTCTTAATTTGTTGAAGAATTTCAATAAAGCCAATGAAAAGAATTATTAATCCCCTTAGATAGTAGTGGGAAATGCAATGTAATTGGTAAGCTTCATATCAGAGTTCTTGGAATTTCTCCAACTGCATTTGCAATTGGTCATTTTAATTACATGGTCCATTAGTTGAAATCTGCATTACTAAAGTCCCATGTACAATTCTTGCCAACTCTGATCCATTCATTGTAAGGTCAAAGTTTCCTTGCTCATTGCAAATGAAACTAGGTATTAAGTAAAAGTATTTCGAGCTTGTTAAATATACAACCTCAAGTTAGACACCATATCACATACAGAAAATAACTACGGTTCTAGAGACAATGCCTCCAATACTTCCAGCTTTTTATGATGTAAGGTAGTTCTGCAAAAGATCTGGGCACATTCAAAAAATTTTAAGAGAGTATCAATCTTTGAGCTTCTACTTTCTGTGCCTTATAGGTATAATTAATTACAAACTTGACACAAATGTCTCAGTCTAACTGATAATAATCATGAGTATATTTGTAAATAAAAAATAGATTCACTTATCACTGCCAGCAAGTATTCAGTCCGGAAGTATCCATGGAACCTTAACCAAGGCTACCTTGTAATGTTTCTTTTAGTACAGTCCCTGCTCAGAAGTGCTTAGACAACCAACTAAAATTGAATGGATCTATTCAATATTCAACCTTGCACTCAGTAAAATATTAACTCTTTTTTTTTGATTATCTACAATATGCTCCATTCTGGTATATCAATATTAATAAAATATACTCATTTTCTTCAAGACACTTGTGACCTAGTCCATTCTATGTAAATTTTTCAAAAAGGTACAGATTTACAAAAGTATGTACTTTTCTAGCACAGAGATCTCATTTCTCCATTTTCTTCCAAAGGATGCCATGGAAAACTCATTCGGATTCCTGACTAACATTTGAAAACTATATCTATACATTTCTTGAATACCATTGATCTAATTTATTGAAATATTGAGCCTAACCTAGAATATAGTATATGATGAATTTAGGCTAGCATTGTTCTAAATCTTAAATATTCTTGCAAATCAGCTATATGATAAGCCATTGTAGAATTTTGCCCAGTGCTGAAGGCATACTTACTGATTTACATTCCAGCCTCCAGTTTTGCCTCGATAAAAATGGGGACAGTAGGTGCCTGTCTCTTGTCTTCTTGCATCTTCTTTTTTCTTCTTTTTTTTTTTAGTTTCCCTGAATCTTTGGAGATCACAGAAAATTTCATTTTCTTTTTCATTTGAATCATTTGCAATTGTGGAGTCTGATGTTCCTTTTTGGAGGCTCCTAGGTTTCTTAACTCATCCTCCCTTTTAGAGGGTCAAGCAGTGGGATCAAATCTGTTATGGTGGAAGCTTGGAGATGATATGACTTAAGTCCAATCAACTTATACAAACCCAGCTGTCTGGAAATGTAAATAAAACAGTTTCCTGGAAGGGACTGTGTAGATAGGATGAGCTCTATAGAGTTCAATCTAGTTTCTAATCCTATTAGTCCCAGGGGATACACATAAAAAGGACCATTAAAGTGGTACAGATGTGTTCTGTGATTGTGATTGCACACCAACCTCTGACAATGCCTACCTCCTTATGGTCAGTGAAGAAACAACTAGTGTCAGGGAGTTTCAGCGGTGGTAGCAAAGATGAAGGGAACAGCACTGCACTTTGTATATTTCTTAAATTGTAGCTGAGTGTCACCGAGTGTTATTGAAATAGGTTAGAGGGAATTGGAACAACCTTCTTCCACCTTGGAAGCTAAAAGGTAAGTCAGAGGTGCCAGAAGTAGTCATTTTAAAGATACTGCCAAAGAGCAATGGGATGATGATGATGATGATGATGATGATAATGATTATCTAGTACCAGGACCATTTACCCAGGCTTATGTTGTCTGGGAACTACTTCCCACCGAATATTTTAAACTTGCCTTTTATAGTATTTTGGGCACATGTCTCACTATGACGAGCATTTCCATTCACTAACAATTGGAAATTTTAAGGTGACACAGCCCTTCCCACAAGGTCTCCATTATTCTCATACTAAAAAACAATTTTCTCGGACTTCCCTGGTGGTGCAGTGGTTAAGAATCCTCCTGCCAATGCAGGGGACACTGGGTTCGAGCCTTAGTCAGGGAAGATCCCACATGCTGTGGAGCCCATGTGCCACAACTACTGATCCTACGCTCTAGAGACTGTGAGCCACAACTACTGAGCCCACATGCCACAACTACTGAAGCCCACATGCCTAGAGCCTGTGCTCCACAACAAGAGAAGCCACCGCAATGAGAAGCCTGCACACCACAACGAACAGTAGCTCCCACTTGACGCAACTAGAAAAAGCCCACGCGCAGCAATGAAAACCCAACACAGCCAAAACTAAATAAATAAATACATCAATTTATTTTAAAATGTATACTTTTTTTCCTTTGTTTTAAAAGTTATTTTGACAGTGGGTCCCATCATTCTACTTCTCCCTGTTTAAACATGAATAGGAATTGCAGCAGCTATCTGAAAAGTTGAATTTTCAGGAAAAGAAGTAAACATTATTTGAGTATTTGCTATGGTCTAAGTACCTATGTTTTATATTTTCACATGTTAACATATTTAATCTTTCAGTACCTCAAATTTCACATTTTGAATATACTGATTCACTTCCCTATGGGAAGTTTCTATTCTTGCCTCCTTGACCAGGACTCAGTTCTTCTCCTCATTCACTACCATTCTAAAAAATCTCTAATAAATTCTTCTCAGATATAGGTATTTTATTAAAGATTATTAAAGGTATTAGTCGAAGGGCTTTCATAACTCAGGGCATAAACCTTTACTTCCAAGTTCCTGTTTTCAAGTTAGGTCCACAGCATCCAGTTGCTCTCTCTTTTAAAGTCTCCCCTTGATACTTCTCTTGCCCCATCTTCCAACATGTTCCAGTTCTACCTTGGCCCCTTTACAACTTTTTTTTTCAGATGTGGATTAATTTATCTCCTCCAATCTATCACATCCCACAGTCATAATTTATACTGTCTTCAAGTCGACAAAAGGGCAGCAAATAAAAGATCCTCCAATTTATCTTGATCCATCCTCCTTAAAAAATGACTATAAAATTATTGCATCACATTTTTTTCTATTACATATTTAACACTTTTCAAATGCCTTTTATGTGCAAGACTTCATGTGAAGCATTAGGGAGATAGAAAGAACTAACATACAGTCACTAAAAAGTTGCTTTCCACCTATAAATGCACTTACAGATAAATGTATAACCAGGTGAATAGGACGTAGAAGGACATATATTCAAGTGATACAAAGAGATAATTAAGATTTAAAAGATGAGAGATGAGGGTTCAAATAAGATGCCAGTCAGCTACAGAGTTCCAAACTGAAAGTTTGGTCAATGAAGTTGCCCCAATTCTAGGTAGAAATAATATTTGAGGTCTTAAGCTCAAAGAGCATGCCTAATGGAAGGAGACAATGCTGAGTCTTGCACCATCAAGCTCACCTGTAAGGTGTTCCTTGTGTTCCACTGTAGTACCCAGCACAATCTCTCTTGGTCTCAAATCCACGCTTTGCTCCCATACCGTGTCCAGTCTCACTATTCCAGGTCCCTTTTGTAACTATCTCATCCTCACTACTTCCTCCATTTTAATCCTCTTATCAGGTCATTCCCAATGTTTTCCATAAAAATATTTTACAGATTTCCCCCATCCAGATTTTGAAGTTTCATTTTGAAAAGGTCTGGATAAATATCTCTTGATAAAGATGCAGTTCATCCTCAGGAAAACAAACAAACAAACAAAAAAACCCCTCTTGCAATATTTTAAGCCACGATCAAAAAGAGGCAAAATTTATACTTCAATAAAGTATATATAACCAGTCATCTTTTCCCACATTCTCCCTTCTCTTCCAAAACCCCACGCTTAATGAGAAAGAATGGAGAAAAATGCCTCCCCAATTTCCAATTCCTTCCTTATTTCCTGAAGTAACAGATATAACATAGACTTTAGTATCTCCTGATCCCTTACTCACCTTACACTTTTATATGTCATTGTATTCATTCAACAAGTATATAAACAAGTCTTTGATAGTCCAGTATTCTGGAAATACTGAATATAAAAGATAATCTCAATGAACCTAAGTGGGAAAGGCCATGAAGTATGATGACTAGTGTGGATAATGTTGTCCTTGGGTTGCTATAAAGTAGATGCCTGCAGAACAGGCATCTACTTCTCAATTCTGTAGTGGAAGACGTGTGTGGCGGAAGCAGATAGAGAAAAGGCCTCCAAGAGTACTTAAGACTTGAGCTACCACTATTGCAATTGGTAGTACTATCACCTATCAAAGTGTTTAAACTGGAAGCCAAGAACTCAGCCACTCCAACTTTTTCCTCAACATTTCCCTTAACGAGTTCTCTTGACGCTACCTCTTGCCTCCTTAATATCATTCAAAATTTTCCAATTTTCTCCCTATCTTAGTTACACTCCAATCTTTCTCTGGAATCTCTGCCACTATCTTAGTTATACTCCTGTCATTCTCTAGAATCTTAAAATAGCATCCTGATTGCAGAACCATTTCTCTCCAATCTTGTACTCACTATTTTTTGCGGTATGCGGGCCTCTCGGGCCTCTCACTGCTGTGGCCTCTCCCGTTGCGGAGCACAGACTCCGGACGCGCAGGCTCAGCGGCCATGGCTCACGGGCCCAGCCGCTCCGCGGCATGTGGGATCTTCCCATTCCGGAGCACGAACCCGTGTCCCCTGCATCGGCAGGAGGACTCTCAACCACCGCGCCACCAGGGAAGCCCCTTATACTCACTCTTTATTATTGGTTTTACTTTGCTAAAATTCAAGACCTAAAACTCCTCAGTGGTTGTCAAATGCCCTGTAAATTTCAAACCTCTCAACGTGTCTCAACCTATTCCTTTGAAGACACACAGTATAGTGATGAAGAACATGGAATCTAGAGCTTCAGTTTGAATTCTGTCATCTAATAGATGGGGGTCTTAAGCAGATACATAATTTCTCTAAGTCTCCAAATTCTCACTTTTGAAATGGGGATATCTCTTCATATGATTATGGTGAAGACTAAATAAGGTAAATCCTCTAATGTTCTTAGGATACCTCCTGGCACATAGTAATAGAAAAGAATACTAGCTGTAATTATTGTCTGTCCAATTTCATCTTCACTACTAATTCCCTTTCTATGCTTGTATATGACAAATCTCCTCCCTGTTCCTCTGAGTCACCGTATTTTCTCATCTATGTGTCTTTCATATGCTTCTTTCTCTACCTAGATCTCCTTTCCAAGCCTCCTCCAAACTGTCTAATACCACCTCATCTTTCAGGTCTCATTGTTGATGTCATTTTCTGTCTCCAATTCCCTAGTGCTGAGTTAAATGCTTTTCCTTTTGGTTTCCACCACTCCCTTACATACTTTATCCTAGTACTAATCACTCTGTTCTCCTTCATTGACTTATAAATTCCTTAAGGGCTTATTCCCCTAATACCTAACACTTCCAGTGGCTTATATAGGTATAGCAGTTTTGGGGAGCAATCCATGTAATTTTCAATTGCATATGCAAATTGATCTGATCAGGAACTACATCATTATTCATCATTATTATTATTTCCAGAATATTCAAGCTTTATAAACTGTGCTTTCTATAATACTTTTTTCTTTATGTCAGGGTCTGTGTCTCATTCATTTTTACTTCCATTCCTCATTGTTAGCAACTAGAGGAGTGTCTTCTATAGAATAAATATTCAGATGTGTTAATTAAGTGTAAAGGCAGCAAAATAACTTTAAATTACACAACTTAATGAAGCATGGAAAAATCAGTTTGGGACCCAATATACTTTTCTACAAATGAATGCCACTAGGTCTTATGTCTTTAATCTTGGTGGTTTATATTATTTTAAAGTGAACATTAAAACAACAAAAACAGAAAAACCTAATGGATACAGCATTATTCAAAGAGAAATTTTGAAAGGAAGAAAATCTGAGGATTAAGGTCCTTAATATTCATTTCTGACAGCCTACGTTCAAGTTTAGGTTGTCTGGTCAACATTTAGGTCTGGCTTGTAGCTTCCAAATCATGGTGTGTCGTGTTCTAAGTCAATTCCCTAGAAGAGATTTAGGGATAACTTTTCCACAGGTTTTCTCATTTAAATATGCATTTAGCTCTTTGCCCACATCACCCCCAACTGCTCATAAAAAATGAATAATGGAACACACATGTGCCAACTTGTGATTCGTTTCAGCCTTTTGCAGGTGCAAATGCAAGTTTTAAGGTGCAAAGTGGAGCCACAAATGTTGTGGGCCTGTCCAGCTGAAATTCTAGACTTAATCACATCTAAATAACTCCTCAGGTGATGCAATCACAAGATTTTGCTCACAAAAAGGGTGTAATAAATATTGTAGATTGAACTGGTGTATATTAACAGATGAGGCTGCATTATTTAGAGAAAATGAAATCCAGCTGATTTTCACCAATCTGGTATTTTCTAAAGCATTCTTTTCCTGTATGAACCCCAAATTCACCTTGAGTGTGTTTCAAAGCAACTTCGACCAAATATAATAGGAAATAAAGTACTTTTATTTGTATACATAACTGATTCAGGGATTTACATTGACAGATAACTCCAATCTACTATAACTACTACATATCCTTGCAGCTGGAGTAGTTCTAGCAGACGAACTAAGTCAACACTCTGTTACAAACAGTAATAGAGGGGCTCACTGGTGCAGATAATCCTAAACAGCAGAAAATCCCCGAATCATTTATTTTCAGCTTGGATATGCATTTAAGAATTTTTATCAGCAGACATCCATTCTTAATTTCATGTTCCTTAGATTAAGGTTCTGTGAATTATACACCTTACTAATGATTAAATTGTCACATACCTTTCATTAGTCAATATATACAAGAGTGTGTCCCTTGCCAGTGAAGATGATATAGGTAACAGAGCTGTTTGAAGATGGAGAATAGAATATTGTTTTCCGATGAGAGAAATATCTCTGTAGCCACTCTCTTGTGGCCAGATTTCCATGAAGTTTATTTTATTTTATTTTTTTAATATCTTTATGGGAGTATAATTGCTTTACAATGGTGTGTTAGTTTCTGCTTTATAACAAAGTGAGTCAGCTATACATATACATATATCCCCATATCTCCTCCCTCTTGCATCTCCCTCCCACTCCTCTATTTACAATAGCCAGGACATGGAAGCAACCTAAGTGTCCATCGACAGATGAATGGATAAAGAAGATGTGGCACATATAGACAACGGAATATTACTCTTCCATGAAGTTTATTAAACACGGTATGCTCTGCAGCTTCTGATGCCCAGCTATACTTTGCTATTTTGCTTGAGTAAGGAGGATACATTTCACTCTACTCTGACAGAAAAAAGAAGTACAGCTTCCTTGTTTCTTTATGCACTAGAGAAACCCAGGTTATAAAGAACATACACACACACACTTGCTTTCATTTCAACAATGTAAATATAAAATTGTATCATAACAATGGGAATATGTTATTTTAAAAGCAACAGATGTGAACATATCATTGTCCCAGGGAGTATAATAGAAAGGAGAATTTTCCAGCGTTCTTTGTTTTGAAAAATATAGTGATACTGGGAGAGAGTTCAAAAGTCAGGGAAGGAGAGAAAGGAGATTTCCCCGTTGGCTTCATGCTTAAATATATTTATCTCCTCTCATCAACCCTGAGGCAGAGAAGAATGAAAATTAAGCTCTGCCTTTACACTTTACTTCTGTTACAACACTTCTCAACCCAACCCTTCTTGCTCTGTTTATCCAAATCCTGACCATTTTTCAAAGTGCAGCTCAAATCCTGCTTCTCTTGTAAAGTATTCCCTGACAATTTCATCTGGAAGCAATTTTTCCTTCTTCTAAACTTCCACAAGACTTATTTTCCATACCACTCATTCATTACTTATTATTTACTGCCTGGTAGAGATGTAATATTTTCTGAATTGTTGCAGCTATTGTAGAGACTTTTTTTATCCTTTTATATAGACTACATCAACATAACTAAAAGGAAGCACATCTGTAATGCTTACAGTATGCCAGATACTGTTTTGAGAGCTTTAGAGATATTAAAAGCTCTAACTACTTTACGAATATTACATAGCTAATAATAGATATTTTACGTGCATATATGTATTTTTGTGTGTACCCAAGTACAATATATGTATGTATATGTGTGAGGTATATGTATATATGTATGTGCATATATGTATGTACTATATATGTATATGTGTGATTATATATGTATATATGTATGTGTGTATACTTATACATACACATATTAAATCTTGTTTTTCTCATGTGAATATCATATTGTAAAATTGAAATAAAACAATATTTATTCAGGAGTTTATTAAAAGACATCAATAAATTGTTAATAATTACAAATTTATTATTGAATTTATGTTATTTTTCTCATTTCTATAATAGATAAAGGTACAGACTGATAAACAACAAGAAACACAGTATATCTTAGTATTTTCCATCTTTGATGAAAATTTTAGAAGGGGAAAAACCCCATATATTATATTTAGAGTAATACAAAATTGGATTTTGTTTCTGAAATGAGGACCCTCTTATTTTTATTCAGCAGACAAAACATGTTGGTTTTATTTCTCTGAAGGAAAAAAATGTGTACACAAACAAAAACTACTTGACAATTACCTAAGAGTCCTCCTAGATTCTAGTCCAGCATCACCATCAACTAGCTCTAAGTATTAACCTTTCTGTTCCTTGGTTTCTTCATCTGGAGGTGAGGGGCACCAGTTCAATTAACAGTATTATCTCCATTTCAAATTTCAAAATCCATGTATGATTTTGTCCATATAGAAGACAGTCTATTCAAAAGGATTTTAAACCATATCTATCATTAGTTTCTACAGTTATACAACTTAATGTAATCCAATCAAAAATTTCCATTTCCAGAAGCTGATAAAGATGAAGTGATTAAAATAAAATTATAGGAATCTATCTATACCTACATTACCCTTTTGTAGGTGTAAATATTTCCTGAATTGACATCATGCTGAAGATAATGCAAATTATTTAGAGCAGACAAGCAGGAAAATGTCTTTTAAAGTGCTTGCCTCGGTGCTAAGTATATCCTTGGAAAAATCCCACATTTATTCTGGACTAATGGATACTCTACCTTTTTTAGGTGCCTTTTCAACATCCGACAGTGAACATATTGCTTTCTGTGCAGTTCAGTCAAATACAATCATACTTATACTGCTATTATTCCATGCTTCTGGATTATGTGGCTTTGAATTTGAAAGATATTTGTTAAAAACATGTTATGAAACAAATAGATGGCAAGAACATATCTCCATGCCTATATCAAAAGTCAGCCCACAGCAAAGAAGTCTTCAAACTCATTTTTCTTTTTTACATTTTTTGTTAAAATAACAGTGACTTATGAAAAAGGAACTAATTTTTTAAATTAGTAATGTTCTGTGTTGTGTTATTAACTAATCATCTGGAACTATAGATTATTTCCAATGAAACAGAAAATCCAGAGTGAGGGTCTAAGCTAGATGAACACTCTAAGAATATATATATATATATATATAATGCATACATAAATACATACATATGTATGCACATACATATATATTCTTAGTGTAATATATATAGTAGGATATATTATATTTCATTATATATTATATTCTTAGAATTTTGAATATATATATATATATACATATATATATATATACACACACACACAGACACCCCCAGACTTAATGATGATTCAACTTAAAATTTTTTGACTACTATGGTACAAAAGAAATACACATTCATTAGAAACCATAATTTGAATTTTGAATTTTGATCTTTTCTCAGCTATCATGCAATATGATATTCTTCTTCTAATGCTGGGCTGCCACAGGGAACCGCAGCTGTCAGTCAGCGAGGCGATCACAAGGTTAAACAACCAATACACTTAAAAACATTCTGTACCCATACAACCATTCTATTTTTCACTTTCAGTACACTAGTCAGTAAATTACATGAGATACTTAACAATTTATTATAAAATAGGCTTTGTGTTAGGTGAGTTTGCCCAAGCGTAGGCTAATGTTAAGTGTTCTGAGCACCTTAAAGGTAGGCTAGGCTAAGCTTTGATGGCCAGTAGGTTAGGTGTATTAAATGTATTTTCACCTTACAATATTTTCAACTTAACAATGGGTTTATCAGGATGTAACCCCATTCTAAGTCGAGGAAGATTTGTGTGTGTGTGTGTGTGTGTGTGTGTGTGTGTATAGAGAGAGAGGGTTCAAACAACCAGATATATGCATATATATATATATACACACACACACACATACATACACTTGGGCAAGCTGATCCTACTAAAGATTAATTTTAAAGAGAATTGCTATAAGCCTCATGTATATGGTGATTTACAGGCTAAGAGCTAACCCACACAACCCCCTAAAATGAAGTTATTCATTGAGGCTGTTGAGGGACAAAGCTACTCTCTTAGCTACCCAGTCACTACAGTGAATAGAGAAGGAACTTTACTTAAAAGGAAAACCTAGTTACGGGATAGTCTTCATCCAGAACAGTGACCCAAGGTAATGCTTCTCAGATTATCCTGTAACCCAAACTCAAGGATCTCAGGGATTTTAGGAAGTGAGAGAATATGTAAATTTACAAATGCAAGATTTGATAAGAAGCCAGGAGCAAAGAACTATTGTTTTTCACTAATTTCAGTAATCAATGTTCTATTTACTGTGGGGACTATAGGAGTAAAAAAAGGAAGAACAATACTCCTTACATAAAAGCAGAGGGAATTGTCTGAGCAAGCAGACTCAGAGGTCTTTGGGGAAGCATGGAAATACCTCATTTTACTAAGTTTGGCTGTGGGCAGAAGACAGAGATGCTATAGATGGAAGGTAAAAAAAACACTGCAAGAGGGTCCCAAATCCCACCGGAACTAGAAAGAAAAGATTGGGTGCTGTGTTATAATCTATTTTTGTGATGCTTTGCACTAACCCAAAAGATTATGAAAACTGAGGAAATAGAGTTAACATGTAAAAATCTTTATATTCCATAGATTGAAAGAGTCAATTGCAGGTTATAAATGTTGTGTAACAAAACATAATTTGCTCATTTTTTAAATAATTTGCTCATCTTAAAACGTGTTTTTGTTTTACATTTAGTAAGAAGAATTCCTTATATAACACTTTAAGTTTTTGCTTAACCAAAAGTCATTTTGTACTATTTTTATTTCCTAATATTCAAGGCCTTCAAGTTGTTACCTACCGTTAACATTAGTTATTTTTAGATATACTGGTATCTTCACTTTAGCTGGGTTACAAGTTTCTTTGAAAGGAAAAGAAACATATCTTACATTTATTTTATCCCCTCTCAGTGTGTAACAGAACCTAGAGTACAGGTTTGATCTATGGAGGTGCACACATAGCAGGGCATTCATTTGAATGCACACATTAAATATGTCTCATCCACCAATGAGAAATGTAAGACAACAGCTGAGACTGCTGCCATTAATCTTAAGTAAGATTTATTATGGTGTCAAATTAGATTCTAAATTTTGATTATCTAAGAAATTGGAAAATGAGTGAGATATCAACTCAAAGGGTACTTTTTTTTCTATTTTATGATGTATATTTCCTTTACAGTAGTCTTCTTATTGGCCATTTGCGAATCATGTATCTTTCAAAGTTATTCAGACACAAGTCTATTGTTATGATAAGATCTAGCAAATTTTTTTCATCAGCACCTTTTCCTGGCTGCAACTGAGGATATGAATTGGAAGAAGGGATAACGGGAAGGGGACAAAATAATTTGAGAAAAACGAGAGAAAACATCTTGTGTAGAGAAAAGTAGGAAAGTAACTATATACAGCTATACCAAAGCGGGCATACCCAAAACTGAGACCAGTTCCCCCAACCTTCCTTATATGCAAGGTTTAGCAAACTCGCCTGTCGTTTGCTAATTTTATTCATTTTTTTATTGCAATTCAGTAAGTAAATGGGAATTCAGAAAGTAATTTCCTACCCTTTGGTGCCATCATGAGGCCAAAACGACAAAGTACTGAGAAAAATAGATCTGCAGGGTAACCCAAGGTTTTGATATTTTCTTTTCATTCACAATGTAATTACCCAGAGAATGAAAATTTATTTCAGAAAGAAATATAATTACCTTTACTATAATTGAAACCTTCCAACCAACAAATCATAGCTCATATGTCTACATAGGTAGTTCATTGAGTGGAATAATAATGTACCTTAAATTTTTAAGCAACTGTGAAATCACAACTGTGAATTTAGAATTAATAAAATATTCATGTTTTGAAGTTACACAGCTATGACCCAAAGCTTTCAGAGTGTTTTAAACCAATCATAGCAATATCTTACCTTTATGTATTTATTTTTTTTACTCTATGGTGTTATAGGGTAGCATATAGGGTAGTATGATAAAGTACCTCATAAGTCTCCAACACAATATTATGATACTACAAGAAGAGAATATGCTATTTTAGGAATTGGACAAATGAAAGAATATGGCAAAGCAATGCTTTAGAAAGAATAGCTAATGAATATCTAAGAACTTCTTACCCAGATGAATCAAAGTACAAATCACTCTCAGGTGATTCAGTATTTGAAATCATCACCACAAAGTACACCTAAAATATTACAAAAAGATGTTTTATTAAAAGTCTCAACCAAATATATCTTGTTTTACTATTTGTGTTATATCTGTGTTATTAACCCTGGTTCATATTATGTCCATTCTTAGCCTAATTTTACAAGTACATCAATAGAGGTACAAAATATTCATTAATCATCTACTTTCTCAGTACATATAATTTTGTGTGTGTGAATTGTTAAAGTTTTCGCATATGATGTAAACATCGTCCCTAAATGATATCTGATGATGCCTAAATCTGATTTCTTCCCATTGGTCCTCAAAATTCCATCCACTTCACTCTCATTTTGCCCTTCATGGCATTTAGAAACTGAAAAGTCCCACAAATTTCAAGCGTAAGGTGTGGATTCTCTGTCTAAGGGATGGAAAGTTTCACTGTGCATATGTCTTGCTTAGCTCAGCTTTTCTTATTTACAAAAAAGCCACAGACAGACAAAAAATAAAACTGCTGAACTGGATTTTACCTGCTTTTGTTCATAGAGAGTCCTCTTCCCATCTTGTTCATACTTAACACGTTTATACAGTATTTCCATGTTTTCAGAATTACCGTCATATTTTCAGAAACACTGTCATCAACTTCAGTTATAATAAAGGTAGCCTGAGTTGCTTTCTTTTCTTTGTCTTGTTTCAGAGACAGATCTTATATGTGGAAATATAATAATTTGCTCTCATTTAAAGTCAGTGGTGATCTCCTTTTGTGACCCAGCCTCCAGCATTCTTTCAGTAAAATCACAGTGCTAATCCCAGCTTGGCTTTGGGCATATGTTGCCCTCATTTGGCCCCTGTAACATTGCTCAGGATGGATCATTATCTTTAACATTATCCCAGGGATGAAGAGAAGTTAAATCTTCCTCCACTGTAATAGCATCAAAGGCCCCTTTCACTGGCAAAAGTTACCAAAAAAGACATGGTTTCTGCCCTGATAAAATTCTGAAAGGCCCCCAGTCTGAGGGAGGAAGCTTGGGAGCCACCGTCATTCTATATGAAAAGGAGTACTCTGATCACCTGTAACCTCCTTGGTGCAGGACGAGACTATTCCTAGGTCAAACGTTATACAATACTCAAATATTTAAATGCCATCTCATCATAATTCTATTCATCTCACATGCTGAGATGCTATCTTTCCATTCCAAAGACATCATCTCTTGCTTTTACTTCATTATGTACTTTGGGGGAAGGGAAAGAAATTTAGGAAAGAACTGAGTATCTGATTCAGTTGGGATCTAAGAAAAGAGTCTAATTATAACAGAAAGTATTTAATACATAAAATTGGTTACACAGGTTATAGAGGGAACAGTAAAGAAACTCAGAGATTGTCAACAGCAGGGTGCCACTATTAATCCCTAAATAGAAGAGACAAATGAGTGAGACGTGTGGGAGAAGCCCAGGGATAGTGTCACCTGGCAGAAGTTGGAACTATATCACTCCTTTCCATAAGGAGTTGGAGCCATTTATGCTCCAGACATATATGTACACCTGAGGCTTTTCCTCCTTTTCTTCTCCTTCCTGCTGCCTTCCAATTTCTGGCCAATGTGCAAACTGACCATAAACCCTTCAACAAGGGAGCTTGAGGTACACAGCCTACATGATTCAGCCTGCCTGACACAGGGAGCAGAACAGAGGAACCGGGAAGAATGGGTCTGGGTCAAACTAACTCAGGACTGGCACAGAACCCTGGGTAAGGAGGAAAAAAAACATGTCGTTGGGTATTTGTTAGAAGAAAAAGAGAAAAACCTGAGAGTCTATAAATACCTAGCACATACCTCCCCTAGTTCACATATTCCCTTTTGTGTTAGCCATTATCGTTTTAAAATAATCCATGGTTGGTTTTTCCAATCAAAATACTTTCTGTTATTACAAAAAATGACACATAAATATTTTTTATTTCTTTGACATGTTGCAATTAAGAATAATATATAATTTATTAATATTATTTTCTCTTTTTAAAAGATAAACTATTCTTTCACTGGGCTTAAAATGGAGTCAGTGTAAAAATACTTTTCAACTAAATTAGCTTTCCATTTTATTCCCTGCTGCTAGTAATGAAAGCACATCTTCCAGCAGTGATGAAAGCACAATTTCTAATTGTTCACAACAAAGAGAGTTTGATTTTTTGATAAATTGGGAGCAGTCAAATGCAAAATCATAACTCTGAGGCTATTTTATTTCAATTGAATAATCTTTAAATGACATTATTTAAGAATTTTTGTCCCACTAATAATCATACTTGATTTTTAAAATTTTAATTAATAAATTTAGTAAATGTTTAGCCTAAGAAAACAGACCCATATTTCTAGCTCACTATTTCTATAACCTATTAACTAACTGTATAAAATATTCTGTTTTATTTCTACCATCAAAATAATCACTGATTTTGACTATTATCTTTTGATGGATTGATACTTCACATAATGCAATGTAAAACACATATCTAGCCTTACAAACATACATTCTAAATAGAGCCAATTCCAATTTCCTATTACAATTTTTTCAGTTTTTTTCATAATTCCTATGAAGTTTAAACTTAATATAAAGATTCAATTATTTTGGTAGTAATCTCTCTAATTTTCCCTCTAGACTATAAATTCATTAAATAGAAACCATAACAAAATTGTTTGCTTCCCTTTTCACAGCATGAATGAAATATCTCTTTCCTTTTAGCATGAAAAATCTGTAATATGGGCTCTCTGTAACATTCATTCTCCAATATATTCCTCTGTATGGCATACTTCCCTATTCTATACTTAAATTGTTTTTAACCCAACCTGAGGATAGTTAAGGAAGTGGGTTATGCTCTATTCTGACATTATCCATGGTAGTTAACATTTTAAGTTATAATAGGCAAATTATATTCTCTGACCTCAATACACAGCAGTTTGGGATCTGTCTTCCTCCCTTTTTTAAGTCACCATCCTTTTCTTATTCTCAATAGTACCTGTGTGCTTTTCACAGAGCTTCTTCATTGTTACCTAACTACCTAAGCTCCTTGTTTTTGATTGTTAACAACCTTGATAGTAACATAAACATCAGTAATCCTTTGGTTCCCCATAGACTTAAAAAACAAAATTTAATCTTGTTAAAATAGCATAAAAGCTCTTCATGATCTGGCTCCTATCTGCCTCATCTCTACTGTTCCCCTTTCACATTTTTACTTAAACATTATCAAATTGCATACTGCCCTCAAAATATGTCATAATAATTATATTGACCATGATGTTCCTTTTACCTGAATGACTATATCTCTACTAATTCTTGTGGATAACTTCTCATTCTTCAACACATGTAAGTTATCATTTCCTCTGGGAAGTCTTCTCTGGACCATTAACTCATCCCTCCTTAGACTACCAGACAGTATGATGATTACTCATTCAGATGTAAAGTTTTCCAGTGAGCAGCATAAAGGCACAGACAATGTGCTTATCATTGTTCCTATGCTGCATAGGTGCTCAACAAACCTTCTCATGAATTAACTATGAAATTTGTTTTGTAAGCTCCTAAAACATAGTGCATTTTAATTTAAAAAGATTTAACACATATTAAATGCATTTTATAATGGCTTTTGATAGGTCTGATCCTGAAAGTTTACTAAATAAGAAATTACTGTATCAGTAGTCTAGAAAAAAATGGAATTACAAAGTCTCAGCAATTTAGCAATAATGCCTAAGCCAAACATAAACTGCCACCTTTGACGCTATGGATTTTTATGCTCTTTTCCTAGTTGAAATGTGAATATGAGCCATTTTAAAAAGACCAGTACATAAGCAAGGAAACCCTAACCAACTTGCATCTGACATACTGGAATTATTGAGCTGATAAGAATCTGAGAGACACATGATTCTCTCCAAATCAAGGAATCTTCATTACTATGATAGATCTTCATCACCCCTCACTGAATATTTCCTATAGCAGCCAGCTCACTCCTTTGTCAGTTCCAATTGTTAAAGACATTTCTTCCTTATACATAACTTAATTCTACCCCGTATGAAGTCCCACATCTGTTTGCCCCTCAGTAACTACCAAGAGGTCAATAATTTTCATCTGATTTTTCACATCTTTGAAGTTAGCCTCATGCATTCTTGTTTCCAGAAGAGGATTCTTCTAGAATTAGGGGGCACCCCAATTGGTTTCCAGGATCTTTTGGGGATCATCTGTGCCTTTCCTAGACAGATGTAGTTTACAAATCATCACTGTTTTCTGTAAATAATTAGATCATAACTTTTGAGCATTTAATAATCTGAGCCCAGGCATAACTCTCCCCACACCCCAAATCCCGCTGAAATAAGCCACAGAGTATATAGCGAGCAAATTATCATCATCAAAAATTACATGATGATAGAGTACCATTAACATGCTAGAAAATTGGAGGAAATTCTAGATAAAATGTCCAAGAGACAAAAAATGAACATCGGTTCTTGATTCATTTTGCTTTGTAGATTTTGAGGAATTGCAACACACATCCGCCATCTCGACTTCATGTAAATTTCATAAGGTTGTCACCCACAGGATCTTACTCTCCAGTGAGAGAGCTATACACATGGCCTAATGTCAGTGAGACCAACTTTCCCAAGAATATGAACTGTAAGTAACTAGGAGGTTTTAGATGGAGGTGACTGATGGTGTTTTCTAGTGGCAGCACTTCAAAAAGAAAACCATATTAACAACCTAAATGCCTCTCAAGTGATGAATGAATAAATAAAATGTGGTATATCTACAAAACAAAATATTATTCAGCCATATAAAGGAATGAAACTGTGAAACATGCTCAAGCACGGATGAAACTTGAACACATTATGCTAAGTGAAAGAAGCAAAACACAAAAGATTATGCATATTGTATGATTCCATTTATATGATGTAAACAGAATATGCCAAGCCATAAAGTGGAAAGCAGATTAGTGGTTGGCAAGAGCTGGTGGGGAGAGGAAGTAAGAGGGGTAACTGCTGAAGGTGAGGGGCTTCCTCTGGGATGATGTTCTGAAACTAGGTAGCAGTGATGGTTGCAAAACAATGTGAATGCCACTGGCTTGTACGCTTTAAAACAGTGAAGTTTATATATATGTGTGTGTGTATATATATATTATATATACACACATGTATAACTTTATATATAATTACCACATTAAAAGAATACAACCATTAATTTCTTGTTCTGAAATCCCAAACCCTGGTCTCTGTCTTTCCTAAGACTTCATTATGGTTATTTGGCTTTTCCTTCTATTTCATGAGTTAGTAATTTTCTAACAAGTTTCTTTCTACCTATGTTTTCTATAATCAATTTTTGTTACTTTCAAACAAAAAACAAACCAATCCTCGCATCTGTTATTAAGAGTGTAAAGTAGCACAACTTTTGGAGATCAGTTTGGCAATATTGTAAAATATATAGTATCCAGTATAGCTGTACCTAAATATCTATCAGTGGAGTAGGAACAAATAAACTGTGATATAGTTACATGAAAGGATATTGTACTGAAGTTAAAATAAATGAATTAGAGCTACATATGTCAATCTGTATCAATCATAAAAAAAAACACCACAAATAATTTATATATATATATATAAATTATATATATATATATGACATTTATATTATATATATATGACATTCACATAAAGTTGTAAAACACACAAAAGAGTATTATAGTTTCATTTCTTCATTCATATACAGAAAAAAAATTTTAAACACATGGAAATATTAAATTCAAAGTAGTGATACTGTGGAAAATTGTATATTCCAGTAATTACCACAATAATACCCCCTGACCACGTGTTTTCCTCACATGTGACCTTGTCATTTTACTCATTGAGTGTTGGGTCTGTGGCCCCTTACCATGATTACAGGTGGACCTGTGTGACTATCTTAACCAACAGAGTACAGTAGAAGTGACTCTCTATGACTTGTGAGGTTAGATGATAAAAGTGTCACACATTTCTGCCTTGTGCTTTAAGTATACTTGCTCTTGCAGCCCAGTCACCAGCTTGTAAAGAAGCCCATACAATTTCTTGGAGGGACCTCCGGTAACACAGAGCCCCAGCTTAGGTCTCAGCTGACCGTCAGCATCATGCACCAGACATATGAGTGAAGAAGCCTTCAAATGATTTCAGCCACTCATAGTCACCCTCAGACTTCGAGTCTTCCCAGCCGAGCTCCAGACATGATGGAACAGAGACAAGGCATTTTCACGGAGCCCTTTCCCAATTTCTGATACACAGAATCCATTAACAATACAAAATAGTTGTGGATCATACCACTAAATTTAGGCTGGTTTGTTACTCAACAAGAGTAGCTGGAATAGGTTCACCAGTGGAGAAGAAAATGAGGAATGAGATCTGGAGGAGTCCTACTACATGAAGACTTGACAAAAGTAAGTAATAGACACTCGGATATTCTTTGTACTATTCTTTACAGTTTACTTTCTGGTCTTTAAACATTTCATTAAAAATATAGAAAAAAGGGCTTCCCTGGTGGCGCAGTGGTTGAGAGTCCGCCTGCCGATGCAGGGGACACGGGTTCGTGCCCCGGTCCGGGAAGATCCCACATGCCGCGGAGCGGCTGGGCCCGTGAGCCATGGCCACTGGGCCTGCGCATCCGGAATCCTGTGCTCCACAATGGGAGAGGCCACAGCAGTGAGAGGCCCGCGTACCGCAAAAAAAAAAAAAAAAAAAAAATAGAAAAAAGTATAGGTATCTTAGAATCTGTTGTTAATATATACAAATATTTAAATCATGGTAAAGGAGGTACCATGAATTCATGGGTAATAAAATAATTATGGACAAAATGTTTGGAGAAAGAGAAGTTTATTTACAAGGGGAAAATCATGTAATCCTCTTTATTCCATTTTCTAAAACAAATGAGTTAAATATAAAATCCTAATGAATGTTTTTATAATTAATGGGAAAGTAGATAAAAAATATCTCTCAGGATAGAAGACTTTCCAATAATAAAATCAAAAAAATCACATAGGAATACAATAATTAGTTTTTATTCAAAGTCAAAAATGTTAAAAAATTAAGAAATGAACAATAGTTATATTTTTGCTTCAGGTTTTACTGAGAAAAGTAAGACTATGAAGTGTGATCAACTTTAAATATTCCTTTCCACTTTCTGTATATCCCCTTCCACATATCTATATCCATGCCACATTTTTACATATTGTGGAAGAATTGAGACCTCATGTTATACATTATCAATAGTGTGGTCAATATGAATATGCCTAAGGCAAAAAAACCAAAACAAAACAAAAAAAACAAGGCAAAACATGCACAGTAAAAGTCAGGACCATGTCCAGGTTTGAGCCAAAATTTAGCTTTAACAGAAGAGCCACATTTATCATATTAATGTTATATGTAATCCATCACACTAGTGTCATTAATTTGAAGTGCCCATAAAATTTTTATTTGTGTTATTAATTTGTATTAGTTATATAATTTTACAGGAATGTATAAATATACTAGCTTATGTTTAATCATATTTAGGAAATGTGATAATAAAAATAGTTTGTCAACACCAAAGAAATGATAGGAATTTTTGTTTGCTCCTTTTAAGAATTTCATAAATCACCTAATGTTAGAAACATTGAACTAAATATTCCAAAGATTCTTTTCTGCTGTAAATAACTCTGGCTTTCTCCTCTCTCTCTGTGCACATATACCATATATAACCACTAGAGGACAGTAGGACACTTGGACTAAATGTGTTTTTTCTTTATCTTCCCTGTTCTTGAAATTTTAGGTTTGAAAGAAGCCTATGTCTGTTTTTCTTTTTTTCATATTGTCTTTAAAATCTAGTGTGTATTTTACACTGACTTTTCAAAGGTTTCTTAGCTCTTACACAACAAATGCATTCCAATATTCCCACCTTCTCTGCACTTTTGTCCACTTCTACAATAACTTTCCAAGAAAGTTCTAACATCTCTATTAATATAGGCCATTAATCCCTATATTCAAGGAGTCATCTCAGGAAACAATTAAAAACAACTGCAGATATTCTTACTGATACATTTAATCTTGAATTAATGATGAGTACCCCCATATCAATGAATTCTCCCTATCCAGTCTTATGTTGCACATTCCCATCAGTATCTTAAGACTCTCAATATCCATTCTTCTGTGTATTCTCCTGTTCTCTGCTCACAGGTCTTCCAATTTCATTTACTTTTCCTCATTTGTTAATGACCACGTGTTTTCCTCACATAGTCCATTACCTCTCCTGCACATCAGAACCCTTCATGTGACTACTGGGTAAAACAGATCCCAAGCCCTGCACAGTTGTATTTCATCAGAGTGAGGAAGTGATAGGAGGGGCAAAATGTATGTTCTGGAATTTTTCAGACTATATCCAAATATATTTCCTCATTTGTGTATTTTATTTGTTTTATTTTATTTTATTATTTTATTTTAGGAGGATTTGAGAATTTTATAAAATCAAATAGGAAGACATTATTGGGTAAATTATGAATTTGAATCTCTCCTTGCTTGAAAGAGAGAATTCCAGCTCTCTGCTCCCACTTGAATATTTTTATTTGGAGCTGGAAAGAAAATGTGTCTTAAATTTCAACTTTCACTGTTAAAAGTGTTCTACAATTCCTTCAAAATGCCTGCAAGAACTTGTGGAAAAGGGGGTCCAAGTTTTGGGCATTTTTGCTGGGGCTGTGAGAAGCTGAAGAGCCAAGATGGCAGCACAGCCTCCTCATCACCTATATCATATCTGTCACTAGTTCTTCTTCCAAAGGAGCTCTTATTCACCCCTTCCTTTGCTTTGCCACAGTCAACTGCCAATCAGAAATCCTGATCACCCCCCATCTCTCCAACTCTACTTCCTGCTCTTCTCTCCCAATTTCCTGTTGAAAATAATTTTTGAAGAATGGCTATTTCCTACATTGAAAAAAAATCTAGATTCTTTAGCTTAGTTTCAAAAACTTGCCATTAGCTGTCCTCATCTTACTTCCTACCATCCATTTTATAAATCCTCCACTCTAGTCAATAAGCCAGTTGACTCTTCACTGTGTTCTCTAAAAGAGACATTATTAATACAGTCTTAGCATGGATTTGCTGTAGTATTTTAGAGGTAAGAGTAAAAGGTAAAATCTAAAGAAGAGACATGACTGAGAGAACAAATCAGTGCATAAATAGCTGGAGTAGAGTCATCAGTTAACTATGAGTCCTGTTGGAACAATCTATGCAGGCACTAACATTCAATAATTGTAAACCTAGGGGAGAACAGTCATCATCTTGAATCTGTTCATTCCTGGTGGAAAAAAAAAAGGTGTTTTTCCTTTGAAAGTGACAAATAAAATACCAACTTGGGCCATCTGATATCTGGACAGAATCAATTTCAAATACTAATCAAGCTCAATTCAGCATGGACCATTAATACAGATGGGCTTATTTCTCAAGAGTTATAGTTTCAGGAATCAAAAGAAAATGGACTCTTCCAGTATTACAAGTGGACCAAGTTTTGAAAATATGCTACTAAGAGTTATTCAAATAAAAAGGCTTTAATAGTAAGCGTATGGTTTTATTTACTATGACTCTTTCATCCCTAAATAATTATATTCAATATTCATTTTGAAATTGGTATGAAGCCATGACAAAGAGACCTAAGTATTTGGCAGCACAAAGTTGAACAATTTATCAATATTTGGTAAAGCAGAAACATAATTTATAAAGACCAGATGGTCTTTGCTTATGAAATTTTAAGTAATGGATATCATTTACACATGAACTATAGGGTAAAAAGTAGGAGTATAAAGGATTCTTTATGAATATAGCAGGAGAGTGCTTTTCTATTCACTCCTCTGTTCCTTATTTATCAGGTCATAAATAACCTTCCATTGCCTTTATGTAAGACTCAAACAAGACTATATCATGAAAATTACTACAGAAGGATAGGTGACAAAATTGCAATGGATATGAGAGATTATCTGATCTCCCAGTTTTACAGATTATAAAATTGAGGTTCATAAAATTTAAATAATTGAATTGTCCAATCGAACAGGTGGGTGGAACCAACCAGACTACATCATGCTTCCTCTTTAGATAGACTGTTACTAGTCAGCATATTATTAGTATTCACTAAGTATCAATAGTAACAGCTGTTTAGATATGAGGCCAAAGACAAATGCACACAAAAACATATACACAGTAGACTTGGTACAAAGGGGAAATAAGAAAGAAAAAAAGTAAGATAGAAAAGGGATCACCATTTTAGCAAGAGAGTAGCTGGAGTGATGACAACAAGGGAATGTTGCTCTTTGTTGCTTAAATTGGTTGTTCTTCTGGCCAAATGCTCTGAAAGTCAGGCAAAGCTCTCAGAAGTAGACCTAATAATCTGTTTATTATATTTAAGACTGAGTTTAATATTGGCAGTGATTTAAAATATTCACACACAAATGTGAATAGCTACGTGTGTTTTACTTGTTAGAATACTGATAATTACATAAATATTTATCTGAAATTACAATACAATTCTGTTTAGGATTTGGAACATCAGAGCCTTCTTGCAGAACTCTCTGAAGAATAAACTTGAGAATAATTCATCCAAAGAGTATTCACAATCTGATTCTTGATGCAATTAAAAATGCCAAACTACTACAAATAAAATAACTTTGCTTTGAATTCCTAGAGGAATAATTTAAACTTTACTGAACATGTTTAAAACCATGTTTTAATAAATTTTCTTTTTTTTTTTTTTTGCGGTACGCGGGCCTCTCACTGTTGTGGCCTCTCCCGTTGTGGAGCACAGGCTCCGGACGCGCAGGCTCAGCGGCCATGGCTCACGGGCCCAGCCGCTCCGCGGCATGTGGGATCTTCCCGGACCGGGGCACGAACCCGTGTCCCCTGCATCGGCAGGCGGACTCTCAACCACTGCGCCAGCCGGGAAGCCCCATGTTTTAATAAATTTTTTTAAAAAAAACTCTCATTTAAGTCACCAACACATATATGATATATAGATGCTTATTCACTTCCAAATCTGAAATCTAATAAGAATAAACCAAATTTAATTCTGAGGCTGCAGTATTCTGTTAGATATCTAGTAGATATATCTATTACAGTGAAAGGAAAATTATAGGTTAGCAATGTAGAACAAATAATAAATCTAAACACAAGGCTAATATACTCCTCCCCTACTTCAAATATATTTATAAAAATATATCATATCTCTGTTTTCATTTAAAAAAAAGATTATTGAAATTTTGGTGATTTCCCCACAAAGGTGTCTGAGGCAAGGTGTCTTTATTCTTTTAATTTGTGTCAACTAAAAACAATTAAAAATGAGACTTTCCTGGTGGTCCAGTGGTAAAGAATCCGCCTTCCAAGGCAGGAGATGTGGGTTCAATCCCTGGTTGAGGAACTAAGATCCCACATGCCATGGGGCAGCTAAGCCAGTGGGCCACAACTACTGAGCTCAGTGCGCCTCGACTAGAGAGCCCACATGCCACAAACTACAGAGACCATGTGCTCTGGAGCCCATGCCACAACTGGAGAAGAGAAAACCCACCCACCACAGCTAGAGAGAAACACGTGCTCTGCAATGAAGAGCCCGTGAACCACAATGAAGGCCCGACGCAGCCAGATGAATAAATAAATATTAAAACAATAAAGTCTACTGTTATATTTCTACATAAAAACACAATTAAAAAGGAAAATAGACAAGATACGTCTTTTGTAATGAAACTAAAAGACAGTCCTAACCTTACAACATAATCTATGAATGATAGCTGCCAAATACAGTGCAACTAATTCCAGACTGAGAGAGGATGCCAAGAACATATGCAAATCTCAGCTGAATTCACTCGAAGGACAGACTTGTCTGAAATTGGAAGGCACAGACCTAGAAAACACTATCTTTAATTACTTTAACCACAATTTGAGCAGGAAAGCACACTTAAGACATGGAAAACACATAAGCTATTTCAACTCAATCAGTGTTTAAGCCTGCTACTCCTAGTTGAAAACATCTGAACATTACATGGAATTAAAACTTGGATTGATTTGGAATAGCAAGCTCTAGTGATGTGGGCAGGCCATGGAATAATTTCTGAAACATGTTCCCCATGACAGAGTGGCTTGAAAAGGAAGGGACTTGAGGGCTTAAAAAGGAAGAAACTTGAAGTCACATAAGCATTGCAAGAAGAAAGAAGAGTAGAAATCCAGAAGAAAGAATGTTTCAGGGACTTAGATTGGCAGTTGTTAATTAATGTCTATTGAATGAAAATAAATTCAAAATCGTCCCATAAAAATTATAAAGGAGACCTCCTCCTCATCTCAATTCAAGAGTGAATGTGGAGAAGAAGTTCAAGATGGCAACATAGGAAGATCTTGAACTCACCTCCTCCACAGTCACAATAAATCTACAACTACTAATGGAATAATTTATTTTGAAGAGACCGAAAAACTGAATGAACAGAGCCTCCACAACAAAGGATAGAAGGGCAGCAACAGATGGGTAGGAGAGGCAGAGACACAGTCTCACTAAACAAAAATAAAACAAAACAAAAAATATACAATCATCCCAGCCACAGAAATTCTCAATCAAGAGAGATCTCGAAATACAGAACTTTTCCCTGAGGAGCAAGGGGTTTGTACTCCATATCAGGCACCTCAACCCTTAGATACTGCACAGGAGAGATGAGACCCCCTAAATGCCTGTCTCTGAAAAACAATGGGTATTATGTTCAGAAAAACCATGAAACTGTAGGGGCCAGAGAACCCACTTTTAAAGGCTCACACACAGACACACTTGCCCTGAGACCCAGGACAAAAACAGCAGTTTGAAAAACACTTAGACCATAGGTGAAGGAGACCAGTTTATTAATCTTAAGGTATCTACCAGTGAGGCAGGAAACTGTTAGGACCCTCTCCACGGATAGAGACACAGGCAGATACCATTTTTGCAGTCTCAGCCTATTCAGCTAAGCTAGTGCTGACAGGAGCCATTTTGGAGCTATCTCTCTAACCTGTTAGAGCCAAGTGGGTCCACCTTGCTAGAAGCCCCGCCCACTCCTATGTTGCAGCTATGTACCATAGCCAGGCCAGACAAGGACCTGGTCACCACTGTGGCCACAGACATGCATGCCCAGCTTGGCTGGACAAAGTCTCTGCCCACTGCTGCACTGGAGCCATGGCTCCACCATAGCAGATGAGCACATGGAGCCCATTCAGGGAATACCATTTGAGTGCCTAGCTCTGGTGGCCAGAGGGGATTGCACTTCTGAACCCCACAGGACATCTACATAAGGCCCCTCCTTTAAGACTGGAAGAGGGAGTTGATTTGCTTAATACAAAGAAACAAACACAGAGTCAGGCAAAATGATCAGGCAGAGGAATATGTTCCAAATGAAAGAACAAGACAAAACCCCAGAAAAAGATCTTAATGAAATGGAGATAAGCAACCTACTTGATAAAGAGTTAAAGTAATGGTCACAAAGATTCTTACCAAACTTGGGAGAAGAATGGATGAGCACAGTAAGAGCCTCAATAAAGAAAGAGAAAATATAAGAAAGTACCAAACAGAAGTTACAGAACAGAAGGATATAATTCCTGAACTAAAAAATACACTATAGGGGTTCAACAACAGAGTAGATGAATCAGAAGAATGGATCCACAAGCTGGAAGACAAAACAATGGAACTCAACCAGATAAAGCAACAAAAAGAAAAAAAAATAAAATAAAAAGGTGAAGATACTTAAGGGACCCTTGGGACAGTATCAAGTAGAATAACATTCACATTATAGGAGTCCCAGAAGGAAAAAAGGGAGAGAAAGGGCCAAAGAACTTATTTCATGAAATAATGGCTGAAAATTTCCCTAATCTGGAGAGGAAAATAGACATCTAGGTTCAGGGAACCCAGAGAGTTTCAAATGAGATGAACCCAAAGAGATCCACACTAAGACACATTATATTCAAACTCATAAAAGTTAAAAATAAAAAGAGAATCTTAAAAGTAACGAGAGAAAAACAACTTGTTACATACAAGGGAAACCCCATAAGGATTTTGGCAGATTTTTCATCAGAAACTTTACAGGCCAGAAGAGAGTGGTATGACATATTCAAAGTGCTGAAAGGAAAAAACTATGAAAATAATTCTCTACACAGCAAAGTTACCATTCAGAATTGAAGGAGAAATTGAGAGTTTTCCAGATAAGCAAAAGCTGAAGGAGTTTGTCACCACTAAACAAGCCTTAGAAGAAATGTTAAAAAACATTCTATGGCATAAATCTTTGAAATATTTTTTGGATCTGTTTCCTAAAGCAAAGAAAATAAAAGCAAAAATAAACAAATGGGACCTAATTAAACTTAAAAGCTTTTGCACAGCAAAGGAAACCATTGACAAAATGAAAAGACAACTTACTGAATGGGAGTAAAGATTTTCAAATGAAATGATTGATAAGGGGTTTATCTCTAAAATGTATAAATGGCTCATACAAGTCGACATCAAAGAAACAAACAACTCAATTAAAAAATGGGCAGAAGAACTGAACAGACAGTTTTCCGAAGAGGAAGTGCAGATGGCCAACAGACACAGGAAAATATGCTCATCATCACTAATCATCAGGGAAATGCAAATCAAACCCACAATGAGATATCACCCCACACCTGTCAGAATCATCAAAAAAATAAAAAAACACAAATAACAAATGTTGGTGTGGATGTGGAGAAAAGGAAACCCTGGTACACTGTTGGTGGGGATGTAGATTGGTATAGCCACTATGGAAAACAGTATGGAGGTTTCTCAAAAGACTAAAAACAGAACTACCATATGACCCAGCACTTTCACTTTAGGGTGTATATTTGAAAAAAGATGAAAATACTAAGTCAAAAATATACATGCACCCCAATGTTCATAGCAGCATTATTTACAGTTGCCAAGATATGGAAGCAACCTAAATGTCCATCAACAGATGAATGAATAAAGAAGATATGGTATACATACCCAATGGAATACTACTCAACCATAAAAAAGAATGAAAATTTGCCATTTGCAGCAACATGGATGTACTTGGAGGGCATTATGCTAAGTGAAATAAATCAGACAGAGAAAGACAAATACTTTATGATATCACTTATGTGTGGAATCTAAAAAATACAACACACTACTGAATATAACAAAAAAGAAACAGACTCACAGATATAGAGAACACACTGGTGGTTACCAGTGAGGAGAAGGAAGAGGGGAGGGGCAATATAGGAGTAGGGGATTACGAGGTACCAACTACTATGTATAAAATAAGCTACTAGGATATATTGTACAACATGGGGAATATAGTCAATATTTTATAAGAACTGTAAATGGAGTATAACATTTAAAAATTGTAAATCACTATATTGTACACATGTAATGTATAATATTGTACATCAACTATACTTCAATTTAAAGAAAAAGAAATGTTAAAGAGAATCTCTCTAAACTGAAAAGAAATTGCACAAATTAACAAGAAAACATACAAAAGCAAAATCTCACTGCAAAATGTAAATACATAGTAAAGGTAGTAGAACTATCACTTATAAAGCAAGTATGAAGGTTAAAAGGTAAAAGTATTAAAATTAACTAAAGTTACAATAATTAGTTAGGGAATACATAAAATAAAAAGATGCAAAATGTGACATCAAAAATATAAAATGTGGGGGGGTGGATTAAAAATGTAGTTTTGGGGCTTCCCTGGTGGCGCAGTTGTTGAGAGTCCGCCTGCTGATGCAGGGGACATGGGTTCGTGCCCCGGTCTGGGAGGATCCCCCATGCCGTGGAGCGGCTGGGCCTACACGTCCGGAACCTGTGCTCCGCAACGGGAGACGCCGCAGCGGTGAGAGGCCCGCGTACCGCGAAAAAAAAAAAAAAAAAAAAAAGTAAAGTTTGGAAGTGTTCAAATTTAAGTTGCTATCAACTCAAAACAAATCATTATACATATAGGGTGTTATATGTGAACCTCACAGTAACCACAAAGCAAAAGCTTATAGTAAATACAAAAAAGAAAATGAGAAAGGAATCTAAACATAATGCTAAAGAAAGTCATCAAATCACAAGGAAAGAAAGAGAAGAAGAAGGAAACAGAGAGGAACTATGAAAACAGCCAGAAAATAATTAACAAAATGGTATTAAGTACATACTATCAATAATTACTTTAAATGTAAATGGAGTAAATTGTGCAATCAACAGACATAGAGTGGTTGAATAGATAAAAAAAAAAAAAAACCAGGACACATTTATATGCTGCCTACAAGAGACTCACTTCAAAATTTAGAACATACACAGCCTGAAAGTGAAGGACTGAAGAAAGATATTTCATGCAAATGAAAACAAAAAGAAACTGGTATAGCTATACTCATAGTTGACAAAATAGACTTTAAAACAAAGAATGTGATAAAAAAAAAAAAAGAAGGGCATTACATAATGATAAAGGAGTCAATCCAGGAAGAAGATATAATATTTATAAATGTATATGCACCCAACAGAGGAGCACCAAAATATAAAAAGCAAATGTTAACAGACTTAAGGGAGAAATTAAAAGCAATACAATAATAGTAGGGGACTTTAACAACCCATGTGCATCAATGTATAGAAAATTCAGACAGAACATCAATAAGAAAATATCAGCCTTAAATGACATATTAGCTCTAATAGACTTAACAGATATATATATATATATATATATATATATATATAGAGAGAGAGAGAGAGAGAGAGAGAGAGAGAGAAAGAGAGAGAGAGAGAGAGAGAGAGGATGTTATATCCAAAAACTGCAGAATACACATTTTTTTCAAATGTACATGGAATATTTCCAGTGTAAATCACATGTTACACCACAAAACAAGTCTCAATAAATTCAAAAAGATTGAAATCATATCAAGCATCTTCTCCCACTACAAGGAAGTGCAACCAGAAATTGATTACAAGAAGAAAACTGGAAAAAACCCCACAAAATTAAACAACATGCTACTGAACAACCAATGGATCATTGATCAAAAAATACCTAGAGACAAGTGAGAACAGAAATAAACATACCAAAATCTAAGGGGTACAGCGATAGCGGTTCTAAGACAGAAGTTCACAGCAATACAGCCTACTTTGAGAAACAAGAAAAACATCAAATAAAATTTAGATTTTCATCTTAAAAAAACTAGAAAAAGAACAAGTGAAGCCCAAACTTAGTAAAAGGGAGGAAATAATAAAGATAAGAGTGGAAATAAATGAAATAGAGACTAAAAATACAATAGAAAAGATCAATGAAGCTAAGAGCAGGTTCTTTGAAAGGATAAACAAAACTGACAAAATTTTAGTTAGACAAGTCAAGGAAAAAGAGTGATGCCTCAAATAAACAGAATTGGTAATGAAAGAGAAGTTACAAATGATACCACAGAAATACAAAAGATCATAAGAGACTATTATCAACAAATATATGACAACAAATTGGGCAACCTAAATGAAATGGATACATTCCTAGAAACTTACAACCTACCAAGGAAATCATGAAGAAATATAAAATCTAAACAGACCAATAACAAATAAGGAGATTGAAGCAATAATTTAAAAACTCCCAACTAGCTAAAGTCTAGGACCAGACAGTTTCACTGGTGAATTATACCAAACATTCACAAAAGATTTAATAACTGTCCTTCTCAAACTCTTCCAAAAAAATTGAAGAGGCGGGGACACTTCCAAACTCATTTTATGAGGACAACATTATCCTGATACCAAAATCAGAAAAGAATACCACAGAAAAGAAAATTATAGACCAATATCATTGATGAGTATAGATTCAAAAATCCTCAACAAAATATTAGCAAACCAAATTCAACAATATATTAAAATGATCATACACCATGATTAAGTGGAATTTATTTCAGTGATGCAAGGATGGTTCAACATCCACAAATCAATCAATCAGTGAAATACACCACGTTAACTAAATGAAGGATGAAAAGCATATGATCATCTCAATAGATGCAAAAAAAGCATGTGACAAAATTTAACATCCATTTATGATAAAAACTTTCAACAAAGTGGGTACAGAGGAAAAGTACCCCAACATAATAAAGACAATATATGAAAATCTCTCAGTTAACATCATACTCAACAGTGATAACCTGAAAGCTTTTCCTCTAAGATCAAGAAAATGACAAGGATGCCTAATTTTGCCACTTTTATCCAACACAGTATTGGACATAGCCACAGCAATTATGCATCCAAATCAAAAAAGGAAGAAGTAATACTGTCACTATTTGCAGATGACATGATGTTATATAGAGAGAGCCCTAAAGACTGTACCAAAAACAAAACAAAACAAAACAAAACAAAAAAAACCAAAAACTGTTAGAACCAATAAATTACTTTAGTAAAGTTGCAGGACACAAAATCAATATATATAAATCTGTAGTATTTCTATACACTAATGACAAACTTTCAGAAATAAAAATTAAGAAAGCAATCCCATTTATAATTGCATCAAAAATCATAAAATACCTAAGAATAAATTTAACCAAGGAGGTAAAAAACCTATACACAGAAAACTACAAGACATTGATGAAAGAAATTGAAGACAACATAAATAAATGGAAGATAGTCTGTCCTCATGGATCAGAATAAACAATCTTGTTAAAATGTCTGTACGTCCCAAAGCAATATATAGATTCAATACAATTTCTATCAAAATTCCAATGCAATTTTTCACAGAACTAGAACAAATAATTCTAAAATTTATCTGGAATCACAAAACATCCCAAATAGCCAGAGCAATCTTGAGAAAGAACAAAGTTAGAATCACAAAACATCCCAAATAGCCAGAGCAATCTTGAGAAAGAACAAAGCTGGATGTATCAAACTCTCTGATTTCAAACTATACTACAAAGCTATAGTAATTAAACAATATAAAATATAAAAAAATGCACACAGATAAATGGAACAGAATTGAGAGCCCAGAAATAAACCCATGCATATACAATTAACTTATGACAAAGGAGCCAATAATATATAATGGTGAAAGGACAGTCTCTTCAATAAATGGTGTTGGTAAAACTGGACAACCACATGCTAAAGAATGAAACTAAACCACTTTTTTACACCATACACCAATATTAACTCAAAATGGATTAAAGACTAGAATATAAGACCTGAAACCATAAAATTCCAAGAAGAAAATATAGACAGTAAGCTCTCTTAGCGATATTTTTGTAGATCTGACTCCAAAGGCAAGGGAAACTAAAGCAAAAATAAATGAATGAGACTACACAAAACTAAAAATTTTCTTGCACAGCAAAGGAAAAAATCATGAAAGTGAAAAGTCAACCTACTGAGTGGGTGAAGATATTTGTAAATGATTTCTGACAAGGGGTTAATATCCAAAATATATAAAGAACTCATGTACTCAACAACAAAAATACAAACAATAAAATCCAAAACTGGACAGAGGATCTGAACAGATATTTTTCCAAAGAAAACATACAGATGGAAAACAGGCACATGAAAAGATGTTCAACATCACTCATTATTATGGAAATGCAAGTCCATAATGAGGCAACCACAATGAGATATCACCTCACAGCTGTTAGAATGGCTATTATCAAAAATACAAGAAATCCCAAGTGTTGGAGAGGATGTGGAGAAAAGGGAAGACCCTACACCGTGGGAATGTAAATTGATGCACCACTATAGAAAGCAATATGAAGATTCTTTAAAAAAAAAAGAATAGAACTACCACATAATCTAGCTATTCCACTTCTGAATATTTACCTGAAAAATACAAAAGCAAAACCTATTGGAAAAGATACATGCACTCCTATGATTATTGCAGCATTATTTACAAAAGCCAAAGTAAAGAAACAACCTAAGTGTCAATCGATGGATGAGTGTATAAAGAAGATGTTGTAAACAAACAAACAAACAAATAAATAAATAATCCATGGAATGCTACTAAGCCACAAAAGAGAGTGAAATCACACTGCCATTTGGGTGGGCAAAATGTAGGGGGTCAATTTTATGGTGATGAGTGGTTAACTAGACTTCTGGTGGTAGTCACTTTGTAGTGTTTACAGATATTGACTCATAATGTTGTACACCTGAAACTTATATACCAATTTTACTTCAATAAAATTGTTTTTTTTTTTTGGTGGTATGCGGGCCTCTCACTGTTGTGGCCTCTCCCATTGTGGAGCACAAGCTCCGGACGTGCAGGCTCAGCGGCCATGGCTCATGGGCCCAGCCGCTCCGCGGCATGTGGGATCTTCCCGGACCGGGGCAAAAACCCACGTCCCCTGCATCGGCAGGTGGACTCTCAACTACTGCGCCACCAGGGAAGCCCAATAAAATATTTTTAATTAAAAAAGTGAATATGAAACAAAAAGCAAGAATGTGTCCCCTCAAGCAAAAGACAAAGACAATATGTCTAAATTGTGTCTGCCACAGCCAAAATACATTACTTCTCCCAAATGTTCTACTTCTCCCAATACTAACTTCTCCTTCCCCAAAATGAGTTAAACATGACAAAAAAGAAATGTTGTCATGTTACATATATATATAATTGTTTATCTACATGTGCAAAGAGATGGACATTTTGAGTTCCCTAATGTGTGTGCTCCCATCTGAAGCTGAACAAGGTGAAACTCTGCCTTCTTGTTTCAACTCTCATACTGTAAACAAGTGTCCATTTCATGATCTGCTCAGTATCATGTTTTCACATTTGGGGGCTTTTCCTTAATAATTTTGCTATTTAAAATGACCCCCAAGCACAGTGCTCAAGTGCTGTTTACTGTTCCTAAGTGTAAGAAGGCTGTGATGTGCCTTATAGTGTGTTAGATAAGCTCTGTTTTGTCATGAATTATAGTGCTGTTGGCCATGAATTCAATATTAATGAATAAACAATGTATATTAAATGAGGCGTCTTTAACAGAAACACACTTAAAACAAGATTTGTACTCATCAGATGATGAATATATTGTGACTGCAGGCTCACAGGAACCTAACCCTATGTTTCTCCTGGGAGCGATGGCTCAGAATTGACTAATTCAGTGCTCACAGCAACATAATATTATAGGCTATAACTATTGTAAATAATGAGGACACACATATGACAAAGGTACTTTTTTTATAATATATTTAATTTGAAAATATTTTCTTCCAGGCTGTGATTATCTTTCCATGTTCTTATCAATGTCTTTCAAAGAACAAAATGTCTTCATTTTTATAAAGTCCAATTTACATTTTTTTCTTTTATGGATTATGTTTTTGGTGTCTTATCTAAGAAATCTTTGCCTAACCTAATTTCACTTTCTCCTCTGTTTAGTTTAGAAGTTTAACAAGTTTTGGTTTTATGCTTAGATCCATGATCCATTTGGAGTAAATTTTTGCATACAGTTCAAGGTATTAATCAAAGTTCACTACATGTGGATATATATTTGCTGAAACAATACTTTTTTGGAAAAGACTATCCTTTCTCCATGGAATTGCCTTTGTAACTTTGTCACACATCATTTGACCATATATATGCAGGTCTATTTTTGGACTCTATTCTATTCCACTAATGTATTTGTCTAACTTAATTCTATCCTGTTTGTTGTAACTTACTAAGTCTTGAAGTCAGGTGATATAAGCACTCCAACATTTTTTTTTTTTTACAAAGGTCATTTTGTTATTCTAGATCCTTTGCCTTTCTATAGGCATTTTAGGATCTGCTTGTCAATTTCTAGGGGGAAAATGCCTACTGGCAGTTTGATTGGAATTGAGTTGAATCTGTAGATCAATTTGTATAGAATTGACATATTAATTATACCCATGTTATCCTATCCATTAACATGGTACATCTCTCTATTTATGTCACCTTTCATTTATCCAGCAATATTTTGTAGTTTTCAGGATAAAATTCTTTCATATCTTTTGTCACATGTACCCCTAAGAATTTCCTGGTTATCATGTCATCTCAAATGATGCTGCATTTTTTGAATATTTTGATATCCAGTTACTCATTGTCTATGTATTAATCTTTTATCCTGGAACTGTGCTAAAATCACTTTTCAATTTTCAATATAAATTAGTGTCAAAGGAGGAATTCTAAATGATAATAATATGCAAAAATTCAGAGTGACTACAACGTACACATTGAAGCAGCACAAATGCAGTGTCTTGACAATACACACATTGTCAGAGGATGAGAAAAGACAGTGAGTTTACAAAGAGATTTGTTAACAAAATACAAACAGAAACATACTTTCATATGATGGCTGAATACATGATGAAGTGAGTCATGTGATGATTGAGTGCAACAATTTTGTTTCCAAATTGTGATAGTTCATTAATAGTTATTAATGAACAAATTAACCCAGATTGTATATTCAAGTCAAAATCAATAATATCCACCCTCAGACACTGATTTATTTACATGATAAGCTTTTGTTGTCAATCAAAATCTAGCTCTTGCAAACTTAGAAAGAGAGGAATGTCAGACAAGAGGTAGTAAAATCTCAGAAGGTGATACCTTAAATAGTGCTACCGAGAGACATAAAATCAGACAGAAAAGGACGAATTGGAGAGGGACAGCAAGACAGAGATACAGAAAGACAGAAAAAATTCTACTCTGACTAATTGATCTTGGGGGGCAAGGGCAGGATCAAAGCTTCCAATGTATTAAGCCTGAAGTAATAATGGTCCCTGAGTTATATACATATTTTACCAGGTCATCTATTATCACATAGTTTCACAGAATCATCACCTATAAGAAGGGAGGAATGTGTTTTCCAATCACCTCTGTGAGAGGAAAATATATAATCCCCTACTTTTCAACCTTTATTTGTAGCTTTACTAGCCAAAATAGCATTTGACATGATTTGAGCTTGAGCACTTTACAAGATAGACAAGAGGTGAATACAGTTCTAGGATTTCCCTAGGCAATCTAGATACAAATCATCTAAGTCATTTTTTTGAAGTTAATTAAAAATAAAGAACACAGAAAAACCACAAGATGAAAGACATCACTTAAAATTGGTTAGGGCTACAGAACAATAAAATAAGATGGACTGAATAATTTTCTGTATTTAGGAACATCATTTTTTCTTTATAGACATATACTTTAGTTCTTCCCACTTTTAAAAAGCTCAAGGTTTTGTTTTTAATGTGAATTTTAAACTTGTTTACATGCTTTCTTATTTATTTAATAGAAATCTGATCAATTCTATACATGTAAATAGTTGTCCACTCCAATTTCTTTCCTTCAAATTTAGAATCAGTCTTTATATATTCAGATATTCTTCTTCAGCATGGTAGGTAGGATACAGTTTTATAAACTAAAGAAGAACTTCTTTTTTTTTTTTTTTTGCGGTACGCGGGCCTCTCACTGTTGTGGCCTCTCCCGTTGCGGAGCACAGGCTCCGGACGCGCAGGCTCAGCGGCCATGGCCCACGGGCCCAGCCGCTCCGCGGCATGTGGGATCCTCCCGGACCGGGGCACGAACCCGTGTCCCCTGCATCGGCAGGCGGACTTCCAACCACTGCGCCACCAGGGAAGCCCCAAGTAGAACTTCTTGATCCTTGTTGCATACCAAATCTCTAAGTGCCTTTCAAAATATGCTCATGTCCAGGCCTCATTCTTGATCAATTGGTACAAAATATCTGGGGGAAGAGTTTGGACATAAGTATTTTGGAAAAAAATTTTGAGTTGAGTTTTATGTGCAATGATTAATGTAAATCTTCAAGGCCAACACCACCTATATGCATTGTCATCCATGACAAAGTACTTGTTGGCTTATGCATACCCTTATATCTTGGCTTAAATAACAGATATAAGGAAGGTTGCCTCAACAGGTGTCCTATAATGAAATCCGAATACTGCTAGGAAAATAGTAGAACGCAGAGACCTGACATGATAAAAACTGGGAGGATATGTCTGAGAATCTTGAACCCAGGAGTCTCTTTTTTAACCTTGTGGAATACTTTTCCACTTGCTAGAGTAGAACAGCCTCCTTTTTCCTAGAAAATAAGTAAAGACTGCACATGAGTCGAATACCTTACCAAAAGATGCTTGTTATTTTCTTAAACCACCCTAGCTCCCTTCAGAGCTTCCAGGCAATATTTAGCATTACAGCAGAGCAGGAAAATAATTTCCCTGCTAGGGGAAAAAAACAGTTTAGTCAACAAATTATTGCATGTCTTGGTTAATATATATGCAGTCAGAAACTAGGAGGAAATGAGAAGATAATAAGACTGAGTAGTGGAGAGTTTATAGACATGGTAATACTCTTTTATATCTCAGAATTTAACCTGAAGTTGAGCTTAATACAATGTGAGAAAGGCTTCTTCAAGCTTAAAGATGATGGTCATGTGCAGTAAATGACATGAGATGGTAGATCTGCTTTGGCAGAGAATTGAGGAAGGTGTCAGAAGAGTCAAGATGGTGGGTAAATTAAAATAAATGTGTTACACAAGAACAGAAAATCCACCATGGGACTATGATCACCAGAAGGGCCCCAAACGTGTTTCCTTCACTAAGGCAGTAAAGAGTACACCAGTGAAAGGGGCATAGTCATCGCTGAGAAACCCAGTGCAGCTGTCTTTTCATACTAGGGTTGACAGTTGATGATACTGCCACATTATTGGGTCCTTAATGTGAATAAGGATGATAGATTCTTGGAATAGTTAGAGGTCCAGTGTAAGAGGTATGTAAATATCAGAGGCAACATGGCTATAATTACCATAACAGGAAACAAAGCCAGAATAGTTCTTTGGCTGAAGACTTCTTTGGTATTTACTAATAAAACAACATATTCCTAGATGTGAGATAGATGGGAAGCAGAATACAATATTTCATGATTTGTATAACAAAGAAAAGCAAAAGTTGGCAAGCAAAAGTTTGATGTTATCCAAATAAAATATGAAAACCATTCACCTAGCTTCCAGATCTGAGTCATTTCTCATACTCAGTGCTCATCAATTGAAACGAGTCTAGAGTCTCTTGAGAAAGGATTCTGTAAAGCTGTGGCAAATATAAACAATAGCATGTTCAGTCTTTATTTTCAAAGGGACTGGTAGTAATTGCATGCAGGAGAAGAATACCAAGATCTTTTGAGGTCTACTGAATACAATAGACTGACTGATAGTAAGAGAACTGAAACGTCATTATAGTCTTCAGGTTAGAGTGTGGCTTATGGAGACAGATAATAAATGGAATTCTGACCTTACAATATTACTAATTGGTCTGTGAACCTATACTGTGGAAATTTTTCTGGTTCCTGGATTCAAAATTGGGAGAGATATACTTACTGGATGACATATACCCCAGGTTAGTCCTCAGGTATGGTACTAGAAATGGTCAAAGGGAAGTCCATAAAATTTCCCCTCGCTCAGGAAAAATATTGTCACAAACTATATGGTATCCAGATGGAATTGCAGATATATACTGAAATTCTAAAGATTTATAGGTTTCTGGGGTAGTGATCCCCTTCATTTGCTCTTTCAATACAACTGTACCTCTGCTGCAAAATGAGCTGGACTGAGGAGAATGACAATAGCCCACCATAAACTTGATCATGAGGTAGCTCTAATCACAGCTGTTGAGTGGATATGTCATTTTTTTTTTGGAACAAAACAACACAGTCTCTGATACTTGACATGTGACCAATAATCGGGTGAATGTGCTCTGTTTAAGCCCCATGAACAGCAACAACAAAAATAATCAAAGAAGTTTGCATTTACCTTCACGTGGGAAGGAGAGCAGTATACATTCACTGACCACCACAAACCCGTGTGGGCTTATTTGCTCTTGTGCTCAGTATACTCTCAAAGACATTAATTATCTTGGTATGTTATACCTGTTATTAGACTTTAAAGCACTTAGTTCCTTTAATAAGATTAAAAAATATTTTAATGATTTCTTAGCTCAACTGTTGTCCTTTGAGAATTTACAACATAAAGCATATGTATTTCTACAAAGACAAATGAATAAGAGAGCATAACTATCTTCTAAGCATAACCCTACTCAACATTTCCTCATCATCTTACTCATTACCACCCTAGCCCAAACCACTTTCCTCTCTTCCCCAGATGGATAAAATACCTCCAAATAATCTAAACATTTGAAGTCAAACTTTCAGACAGGTGCCAGAGTGATCTTTGCCAAAGGAAAATTAAAATACAGTATTCGGGACTTCCCTGGTGGTGCAGTGGTTAAGAATCTGCCTGCCAATGCAGGGGACACGGATTCGAGCCCTGGTCCGGGAAGATCCCACATGTCGCGCGGAGCAACTAAGCCCATGCGTCACAACTACTGAGCCTGCGCTCTAGAGCCTGCGAACCACAAGTACTGAACCCGCAAGCCTAGAGCCCATGCTCCGCAACAAGAGAAGCCACTGCAATGAGAAGCCTGCTTATCGCAAGGAAGAGTAGCCCCGCTTGCCTCAACTAGAGAAAGCCTGCGGGCAGCAACGAAGACACAATGCAGCCAAAATAAAAATAAATAAATAAATAAAATAAAATACAGCATTCATCTACACAAAACCTTCAATCATTCTCCATCCTCCTTAGAATAAAATTTAAATAATTCACCATGGTCCTGATATCCACCTTCACTGAACTCTTCTACTACTTCCTACTTCTCTAACTTATCTCTTACTACTCTCTCCTGATTTAGCCTTCTTTAGCAACGTTCTTAATTCTTTCAAAAATAAACCAAACTTGTTCCAGTCTCAGGGGTTTTGTGCTTACCGTTCTCCTTGCCTGGAAATTTTTGCCCTAGATTTTTCATGACTTATTCAATTATTTTTTTCAGGCCCCTGTTCATATATCATCTCCACAAATAGACCCTTCCTGACCCTATCTATATTATCCACAACCTTTTCTCTTCATATATTCCATCACTTTTTATGCTCTTACCCTGCTGTTGAAGTAATATTATATTATATATTTGTTTATTTAAAATAAATCTAATCCACCTTCTAGAATATGAGTTCCATGAAGGTATGAAGGTATTGTTTTTTTTTTTTTTTTTGGTAAAATAGCTTTATCCTCTGTCAAAACACAAACCAACACACTTTGGGGGGAGGGGAGGAGAAGGAGGCAACACAGTCTAGCCCCACGGCTCATTTAGAAGAGGACATGAGATTTAAAAGCCTCACCCCACTGCTTGCCCAGCTGAGAAAAAGTCACGACCCTAACACCCACTTATAAATATCTCTTGTTATATTAAAAAAAAAAATATTTCCAGGGCCCACCTGGCTCTACTCCTGCACAGAAAGGGTTAACCTTCAAAATTCAATATCAGGGTCCTGGGATGGGGCTGGTAAGGAGAGGCAGATTGGGAAGAAGGGGGGTGCTGAAAAACAGAGAGGGACAAGCCAATGTGTAACTGGGGCCCTCCAAGACCTCCAAAACAGAGAAGGGGGAGGATGCCTGTCAGAGACAGAAACGAGTGCTGTCCCACCGGTTGTCTCACTCCTGTCCCCAGTGTCAAATGCTCTGGAGTGATCTGTCCTTTCAGACACCCCTGTGAGGTCCCAATATCAGGATCCATCCTTCCCCCTCAGTCCCAGCCCATTCAACTCACCACTGAGCTTTTAAGGTCCTAAGAGGGAGCAGCCCACCCACCCCCACCCCCCCGCCAAGTAAGAAACGTGAGGAAAGCTGGAGGTCCTTCCTGGGAGGAGGGTATTCCGGGGGTGAGCCACTTCTGGGGTCCCCCTTCAGTCCCTGACCAGGCGGTAAATGTGGTGCTGGGCCCCCCGCTCACTGGTGGAGACCTCGAAGACATAGGCGGTGCAGAGCAGCAGTTCCTGGGTGTCTCTGTTTGTCACCACCTGGAGGATGGTGAAGTTCTCCAGGACACTGTTCATCATATAGCGCTCAGGCAGCTGCCGCAGCTTGTGCAGAAAATTCACCAGGTACTCACACATGGGTGAGCACAGTAGGCGGTACACGAACCTCCCGTCCTCCAGCTGGGCACGCTCCGTCTCCACCTTCTCCACCACCTGCTTGCCAAAGGAGCAGACCTTGGAGGAACAGGTGAGGGTCATGTGCTCCAGGCTCTCGTACTGGCTGCTCACTCCATAGAAGCCACCACTGCTACCGCCGGCCCCCACCTCCTCGCCACTCGGGCCCCAATTCAGGTTCGCCCAGAACTTGACCAGGAAGAAGGCGTGGGGGGGCCCACGATCATACAGCTCCCGCAGACCACCCTTTTTCTCAGGGAATTTGTCATAGATCTGCCGGACGTCCACACTCTCGAGGGGGAGCGCTCCGGGGCTGGGGCAGTGCTGGCTGATATGTACAAACAGGTGCCTCTGGTAAGAGTCAGCTGCATCCGGAGGTTCCACAAAGGCTGAGAACTCTACCAGCTGCAACCGAGCAGTACCCAGAGCCCGAGCCTGCCAGGCTGGGGGTGATGGGGCAGGTGGGGGCAAAGCAGGAGATGAGAGGGCTTGGGGGGGCTCGTACCCTGGGAGGTCAGTAGATGGAGGAGTCAGTGACAAGGAGAACGGTGCCTGCGAGAATGGCTTCACATCTGGAACATTCCAGGGGGGCCCAGAACCCCCCGACCAAAACTGGAAAAGCTCTGGGGTCTGAGGACCGGCGGGACCAAGTTTGGCCTGCAGGGAAGGTGCTGAGATGAGCTGGGCTGAGGACATGGTGGCCATTGTCTGGAAAGCCTTGTCCTTGGAAACCTGGTCCACCTTCAGGGCCTTGAGCTTGGACTGGATTTCCCTCGATTTTCTTCGGGCCAAAACCTGGATATGACTAGAGACCTGTTTGCGAGTTCGAGTCTTCCCTGTTCTCAGCTTGATGTAGCGGGCAATCAGTTCATTCCGACCATACATCTTGCCTTCATCGGACAGGATGATTTTCCGCCGGCCACAGGGTGGGTAGATGGCCAGGGCCTCCTGGAAGCTCTGCTCGATGTCTGGACTCCAGACACCCTCTGCGTCTGAGCCCCCGTCTCCCCCCGCCCCCTCACTGCCGCCAGTGCCCTCCTCGCTTCCTTCCTCACTTCCTGTCCAGCCGCTGCCATCGTCCAGGGGGGCCCCAGCCCGGGGTTCCCCCATCTGGGCCTCCCGGCCTGGGGCTGGGGAGCCCGTATGAAGGTATTGTTGATTTTGCAGTTCATCACTGTATCTCTAGGGCCCAGGGTAATGCCTAGAGCAAAGTAGGTGCTCAATAAACATTTTTTTTGAATAAATAAAATAATTAAGGTTATTCTGTAACAAAGTGAACAAAGTAGACTTAAAAACTTACATAGGCTCATATTCAACATAAACTTAGACAAAAATAAACATGATCCATTTATGTTTCACATGATATTTTGTTCTTGTCTACAAAAAACCCTTTGTCTAGTATGAAGATTAGGATTTCAAGATGGAAGTTACCCCTTTCCCTTCTGAGTTCCTTGTTGAGGAGGAAAAATACAAGAATTATTGATGTAACTTGGACCAAAGCATGAGTCATTAAAGACTTGAATGAGCATTCTAAAATCTCTAACCTAAGACTCTGAGAAAAACTACATTGGAGAATATGGCTTGGTTAAGAGGCTAAGGTGGAGTTCTCATACCTACAGCTCTGACTCTATGTGTTGAGACCCACATTCCTAGGTGTGCTTTTTGTTTTGTTATTTATTTATTTGGCTGTGCCGGGTCTTAGTTGCGGCACCTGGGATCTTCATTGCCGCATGTAGGATCTTTAGTTGCATCGTGTGGGATCTTTAGTTGTGGCATGCAGGCTCTTAGTTGCAGCATGTGGAATCTAGTTCTCTGACCAGGGATCAAACCCAGGCCTCCTGCATTGGGAGCGTGGAGTCTTAACCCCTGGACCACCAGGGAAGTCCCCCTAAATGTTTTTAAAAGATGATTGTATTGGTAGAGCAAAGTTGATACACACACCTCACATACCCAATAACCAGCGTATTGAAGGAGACTGTCGGTTTCTGCCAAAGTAAGCCATGTCAATTTCAAACATTTCATTCTCTCTTCAAACATGTAACATACCCCAACTCCAAACTTACTTTCAGAAGATGACTTCACTTCCTAATTTATAAAGAAATAGAATCCATATGACAGAAACTCTCTCAAAATCTTTTACCAGATCTGAAACTTTCCCCATATCTATATACATTTTCTACACCTACTTCCTTCTTAAAGTAGACAAGGTGTTCCTTCTCAAGTAAATGACTCAGGTTGTGATTTGACTCTCTCTTCATTTGGTTTCCCAAAGAGACATACTTCACCATTTAACTGGTCTGTGTTTTATATAATATTTTCAGTCATTTCCGCTAGATCTTTCCCAAATTCAATATGTTCAATTCTATTCAATATTTTAAAAAATAAATAAACTATTTTACTCACATATTCCTTCTTACAAACTCCATTCCATCTTTTTTTTTTCCTCCTTAACAGTCAAGCTCCTAAACAATTAATTTTATTCACTGTCTCTATTTCCTTCTCCTGATTCCTCCACATACTCTAATCTGGTTTAAACCCCTTTCCCTCCATCAAAGGAGATCTTGTTAAAGGAACTGAACCCTATAGACTTCTGTCAGTCCTAAATCTCAGAACACTCACCACTGGTTCTCCTCTCTCTTCTGCTTACAGCAGCCATCTTTTATTTTTCTTCTGCAATACCAGTTCTCTTGATTTTTCTCCATTCTGGATCTTTCTTCTTCATCTTCTTTTCAGGCTCATCTTTCTCTACCTAATCAATAAATATTGCAGCTTCTCAGGTCTCAGTCCTAGGCCATCATCTCATGCTCCAGTCTTTCTCCCATATGATTTCAGTCACCCTCATGATTTCAATTGTCCTGTTTAATGATAACTCCAAAATGTATACCTCTAGCACAGATTTGTTCTCTAAGTTCCATATACCTATATCCAGCTGCTTATTCAACACCTCCACTGTGGTAAGATGCTTAACTAAACATGTTCAAAACCAAAGCCATAACATTTTTACCCCCAAAATCAAATCCACTACTACAGTTTTCTTTCAGTAAATCACCATAACTACTATTCAGCAAGCCAAATATCTAGCAGCGCATCTCAGTCTATCTCATTCCCTGTAGAAGTCTGGTCAATTTTACCTCCAAATTACTCTCAAATCTGTACTCATCTATTTCCACTGCTCTTACCCTAATTGAAGTCACCCACACACCTCTCACCCAGAAAACTGCAGAAACCTCTTAACTCATCTCCCCACATCCACTTTTGCCTCCTTTCAATTTGTTTTTCATGTTGCACCCAAGCGATCTTTTCAAAATAAAAACTTAACCATGTTTCTCATTACTAAAACCTGTTTTCAAAGACTTCCTCTTATTCTTAGGGTAAAAATCAAAGTACTTAACATCCCCTCTACCTACTTCTCTAACTTCATCTTGTGCCTATAAGCCCCTTGCCGTTTATGTTTCAAAACCTCGGGCTTTCCACTTTTCAAGTGCACCATTATCCCTGTTGTTTCACAGATATCTCCTCCCACTTCACCTAGTCAGCTTCAACTCATCCTTTCTACCTTATATCACTTGTCCCTTCTCAGGAAAGCCTACTCTGGTACTAGCACCTTATATCAGGCATAGTATATGGTAAGCACTCAATAGATATTTGTTGCATAAATATATAAATAATACATAGACATACCAGATAACAGGAAACAAAACTATCTGCCAAACCTGAGGCAGAAATGAAAGAAAAAAAGCAAGGTGACATTTCCTGAAAACGCTTAGGTACAAGGATCCCACCATTAACACAGTAGTCCAATAAAAGTCAATCTCGGACCAATCACATACTGCTCTCTCAGAGAGGATTAAGTATGAGCTTGGAGCTAAATTTTTGCAGTTTCCTTCTTTTTTAGGATGAGATAAATTTTTGAGTGGAATGCACATTCTTCTCTTTAATAATAACCATTATGATGACAATGCTCATCTGTTAGGGTGTTCTTGCCTGAAAGTTACCCCCAAAACCCAACTAAAATAGTCTAAAATGTAGAAATAATTATTTCACAAAGCAAAAATTAGGGAATTTTCACAGTTAATATAGTGGTTTTGAAATATCATCGAGCCCTGGAATTGTTCTGTCTTTCATTCGGTCCTATTCAGGGAGTTAGCTTTTTGCCTCATGAGATGGCACCAGGAAAAACAAGACATATATATTTATACAATAATATTAAAGGTTGAAAAAAGAAAACTCTTGCTTTTTGCTCTTACTTAAGCAGCAAGAAAGAACTTTTCAAGAAATCCCTCCACCACTCAGCAGACAACCCCCTCAGGCTTACTGATCAAAATCATGTCACGAGTCCATTGCTGAACCAATCTCCAGAGAGAGAACAGGATCATTACAATTGGCTAGGACTAATAGAGCTTCACTCCTAGGGCTGGAGAAAGGTCCTGAAGCACATGGCCTGCTGTCAACTGAGCAAAATGAACACTCTCTTATCCAGGAAGGGGGAGATTGACAGCGAACTCTGCCTGCCCCCCCCGTCATTTAGTGAGGAACCCCTATGGACCCGTTATTCTATTGCATTTAATGTGCATCTTTTATAATCCTAACAATAACCCAACAAGACTGGTATGATTTTTACAGATGAAGATATTGAGACTTAAATGTTGAGCTCTAGTACACTAGGTTATATAATTAATGATGTGGGCAAGATTTAAATGCAGGCCTGACTGACTTACAAATCTGTTGTAAGGAGCAGCACGATGATGATTACTCACATGTCTGCTGAAAGCATATTATCTACACATCGAGATTCCAATAATAAAATTCTACTTCCTGTTCACTAAAATATTCAATTTCAAATACTCCATGTTTACTATTCAATAATCAATGTCTCCTAAAGTTTCTGACACAAAGATAGGTGCTCATAAATATATGTTAAATTTTTATATTAGACATATAACACTAGGTTGTTTACTTTAAAACTTAGGCAAATTACTTAACCTCTCTGTGTCTTAGTGTCCTTATCTATAAAAAGGTTTAATAATAGTAGCTTCCAGTTCATAGGTTTATTGTGAAAAATAAAGGAGCCTGAGTACAGAGTAAGCGCTCAATATGCATTAACTAATATCATTCCCAATTCAAAACTGATGCCTAATCAGTATTAACAATATTAGGCAATAGAAAAAAACAAAACAAAATAAAACCAGGATTACCTCTTTTTTTTTTTACTTTGATGACTTTTCAAATGTGTTCTTTGAGATATGTAACCAATTTTTATTTATAACAACCTTTTATAGGTTTAATATAATAGTGATATTTAAATGGCCCATAGTCTTTTTCCAGGTTTATTGAGATATTATTGACACATAGTGTAAGTAAATTTAAGATGTGAAATGTGATTTGATGCATGTATATATGGCAAAATGATTACCACAATAACATTAACACCTCTATCTCCTCACATAATTACCATTTTGTGTGTGCGTATGTATGTGTGTAGTGATAACATTTAAGTTCTACTCTCTTAAGTTTCAAGTATATAATACGGTACTGTTAATTATAGTCACCATGTTGTAATTAGATCCCCAGAAATAACTGGAAGTTTGTACCGTTCCACCAACATCTTTCCATTTCCACCCCACACCAAGCCCCTAGCAACCACTATTCTACCCCCTATTTATTTGTGATTTCTGCTTTTTATATTCTGCATATAAGTGATATCATACAGTATTTGTCTTTCTCTGTCTTATTTCAGTTCCCATAATACCCTCAAGGTCGATCCGTGATGTCACAAAAGGCAGGACTTCCTTCTTTTTGATGGCTGAATGATATTCACATTTTCTTTATCCTTTTAGATGACATGTAGGTAGTTTCCCTATCTTGGCTATTGTGAATAATGTTGCACTGAACATGGGGTTGAAGACATCTCTTCAAGATAGTGTTTTCATTTCCTTCAGCTATATGCTCAGAAGTGGACTTGGTGGACTATATGGCAGGAGTCAGCCTGGTGCTGGGCAGCCAGCTCTGGGGCTCAGGGTAATGTCTGGCACTCACTTCACTCTTCTTCTCTGGATGGTATCTCTCTCCTTGCTGGCTGCTGGGGCTTGGGAGAGAGGTAACGTGAGTCGTGTGAATCTGTCTTTCCTACCATCTTCATTGTATCCTTTCATATTTCTGTGCTTCACCCAGGTGCTGTAATCCCTTGCCTGGAATTCTTGGCTCTTGTGAAGGTATTTTCTTGAGCAGATAGTTACTCAAACTGATGTTTCTGGCAGGGGAGAGGGGAACTTTGGAGGGATGGGGACAGGTAAATGAGTGGTAGAAATTCCTACCCCACCAGTTTTTAGCACACACTTTTAAATAGTCCTCGTTTTGAAAGCTGAGAACTAAGGTAGCAGCTAGAACACAAGCAACACAAGTCCTCTCCCTGGGATCTGACCTCCGAAGCCCAAGACTCAGCTCCCAGCCCCTCCCGCCCTGGCAGGTGAGCAGACAAGCCTCAGGCTGGTGAGTGCTGGTCAGCACCGGTTCTCTGTGTGGGAATCTCTCTGCTTCGCCCTCCGCACCCCTGTTGCTGAGTTGTCCTCTGTGGCTCCATGGCTTACCCCCCGCCACCCTTGTCTCCACCAGTGAAGGGGCTTCCTAGTGTGTGGAAACTTTTCCTCCTTAAAAGCTCCCTTCCAGAGGTGCAGGTCCTGTTGCTGTTCTTTTGTCTCTGTTTATTCTTTTTTCTTATGCCCTACCCATGTACATGGGGAGTTTCTTGCCTTTTGGGAAGTCTGAGGTCTTCTGCCAGTGTTCAGTAGGTGTTGTGTAGGAGTTGTTCCACATATAGATGTATTTCTGATGTATTTGTGGGAAGGTGATCTCCACGTCTTACTTATCTGCCATCTTGAAAGTCTCTCTCATATATACAGTTTTATTTATTTTCAATTACCTTTGAACTCAATAGGGGAATATGTTCATCTTCTCACTGAGCACTGCTCACATAGTTGCTTGATACAATAATGCTCAACAGTATTTAGTTGATTAAAAAAAATTACAAATACTGTGACCAGCTGCCCTTTTGATGTAGAGGACTGCACACTGTGCTGATCCTTTCGCTAGTTCCATGACTAGCTCTTTTCAAGTCATGTACAGGTAGTCATTTTCTCTTTCAGAGCGAGGATAACTGTTTAAGCTTTGCTTTTATCTTGAGAAAGAAGAGTTCACATTTCAAGAGGATGTCTTTACCTAACTTTGATTATTTATTTGGGTAAATTAATTCAAGATACACTACATTAGGTAAAGTTTCTGACATTTCAAAATATGTCATTGGTCCAGTGAATCAAGTCAGGGTCTCTGTGACAGGATGAGTACATATGATTGTAATATTATCTCAACTGTCCCTTACTCATCTGTATATGTATTTTTTGTCTCTATTATTTCAAAGCTCATTTCTCTATAATTTCTTATCAACTCCTGTCCCTAATTTGCTGACCTTTGCTGACGTTTTTGTTTTTCCCTCCCATCCATATTTGTCTATGATCTATCTTCTCTCTTCCATTGTTTTAGATTTCATGCATCATTAGATCCAGGGATTCAAACCTTGTCATCAGAAATTTGTCTTTTTTTTTTTCACATCTGTTAGATTTCCCTCCATGTCAGATTGCTAAATTTAGCTCACATCAGCCCTCTCTTTTATGGACAGATCTGACATTAAAATGTTTTTCTATCACTTATTTTGAACACGAGCAATTATGTCCCACAAACTATTAACTCTGCTGCTGCTGCTCTTGCTAGTATATCTTTTATAAACAATTCATGAGCCACTTTTACCATTTATTATCTACTATGTGTTCGGTATTTTGTTATTATTTTATTTTTTTAAATTTAAACTATTATTGATTTTTCTTTACAACCCACAGGTGTTATTATCACTGCTTTGCAAATAACTGAATTGAGACTCTCCCAAATTCTCACAATTTTCACTAGTCAGGACTCTTTCTATTGCCAGTGAGAGAAATCCAACTCAAATTAGCTTAAACAATGTTTTTCTTTGTTTGTTTGTTTTTGCGGTACGTGGGCCTCTCACTGTTGTGGCCTCTCCCGTTGCGGAGCACAGGCTCCGGACGCGCAGGCTCAGCGGCCCATGGCTCACGGGCCCAGCTGCTCCGCAGCATGTGGTATCTTCCCGGACCGGGGCATGAACCCGTGTCCCCTGCATCGGCAGCCGGACTCTCAACCACTGTGCCACCAGGGAAGCCCTAAACAATGGTTTCGATTGTCGCACATTCTTGGAAAGTTGAGAGCATCATTAGATCCAGGTATTCAAACCTTGTCATCAGAAATTTGTCCTTTTTTTCACATCTTTTATATTTCTCTCCATGTCGGATTTATTTTCCAGCATCTACTTCCATGCAATAACAAAAGGGGCTGCTGGTGGCTCCAAGCTTAGATTTTACTTGTAAGAGATCCCAGAGAGTACATGTACTGGATAGCTCCAGAAAAAGCCCTGGGAATTAGTCTGAATTGACTTAATTTGGACTCCATGCCAATCCATGAACAAACCATTGTGGCCAGGGTGATTGGGTTCTCTGAGTGACCCATCCTGTGTTTGTTGCTACCCTTGGAGCTGGAAGGTGAAGCAATTCTCCTGAGCCACTTAGACTATGATTAAGGATGGGAGCTTCTCCAGAATATGCTGGGAAGAAAGAAAGCACATGTCTACTGCAAAACTATAGACAGATGAGTCAGAATTTCAACCTAGGTTTGTGTGAATTAGAACATCAATGCGAAAATGTTGTTATCCATTCAGTCAACAAACATTTAGGCACTTTTCAAAGCTGTATAATGCAGTGATGAGCAAGAAAGATGATGTGCTTGCCCTAGACCAAGGCAGAAAATAAAATACTCAAAAGTAAAGGCATAATATAATTTCAGATAGCGGTAAGTTCTATAAAGAAAACAAAAACATATTAGGGAGTTAAAGAGTGACTGAGCTGACTGAGTGAGTGGTTCACTTAGCTAGTGAGGTTGGGGAGATGACATTTGTGCAGGGACTGAATGAAGGGAAGTTGGGTGCTATACGAAGATCCCAAGGAAGAACATTCCTATAAGATAGCAGGGGCCTAGGGAGATGATTTATATGGCTTGAATTCTCTTTTCACTTAATTTCTCTCCTTCCTTCCTTCTTAGGTGTCATATATCTAGCATTCTATCCATTGCCTTTATAAGTAAATCTGGACTGGTTACTAAATGGATTCTTAATTTTTGTTCCTGGAAATAGTCACTGTAATGGTGATTAAATGAACAACATTGAATTTTGTAGTCATACTAGACTTCAGAGCTGTACTACCACCTCTATATCCATTGTTAACTCAATTCTTTTTTGTCAACCTGACAGCTGTTTTTTACTTCCAGTGCTTCTATTTTCCCCTGACACTTGTTTTGCTTGCCTCCTTGGCTGCTTGCCATTTGCTTAATTTTCTTATTTCTTCTCTCTCCTAAATCTTTTTCTGTTGCTTGGTCCAGACAGCTTAGATTTTGCACAAATTGGCTTGGTTGGTGTAGTCATTACTAACTATTTAGATAATATCCTTTCATTCTGTGTAACACATCTACCAATCATTGCACATTCTGTGTACTTTTCAGGTCTTCTGTTCCTAACAATTTTGTTGTTACTCTCTTTTCTTCTCCTAGAAGTACTTACCCCCTACCTGATGGGCTGCCATTCTGAAAGCTTGAGGCTGCACGATAGCTGATCTATCAGAGTCATTATTCTATTTTGTTTTCTTCTTGCTGTTTGTAGCCTGCATCCACACTCAAGCATAATAACCAGGATCCTTGCTATTTGCCAAATCCTTTAAATTTAATCTTGGCATCATCCATGTTTTCTTCTTACTACTTTCAGCCTGATAGACCTAATTCAGACTCTCACAATCTCATACCTGAACTAATGTAGCAACTTTCACCTGGTCACCTCTAACTTTATCCTCCCTTGTCTATCATTTACATTTCTACCAATATTATTCCTAAAATACTACTTTTGTAGTATCATCCTTGTGATCAAAATCTTTCAAAATTGAATTGCCGAATAGATGAACTACCAACTCTTTAGCCTCACATTCAGCATAGTTCATAGTAGGCTATGAATCTACCTTTTCTGACACTAATCCTGCATCCTCTCTAGGATATCTGCTCTCTAGGCAAACTAATCCAGCACTGTCTCTGAATGTATATTGAACAGTCTTGACCTCACACTTCTGTTTGTAAACTTGACTCCTCCCCCTTACTTCCAAAAGTTTCCCTGTTTTTCTTTGCATCTGTAAGACAATCAATTTTTTAAAAAATCCACTTTATAATCCCTATTTTGGAGTCCTCTGTAACAATCCAAGTTGGAAGTTATCATTTCTTCCCAACTTCCATTCATTAATATATGAAACTCTTCTATCTGATATTAGTTTTTCATATCTCTGCCAATTTGCTTCATTTTTCACCATTCTTGCATTTCTTTCTGTCCTTCTTAGTGCCTGCCTAGTGTTCTCCTCAAAATATGAATACTGACATTTTTTCTTTTTATTATATCATTGTGATAATGTGGAAGACCAGGCAGGAGGGCTAAGCTTAGCTATAGATATCCATATCTATGTAGATGTCATCCTATACATTCATCCATATCTCTATAAATATCTATGTAAAAAAGAAATTACTTCAAATGAATAAGAATGCCGATAGCTATGAAATCTGTCTTTTCAGGAACTTTCCTTGACTCTTTACTGATAACACTACATTTTGAGATGATAGAAAAGATCTCCAGCCCTGAGATTCTTTTCCATTTTAGTTCTAATAATGCTTGGATTTGTTGATCTTTACAGCCTACTTTTAACTATATTAAGATATTTACAGCTGGTGGTATGCTCTGATGATCACCATGATTAATTGTTGTTTTGCTTCATGATTTCTATATAATATTATATTTCTGTACTATTTGATTATTGTACCATGTATGTTTTCTAAAAAGCGTGTTATTGTTCAAATAAAAATTGTACTGTGGAGTTAGGTATATCATGTTAATTCATTTTATGCTCAGTTTTTCCCACTTGGTTATATCCTGCTGGGAGTGTTGGGGCAAGGGTTGCAGAGGGAGAGCTTAGGTGTGCAGAGATCTTTTCCCTTACACATGACCTTCCCTTTTCTCAAATTTCACCTTTTCCCTTTTAAAATTGCATGTTATTTTTCATGTGTCAAAATATACGTACGTGATCCTAGGTTGAGCTCTGGCCTTTGGAGTCTGAATGTCATGGGATTAATATTTCCAACTGCCAGTTACTAGCTGTTCCATCTTGGGAAAGTAGCTTGATATCTCTGTGCCTATGTTTCCTTGTTTGCAATATGGAGGTTTAGGACTTCAGGATTTTAATTGTGAGCATTAAGCAAGATAATTTTTGTAAAGCAATTAGCATGGCCTGGTCACAGAAAAAATTCAATAAACTTTAGCCAATAATGTTAACTTACTCCTAACCTAGACAACTTTAGGTAAATTATTGTATTTGTTTCACCAAAATGAAAACCAAAGAAGAAGTCTTAAAATTACTGATATTTACAATATGAGGAAGATGTCAAATTTCCATTCCAGAGCACTACGGAAATAGAGGAGTTGCTTACATTCCTGAAGCTAATTTAAGTACAAGTTTCTTAGACTCTGTGAAACGGGCCTAGCGTTCTCTTAGGGTTCTTTCTAGCCCTTAAAAAAGAGAAAAAAAATTAGAATTAAAAAATTATTAAAGTGAGCATAAATGAGTACATAAGCTATCTTTAATACTATTCAAAATATACATTTTAATATAATTTTTTTAACACCTTAGAGTAAACATTCTACTACTTTAATACTACATTTCAAATGTACAAGGCTTACCAAGCTTGAGGCAGGAGACAGATGGATTCCAGGTTAGACATTTACAACGGGCCTTCTTTTTATATTTCATGGGGCAGGAAAAAGTGGGCTTCAGGCTGGACACTTACAACTAGCCCCCTGTTCGCATTTCCTGAGACAGGAGAGAGGTGGGCTTCAGGTTAGGCATTTAAATCAGCCTCCTGTTTACTCTCTGAAATGGAAGCAATGACAGAGATGGGGTAAATAGCCAAGCTTTGTCTCTTGTGGATGTTTTAAGATAACAGTCATGGCAAGAACAAAGAGGGGCAAAACTTTGTTTGAATAAAGGATCAAGGCATCTCCGCCCACCCCCTGCCCCCTTCTGGGGACACCGGAGACACTATGCATGTGCAAAACGGCTCCTTGAGGGTCAAAAGTCAGGGGACAACGCCAGACCATAATGAGTCTTGCTTCTCCCAGATGCCTTCATAGTGGGATCCATCTTTTTTTTTTAACATCTTTTTTGGAATATAATTGCTTTACAATGGTGTGTTAGTTTCTGCTTTATAACAAAGTGAATCAGTTATACATATACATATGTTCCCATATCTCTTCCCTCTTCTGTCTCCCTCCCTCCCTCCCACCCTCCCTATCCATATTGACTGAGAGGTGTGTGCGCACCTATAAGGAGGGTCCTGAGACTAATTAGCCAGGAGGGTCAAAGCAAGATGATTGGCGATAAGGGAAACAAAGACCCGGAAAACTGCCCCCCTTATAAAGGATTTAAACTTCCCAACGGCGCGACTCTCTGAGTTCTCCCATGCGTCTTTCTGCATGTACTTTGCTTTTCCAATAAACTTTACTTTTCTCTTTATCCTCTGCCTCCTCGCCTGAATTCATTCCTGACAAGGCAAGAACTAGGGACCCAGGCGCTAACAGCTGGTATCTGTGGTCTAGCAGTTAGGACTCCCGGCCTGGGAACTAAGATCTTGCTTCCAGCTACTGCTTGCTGCTGCTTGCTGCAGGCTGCCGCTTACTGCTGTGTGCGTCCGAAATCAAGCTGACAAAATGTCTAAAGTTTTCTAAGCTTAGTATTAAAAGTACTGGAATTATTCTTTAAAATGCCTTATATGTGCATATGTAATATGAATATATATATATGTGTGTGTGTGTATGTAGAGAGATCTGGTAATGATAATTTTATTGCTAATTACTTAATAGTATTTGATAATATTTCATTCATACATATTTCAAAGGTGTATAAATTGTATACATTTTCTTTTAACCTTCCTAAATACTATAACTCATAAGCCATTAAAATAAAAATCATAGTAAGAGACTTTTTAATTATAACTTAAACATATTGTTATTTTCCCAATATTTCTTTCTGAAAACAAAGTATTGGCAATAACAGTAGGTGTCGCTATAGCAAAAGAAACCAGCCATTTAGAATGACAAAATTTTTTTGTTTTCCTCTAGGAAACATTACAACATTCTTAGAGAAATTGTATAAGTTCCATCTTCTTAATATTCAATGTCTAAAAAAAATGAATCATCTGATTACATATTTTCTCACAAAAAAGTTTATCAATTACTTAAATAATATATCTATTTATAAAATGAAAATAAAAATACCCACCTTGTAAAATTGATGGTGAACATGAAATAAGGTAATATATGCATTCATTCATTTGTTTATTAAACACATTTAGTTGAGCACCTACTGTGCACTAAGCATGATAGTTACAAGACAGACAATGTCTTTGCCCTGTTGGTGCTTGCAATCTAGCAGATTTATACAGATTTCTACACATTGTGAAATTTAAATTATTATTCATGAGTAAGAAGTGTAAATATTATTGAGTCCTTATGCTTAACAGATTGTGATGAAGCTATTTTAATCTTCTCTTTAGGAGAAATAATAGTACGTATTATCAGCTATTTCCTACCTCGCATCTATTTACTTTTCTGGTAATAGCTCCCTGATAATTCTCCAGGATATCATTCCCTTTCGCTTTCAGCTCATGTAGTTTGAATGACATTGATTCCTCTCCAGCCTCCAAAGGCAAGCCTGAGACTCAGATCTGGTCAATGAAGGTTTTATATCCTTGTGTCTACAGTGTCACCTCATACTAGACCCTCCATGATCCATCTCCTGCTTTTCACTTGGATCTAATCTCGTCACCACCTGCTTCACACTCCACCTGTACACACCTTGGTGTTTTTTGTCTCTGAATTTTTGCATATATTGATCTCTTTTCTTAGATGTCTCTTCTGCCTCTTCCTTTGTCAATTCTATCCATCCTTGAACACCTAGCTAGGCAGCTCTCCTCTAAAAGTCTTTCCTTGACCCCAGTTGGGTAAAGTGCCCCGTCTGAAAGCTTTCTCAATCTCTAGGCAGTTCTCTATATGAAATTAATTATGCATTGTTTTCATAGCATTCTATTTGTCTCTATTCTTCACTTAGATAGTATACTTTTGGATGTCTAATTTGACTCCTCTATGAGTTTCTAGCACCTCAACTGATGGCTGGGATCCTCTGCTTGATATAGGCTTTGTTGACTGAAAGCAGTTAAGACGACTGTGGCATAAGCCTGTCTTTCTGTAACAGGCCTCTGTTGAATCGCATAGTCCTGAAGAAGAGTAGTTCGAATGGCTCTGTGCTGAGTCATTCCAATGCCCCACACTTTGTGTCTCTGAGAGGAGAATTGTATTCATTGGTTTCCTCAAGTTCACCTTAGAAAATGATACTCAGACTTCATTCAATGAGTATTTATTGAGCTATGAAGCGCCCTCAGATCATGCAAGCTCGCTGTGTTCTTTTTTCTCCTCTAAACTCCTACAGCATTTATAGCCTAAGCTATTAGTTTGGCAATTAATTATATACTATCTTGTGGCATTCCATTTTTATGATGTATTTTTATGTCGTGTTTAGTCTATTACTTAATATTTTACATGCTTACATATAAGTAGGGACATTTATTCATTAACATATTTATTATTTATTCATTGTTTTTTGAGAATTTATTATAATTCATACCATTTTGTTTTGCATAGCATATCTGTTGGAGTTCTGTTTATGCTAATAGAAACTGGTGAATTTAAAGACAAAAACAACTTACTGGAAGGCTATCAGGGAATGCATTGTATAGAAGGGTAGAATGGTGAACCAGGCTTGGAACAGAAGAGGAGCAACCCCAGAAGTTGTCAGTGGCAAGAGATTACAGAAGAGTGCTGCACAGGAATCTTTGCTGATAAGAATGAACTCCCATCCACTCTCACCTTGATCAAGACTCAGTGCTTTGGGATAAATGGCCAAATTCAGGCCATGGGATCACACCCTAGCTGTCCTAGAATCATGAGCAGGAGGAACTGAAGAAAAGAGCTTCCAGGGATTCCTTGGGCTTCTAGCAGCTATCAGGATTTATCAAGGCAGTTGGGGAACTCTCAGGAAAAGAATGCATCTTGGGTAGTTAAAAAAATGATAAGTACTAGCACTGATAATTAGTTGTTCACACAAACTTGCTATCAAATCTCAGCATTGACAGTGACTAACTCTGTGGTCTTACACAAGTTTCTTCATCTCTATAGGTGCCCATTTTTCTCCTCTATAAAATGAGGATACTAATATTTATTTTTACGTGGTGGTTTTAAGGATTAAATTAATGTGTCATATGAAAGATATCTATTATAGTGTCTGTGACATAGTAGGTGCTCAATAAATGATAGCTATTATCGACTTATATATGTGCTTATATTATGAGGTTACTCTATAAAGATGAGGCAAAGAAGTAGCAATTATCTCTGCCCTTGAACAGTTTGTAGTTTAATCTGAGAGGAAAACACACAGGCAATTTAACCCTCACAACTACCTTTTGCATTAGGCAGAGGCATTTATCATTCCTATTTTTCATATGAACAATCAGTGACTCAGAGAAGTTTAGCAACTTGACAATGGTCACATAGTTCTTAAGTAGCAGAGCTGAGGCTGTGGCCAAGTTTTACTGAATCCAATGCCTTTTACATTTGGAAAAATAAGTATAGCTTAGTGAAGGATAGAGTTACTCAATTCAATTCCTATAAGAAAATTTTAGTGAATACCTACTATGACAGTCTGATACACTAGATACTGTGGGGGGATATATAGTTAATACATAGTCCCTGGTCTCAAGAAGCTTACAATCTAAGGAGAAAAATAGATAGGTATACAACTTAGAGAAGTTCAACATAATATATAATACAACTTGCGTTTTTCATTTACTTACTTTAATAAACATTTATTGAATGTGTCATGCTCTGTATTAAGTATGGAGTTTTCAGTGGTAAACAAAAAAATAAGCAACCTGTCTTCAAAGGCCTTACATTTTGTTGGAAGGAAACCAGAAACACAAAGTATATATACATACATATATATAGCTAAAACAGATAATTTTAGCTATAGATAGCAATGCATGTTAGAAAGAAAATGTAGAGTTTTGTGATACCTAGTTGGTGTTGGTTACTTTCCTGAAGGCTTTCTGAAGGCCTGAAGAAGTCAGTCATGTTAAGATATTTGGAAAAAGTATTCCAGGCGGAGGGAATGGCAAGTGCAAAGGCAACGAGGTGGGGATGAACTTGGAGTTTTAAAGAATAAAAATGAGACTGTGTGGCAGGGACATAGAGAGATGGGGAAACAAAGCAGGGTAACATGAAATCTGGACACACAGGTAGGAGCCAAAAATGCAAAGCCTTATACATTGTGGTTAGAAGTGTCTAATTAATTACTTTGAGTTTAGTGGGAGCCCGTAAAAATTTAAGTGGGGAAGTGATACTCTTTGACTTAAAAAAATATTACACTGGCTGCTGTGATGAACTATAGTGTTTGTTCACCTGGGCACTAAGGAGAGAAAGAGGGATATTACTTTGAAAAAGTCAGGGAAAGCATTGAGAAGGAGGGGGTGTGCTGAACATTGAGATAGGCTGGTTAGGTATTCCAAGAAAAGAGATTACCTTCATCAAAGGAAGAAAGTTTAGGAAGTGTGAAGCATGTTTGGGCCAAAGTGAGTTTTCCAGTGTGGCTGACATGTGGGGAGGATGGAATGAGATGGGACCAGAGAGGAGGGTGGGTGCTAGGCTATGTCTTGACTACATTCTGTAGGCAGCTGGAAACTATTCTGTATTTTAGAAAGATAATGCTGGAGACTGTGTGAAGTTTATTAGAGGAGTCAAGAAGACCACTGATGAGGTTTCTACAATAGGTCATCTGAGAGATAGCAAGGGCCAAGCATGAAAATGGAAAGGAGGAGACAAGTAAGAGCTATTGACTCAAAGACACAGCACTTGATGATAAACTGAGTTAAAGTAATAAAGAGGAGGGGGAATCTGAAGACATCAGCAAAGCAAGTTGAGGATGCCCTTTTCTGTGAGAGGAAGGTTGTAGGATAGGGTAGAGATTTCAGTTGTGAACAAGTTGAGTGTAAGGTTTTGGCAGGACTTCCACATGACTGCTTGAGAGACAGCTGGAAAAGCAGGGCTGGAACTCAGGAAACTTGGCCTTTGAGAGCACACCTATTCCAACTAATTTCTTATAATCTGTGAAAAATTTTGTGAATTTTTAGATATTTGCTATTTTCAAGATGACAGAAGTTTCACAAGTTTTTGTCAGAACCAACTGGAAGTTTTTACCAAAGGAAAAGGTTTGTTTCTTCAAAAAAACCCAGAACATTCAGTAAAGAGAAAGCTGGTTGATGATTTCTACTTTCTTTTCTTATTTTGAAGCCTGAGTTATCAGACTTGTGTAGACCTGAGGATTAACATTACAGAATATTATAACAGGCTCAGTGTTAAAAGGAAAAAGATCTTGTTAAAATACCTAAAATTGATATGAAGAGATGGACTACCTCTTGTGTTCCTAAAGAAAGTAATAGGAGAGAGTAAGAGAAACCAAGTTTTTTCTTAGAATTTATGTTTGGTTATTTTGATAGTTGTAGCAAAGAGTTAGACACAAAAGACTAGGTCTGGGGACGATATAAATGGTTAAATGAGAAAAAAAAGATGTTAATTAGAGAGAAAGGGACTCTTTATGAGCACTTAAAAGTTGAGTTTTAAATAAACAGCTCTCTGTAGTGCTAAGTTGAACAAACCAGAAAGAAAAATGGAAAGTTTATGTCTAGTACTAATTATAGCTCGAGTGAGAAACTTTTTCTCTCTGTTTTTTCTTTTCACTTGTATAATCATATCTTTCTCAATAATTACATTTTCTTCTCACGTACCAGGCAGTACCTTCTTTGCTGATACCAATTTGAAGGTAGGGAGACAAGGGCATGGAGATACCAAATTCACCAACAAAAGTCATTTTTAATTGCTATCTCCAGAGTTTCAGGACTGCATCATCGCTTAATGACTCAGCCTTGTCATTGGTACTGATTCACAGAGATCCTAATACATGAGAGTTAGTGTCACAGACTGATGGGCAGACCAATCCACGTGAAGCCAGGGAAGAGAAATGAGGCTGCCATCATTGAATTCACAGCTGATCTTAACAATCCAGGATAGGAAAGGGCAAACTATTCTGAGGGAAAGCAGTTAATTTTGCAGTGTGTTTGTTGCTGCTGTTATTGTAATGACTATTGCCTTCCTGTTTTATATTTATTTACCCAAATTTATTTAGATGAAGGACTCAGAGATATAGAGACATACATACTTTTTGCAAAAACCACCATAATGTAGTAGAGGTACTCCAGGATATGGGGATCTTGTTAGCTGGTTACTTGTGCAGCTTGCCTGACCTCTGATAATTATGTCCTTATCTACCCTTATACAGCCTCTGAATTTTAGACTCTGTGTCAGGCATATTTACTGTTTATAGCAAGCTCAGGAGAAAAGTACCCTTGCCATTGTTTTTATAGGTGAAAAAACTGTAAATTTTCCAAGGACACATTTCTAGTAAGTAATGAATTTGAAATTTTTATCATGTATATCTCTCCTCAAAGCCAGTGCTCCTAAAATGCGTCTCATCTGTAAAATATGGCTGATAATAACACCTGTCTTACAGGGTTGTTTTACAGATTAAATAATAGAACTGTGAAATGTCTAATACCTTAGTTTGCATTAGGCAATCAATAAACAGTTGATATATTACTAAAAATTATGAAGAAAAATCTTCACTAAAGTATCCATAGCAATGAAGTCCTTGTTGGAACATAACCCTTTGATTCTTCAGTGTGAATTAGCCTGATGTTACCAGCACTGAAAGCAGATGGTAAGGAACACAATCCAAAGGAATGAATCTTTAGTAGTAAAATGTCAGATACTGTAACATCTGGATGGAAAACATAATTTTGTGCACTTCGAAATCATCCTGGTAACTCCCAGATCATTCCATGTTGACCTCAGCATACTTTTCCTTTAAGCATCATTTGCCCCAGTAAAAATGAAACTATCAGTTTCAAAAGTAAATAGAGTCTGTACTGATCTATTAGAGGCTGAAGTTCCAGAATAAGTTTGGGAAGCCATAATTTAGGGTAACAAAATATAGTAACTGATAGATCTGGCAAATGTTGTGTAAATAAATGCAAGAAATCTGAGTAAAAATAGGAAAAATGGAGGTTTTAGTTTTAGAAGCCATAGTTTTATTTGGAATAACAGCTATTGGGCAAGTATTGTTCTAGAAAAGTTCTGGTCAAAATAAAGCAGAGTTGAAAAGAATGTGGTCTGTACATATGTATCATTTGTGTTTAGACACTTATGAGGTCAACAAAGCAGAAGTGAAGAGTATATTGCTTCTAACGAGGAGAGACATCCAGAGTGAGCTTTGTTTAATGAAGACTGACCATAATGGATTATGACCTCCATGAGACTAGGGAGAATATCTTGTTCATTCTCTTATAACCAGAACCTAGCTCAGTCCTTTTGCAGCGAGAGTACCTGTAAACTTTTGTTGAAAGTATGAGTGAAAAATAATGAACTTGCCTATCAGGAGGAGAGAATGAACAAGGTCAGTTTATCAAGGCAAAAGCTCAGCTGAATCAATCTTGTCTTGATGGGTTGTACCCTTAGAATTGCTAATGAGGAACCTGACCCAGCTCAGCTGTCTGATAAAAGACAACATATCAGTTTACAGATTGTCAAGCAGGCTGTATCCCCTGCAGACATTCCTTAGTATATCCACACCCTCCCCAGTACCCTAGGGACATCCCCTAATGCAGAAGCAAGTGAAAACAACCAGGACAGATGCCCTTTTTGTTTGTTTGTGTGTCTGGTGAACAGTGGGGGATCTTAAGGCAGATGGGTATCTTGGAGAGACAGAAGCAATCACTGCCGTCATTCAATTCAAAATCCTAAGGGAAGGTGGATAGACAAGAGAAAGTTAAGAAAAGCAGCCATATTTTTCCAGGTTCACAGAACAACTACGAAGAAATTGACTGTGTTGAAGTTCGAGAGACAAGAGTTTAGGAAAGCTGATTGTTGTATGAAAATATCATCTCTTAGGACTAGAAACCAGAGATTCCAGAGTACAGAATGTCAAAAAGAATAACAAGGCCAAGTGGCTTATTTCATTCTCATAACAGCTCTACTATATAGGAAATTTTATTATCCTCATGTATAGGTGTTGTGATTGAGGTTCAGAGAGGCTTAAAATGTGTCCCCAGGGTCAAGTAATTAGAAGTGTCTGGACCCCACTGGTACTCTTCATTATTTAATAGTACCAACCTCAAAGGTTGTTGCAAGGTTTAAAATATTAAAAAATGTTAGAGAAAAGGGCAACAATCACTAGTTTTTAGTCCTTCACAGTAAACAGTAGCCCAATGGTTACTCAGGTTAACTTTGTGTGCTTGTTGGATAAATTTTTCTGAGTATCTAACACTCATTGAATGAGACATATATGATATAATGTGTGTGTAAGAGTAGGGAACTGACTTTTTAAGCACCAACTCTATGCCTGATGCTGGGAAAGGTACTTTATTTATGGGATCTAATTTAATATATTTAACCTTGTGAGGTATTATTATCCTTACTTTAGAAATAATAAAACTGAGGATGGGAAAAGTTAAATGGTCTCACAGCTAGTACATGGTGAGACGAGGATCAGAACCCAGCTGTAAAGCCAGTCTTTGTCTATATCATATAGCCTATTTTATAAATCATATGCAGCTATAAAAATGTAAGGTGTCAGTCAGGGTTCAGGGCATAGAACAGAAACCACTCTAGGTATTTTTAGCAGGTAGGGATTTTGGAACTTACAGATCCATTGGAAAGTCCTAAGGAGCAGTTCTAGAATGAGCCTCTTAGATGAGTTCCAGAACTACACAGAAATGACCTACTAGGAAAGCTAGTGCTTTAGGGCCACTATTAGAGATATGTCAGAGGAAGAACTACTATCTCTGCTTCCTTAACAGTCTGAGGTATCTGGTAAGTGGATAACCAAAATTGTTATGCAGGGAAGTTAAATTGGGTATCCATTGCTTCGGGATAATTAGGAAGCTGAAGAATGAATAATGCAAAGTTTCTGTAGGGAAGCGTCATGTTCCATGACCATAAGAGCCAGCAGCAACAGCCAAGAGCCCCAGGAAGATAGTCTCTGCCTCAGTTCTATTTTCCATATATTAATTGAGCATATTTACATGGTGAAACTTGACTTGCGTATAGAAGCCATAGTTGCAAGGGAGTCTGGGAAATGTACATTTTAGTTTTCCAGCTTCTCAATTAGAAAGTGGAGAGAATGGAGGATGAGTAAGCCATTCCAGAAAAGGTAATATTATTATTAGTTAAAAATGTAATAATTATTACAATCTGGATTTTCTAACTTGGTTGATCACAAAATGGAAAGCTAACTTACTTTGCAATGGTTATCTGACTTTTTAGACTCTTGGCCACTCTTGATGTCAGTAGAACGCTGCTGACTGAGTAGGACATTTGCTTTAGACACAGCTCTTGCTTTTTATCAATGTGCAAAGCAATTTGTGTGTAACAGCAGTTTTATGGTCCACTGACTGTAATGTGGCGCTTTACCAACCATGAACTTTAACATGTTTATAACGGGGACTTAATCTGAAAATATGCAAGAGGGAGTCTTATGAATATAATTTATAATCAGATAAAGTCTCACGTAGCTGTTGAATAGCATATGAAATTAATATTTGTGCCATAAATTTTGAGGTTAATTTTGTCCTTCTTCAAGAGACATAGTGACATCAATAGGTAAACTGAAGGTTGAAATTCCAATTGCTTTGAAAGGACATCAAGCCTTATGAATTTACATTTGTATCAAAAATAGCAGGGGAATGGTATAATTAACATACGTGAAATTCCATTTCTTAAATACAAGGCAAAACCTAGAATGAACCCTATAAAGGACCTTTGTATAAACACTCTGTTATGTCAGAGCTAACAATGTCAATAGTCTTAGTTATTATACCTGCAGATCTTTATTTCTGCAAGTTAGTGGACTTTTCCTAAATTTCCAAAGCATATTTTATTATGTATTGACCTTTTCTCCTTAACTCTTTCAATAATATGCTATTTAATGCCACAAGTGTTTAGTTCTTCTCCAAGGTACTCTATTCCTAAAATCAAATAACAATTTCACATGCTTACACTTAGCCTGAAGTGTTTATATACTTTAATTAGTGTAGAAATATTTTCTAGCTTTCAAAGCACTTTTAAGAGATCATAATCCAATGAAAAGGGGAAATACTACTATTCAAATGACTACTCTGTTCTAAAAGTATTCCAGAATATTCAACTTTCAGAAGAGTATTAGAAGAGGACTAAACAGTAACTTGGAAATTCTTGGTACATCTTTTACTAAGATGATTCAATACTTTGCACTCAGCAATTTGAAGTGTGCTTCAGTTTTTATTTTAATTTTTCTTGTTAATCTTTCGTCAGTAAGATTGTCAGAATAACAGTCTATGGGAACTTAACTGTTTATCAGTGAAAAGAGACAAAATACTTAAGGAAAAAACTGATCACATTATGCAATTAGATTGCAGATCTATATGACATGCAGATCATATGACATAGAATGGACTTTGCACATGCCTGAGAGATTCTGAATACTAGCAGTGGCACAGTTGTAGTATGTTTGTGTGAATGTATGCTGGGGTAGTATGGGCCTAAATACACATATGTGTTTGTACTCTACCCAGGGGATTTGTAAACCTCAGTTAATGCAGTTGTGGGTAATTGCATTTCTGAATCTATCTTGGTCTAGCATGTGTCACATGTGAATGAACATGAGTAAAAGGATGTATACCAGTGAATATGACTTTATGTTTACATATCTATATCAAAGAACATACAAGTGAGTATTTTGTATTTGGATGAAGCTATATTTTTACTTATTTGTTTTATGTTATTTTTTCTAAAACATTTGATTGCCAATATTGATTACCAGTGTCCCACTTATCTTTCTGCCTTCTTGGTTACTCACCTTTACCAAGATGAAACAAATGATATCACTTATATCTTTGCTAGTTCAGAAATCCCAGACTGAGGGCCATAGTGCTCAATCAGGAATCAGGATGAAATACTGATAGCAACCTCATCCTCGAGAACAAAGGATGAAGCTAGAGGTGTACCTAATGCCTCAGCAGGAAATTTACAGTTAAGAGGTAATTGCTGAGTATTTTATATTTTCCTTACAAGTTGATTTTAGCCTGCAGCAAGCAAAATATTCCCCTTCTATACAATTTTCCCATAACTGTTCTTTCAGTACATTTGAAATTTATAAAAATACCTTGCGGGGCTTCCCTGGTGGCGCACTGGTTGGGAGTCCGCCTGCAAATGCAGGGGACATGGGTTCGTGCCCCGGTCTGGGAAGATCCCACGTGCCGCGGAGCGGCTGGGCCCGTGAGCCATGGCCGCTGAGCCTGCGCGTCTGGAGCCTGTGCTCCGCAGCGGGAGAGGCCACAACAGTGAGAGGCCCGCGTACCGCAAAAAAAAAAAAAAAAAAAAAAACCTTGCAATTTCTAGTGTTTCTCTTTATCTTGGAGGTGAATGAGAAGAAAACCAGAGTGAGTAGAACATAGTCTTAACTCAGAGAAAATGAGCCACTAATCTTTGATTGGAAGATGGAGCAGATGTACTTAAGGGTCAGAAGAGGGATCAGGAAAAGATAATGAGACAAATTCTGGTGACATTTACATGAGGATATGAAATGAAAATTTGAGCCACTTGTTAGTGATACTGGTATATTTAGCAGGACGACTGTTCACAGCAACAGCAAATGGTTTAACGGATACCATAATAGGGGAGTTGCTGATTTCTGCCGTCCTCTTAGCCACAATGGCATAAAACTTAAAAAACAATGTCAAGAGTTATTTAGCAGCTTTAAAGAGTCTTAGAAACAGCCTCCCCCTGTGAAGCTCATGGATAGTAAAGCCAATTTAGGCAGCAACCCAGTTCCAAAAGAATTTATACGAGCAAGAACAAGGGAATTGCATGCCAGAAATATACAGAGTTTTTGGTTCTCATTTTGGTTTTACTTTCTGACTATCAGTTCTAGAGACTCTTCAGTGAAAACATATTTCACCTTTAGGCTTTGGAGCCCCTGTTGCTTGCTTCATTGGGCAACCATAGCTTGCTTTTCTCCTAGATATGTCCATTCCTGCCAGCTGTTATCATGCAGGGCATGACAGTTATGGCAAATTGAGAGCCATGTGATTCCTTGAAGATACATGGGAGAGACCTGCAAAATTTGAGTGTAGGCCAACAAAAGTTGCTAACCAGCAGAAAATTATTCAACCAATTTGTGAAAGATGCACTGTATTTGGAAAAAAATGCATCCTCTCCTCACTCAATTCCATGTGATAGCTCATTCCCTTTCTGCTTCATCTCTGGCTCTTGGTTTGATCTCACCTGTGGAATACTGCCTGCTCTCCTCACTCAGATTCCTGTTCAAAACTACTCCCTGGAAATACTGTGACAAACTTCCTGCTAAAATTCCCTCACATTATGTCATTTTGCTGACTAATACTTTAATGAATAAAGGAGCAGTCTGCCACCATGTGACGAATATTTATTGAGTGCCAATCTGTGGACTAAATCTGAGACTCTATCGTTCCTGTTATTAACTGAGTATATCAGTCAGGGTTCAGTCCAGAAAACAGAAATCCCCCTCGTATTCCAAGAATGGAGGAGTTTACAGCAAATTTGAGGTTTACACAATCATTGGAAGAGCTAGGAAAAAATGGCAGGGAAGTCATCACTAAAGTGGATGTTTCTTTGGGTTCACCTGGAATCAACTGCAAATCTCAAGATTCTCTGGAGAGCTTCCATCAACAGTCCCCATCTGCAGCATTAAAGTGAGTGGTTTGCAAAGTGTTGCTCAGAAGCTGCTATGGATCCCATGTTTGCTCAAACATATGGCCACATCTTTCTCTGGGGAATTATGGCCTTTCTCTGGCAAAATTGTTGTGTTTACCTTGTAAAAATGAGATATATCCTCCACTCAAAATTGGTTTAGATTTCAAGACTGATGATATCCATGCATGTATTAAGAAAGTAAGAAAAAATTATTACTCACAAAATGAGGCTTTCTGGGAAGGTCCAAAAATGGCTTGAAAGAGCAGAGAAAAGAGACTGTTTGGATTTTATTGTAGTTAGGATGTAGGGTTGGCATGATTCCTGCACATACACAGGCTGGAGATTGTGTGGTTTGCACTTCGCACTGGTGCCAAAGGAAGGTGTGCCTGTGCTTTCTTATCAACTTGCCCAGATATGGGAAAGAAGGGGAAAGGAGAGTGGTGTGACTTGAAAACTGTCAGAAGTCAAACATCAAAACTGAAATTAGATTTGTTATTACAACACCACCTTGGAACCATTGAGGGGGAGGGGATTTGGGGGATACTTAGTGTGGTGGTGATGCTGAGTTAATAGCAGAAAATCTCATACACTGGGCATGGTCTCAGACTCCCTTTATTCCATGTTACCCAGACCAACAGTAGGCCACTTTCCACTTCTGCATTATTTTCTACTAATGAAACAGTCACTTTTGAAATTAAAGTATTATCCATTTTAAAAATCAAGGGGCCATAAAATCCTTATAAGTATGTAAAGAAAAGAAAAGAAAAAACAAAACAAAACAATAACTGACATAAATAATAAATCATCAAATAAACATGTATAGAAGTTTTCCCTCCCCCTCAGAAAAGAGGATTTGTACTTGAGAACTATATAGACATCTTTTCTCAGGAAATTCACATTTATTAAAGATAGGGTCACATTTCTCAAAGACAAATGGTATAGTACAGTGAATTTATATGTTCACCTCTAGCATACACATTAACTGGAAATTTTAGCCACATTCAGACAAACTTTTTAAAATAAATTGGAATTATGTACATGGTAACTGTTTACTATTAGCAAGAGTTGATTGAAAGTGGGGAATCCAGTTCTCGAAACACGTTAGTTGAAATCAGAGAAGGTAGAACATTCCAGAAGTTTTGACTGTTTAAAAGTAGGTCACCTCAGTAATTAATATCTAGGGTTTCATAAAATCTCTGATTATGGGGTGTCTGCTGACGTGACAAACATTGGGTTAAGTGTTGGGGATACAAAGTTGAATAAAACTTTTTTGCATTTAAGGACTTCATAGTCTACTCAAGTGATACTTAGGATTATAAGATGCTAAGGATTCAAGGAGTAAAAGTCTTCTCCAATTAAAACTATGACAGTCTACTAAGCAGCCACTTCTGCAAAACGTAGCCCACCCAATGAAACCCAGTGTTTCAAAATAAAAAAATTCTGTGAAAAACAAATCACAAACTTCAGCATTATATTCTTAAACAAATTTCTAAAATAAAAGGAAGACTAGCCAGGCAAGGACAAATTCTAATTTGGTTTTGAATGTTGTCCATGAAAGACTGATGGAAACTGACAGTATTGTAGTATTGTCCAGCCTTCTAAATATAACACTGATTTCCATATGAAACAGAGAAAACAGTGACTTGCTGCTTGTTGAAGTCAGGCACCTCTGAGAGATGCTTTATTGTATATTCTGAGGTGCTTCTTTCCAGGTAATGAGGCATGAGAGCGACTGATAAGCACATAGAATTTGGAGGAGAACAAAATAATAAAACAAGCAGGTTCACTCTTAATCATGATTGCATATAGTAAATAAGCAAAATTCTTTTTCTAAATATGTTGAGTACAGAAAGTTGAAAATCTTTTGAAGATTTTAAAAAACCAACAGTTTAGAATGCAAATGAATTTAATTCTCTAATCATTCTGCTTAGTGAAGAACTTTAAACATGCATCACAAAATATAAACACATAAACTTTATAATTTAGTGTGCAACTCATGATTTTTAAAGGTGAACTTGAAAAAAATATGTCAGTATATTTTTCCCTCAAGTGGTGATGGGTCAAGCACTAAAGTCCAGGTTTCAGATAAAGTTTTTAGGAGAAGGATGTATGTGTGTGTGGGAGAAAGTTATCATTTTTTCTTTATTTAAATTGGGTAATACTATATTTTGAAAATCCTTTGATTTACATTATTTCACTTGGTTCACAAAACAACCATCCAATTAGGTAGACAGAATAAATATCCTTAGATCCATCTTACAGGTGAGGAAACTGAGATTTAAAGAGGTTAATTAATTTTCCAAGGTCTTATGTCTGGCTACTCACAAAGTCAAAAGAGAAGCCAAATCTCCTTACTCCCAGTCTAGACCTCTGTCTGTTGTTATACAGTGCTGTCTTCTAATAAGTGATATCCTGCTAGATTTTGGTATTCTTAATATGTGTTTTTGACAGTTTTGATTTTGTATATAATCATGTGTCGAATTTTCTATTCTCTTTGAGGACAAGTTCTGATCTGACCTGAACCCAAAGAATTCACACTGGAGAATGAGGTACCAGATTATTTTTACTTAAATTATATACTCTTCTTTAGTTTAAATGTTTGTGAAATTATAGAAAAGTAATGAAAATAATGTTTATTTTTGGGATTTCTTCTCTATGTGTTTGTCAGACCATTTAATTTTAGCAGTTAAGCTTTTAGACTATAGAATCCTAGACTCTCTTGAATCTCATATTAAGAGTTTTTTGAGGAATTAAATATATATTTTTTATTGGTAATGCTGTATGTGTTACTTAATGTTTAAAATAATTTTTATTTTTAGAGCAGTTTTAGGTTCACAGCAAAGAAACTATCTTTTTACCTGAGGTCTGTATATTCATTCTTGGGTTACTGAACTACAAATAAAAATAAACTGATAAAAATGCTTTGAGTGACAAAAAATTACATTTAAATATCAAATATGAACCTTACTGAAGACAATGATGTTGTTCTCTATTATAATGATTTTATGTTGATTAAAATTAAAGATATTTACATTTGTCTGGAACACATAAACAATTTCAATGGTGATTTAAAAAAAAATTTTGCACATAAGTATTTTATTTTGATAGTCTAAATGTGACCTTAAGTGCTTTATTACTCACGGTCCCAGTTCATCATCTACCAAGTAAAAAGCGAGAGTATGATGTCATGGAAAAAGTAGAAGACTGAGTTTAATTTTCTACTCTATTATTTAATAATTATGTGAATTTGTTATTCCTTCTTCCTGGAATCTTCTTCCCAAGATCTTCACACCTATAGCTCCTTTTCATCACTCAGGTCTCAGCTCAACTTCTCCCTCTTCAGTGAGACCTTCTATGCTTGTCCTCTGTGAAGTTACACTGTGCTTCAGTTGCTTTCTCACATCACCCTGTTTTATTGTTTTGCACTTATTTTGTGTGAAATGATCTAGAAGGTAAGCCCCCTCAGAGCAAGGACCTAGCCTGTTTATCACCTGTGCCAACCAGCACTTGGAACATAGCAGGTGCTTTGTTAATATTTGCTGAATAAAAGAATAAATGAACAGTTTTAAGTAAGTCACTTTCTCAACTGTAATACAATATTTTTACACCTCTCTTATAGGCTAGTGAGGATAAGAGATATTTGAAGACTATAAAGCATTGCAAATTATTATTATCATATTTACAAAGGTATATGGGTTGATGTCTACTTGAAAAACAATGGTCTTGAACTCTTCAGGTTTTTACTAGGTGAATATTAGTGAAATATTTGCATTTTTTCCCTCATTAGGATAATTAGCATACTAAAAAGTCATTTGTGAACTCAGCAGTTTGACAATTTGTTCTTGGTTTACTCTTTTATCTCTAGGTTTCTATACCATATGTAATATACAACTGGCCCTTTGGATCAGTGGGTTCTACATCCATGATTTCAACCAACTATGGATCGCAGATATTCTTTAAAAAATTCCAGAAAGTTCCAAAAGTAAAATTTGAATTTTCCACATGCAACTACTTACATAGCATTACATTGTATTAAGTATTATAAGTAATCTAGAGATGATCTGTGTGTGTGTTTTATTTACTATTTCTGCAGGTACTTAGGGCATAAATGTATGATCTTACTCTAAGAGAATATAGACTGATGTTGCATAGTACAATGTGGGATTAAAATGTCTGTTTTAGCACGTCAAACTGAAATGTAGTAGCTTTGTTTCTTGGAGATTTGGTTTGAAGTTTCTTTGTCAGAAATATTCAACACAGTGATCTCTGGAGTGGAAAGGAACTAGCTTTTCAGAGATATGAAGTTGGGTATATTATTTCCTCCTCACACAAGTCAGAAACTGGGTACAATCACATGAAATTTATTTCCAATTAGTCCTGACTTTGACACATTTAGAGTTAACTTACCTCAAGGTTGTTTTTTGAATGAAATGTTTGCAGATGTTTATCACATTTGTTTCTTGGTCCCTTTGCAAGCTCAGCAGCTGTGCACTTGCAAGCTAAGCCTTGTTTGCCTGAATATGCTGAGGGGTGTAGGGGCAGAACCAGCTCTAGCAAGTCTAATCTCCAGTAGGAATGTTTTGGGGAACTTGATACCCGGTGTTGCCATGGTGGCATTAGCTCATCTCCATATCATCCCTATGACTCCCATTTTTCTATCACACTCTCTGGACACATTAGGCCACATTTCTACCACCCCTTTCCTATTATCCCCTTCTTATGACTCCTCTGAGGTCTGGGCATGGTCTCAAATGGAAGTTTGGTAAAACCAGATGTGAACTTTGTAAGATGGATTGGTGGTCCTGGAGTGATCGGTTTACAGTGTCAAGCTCTTCTGAATTGAAAGCCAAAGCAGATCTTATGAAATAGAGAAGAAAAATTACTTCATATTTTCCAGCTCAGGTCTAGTTCATTGCATGAGCATCAGCAAAGACAATCTACTTTACAAAGATAAAAGCCTGCATTTCCCAAAAGATTGTCTTTATCAAAGAAAATAGAAAAAAATGTGAGATATGCTTCATAGTAGATATGACCAAGGAATTAAAAAATAATGAGTGAAGTTAGTATTGCTGATAAATAAAAACACTGTTAAAAGTTTAGATTGCAAAATAGATAATAATGTTGTTTGTAATAAATGATATGCCAGGTAACACTAAATACTTTTATTTACTGCCTGTTGAACTTCACTCTTCAATGACGAACTCAAATGTTACTTATAATATGAAGACTTCCACTAACCCCAGGTCAAATTAATTACTACCTCATCTGTGTTCATAGCACTACTACGGTTTGTTTTTTATCAGTGAATATATCATTGTGGTATCTTTATTTTATTTACTTGTTTATTTATGCATTTATTTAATAGAGTGAAGTGGTTACGGATGTGGACTCTGGAGTTAGACTGCCTGGATTGTAGTTCTGGTCCTGCCACCCTCCAGCTGTGTGACTTCATGCAGTTACTTAATGTGTTCTGTACCTGAGTTTCCTCACTTGTGAAATGGACAGGATAAGAGTACCTACCTCCTAGAGTACAATGAGAAATGTAGGAGTGAATATCCATAAGGACTAAGTGCCTGATGCTAAATATGTATTATTTAGCATCCATATGAAAAATTTGTATATGCCAGAATCTATACCAGGGCCTGAGTCTGCACATATGGAAGAATCTCTATTCTCAAAGAATGTTTATGTTGGTGATCTAGACACTGAACAATTCAAAATCAGTGAATTCATTTATTCTATGAATATTCACTGATCAACTTTTATATGCCTGGCACTGTTCTAGATGGTAGGAACACAATAGTGAACTAGACAAAATTCCCTCACTGAGTTTCCATTCTGGTACATGTTAGGGCTATGATGCAGGTATGCAAAATATGTGGGAAGATAGAGATGGGACCTCTAACTCAGCCTGGGGTGGGGCTAAGAATGAGGGAAAGCTTCCTGGGTGAAACAGTTTAGCCAGGCAGAGAAGAGATTGAGGGGCTTGAGTTAGGCAAAGAAGCAGTAATGAGGTCACTGACATTTACCTCCTTAAAGCAAAAGCTGTCTCATGAAGTTGCGAATTTCCTCTGTACAGATGGAATGACACTTTCCTTCAATTTAGGGAATACACCAGTGATTATTTCAACAATTTCTTGAAGTGGGGCTTTTCTGTTGATCTGAATATCTTGGGTGTAGATTCCCATGCTGTAGATTATCTTCTTTTCAAGGAACTTGTGCTCTGTCTTTTCTACATTTTGCATGATGTAGCCTTATTGTAACGATGGAGATATAGCTGAAATAGCATAGAAATTAGGTCCAAATGATTGGGATTCAAGCTTCAACTCTATCACTTGCTGGCTGGCTGGCTTTGTACTTCTTTGAGGCTCAGTTTATCTGTCTGTTGGGGCATTAATACTGAGGTATACCTAACAGAGCTGTGGTAAGGATTATATATAAACATTTGTAAAAAGTGCTTTATAAGTTGCAAATCCCATATGGTGTATTATTAATTATATTCCTGAAGAACACACTGTTTTCAGTAACTGACAAAAGGTTCAGTGAGAAAATAGCATAAGGGTATTTTTATGGACAATTTATACCTCACAATTAGAATGAACATGCATTTACAACAACTATGTGATTACTTACCAGGTGCTGAGCTCTTTCTATACAATCCCACCTTGTCAGTATTATTACCAGAGGAGAGTAACATGCTCAAAATTACATAGTGAGTAAGTGGGAGAAACAGGTGTCCAACTTGTTTATTTGACCTCATATCATGAATTTCTTTTCATAATGTAACCATGCCTCTTCAGGAGTCTTGGCAGGATCTGCTATATCCTGGGGAATCTTGCTGAATCCTGAGTATGTAAACCCTCTGAGCTTTATTGTTGTGCCATGTAATCCTTAAAAAGTGAGCTTCACAGTTCTTCAACCTCAGAGTTCTTTACTGGATTTTCAAAACAGCAAAGGGTCCAGGGTGGGGAAGATTAAAAATATGCTAGTAACACTTAAAAAAATTCTTTCTTCTGTATTTCCCTTATGTTACAAACTCCCTTTCCTCTTCTCTTCCCACATTCTCTGAGAAATTTCCCCCACCTTTAACTCTATAAATCCAGTTTCCTTCTGTCCCTCCTTGTTTCTATCCAGTTTTACATGCAAAGCCAGAAAGAGTTGATCTTGGGAGAAAACAGGTGGGGAGCAAAAGAGATAGAACCATTCCAGAAATCTTTTTAGCTAGCTGAAAAAGGAGAAAACCTAAACACTCATACATTAATTTTTTTCTTGTCAAAAATTAATATTAGGTAACATGAACTGTTATGACATTGCATAGACCTCATTTTAATGGAATGAGTTGAATAACATAATAACTGGTAAAATTTCAGCCACATCCTGAATTTGTCAGCAGAGCACTTGTATGCCTTTTTGCAGTCTGAGAAGGACAGGTAAGTCTGAGTTCACCTAAAACCTATATTTTCTAAATTCTGCTGACCCTCTGGTAAGATCCCATTGACTTTATGTCATGGCCAGCATTTATATTTGAAGTTAACCTTTCAAAGTGCAGTGTGCAGTGACATAATCTCCCTGTAGGCCTTTACTGTAACACTTGCAGAGGTCTAATTTATCTTACTAAAAAAACAGAATTTTTAAGCTGATTAGCTCCATGTGTATGTTATTTCCACATCAAGTTGACCCACAATTATGTCTTTTAAAAAAATCCCAGAAGAGCAGTGTGGAAGCAAGTTGTGCTACTCTGGAAAGTAATAAACATTGTCATTGTCCTTTTCATATTGCTGATCATATTTGTAAAATTTAATGTCTAAACAATAAAAATGTTGCTAGAAATAATTGTGTTTTCAATTATCCCTCAATTTACCAAATTTTGTAATTTTTGGTGAAGGTGAATTATTAAGAAACCCATCATAACATGTATTTTGGGGACACCAATGGTCATGACAATATTTCCATACAGACTATTTTATTACACCTCTCAGTGTAGTAATTTTTTTCTAATTCACACCATTCCATTCTGTTTCCACATATTAGCACTATCTCTATTTTAGACATCTGTTAGTCGATATGAGTACAGGAATAAAAAAGAAATGTTCCCACCCTTGAAAACTTTAAATCTTACTGCAACAAACAGACAGTATATACAGTGGACTGGAATTCAATGTGCTGAGTTTTACAGTATATAGGAACAGGTCACAAAAATAAAAATGTGGGGTCCTGGTCAGTGGGAGTGGGTGGATTAAGGGCTTAAGAACAATATCTGAAAAAGTTTATAAATCCAGGCATCAGTAATAGTAGCCACTATTTAAATTTCTTATTACACATGGAATTGTTAGTGTTTGGTTTTTGATTGGATTTTTTGGCAGAATCTGGAAATTCTCTAATTATATCTGGAAGTCAGGGTATTTGTTATAAGAGAATGTCATTGTGTTGTTTTATGCACTGTCTCAATTAAAGTAGCTCACCTTTTCTTATAAAGCACTGGAAGACCCTCAACAGAAACATAATAAACACATTTCCATTACACAGCACTCAGATCTCAAGAGTACCAACTACCATAACCGTTATAACAAAACTGTTAGAAAATTGAATAATCGTCCAAATGTTTGTCCACTCCCTAATTACTTAGCATTTTGCTTTCTGAAAATATCAACTCATGAAATATAACAATATACTTTGTTATGTTTTCTAAATTCAAGTGTCATGCCAACAGATGAACTTAATGGGAAGCCAACAATAACATTACAAAGAACAAGACATTTGATATTTTGGAAATCAATTTAGATACAAACCATGGGAAAAGAGAGAGAGTTAATTCCATATAAGTTATGTTTGTGAAAAATTAGTTACTTTGAAGAAATATTTTAAAAGTTCTTCCTGATGAGAAGGCAAACTCTTTTAAAGATATTGAAAAGATTCAAAGTATGTAAGAAAAACAAAACATGTAGTGATTAACCAATTATTAAAATATATTAAGAAATAAACATATATGATTAAAATTATACCATTGATATGAAATCTGAAACCTCAGTGATCTAACACACTGAGTTTGGCAATATTCATGTGCCTTCACAAACCTATAAAATGCTCTGGTGGAAACTGAAGAAAAAGAAACAGCTCTGTAATACTTGTAGCTAACATAAATAAATTTGCCAGATATTCTTATAATTTTTTTTTTTACTGCTATCTAGTCACTTTAAATCTATACTCAGATTGTAGAAATAGGTACCTTTTTATTCTTATCACAAAGCAGAGAACCCCATTTCAATTTTTCAGTACAGTTTTTGGAGGTTAGCTTCATAATTTTAGCAATGGACTTAGTGAATTTTGACAGTAATCTGAGCGATTCAGGCCTCTGAGAGAATACAGGCTCTCTGTATATGACAGTAAACAAAAACTTTGGAAGGATGTAGTGGATTCTTTTGAGAAAGACAATGTCAGGACTTGAGAAAAAGTTCATAATTTTCAACTTTGTTTCAAAGGAGGGACTTAAAAGGAAACTGTTGGATTATTGTAAGTGAGTCTAGTTTTCATGACACTTTGTTTCAACATCCCATCTATATCTACAGGACAAACCATGCAGAAAAAGAAGAATTATAGACCAAAATACATAAAGTCATTTTTTGAAAGCATCTTTTAGAAATGCTGCTGCTGCTAGTATAATAACAAAAAGCATAGGGAGTTTTCAAAGAAAAAGATATTTAGACAGTATGCCTTAACCTTTTAATAAGAAGAATGAAAATGGTTCAAACAATGAAATTATGTTTTCAATATGGGACATTATAGTCTAGCTAAGGGTAATAATCTTACTGATAGATTAAGTTTTATGACATTGACTCTGCTTTTGTTAAGTTTACAATCTCAAAGGGAAAATATGAAATCAAGCATCATCATATATGGAAAATAAATGTATACCATGATACAGAAATCTATGACCTTTCATTGTCTGTGCCTTCAGTATTTATGTTGAAGAGTTGAGATAAATATGATCATGATGAGAATGATGCTGCTGTTTTTATAATGAGAGGAAGGAAGAGGGCTATAAGTATCAGATACCCTGGAAAGTAATAGTTTGCCAAACTAAAAGTTTGTGTGTGTTTTGAAAGTTCAACATTATCTGATGATTTTAGATTCTTATTTCTGATTATTGAACTCACTATCTTTCTTGTGAACTTCAGTACACCTAGACACCCAACAGGGTTCTTATGTATTTTGTTGTTAGGGAGTCAAGTTTGTAATGGGTCCTGAATGCCATGGACTCAAAGATACAATATAAATGTAAAATATTTTTAAAATTATTGCTGCAATCCTCTTGGATACTTATTTCTGTCATTACCACGTGCCATTGTGTTCATTTTGGAAAACTTTTCACATATTCCTAAATGTGTGAGGAATGGCTTTCTCCAGTGTTGTGGCTACTAATTCTGAAACACAAATTCCCCCAAGATTTAACAGCGTAAAGCAACTGTTTTACTTTGCTAACAAATTCTGTAGGTCAGGAATTTGGACAGGTCTATATGAGGACAGCTGGCCTCTGCTGAAAAGACTCAAAAGCCAGGAGAGACTCAATTGCTGGGGGCTGAAGTCTTGCTTACTCCTGTGTTTGGCTCAGGGACTGGAAGAATTTGAAGACTAGGGCTTTCTACAGGAACACTTCTCCATGGGGCAGCCTTGCAGAATGGTATCCTTAGATCAGCTGGATTTCTTACAGCTTAGCTCGGGGCTCCAAATGCAAATGTCCAGGAAAATGAGGTTGAGGCTGCATTGCCCTTGCTGACCTAGTTTTGGAAATCACAGAGTCTTTTTTGCTGAATTCTTTTGGTCAAAAGGCTACTCAGATTCAAAGTGAAAGGGGCATAGACCCTTTGTCAAAGGGAAAATTGTCAAAGAATTAACAACCATTAGCAACCATTAAAACACAAAAACATATGGAATTCCCTGGGGGTCCAGTGATTAGGGTTCCATGCTTCCACAGCAGGGGGCCTGAATTTTATCCTTGATCTGGGAACTAAGATCCCATAAGCTGCGTGGTGCAGCCCAAAAAACCACACCACGACCAGGATATTGCATGTAATATTAAAAAGCTCTTTCACCAAGGACAAAAAAACCCTAACAATCAAAAAATCAACAAAACAAAACAGAATCCCTGAACAATTTGTGTATACTTAAAATCTTTTCCTGAATATTTATTTCCTCTTTAGTTTTAAAATTTATTTATCAATGTATGATAAAAACAAATAATTTTAGTATAAGTATTTATACACAGGTTAATGTAAGGAGAGAGGTCACTTATTTTCTGTCTGTATTGATTAGTATTACATTTAATTCCACATAAAAGAAACCTGTTTACAGTGATTTAAGCAATTAGAAGTTTTATCTTTCTGATGAAGCAAAAATTCCAGAGGTAGTCAGTCCAGAACCATTGTAACTATTTAAGGAAGTCATTAGCTTTCCAGGCTCCATTTGCTCTTTGCTCTGCTATTCTTGGCATATCACTTTGGTCTTTATGTTCAAAAGATGGTCATTCTACCTCTAGGCACTGCATCCAAGTTCCAGGTAAGAAGATAAGGGGGAGAATGAAAGGCAAAAATGTGCTTCCAGAACTTTGATTCAAACAACAGGTTTTGTAAGACCCAATCAGTTGACTTCAGTATATACTTCATTGGTCAGAACTGAGTCATACATTCACCTCTAGTCACATAGGCGACTGGGAGGTGGGCATTTTAAACCTAGCACATGTGCATCCCACATAAAATCAAACTTAGAGAAGAAAGGGGGAATAGGTGGTGAGTACACCCTCGTAATGTCTGCCTCTAGGTGAAGGCAGTGATATACAGAGTTAGGACATGAGTAGAATAAATGGGGAGAAAATGTTATGGAAGGTTTAAAAAACAGATAAGTTAAAAGAATGGAGAAGTATTGGCTGATACTGCCATTGTTCAGATAGAAGCAAAGATGGGACCTGTATGACTAATCTACAACCTAAAGAAATATTAACCATACAATAATTTGTGCTTTAATTATTTATTCTGTAATTTATCCTTTGAGAATGAGTGTACAGTGTTTTTAATAAAATAGTATGGAAATACAAAGATTCTTGTCATACTGGCTTAAATCATAATTGACCTTGAATACTCTGGAAAAAAGTTCTAAATTTTTTGAACATAAAGTTTTCCCCACTAAGGCAGTCTATATTTTCATGTATAATGTGGGTTTTATATACACCCACACCTTGTGGGTATATATACCATGGGATTTTATTTTTATATTTTGACTCATCATAGTGTGGGACTCGAGGGACATTGTTCCAGCTAATGATTAAGAACTCTCCAGACAATAGGGGCTTCTTAGACAATGGGTGAATTTCCAGGATGTCCGGCCCCCTTCCGAGAAGGAGGGAGATAAACAAAATGTAAAAAAGGTATCTGTCAAAGACCAATCAGGAAGCTGGGGACAAGTTCCCTCTCTGGTCCGAGCCTAAGCCGGGACCAATCAGCAGGAAAACACAACCAAATCTATAATTTACATACGGGGAAGTGGGAACCTATAAAACTGACATATTCGCGCCCAAAAGGGGTTCCTTCTTCGACCTCCTGCGTGAGGACCAAGGAACCCCGGTGCACCGGCCTTCAATAAACCTCTTGCGTTTTGCATCGGCTTCCGACTCTTGTTGTTTCCTGGGCGAGTCGAAACTCCTAGGGGACCGCGAAGGTCTAACATTTGGGGGCTCGTCCGGGATTCCACTCGCCCCGGACCACAAGAACATCGGGAGTTGGAGGTACCAGGTAAGCTCGAGCTTGATTGTCTGTTTGTCCCTTGTTCTTTGTGGGCCATTATCGGAGGAAAGCCGTAAGAATCGGCTTATTATGGAATCTGTATCGGACCTCTGGCTAGGCAGACGTGCTAATAGCCGGCGTCCATGAGCCCTAGGGGACGCCCTGGTGGCTCATCTGGAAGGAGAGGCAAACTCTGTCTCCCCTTCACTCGGTTTCGGCAGTTCCCTTGGTGATAACTGCCATCTGAAGAAGTTTCGGTTTTGAAGCGAGCTCGCGGTGGCCCATGCGTATATGTGTTTCGTGGAGTTTTAACTGTTTCTGTATTGTGGTCTATTCTTCTTCTCTGACGGACGACAATGGGACAAACTATGACGACTCCTCTTTCCCTTACCCTAAGCCATTGGACCGAAGTTCGGGCCAGAGCCCATAATTTTTCGGTAGAGGTAAAGAAAGGAAAGTGGCAGACTTTGTGTGCCTCTGAATGGCCAACATTTCAGATAGGATGGCCCCCCAAAGGATCCTTTTTATTAGACAAGATTAAGCTGCTGAAGTCTAAGATATTTAATATAGATCCCCACGGACATCCAGACCAAGTACCATATGTCTTGGTCTGGGAAGATTTAATTCTCTCCCCACCTCCGTGGGTCCGGCCCTTTGTTTCCTCAACAGGTACGTCCGCGCACACATCAGCAGCGTCGAAGATATTAGCCTTAAAGAAAAACCCCAACACGGAGAAGCTACCCGACGCCCCGGATCCACCAAAGGCGATTTATCCTGACCCGCAGTCCGATTTGCTTCTTTTGGATTCCCCACCCCCTTATCCTCCGGCCCCAAATCCCCTACCACCTAGAGGACCCCCAGCTCCACTGCCCTCGGCACCAAGGGAACCATCCATGATGGAAGAAAAAAGGGGTCCCTCAGCGGGCACTAGGAGCCGGAGGGCTATCTCCCCAGACTCCACTGCCCTACCTCTTAGAGAATATGGCCCCCCCGACGGCCAAGGGAATAGACCTCTCCAATATTGGCCCTTTTCCTCTGCAGATCTTTATAATTGGAAAATGCATAACCCAACTTTTTCCGAAAATCCACAGGCCCTTACCGCTTTAATAGAATCTCTTGTTTTCTCCCACCAGCCCACATGGGATGATTGTCAGCAGCTGCTCCAGACTCTCCTAACGACTGAGGAGAGGCAACGGGTTCTTTTAGAAGCCAGAAAAAATGTATTAGGCGCCAATGGGCAACATACCCAGCTGCCTAACGAGATTGATGCTGGTTTCCCACTCGTCAGGCCAAACTGGGATTTCAATGCCCCGGAAGGTAGGGAGCGCCTGAAAATGTATCGCCAGGCTCTGGTGGCGGGTCTCCATGGAGCGGCCAGACGGCCCACTAATTTGGCTAAGGTAAGGGAAGTAACTCAGGGGCCCCAGGAATCGCCAACTGTGTTCCTGGAACGTTTAATGGAAGCCTTTAGACGCTTTACCCCTTATGATCCAACTTCGGAGGGACATAGGGCTACTATAGCAATGGCTTTCATAGATCAAGCGGCCCCTGATATTAAGAAGAAATTACAGAGGCTAGATGGCTTGCAGGGATTTTCGCTTCAGGAGTTAGTAAAAGAGGCAGATAAAGTATATAACAAAAGAGAAACAGAGGAAGAGAAGGAAGAAAGAAAGCAGAAAGAGCAGGAAGCCCGTGAAATAAGACGGGATAAGAGACAGGAGAGGAATTTAAGTAAGATACTGGCCACTGTGGTTGGAGGAAGAAATATAGGGGATAGAAATAGGCAGGAAGGGCGAACGGCAGACAGAAGGCGGCCATTAGACAAGGACCAATGTGCCTACTGTAAAGAAAAAGGACATTGGGCGAGAGAATGCCCTAAAAATAAGAATGGAAGAAGGCCAACCAAAAACAAAATCTTAACATTGGAAGAAGAAGACTAGGAAAGTCAGGGCTCGAACCCTCTCCCCGAGCCCCGGGTAACTCTTAAAGTGGAGGGGGAACCTGTTCAATTTTTGGTAGATACCAGAGCCCAGCACTCCGTCCTTCTCCACTCGAAAGGTCCTATCTCAGCTAAAAGGTCATGGGTACAAGGAGCCACTGGGAATAAACAATATTCATGGACCACACGAAGGACAGTAGATCTTGGGATTGGACGAGTAACCCATTCATTTTTGATTATTCCGGAATGCCCCTATCCTTTGCTGGGAAGAGATTTACTCTCCAAAGTAGGGGCTCAAATCCACTTTCAGCCAGAAGGTCCCACCATAACTGATAATAAGGGAAGGTTACTTCAAATATTGACTATGAAATTAGAAGATGAATATAAATTATACGAGCAGAATTATACACAGCTTGCTTGTGTTTTAAAGATGAATCTAGGGAAAAAAATGGGGAAGATGGCGGAAGAGTAAGACGCGGAGATCACCTTCCTCTCCACAGATACACCAGAAATACATCTACGCGTGGAACAACTCCTACGGAGCACCTACTGAACGCTGGCAGAAGACCTCAGACCTCCCAAAAGGCAAGGAACCCCCCCACGTACCTGGTTAGGGCAAAAGAAAAAACTAAACAGAGACAAAAGGATAGGGACGGGTCCTGCAGCAGCGGGAGAGAGCTGTGAAGGAGGAAAAGTGTCCACACACTAAGAACCCCTTCGCGGGTGGAGACTTCGGGAGGCGGAGTGGGGGAGCTTGGGAGCCGCGGAGGAGAGCACAGCAACAGGGGTGCGGAGGGCAAAGCGGACAGATTCCAGCGCAGAGGATCGGGCCGACCGGCACTCACCAGCCGAGAGGCTTGTCTGCTCGCCCGCCAGGGCGGGCGGGACTGGGAGCTGAGGCTCCGGCTTTTGTCGGAGCGCCGGGAGAGGACTGAGGTTGGCGGCGTAAACACAGCCTGCGGGGCGTTGGTGCGCCGCGGCTGGCCGGGAGAGAGTCCGGGGAGGGGTCTGGACCTGCCGAAGAGGCAAGAGACTTTTACGTCCCTCTTTGTTTCCTGGTGCACGAGGAGAGAGGATTAAGAACGCTGCTTGAGAGAGCTCCAGGGACGGGCGCGAGCCGCGGCTAAGAGTGCGGAGCCCAGAGACGGACATGGGACGCTAGGGCCGCTGCTGCCGCCGCCAGGAGGCCTGTGTGCGAACGCAGGTCACTAGCCACACGCCCTTCCGGGGAGCCTGTGCAGCCCGCCACTGCCAGGGTCCCGGGATCCAGGGACGGCTCCCCCGGGAGAACGCACGGCACGCCTCAGGCTGCAACGTCACGCCGGCCTCTGCCGCTGCAGGCCCGCCCCGCACTCCGTGACCCTCCCTACCCCCCGGCCTGGGTGAGCCAGAGCCTCCGAATCAGCGGCTCCTTTAACCCTGTCCTGTCTGAGCAAAGAACAGACGCCCTCCGGCGACCTACACGCACAGGCGGGGCCAAATCCAAAGCTGAGCCCCTGGGAACTGTGAGAACAAAGAAGAGAAAGGGAAATCTCTCCCAGCAGCCTCAGAAGCAGCGGATTAAAGCTCCACAATCAACTTGATATACCCTGCATCTGTGGAATACTTGAATAGACAACGAATCATCCCAAATTAAGGAGCCCTGTGGATGAAAGGCTCTTGGTGCTGCAGCCAGGAGTCAGTGCTGTGCCTCTGAGGTGGGAGAGCCAACTTCAGGACACTGGTCCACAAGAGGCCTCCCAGCTGCACATAATATCAAACAGCAAAAATCTCCGAGAGATCTCCATCTCAAGGCCAGCACCCAGCTTCACTCAACGACCAGCAAGCTACAGTGCTGGACATCCTATGCCAAACAACTAGCAGGACAGGAACACAACCCCACCCATTAGCAGAGAGGCTGCCCAAAATCATAATAAGTCTACAGACACCCCAAAACACACCACCAGACGTGGACCTGCCCACCAGAAAGACAAGATCCAGCCTCATCCACCAGAACACAGGCACTAGTACCCTCCACCAGGAAGCCTACACAACCCACTGAACCAACCTTAGCCACTGGGGACAGACACAAAAAACAACAGGAACTACGAACCTTCAGCCTGCAAAAAAGGAGACCCCAAACACAGTAAGATAAGCAAAATGAAAAGACAGAAAAACACACAGCAGATGAAGGAGCAAGATAAAAACCCACCAGACCTAACAAATGAAGAGGAAATAGGCAGTCTACCTGAAAAAGAATTCAGAATAATGATAGTAAGGTTGATCCAAAATCTTGGAGATAGAATGGACAATAGAATGGACAAATTGCAAGCATCAGTTAACAAGGACCTAGAAGAACTAAAGATGAAACAAGCAACGATGAACAACACAATAAATGAAATTAAAAGTACTCTAGATGGGATCAATAGCAGAATAACTGAGGCAGAAGAACGGATAAGTGACCTGGAAGATAAAATAGTGGAAATAACTACTGCAGAGCAGAATAAAGAAAAAAGAATGAAAAGAACTGAGGACAGTCTCAGAGACCTCTGGGACAACATTAAACGCACCAACAGTCGAATTATAGGGGTTCCAGAAGAAGAAGAGAAAAAGAAAGGGACTGAGAAAATATTTGAAGAGATTATAGTTGAAAACTTCCCTAATATGGAAAGGAAATAGTTAATCAAGTCCAGGAAGCACAGAGAGTCCCATACAGGATAAATCCAAGGAGAAATACGCCAAGACACATATTAATCAAACTGTCAAAAATTAAATACAAAGAAAACATATTAAAAGCAGCAAGGGAAAAACAACAAATAACACACAAGGGAATCCCCATAAGGTTAACAGCTGATCTTTCAGCAGAAACTCTGCAAGCCAGAAGGGAGTGGCAGGACATATTGAAAGTGTTGAAGGAGAAAAACCTGCAACCAAGATTACTCTACCCAGCAAGGATCTCATTCAGATTTGATGGAGAAATTAAAACCTTTACAGACAAGCAAAAGCTGAGAGACTTCAGCACCACCAAACCAGCTCTACAACAACTGCTAAAGGAACTTCTCTAGGCAAGAAACACAAAAGAAGGAAAGGACCTACAATAACGAACCCAAAACAATTAAGAAAATGGGAATAGGAACACACATATCGATAATTACCTTAAATGTAAATGGACTAAATGCTCCCACCAAAAGACACAGATTGGCTGAATGGATACAAAAACAAGACCCATATATTTGCTGTCTACAAGAGACCCACTTCAGACCTAGAGACACATACAGACTGAAAGTAAGGGGATGGAAAAAGGTATTTCATGCAAATGGAAACCAAAAGAAAGCTGGAGTAGCAATTCTCATATCAGACAAAATAGACTTTAAAACAAAGACTATTAGAAGAGACAAAGAAGGACACTACATAATGATCAAGGGATCGATCCAAGAGGAAGATATAACAATTGTAAATATTTATGCACCCAACATAGGTGCACCTCAATACATAAGGCAAATACTGACAACCATAAAAGGGGAAATCGACAGTAACACATTCATAGTAGGGGACTTTAACACCCCACTTTCACCAATGGACAGATCATCCAAAATGAAAATAAATAGGGAAACACAAGCTTTAAATGATACATTAAACGAGATGGAGTTAATTGATATTTATAGGACACTCCATCCAAAAACAACAGAATACACATTTTTCTCAAGTGCTCATGGAACATTCTCCAGGATAGATCATATCTTGGGTCACAAATCAAGCCTTGGTAAATTTAAGAAAATTGAAATTGTATCAAGTATCTTTTCTGACCACAACGCCATGAGACTAGATATCAATTACAGGAAAAGATCTGTAAAAAATACAAACACATGGAGGCTAAACAATACACTACTTAATAATGAAGTGATCACTGAAGAAATCAAAGAGGAAATCAAAAAATACCTAGAAACAAATGACAATGGAGACACAACGACCCAAAACCTGTGGGATGCAGCAAAAGCAGTTCTAAGGGGGAAGTTTATAGCAATACAAGCCCACCTTAAGAAGCAGGAAACATCTCGAATAAACAACCTAACCTTGCACCTGAAGCAATTAGAGAAAGAAGAACAAAAAAACCCCAAAGCTAGCAGAAGGAAAGAAATCATAAAAATCAGATCAGAAATAAATGAAAAAGAAATGAAGGAAACAATAGCAAAGATCAATAAAACTAAAAGCTGGTTCTTTGAGAAGATAAACAAAATAGATAAACCACTAGCCAGACTGATCAAGAAAAAAAGGGAGAAGACTCAAATCAATAGAATTAGAAATGAAAAAGGAGAGGTAACAACTGACACTGCAGAAATAAAAGAGATCATGAGAGATTACTACAAGCAACTCTATGCCAATAAAATGGACAATCTGGAAGAAATGGACAAATTCTTAGAAATGCACAACCTGCCAAGACTGAATCAGGAAGAAATAGAAAATATGAACAGACCAATCACAAGCACTGAAATTGAAACTGTGATTAAAAATCTTCCAACAAAGAAAAGCCCAGGACCAGATGGCTTCACAGGCGAATTCTATCAAACATTTAGAGAAGAGCTAACACCTATCCTTCTCAAACTCTTCCAAAATATAGCAGAGGGAGGAACACTCCCAAATTCCTTCTACGAGGCCACCATCACCTTGATACCAAAACCAGACAAGGATGTCACAAAGAAAGAAAACTACAGGCCAATATCACTGATGAACATAGATGCAAAAATCCTCAACAAAATACTAGCAAACAGAATCCAACAGCACATTAAAAGGATCATACACCATGATCAAGTGGGGTTTATTCCAGGAATGCAAGGATTCTTCAATATACGCAAATCTATCAATGTGATAAACCATATTAACAAACTGAAGGAGAAAAACCATATGATCATCTCAATAGATGCAGAGAAAGCTTTTGACAAAATTCAACACCCATTTATGATAAAAACCCTGCAGAAAGTAGGCATAGAGGGAACTTTCCTCAACATAATAAAGGCCATATATGACAAGCCCACAGCAAACATCATCCTCAATGGTGAAAAACTGAAAGCATTTCCACTAAGATCAGGAACAAGACAAGGTTGCCCACTCTCACCACTCTTATTCAACATAGTTTTGGAAGTTTTAGCCACAGCAATCAGAGAAGAAAAGGAAATAAAAGGAATCCAAATCGGAAAAGAAGAAGTAAAGCTCGCACTGTTTGCAGATGACATGATACTATACATAGAGAACCCTAAAGATGCTACCAGAAAACTACTAGAGCTAATCAATGAATTTGGTAAAGTGGCAGGATACAAAATTAATGCACAGAAATCTCTGGCATTCCTATATACTAATGATGAAAAATCTGAAAGTGAAATCAAGAAAACACTCCCATTTACCATTGCAACAAAAAGAATAAAATATCTAGGAATAAACCTACCTAAGGAGACAAAAGATCTGTATGCAGAAAATTATAAGACACTGATGAAAGAAATTAAAGATGATACAAATAGATGGAGAGATATACCATGTTCTTGGATTGGAAGAATCCACATTGTGAAAATGACTCTACTACCCAAAGCAATCTACAGATTCAATGCAATCCCTATCAAACTACCACTGGCATTTTTCACAGAACTAGAACAAAGAATTTCACAATTTGTATGGAAACACAAAAGACCCCGAATAGCCAAAGCAATCTTGAGAACGAAAGAAGGAACTGGAGGAATCAGGCTCCCTGACTTCAGACTATACTACAAAGCTACAGTTATCAAGACGGTATGGTACTGGCACAAAAACAGAAAGATAGATCAATGGAACAGGATAGAAAGCCCAGAGATAAACCCACGCACATATGGTCACCTTATCTTTGACAAAGGAGGCAGAAATGTACAGTGGAGAAAGGACAGCCTATTCAATAAGTGGTGCTGGGAAAACTGGACAGCTACATGTAAAAGTATGAGATTAGATCACTCCCTAACACCATACACAAAAATAAGCTCAAAATGGATTAAAGACCTAAATGTAAGGCCAGAAACTATCAAACTCTTAGAGGAAAACATAGGCAGAACACTCTATGACATAAATCACAGCAAGGTCCTTTTTGACCCACCTCCTAGAGAAATGGAAATAAAAACAAAAGTAAACAAATGGGACCTAATGAAACTTAAAAGCTTTTGCGCAGCAAAGGAAACCATAAAGAAGACCAAAAGACAACCCTCAGAATGGGAGAAAATATTTGCAAATGAAGCAACTGACAAAGGATTAATCTCCAAAATTTATAAGCAGCTCATGCAGCTTAATAACAGAAAAACAAACAACCCAATCCAAAAATGGGCAGAAGACCTAAATAGACATTTCTCCAAAGAAGATATACAGAGTGCCAACAAACACATGAAAGAATGCTCAACATCACTAATCATTAGAGAAATGCAAATCAAAACTACAATGAGATATCATCTCACACCAGTCAGAATGGCCATCATCAAAAAATCTAGAAACAATAAATGCTGGAGAGGGTGTGGAGAAAAGGGAACCCTCTTAAACTGTTGGTGGGAATGTAAATTGATACAGCCACTGTGGAGAACAGTATGGAGGTTCCTTAAAAAGCTACAAATAGAACTACCATACGACCCAGCAATCCCACTACTGGGCATATACCCTGAGAAAACCATAATTCAAAAAGAGTCATGTACCAAAATGTTCATTGCAGCTCTATTTACAATAGCCCAGAGATGGAAACAACCTAAGTGTCCATCATCGGATGAATGGATAAAGAAGATGTGGCACATATATACAATGGAATATTACTCAGCCATAAAAAGAGACGAAATTGAGCTATTTGTAATGAGGTGGATAGACCTAGAGTCTGTCATACAGAGTGAAGTAAGTCAGAAAGAGAGAGACAAATACCGTATGCTAACACATATATATGGAATTTAAAAAAAAAAAAAAGTCATGAAAAACCTAGGGGTGAAACAGGAATAAAGACACAGACTTAGTAGAGAATGGACTTGAGACTATGGGGAGGGGGAAGGGTAAACGGTGACAAAGCGATAAAGAGGCATGGACATATATACACTACCAAACGTAAGGTAGATAGCTAGTGGGAAGCAGCCGCATAGCACAGGGAGATCAGCTCGGTGCTTTGTGACTGCCTGGAGGGGTGGGATAGGGAGGGTGGGAGGGAGGGAGACGCAAGCGGGAAGAGATATGGGAATATATGTATATATATAACTGACTCATTTTGTTGTGAAGCTGAAACTAACATACCATTTAAAGCAATTATACTCCAATAAAGATGTTAAAAAAAAAAAATAAAGATGAATCTAGAGATGTGGAAGAAATACTTAAAATAAATAAATAAATAAATAAATTATACGAGCAGCCTTCATCCTCACGAGTTAATGTTACAGATTGGGTAACTCGGTTCCCTCAAGCCTGGGCAGAAACTGCCGGTATGGGGATGGCCAAAAATCGGCCCCCGGTACTAGTGGAACTCAAGGCAACTGCCACCCCAATAACGGTCCGTCAATACCCCATGGGTAGAGAAGCCAAAGACGGTATCCGTCCCCATATACAGAGGCTACTAGACTTGGGCATCTTAATAAGATGTCAAACAGCATGGAACACCCCTCTCCTGCTGGTAAAGAAACCAGGAACAAATGATTATCGGCCGGTGCAGGATCTACGAGAGGTAAACAAACGGGTGGCAGACCTACACCCCACAGTTCCAAACCCTTACAACCTCCTGAGCACTCTTCCACCTCAACATACATGGTATACTGTTTTGGACCTTAAAGATGCTTTTTTCTGTTTAAGACTCTCTCCCCTGAGCCAACCCTACTTTGCCTTCGAATGGAAAGATCCAACATCGGGAATGTCTGGTAAGCTGACATGGACACGGCTACCTCAGGGATTTAAGAACTCCCCGACCATCTTTGATGAAGCCCTCCATCAGGATTTGGCATTATATAGAGAATCAAATCCCCAGGTAACATTACTCCAATACGTTGATGATATTTTATTAGCTGCTGAGACCCAAGAAGATTGTATCAAGGGTACTGAAAAACTGTTAACGGAACTTGGAACCCTGGGATATAGAGCCTCAGCCAAGAAAGCACAAATATGCCAACAACAGGTCAGTTACCTGGGGTATCTATTAAAAGGGGGGCAAAGATGGCTCACGGAGAGCAGAAAGGATACGGTGGCCCAAATTCTGGCTCCCAAAAACGCCAGGCAGGTTAGAGAATTTTGGGGGACGGCCGGATTCTGTAGACTATGGATTCCAGGGTTTGCTGAGCTGGCGGCCCCATTGTACCCCCTAACCAAAAACAGCACTCCTTTCGTTTGGGGCGATAAGGAACAACGGGCTTTTGACCAAATCAAACGAGCTTTACTTTCAGCTCCAGCCCTAGGACTGCCAGATGTAACCAAACCTTTTCATTTATATGTGGCCGAAAATAAGGGCATTGCAAAAGGAGTATTGACTCAGAAATTGGGGCCCTGGAATCGCCCAGTTGCTTATTTGTCAAAAAAATTGGACCCTGTGGCATCAGGATGGCCCACCTGTTTAAAGATAATCGCTGCAGTAGCCGTTCTAGTCAAAGATGCTGACAAACTAACTTTAGGACAAAATCTAACGATAACAGCTCCTCATGCCCTGGAAAATGTAGTCCGTCAACCACCGGATAGGTGGCTAACTAATGCCAGAATGACCCATTACCAAACCCTGTTGCTAAACTCAGATCGCATCAAGTTTGCTCCAGCCACAGGACTCAATCCAGCCACCTTGCTACCTGACCCTGACTTGGAAGGCTCCACCATCATGCATGATTGTCAGGAAGTACTGGCCGCAGCACACGGCAGTAGGCCAGATCTGATGGACCTGCCCTTCCCTGATGCTGATTTCACCTGGTTCACGGATGGGAGCAGTTTCCTGGAGGAAGGTAAGCGTCGAACTGGGGCAGCCGTGGTAGACGGAAAACAAGTCATATGGGCAGCGGCGCTACCACAAGGGACCTCAGCCCAACGAGCTGAATTAATTGCCCTGACGAGGGCATTAGAGATGGCAGAGGATAAAAAAGTAAACATCTACACAGACAGTAGATATGCGTTTGCTACCGCTCATATCCACGGTGCCATTTACCAACAGAGAGGGCTACTAACTTCAGGTGGCAAAGAAATTAAAAACAAAGACGAAATCGTGGCTTTGTTGACTGCACTCATGCTTCCTACTAAAGTCAGTATCATCCACTGCCCTGGACATCAAAAAGGAAATACCCCAATAATTAGGGGAAATAATATGGCTGACCAAGTGGCCCGAGAAATAGCATCGGGAGAAGTCATTTTAGGACTGTCAGATAAAGTTCCTGAAAAACCAGGCCGCGATGGAGAAATCATCCCGGCCACAACAAAAGGGACTTTGTCCCCTCAGCAAGCAGAATCCATGTTACAACAGATGCACAGATGGACACATTTGGGGACTAAAAAGATGGTAGCCTTGTTACAAAAAGCCGGGTACGAAACCCCTGGAATGACAAAATTAGCTGAACAAATTGTGCCATGTCAACAGGTAAATGCTCACAAAGGGAAACTTGAAACTGGAAAGAGACTCAGGGGGGACCGCCCAGGAACTTACTGGGAGGTGGACTTTACCGAAGTGCGTCCTGGAAGGTACGGTAATAAATACCTTTTAGTTTTTGTAGACACTTTTTCAGGATGGATAGAGGCTTTCCCAACAAAGAAAGAAACAGCTGCTGTAGTAGCCAAGAAGATTTTAGAAGAAATTTTTCCTCGATTTGGAGCACCAAAGGTAATAGGGTCTGATAATGGTCCAGCCTTCGTCGCCCAGGTAAGTCAGGATGTGGCCAGATATTTGGGGACTGATTGGAAATTACATTGTGCCTATAGACCCCAAAGTTCAGGTCAGGTAGAAAGAATGAATAGGACTCTAAAAGAGACCCTAACTAAATTGTCCTTGGAGACTGGCGGTACCGATTGGACGGTGCTCCTTCCTTTGGCCCTATTCCGGGTTAGAAATACACCTTCCCGATACCATCTTACTCCTTTTGAAATATTATATGGTGCCCCGCCTCCCCTCCTCACTTTAGGAAAAGAAATAAAACCTGATTGTCAAAATAACACTGACTTATATGCTAGGCTACTGGGACTCCAATTGGTCCAGAAAGAAATATGGTCCCAACTCGCCGAGGCCTACCAACCGGGAACACCGGGAGAAACTCATCCTTTCCAAGTCGGAGACTCCGTATACGTCCGTCGGCATCGAACCCAGACGTTGGAACCTCGATGGAAAGGACCATACACCGTCCTCCTCACCACCCCAACGGCCATAAAAGTGGACAGCATCGCTGCCTGGATCCATGCTTCACATGTGAAGGCTGCACCAGCGACGGCATCATCAGGATGGCGGGCCCAAAGAACCGACAACCCGCTCAAACTCAAGCTTCTACGAACCTAAGACTTATAATTTTGGTTTTACTGCCTTTACTGACTGTAAGTGATTTTAGCCCTCACCTCCCCCAACGTTTAACTTGGCAGGTAATTTCTCAGACTGGAGATGTAACCTGGTCCATTAGTCATACTGCACCCCCCTGGACCTGGTGGCCAGATCTTTTTCCTGATGTTTGTAAATTGGCTATAGGAGCACCTTATTGGGATACAGAAGATTCTCATGATATGAACACTGCCCCTTCCAAAGTTTCGGAAACTGATTGGTTTGGGCCGGGTTGCAAAAATGCAGGCAAAAGAATGATGCTTGGTATCCTCACTTTCTTCGTATGCCCCGGGTTCCACCGCCCTTGATCTCTAAATTATAAATGTGGTGGAACTGAAAACTTTTATTGCAAAAGCTGGGGATGTGAAACTACCGGGGATACTAATTGGAAACCCACCTCAACTTGGGATTTTATTACTGTAACGGCTAATTATTCTCATAATGAGGATACCGGACACCGGAGTAAATGTTCAGGATGGTGTCATCCCCTTAAAATTTCCTTTAGTAATCCCGGAAAAAGAGATAAAAAATGGATAAATGGTCATTCTTGGGGCGTTAGATTTTACATGAGGGGATATGATTTAGGAATATTAATGACCCTTAAGCTAAAGATTGAGACTCCTGCTCCTATATCAATAGGCCCAAATCCCGTACTTGGCCCCCCTTTGCTTCCCCCGGCCCCTTCAACTACGTCAACAAAGAATGAGACTAATGAAACCTCTGGATCCAAAGAACCCACAGTTAAGCCTGGGACTCCTCAGGATAGGATGCTTTCTTTGGTGCAGGCAGCCTTTACGGTTCTCAATGCTACAAACCCAGAGGCTACAAAATCATGTTGGCTTTGCTATGCTGCCCCTCCCCCTTATTATGATGCTATAGGATATAGCTCCAACTATACTAATTCTACCTCCTCAGACCAATGTCGATGGAAGCAAGAAGGGAACAGTAAATTAACCCTGTCCTCGGTTTCTGGAAATGGTACTTGTATAGGAACACCTCCCCAGTCCCATAGACACCTTTGTCATGATTTTAGCCTCCCTTCAGGCTCAGGATATCTTGTACCTCCTCAAGATGGATGGTGGGCATGTAACACGGGGCTCACCCCTTGTGTCTCTTTAGAGGTTCTTAATACTTCAGCTGACTTTTGTGTGTTAGTGCAATTAGTCCCTAGACTTATCTACCATTCAGACTCATCCTTTTTAGATGAATATGTAGGAAAAACAAAAAACAAAAGAGAACCTGTAACCCTCACATTGGCTGTCCTTCTAGGACTAGGAATATCTGCCGGGATAGGAACAGGAACCACAGCCCTCATACAACAACCCCAGTATTATGCAAGTTTAAGACAGGCTGTAGACATCGACCTTCGAGCATTAGAAAGTTCCATAACTCAACTAAAGGAATCACTCACCTCACTTTCAGAAATGGTGTTGCAGAATAGAAGAGGCCTAGATTTGCTGTTTCTTAAGGAAGGGGGATTATGCGCCGCTCTAAAAGAAGAATGTTGCTTTTATATTGATCATTCAGGAACCATTACCAAAACCATGGATAAACTAAGGGAACGCTTAGATAAAAGGCAAAGGGAGAGAGAGAACGAAAAAGGATGGTTTCAATCATGGTTTGATAAGTCCCCCTGGTTTACCACCTTAATCTCTACTCTGTTGGGACCTCTTATTGTTTTATTGTTGATTTTAACTTTTGGACCATGTATTCTAAATCGCTTGATAGCATTTATTACAGAACGTATCAGTACTGTACAAGTTCTAATGTTAAGACAACAGTACCAAAGTTTACGAACAGAAGGTTGAGATTCCATGATTGGAATCAATAGTCACAAGAAAAAGGGGGAAATGTGGGACTCGAGGGACATTGTTCCAGCTAATGATTAAGAACTCTCCAGACAATAGGGGCTTCTTAGACAATGGGTGAATTTCCAGGATGTCCGGCCCCCTTCCGAGAAGGAGGGAGATAAACAAAATGTAAAAAAGGTATCTGTCAAAGACCAATCAGGAAGCTGGGGACAAGTTCCCTCTCTGGTCCGAGCCTAAGCCGGGACCAATCAGCAGGAAAACACAACCAAATCTATAATTTACATACGGGGAAGTGGGAACCTATAAAACTGACATATTCGCGCCCAAAAGGGGTTCCTTCTTCGACCTCCTGCGTGAGGACCAAGGAACCCCTGTGCACCGGCCTTCAATAAACCTCTTGCGTTTTGCATCGGCTTCCGACTCTTGTTGTTTCCTGGGCGAGTCGAAACTCCTAGGGGACGGCGAAGGTCTAACAATAGCAGTTTTTACTGCCTGAGTACAACCAAAATCCAGCAACAACATTCAGGAGAAAAGCCATGAAACATAGAACACAACATTCTTACACAATTAATCTCTGACTCATAATTAGAATTTTGTAAAACTGTTGGGTTTTGTTTAAACTTTTAGAAACCACGGTCCCTCAGGCATTAAATATAGCATACTTCTGTTGGCCTTTTAATACAATAAGACAGATAAAATAACAAAATTGTTTTTTATAAATACTAACATGTACACAATTTGCTTATATTCCATTGAGTCTGTTGAACCCAAACCAAGCACAAAATTCAGAGAACTCCAAAAGGAAAGACTAAGAATTTCTGATAACACTTTTAATAATATAACAGTTTGAAGGTGAAGGTATTTGGAAAGATTAATGGTTCTTAGGAAAGCACCCTGGAGGTTGGTATCAACACAACTTATTTGCAAACAGGTTATTTCATGTCTTAAACTCTGGTTTTCACTAGCTATGCTCTTTCATTAGAATCTGAACATACCTTTTCTCTCAACAACCATTTGGCTGAATGACTTATCCTTTGTTTTCATTTAGCTCCACCATGACTGGTCAAGGTACAAAATTGCAGCTTTAATCTGTCCCCTTTGCCCTCATAGGTCAGCAAGACTCTCATGATCTATCTGACCAGCAGTTACTATCAAGCTAGTGGCAGAATTTTGCAACTTATAATGAAATTAATTAAAGTGAAAAGAAATAAACTATTAGAGGATATATTAATCAATTTTGTGAACCACTTATTTACAAAGTTTAATTAAATGTTTTGTTTAAATGTTGCTCTATATTTCACATCTGAGAACTAACCAAATCCTATAGAATCTCATGAATATCTTAGTTGCAGTCAAGACAGAGAAGCATATTTCAGAAACGTTTTTGTAACATTGATTGCATTTGTGAACTCTAAGATGAAAAGCTAATTCTTCCTTGAAATAATTATACTGCTGTAATAAGAAATGGACTCAAATCTATCCAAAATACTCCTATTTTATTTACAATTTAGAAGTGAATTTTTAAAAAGAGGCTAATAAAATAACACATAGGAAATATTTACAGAAATGAATAAATGAAGGACTTAAAATCCAATTGCAGCAGATAAGAGACGGAATTTTGTGCATAATCATTACTTTTAAAAATATTTATTTCTAAATCCCATGCAACCTGACAGTTTTCATGCATAAGAATAACCATTAGATATGTTTAGTTCACTCATTCTAAAAACTCGTTGATTTTCAAGTACCTGAAATAAATTTGTTCATGTAAATTAACTTTGTGTTCCGTAAAATGCTTTATTTCTTACGCACAGTAGACATTCAACACAAGTTTTTTGATGAAAAAAATAAAACTGTTGATTTAAAAAATACAAAACAACAACATATTTTATTGATATTAAAGGAGAATTTATAAGGTAATTGCTTCTTGTGCTCACATTGAACATAATTATTCCAAAATGAGGTTCTGGGTCCTCACTGCTCTAATAGTGCTTAGCCATATATGTAAATTAAAGAGTTAAAATGCATCGTCATATTTTATGTAAGAAATGACTTGATTTTTTTAAAGGTCTCACACTAATACGTCATAAAAGTGCTTTAACTTTTTAGGCAATGTTTCTTGAAGTGTTGTCTTGAACCACCTGCATCGGCATTATCTAAGAGCTTATTAAAATGGGAGACATAAATCAGGCTCTCTGGACTGGAACGTGGGACTTGTTTTTTAGCAAGCACTCAGAAAATTCTTAAGCACCCTGGAGCAGGATAACAACTGCTTTTTCACCTTCAGTAAAATTGGGACCTGATACTGACTGCACTGGAATCATCCAGGAGCTTACAGATAAACTGGTTCTACTTCAGGGTGGACCCCCAGGAGTCCTGGACCCCCAGGAGTCCTGGACCCCAGGAAGTTGGCCCTCCTCATTGTGTCCCTTAGTTATTTCTGAGAGATTCCTCATACTCTACATTCTACATGCAGAAAGGCAGAGTCCCTCATGATCTGTTTGGATTTTTCATCAGGCTGTTCTGCCCCATCACATAAGTGACGCCTCCTGGCTTACGACTGCTATCAAGCAGGAATAAGTGACTTCCCCTCCTCTTTACCACGTTCACAGTATTGAAAGAGAACCTTTCCTTAGTTCTGCTATAAGAAGCTAACTTTTGAAACTTTATTAATAGGCTTAGGTTCACTTACATGGTAAGATATTTCATAAACAAATTCCCAGTCTGTCACTATCCTCAGAGCTCATTCACCAGTTCAGAAATCCCCCACACTCCGTATCCCCCACACTAACTCTCATCCTAGGAATACTCACTGGTCCAAGGTCCAGAGAGAAAGGAATTTCTTTTCTTCACCCAAATCCCTGCAGAAACATTCTCACTCTCTCCACTAAAATCAATAAAAGCTGCAGGTTCAGGGTTTAGAACTTCCACTCAATACAATTTATTTTACCAAACAGAACACTTAGGTCCCTGTGTGAAACATCTGCTTTCAGATCATTGTTTGTTTTCATTTCTCCCCAGGAAAAATGGGCAGATACTTGCTTTTTACTTTGAATAATTTAGGAGCCTATTAGGTGGTTTTCTCAGGATGAAAAAGTGTTTCTCAAAGAAAAAATAAAAATATTTTACCTTATAGATAGAAATTTTGCAGCTTTTAAATCACAATCTTTTTTTTCTAGTCTCTACTTTTCATGACCTCAACATTTTTGTGCCAAATTTCAGACATGACACTCTGATATATATCATATGCTTAAGAGATTTTTCTGTTGCTTTAGTCCCCAGAAGAATTCTGAAGGTGGAATAAATTACAGGTTTAACATTTCTTCTAACTATTCATATCTACAAAATGGCAGGATAATTAAAGAAAGATTGATGATAGTAAATTAAAAACCACATTTGGCTTATTTATTATTCTGGTGTTATTAGATTATTCGAAAACAGTATAATTTACATGACTGCACCTACAGATTTCAGTGATAATAAATAAAATAGATTTATTATTGTTAATGAACCTTCATCTGAAATGTACCTGTGGCATACCAGTAAGTGTTAGTGGGTATTGGCTCTCTACTCCCCAAATGCTAGAGAGAGTGAGGAGATACTGATCACTCATACACTGCTAGTGGAAATGTAAAATGGTATAGTCACTGTGGAAAATAGTGTGGCAGTTTCTTGAAAAATGAAACATCTATCTACCATATGATCCAGCAATTGATTCCTATGCATATATCCTAAGTTCATGCAGAAATGTATACATAAATGTTTATAGCCTCTATTCATAATATCTCAAATCAGGAAACAACCCAGATGTCCTTAAATGAATGAATGATTAAATAAACTGTGGTACGTCTATACCATTAGAATACTACTTGGCAATAAAAAGGAAAAAATTACTGATACATTCAACAATTCAGAAGAATAATTGAAGAACTATGCGAGTGAACAAAGCCAAACCCCAAACAGTGACATATTTATGATTCTTTTTATATAACATTTTGAAATGAAAAAAATATCAAAATTGTGATTAGTTGTTGCCTGGGATCAATTATGGGTTGGGGGTGAAACAGAAGTAGGTGTGGCTATAAAAGTGTGACACAGTGGAAAAGTTGTGTGTCATGAGGTTATGGAAATGTACTGTATCACTGCCAACATCCTGGTTGTGATATTGTGTTTTAGTTTTGAAAGGTATTATCATTGAGGGAAACTGGGTAAAATGTACACAGGACCCTATTTCTTACAATTGTATGTAAACCTTCTGTTATCTCAAATTTAAAGGCTTAATTAAAAATACCACTGCTGGGGCCCCACTCGAGACTAATCAAAGCAAACTCTGAGGGTGAAGCCTGGTCACATCAATGGCCTCAGCTCCATCCTAAAAACATTTTTATTCTCAATCAGAGACACAACAACTTGGCCTTAATTATAGAGTTCTGACAGGCCCTCCCTCTTTCAAGGTTATTTCATTGACAACCAGTCTTAGAATCTTATGCCTATTGCACAATACATCCCATCCTACCCCACCTTTGATCACCTTCTGTAGGTTTTGCATGATTGACACACTTGAACATGTTTCTCTTTAAGACTAAAGTTATTCTTTGACAACAGCTCATGTCAATGACCCTGCTTTGTCTCTGTCATGGCTCTTCTTGGGGTTTTAGATGTCAATCCCTTTTATTTTCCCTTAAGACAGATTTTTCTGGATTTTTCTGATTTCAAGTGTAAAGGCCCCATCTAGATTTCCCTTCTCACTGATTTGGCTTTCAAGTTGGTTGCTCATCTGCTTTTTTGCCCTATTGAGTCTCAACTCTGTCCCTCACTTTTCCCATCATCCTGTGTTGCTCATGTCTCAGCATTGTTTGGACCCTGACCTCATACACAATTCCTGACCACCCTATAAAATGTAGGTCTCCCATTGTTATTCTGTATTTTACCTTTTTGTTTGTTTACTTCCCAGCAGTTATTATAGTTTGTGGTTGTCTTTCTACTTTTCTTTTTCTGTCAGTCTAAATTATGAGTTTCATTTGAGTAGAGATTATATCTTTCCCACTGTTGTATTTATTGTACCTAGCACAATACCTGATACAAAGTTAGGGGCCACTTAATAAATAATGTTAAAAATGAATGAAATTATTGAAATAACATGTAAATAATTCAGTTCAGTTGCAAATAATATCTTCATAATGCTGAAAACCTTCCAATAATTAGGATCTACCTCTCTAGATTATGAATTAACATGATGTTTAGATAAAACTGCTTCTTTCATTTATTGGCTGTGGACCTAGGCAAGTTAACTAAACTTTCCAAACCTCTCTTTCCATTTTTTGTAAAGCTGGAGTGATGATTCCTATCACCAAGTGTTCTTGTGAAGGTTAAGTGAAATAATGTAATAATATAGGTATTGTGGTTATAATAGAGTAATTGTTCAATCAGGATTAGGACCCCTTCACCAACTCCTCGGTCTAACGCATTTGTTTGGACAGAAATATTGTATTTTTGGAAGTAGGCAAGTAGAAGAAAAAAATAAGTTCAGATCAGTGAAATTATTTTCAAAAGACATCCAGAATTTGTCTTGGAGTGTACAGTTGATTCACTCTTTAACTCTGTCTACATCTACAACTACAATTATTTTCAGCAAGAACTGATATATGTAATCATGTTCTTTAGAGGTTTCAGGGACCTTAATTATCTATTATGTTATGAAAATAAACTTACTGAGGTGAGAAAATTAAGTTTAGCAATACATTTTAAAAAGATTTAAAAAACATTTAAGAATTAAAATTGGGACAATTTAATCCAGGAATCTTACTATTCAACAAAGTTTGACTATTTCTTGTGTTTAAGAGGAGCATATCTCACTTGCTGTTACCTTTAGGTAATGCTTAAATTGGCTTTCTACCATAACATGATTTCTGCTAAACATAAATTTGAAGACATATTTTGGTTTTTGCCACATTTAGAACCTTGCTAGAATGTTATATTTGGTGGCATAGAGGATGTGTTTAAATATTACGGGGCTCTTTTTAGGTACTCTCCAAGAGAATTGAGTGACTAAAAACTCTTAGTCTTAAGGATTTTTGATGAGATTTTCTTAAGCTATGGTGGTCTTTGGTCATAATAATTAAATACAGTCACAGGATGTTGTTCCAAGATATATGGTTTCATATTTAAAAACTTAGACATTAATGATGAAATGGGGAAGTCTTTTTCTTCTAGACATTGGATTCACACACCAAAAGTGGATAATGATGAATATAAGACGCTTATTGAAATCTGAACTGAGTGCACTGTTTGGGAAATTCCTTCTTTTGAGTTCAGGTTTATTTAGTAGTAACTACTTTAAAATACATTACAAATCATTCTAATTTCAAAATCCTTATGTTACACAGTGTTGTTTGAGGAATCTATTCAGGAATTTCTTCCTCCTTACGTTTGTATCAATGCAATTGTGGAAAAAGAAACTTTATATTTTAGAACATTCAATCTATTTGAAGTAAACCTATGGAAATTCACAAGCAAAACAGGTTTTTAAAACATAATTTCATTATTTTCCATTTTGCAGGAGCAGGGATATCAGCTCTAAGTGACTGACCTCTTTGATTATTAAGTCATGACATTTTCATTCATAGGAAAGCAAAGCATTAGGAGTGGCTTCAGAGAATTTTCTTCCCATCTTAGATTTGCATAATTAGCATGTTTTACTCTTATGTATAATGATTATTGTTTGTCTTAATGTCTTGTTGGATAAATGGAAACATTTTCAATGGAAATGAATCTTAAAGAATGAAGAATACAATAAATATTAGGTTTAATAGTCTATATGAAATGCGCTATTATAGCATTTATCTTCATGGGCAAGCCATTTGTGAGTTATCTTTCTCATTTGTAAAGATAGATACTATAACCCAATAATCCATCATGAATTGTTTAAAAATTTACCCTCTCGGCAGAAACACGTTGCTCATACTTCACTGATATGAGACAATTTAAGAATGAGTTATTTTATATGCATATTTGAAAGGTGGCTATAGTCTATAAACAGCACAGTTGGAGAAGGTCAAATTGTGATTGATGTTCCACCCAAAATATAATTCAGCTAGTCAGAGTGATTTAATTTAAGGAATTCTTTCTCTGCTTACTAAGCTGATCAGTATTCATTAACTACGTAATCAGTAGGTAATAGTTTGGGATGAAAATAACCATTGCCTGCAGATATCCTAAAAAAAAGACCTTAATTCTCTGATGTACAAGGAGGATGCCATATTTCAGTGTCACTTCTCAGAAATCTTTTAAATGTTGACATTTTCCTGCAAACTACTCAGACATCATCAATGTCTCATTCCATATCACTGGTGGAATTATAGGATGATTTGTCTTTTGAGATTTTAGATAGTGATAAATAGAGATGAACTATTCTCTTATTTGGGTCAAAAGCAAGTGCTAAGGGATAAATTCAATGACTTATTTAACAACCTAACACCATGGAGTATTGACAGTCTTCATCTTTCTTGAGGAAAGACATTAACTTTGGATTTCCAAGCTAAGACATTATATAGGAGAATTCCAATGAATTTGCACAATGGAGGAAGTTATAGAGCCATGATGTTATTTAATTGGGTCATTAATGTTGCAGTCTTGAAACTAGTTATGCCAGAATCATATCAGATCCAGAACAATAGATTTCAAGCATTGAAGTTTTCACTGGAATCTCCAATGAAACTTGCATGCATATGAAAACTTAAGTACTTATAATCAAGGTATGATTATCTCAAAATGTTTTCGCATTAAGGCTTCTATTCTTGTCATTTCTAATATAAGGGCAGAAAACAAATGTTTCAGTTGTAGGGTGCTTCAGTACAACTCAACCTAACATTAGGGTACCTCAAGTAAGTAAACTATACCATTTTATTCTATGTGTATTCTACTTGAAATTTTAGCAGAATTTCTTACAAGACTGAAAAAGTGGGATTTCAGGCTTTTTTGTACTCTCAAAGAGGTGGAGCAGTACTGCTTCCTGCAGCCAAAGATTTATTGGGATTGCTCTGATGAAAGTATACACTATTGCTGTCATATCAAAAGTAAACAAAAAATTCTTAGAATTAAGTGCTCACATATCTGTTTTGATTGTGATATAACCGACAGGATCTTTGGATACCAGGTCAACATATACTACATTGGAGTACATTGGAACGTGCTGCTCCAATCCAGTATGGCTTCCAGCTTTTATTTGTACCCAAAGTTAAAGAAGGCTCTGCAGCAAGTGCAGGCCATACAAGCATCTGCCACGTGGACCTTATGATCTAAAAGATCTGATGGTACTTGAAATAACTATGATAGATAGGTTCGCAGATAGGGATATCTGGAAAACTCAGGAGAATTGTAGTGAAGAGCACCAGGGTTTTGGAGCAACTGAATACTAGCCAATTATGAAATGAGTATTATCTAATCTATCAAGCTATTAAACAGGCCTATACAGCTCCATTGTATCATAAATGACATTGAATTTTAGCAGAAGCTAAGATATAAGTTAAGTTGCTTGAGCAGGTGTCTCAGACCCAAGTGATTCTTTCATGGCATTGCCACTTTTCCTTTAAATCTATGCCACTCAGAGATGGCCCTGAAAGATGGTGGGTAAAAAAAATCCTTCTAAGAGGTAGAAATTCAAACATGCATCTGGGTTTTCTCTTTGCCTGGAAGACATGGACTGAGGTGTAGATCTATATTATGTCATTCTTAGTAGCTGAAATTTTAGCCAAATGATCAGGGACTTGGAAGGAATAAAATTGAAAAACTGCTGACTAGAATGTCTGAGGAAGAGGTATGTGAGGATGGACCATTCAGAATGGCCACAGAATGTGGATTTCAGTATCTCATGATCACAGGGACCTACTGCATAGATGACTGTCTATAATCAGATGTACAAGAAGAGCCAGTTTATAGACATGCTTTAGCTTCTCTTTAGCTTCTCTCTTTGCTTGCAAGATGTGCAGCCACTCGAGTGCTTAATCAATAGTTGTGTGTAAAAGATGGACACGTCAGTGACGTAAGCTATGCAAGGGCTCAATAGTGTAGACTTTCCTTTACCAAGACTGATATTACTGCCACCATTGTTGATTGATTGTCCTGCCAACAGCAAGAGCAGAAATGAGCCTCCAGTATGATACTGTTCCCCAGTGGCCCCAGACATTACCTAGCTTTCCCTGAAGTAGACATTTACTTTGGATATGGATTTTTCTTTCCTATGTGCAATACTTTTGCCATCACCATCTTCTAACATTTTATTCACTACCTTGTTTTTCCACACAATATTGCTACTGACTAGAGAGAAGCAAAAGAAATAATGACTTAAGCTTATGCCTATGGAATTCATTATTGTTTTCATATGCTTCATTATCCAGAAATAGCTGGACTAATAGAATGGTGAAATGATCTATTAAAAGTTCAGTTACAGTGTTGGCTAGGTCAAAACACCTTATGGAGCTGGGGCAATGTCTTACATGTTGTTATATATGCTCTGAGGAGCAACCAATATATGGTGATTTTTTTCAGGTTCTGGAACAGAGAGGTAGAAGTAGGAGTGACTCCTCTGATTATTACCTTTAGTGACCACTTGTGAAACTTTGGTTCCCATTACAGAATAGTTTAGAGGTCTTAATTACCAAGGGAACAATGATACTTCAGGGGACTCAATAGACTCCATTAAATTTGAAGTTGATAATATCACTTGACCACTTTGGGCTCCTTATGTCGTTGAACCAAGAAACAAATAAAGGTGTTAATAAAAAGGTTAGTGTGATTGATCTTGTTTACTAAGGAGAAATAAGGTGTTACTTCTTTGAATTTTTTTATTGAAGTATAGTTGATTTACAATGTTGTGTTATTTTCTGGTGTACATCAAATTGATTCAGTTATACATAAGAATACTTATATATATTTTCAGGGTGTTACTTCTTAGTGAAGACAGGGAGGAATATGTTGGGAACCTGATTTTTCTGGATGCCTTTTAATACTTCCACATCCAGTGATAAAAGTTAATGGAAGATTAATTGCTGCAACCCTCAAAAAAGTAGGACCACAGATGGCTCAGGTCCTTAGAGAATGAAAGTTTGGATTATCAGGTATAGAATCATGAATGTTAAGAATTATGCAGAAGCTGAGACTTTACTGCAAGATAACAAGTTATCTTGTCACAGTTTCATGAATGCTGGCAAGAGATGTGAGACTTGGGTCAGGCAAATAGGACATTTACTCACCATAATAATAATAGAGTGTCAGCCTTTATGTTGCTCCCCAAGCACCTGTTCCCACATGGTAATGTAAAATGGCCAGGTGAAGGGTATACATATGGTGAGTGGCATCACAGGAGGAGAATTCTGAGCTTAGGAAACCCCTATCCTTTATAATGGGCAGTAAACCAGTCTTTTCCCCAGTGGGAGACATTGCCTTTATTATACTGGACAATAAATAAAGTTTACTTTGGAGAGAGACATTATCTATTCCCTCAAAGACTAACTGCTATGTAATTATCCTTGAAATGACAGTTCTGGAACAAATGCTCTCAGTGCCTTTGCTTGCAAGATGTGCAGAAACTTAACTTGAGAGGTCAATGGAGAACTGTATTCCAACAACCGGTTTAAGTGCTGCATAAGGGCAAAGGCAAAATGGAATGTAGTAGAAGGAAGTTTACCAAGTCTATGACGATGCATGTATTTTTTATCCTTGCTTTATTATGTATATATTGGCTCGGCCAAAAGGTTTGTTCAGTTTTTTGTTTTGTTTTTTTTTCCATAAGATGGCTCTAGTAGCACTTATTTGTTTTTAACTTCATTCAAAACAATTTTGTTAGATTGTATGTGACAATTGTTATATCAGCGTGCATTTTAAAGAAGACTTACCAAAATTGGTGAAATTTTGTGTAGCCATTTTAATATTGAAGATGGAAGAAAAAAAGCAACATTTTTGGCACATTATGCTTTATTATTTCAAGAAAGGTAAACACGCAACTGAGATGCAAAAAAAAATTTTGCAGTGTATGGAGAAGGTGCTGTGACTGATCGAACATGTCAAAAGTGGTTTGTGAAGTTTTGTGCTAGAGATTTCTCGCTGGACGATGCTCCACAGTCGGGTAGACCAGTTGAAGTTGACAGCGATCAAACCGAGGACAATCAAAGTGGGAGATAGCCAACATACTCAAAATATCCAAATCAAGTGTTGAAAATCATTTGCACCAGCTTGGTTATGTTAATCGTTTTGATGTTTGGGTTCCACATAAATTAAGTGAAAAAAACTTTCTTGATCGTATTTCTGCATGCAATTCTTTACTTAAACATAATGAAAACTTTCCATTTTTAAAACAAATTGTGACAGGAGATGAAAAGTGTATACTGTACAATAATGTGGGATGGACAAGACCATGGGGCAAGCGAAATGAACCACCACCAACCACACCAAAGGCTGGTCTTCATCCAGAGAAGGTGATGTTGTGTATATGGAGGAACAGGAAGGGAGTCCTCTATTATGAGCTCCTTCTGGAAAAGCAAACAATTAATTCCAACAAGTACTGCTCCCAATTAGACCGGATGAAAACAGCACTTGATGAAAAGTGTCCTGAATTAGTCAACAGAAAACGCATAATCTTCCATCAGGATAACACAGGAACGCATGTTTCTTTGATGATGAGGCAAAAACTGTTACAGTTTGGCTGGGAAGTTCTGATTCATGTGCCATATCCAGCAGACATTGCACCTTCATATTTCCATTTACTTAGGTCTTTACAATATTCTCTTAATGAAAAAGATTTCAATTCCCTGGAAAACTGTAAAAGGCACCTGGAACTGTTCTTTGCTCAAAACGATAAAAAGTTTTGGGAAGATGGAATTATGAAGTTGCCTGAAAAATGGCAGAAGGTAGTGAAACAAAAGGGTGAATATGTTGTTCAATAAAGTTCGTGGTCCTCTTTTTCTTTCTCTCTCCAAGAACAGAGGAAAGGCCATGTGAGGACACAGAAAGAAGGTGGTCATCTGTAAGCCAGGAAGAGAGACCTCACTGGTTAAGTCATAAGTAATCAAGTCCAAAACCTTAGGATCTGTCATTCCTGGAGAAAGGACCATGGAGAGGTTCATTTGCTGCTGCCCCAGAGTGAAAGGAAGAGAAATTAACTTTCATACTGTGAGCTGAGATAGGCTCTGCCAGAGATTGTAGGAAACATTCATCTTTTCTTTCAAGTTACCATAAAGGAGAACATCTAGATTTCCTGCAGCCAATTTGGTTGTTAGAGAGAACTGACAATGGGTAAGATATTGACAGAAGACAAAAAGCAGAGGATGGGTAGTTTTCCTTTCTTGTGGAAGCATCTGGACTCTAGCTGGAGCCAACTGTTTATCACCTGGCATGGATGCAGTAGCTGAACAGCAGCAAGGCCTCAAATGATAAAGGTGCCTTCAGAAATCTGAGACACACTGAGATTTAACTGAAAGCAAGAAGAGGCATAAATCATCCCCAAAAGAGAAAAGCCGGCAGGACAATGGGAGAGTGGGGGAAGATGGCGGAAGAGTAAGAGGCGGAGATCACCCTCCTCCCCACAGATACACCAGAAATACATCTAAGCATGGAACAACTCCTATAGAACACTTACTGAACGCTGGTAGAAGACCTAAGACCTCCCAAAAGGTGCGCGAGGAGAGAGGATTAAGAACGCTACTTAAAGGTGCTCCAGAGACGGGCACAAGCCGCGGCTAACAGCGCGGACCCCAGAGACGGGCATGAGACGCTAAGGCTGCTGCTGCCGCCACCAAGAGGCCTGTGTGCGAGCACAGGTCACTATCCATACCTCCCTTCCAGGGAGCCTGTGCAGCCCGCAACAGCCATGTTCCCAGGATCCAGGGACAACTTCCCCGGGAGAACGCATGGCGCGCCTCAGGCTGGTGCAATGTCCCACTGGCCTCTGCCGCCACAGGCTCGCCACACATCCGCACCCCTCCCTCCTCCCGGCCTGAGTGAGCCAGAGCCCCAGAGTCAGCTGCTCCTTTAACCCCTTCCTGTCTGAGCAAAGAAAAGATGCTCTCCGGCGACCTGCACGCAGAGGTGGGGCCAAATCCAAAGCTGAGCCCCGGGAGCTGTGAGAACAAAGAAGAGAAAGGGAAATGTCTCCCAGTAGACACAGGAACAGCGGATTAAATCTCCACAATCAACTTGATGTACCCTGCATCTGTGGAATACATGAACAGACAAAGAATCATCCCAAATTGAGGAGGTGGACTTTGAGAGCAAGATTAATTATTTTTTTCCCCTTTTCCTCTTTTTGTGAGTGTGTATGTGTATGCTTCTGTGTGAGATTTTGTCTGTATAGCTGTGCTTTCACCATTTGTCCTAGGGTTCTATCCGTCTGTTTTTTTTTTACTTTAAAAAAACTTTTTTTCTTAATAATTATTTTAACAACTTTATTTTATCTTACTTTATTTTATTTTATCCTCTTTCTTTCTTTCTTTCTTCCTTCCTTTCCACTTTTTCTCCCTTTATTCTGAGCCGTGTGGATGAAAGGCTCTTGGTGCTGCAGCTAGGAGTCAGTGCTGTGCCCCTGAGGTGGGAGAGTCAACTTCAGAACACTGGTCCACAAGAGACCTCCCAGCTCCACATAATATAAAATGGCGAAAATCTCCCAGAGATCTCCATCTCAACAACAGCACGCAGAATCACTCAACGACCAGCAAGCTACAGTGCTGGACACCCTATGGCAAACAACTAGCAAGACAGGAACACAACCCCACCCATTAGCAGAGAGGCTGCCGAAAATCATGATAAGTCCACAGACACCCCAAAACACACCACCAGACGTGGACCTGCCCACCAGAAAGACAAGATCCAGCCTCATCCACTAGAATGCAGGCACTAGTTCCCTCCACCAGGAAGCCTACACAACCCACTGAGCCAACCTTAGCCACTGGGGACAGACACCAAAAACAATGGGAAGTGTGAAACTGAAGCCTGCAAAAAGGAGACCCCAAACACAGTAAGATAAGCAAAATGAGAAGACAGAAAAACACACAGCAGACGAAGGAGCAAGATAAAAACCCACCAGACCTAACAAATGATGAGGAAATAGGCAGTTTACCTGAAAAAGAATTCAGAATAATCATAGTAAAGACAATCCAAAATCTTGGAAATAGAATAGAGAAAATGCAAGAAACATTTAACAAGGACCTAGAAGAACTAAAGATGAAACAAGCAATGATGAACAACACAATAAATGAAATTAAAAATACTCTAGAAGGGATCAATAGCAGAATAACTGAGGCAGAAAAACAGATAAGTGACCTGGAAGATAAAATAGTGGAAATAACTACTGCAGAGCAGAATAAAGAGAAAAGAATGATAAAACTGAGGATAGTCACAGACACCTCTGGGACAACATTAAACGCACCAACAGTCGAATTATTGGTGTCCCAGAAGAAGAAGAGAAAAAGAAAGGGACTGAGAAAATATTTGAAGAGATTATAGTTGAAAACTTCCCTAATATGGGAAAGGAAATAGTTAATCAAGTCCAGGAAGCACAGAGAGTCCCATACAGGATAACTCCAAGGAGAAACATGCCAGGACACATATTAATCATACTGTCAAAAATTAAATACAAAGAAAACATATTAAAAGCAGCAAGGGAAAAACAACAAATAACACACAAGGGAATCCCCATAAGGTTAACAGCTGATCTCTCAGCAGAAACTCTGCAAACCAGAAGGGACTGGCAGGACATATTTAAAGTGATGAAGGAGAGAAACCTACAAATAAGATTACTCTACCCAGCAAGGATCTCATTCAGATTTGATGGAGAAATTAAAACCTTTACAGACAAGCAAAAGCTGACAGAGTTCAGCACCACCAAACCAGCTCTACAACAAATGCTAAAGGAACTTCTCTAGGCAAGAAATACAAGAGAAGGAAAAGAACAACAATAACAAACTAAAAACAATTAAGAAAATAGGAATAGGAACATACATATCAATAATTATCTTAAATGTAAATGGATTAAAAGCTCCCACCAAAAGACAGAGACTGGCTGAATGTATACAAAAACAAGACCCATATATATGCTGTCTACAAGAGACCCACTTCAGACCTAGAGACATGTATAGACTGAAAGTAAGGGGATGGAAAAAGATATTCCATGCAAATGGAAACCAAAAGAAAGCTACAGTAGCAATTCTCATATCAGACAAAATAGACTTTAAAATAAAAACTATTAGAAGAGACAAAGAAGGACACTACATAATGATCAAGGGATCAATCCAAGAAGAAGATATAACAATTGTAAATATTTATGCACCCAACATAGGAGCACCTCAATACATAAGGCAAGTACTAACAGCCATAAAAGGGGAAATCGACAGTAACACACTCATAGTAGGGGACGTTAACACCCCACTTTCACCAATGGACAGATCATCCAAAATGAACATAAATAAGGAAACACAAGCTTTAAATGATACATTAAACAAGATAGACTTAATTGATATTTATAGGACATTCCATCCAAAAACAGCAGAATACACATTTTTCTCAAGTGCTCATGGAGCATTCTCCAGGATAGATCATACCTTGGGTCACAAATCAAGCCTTGGTAAATTTAAGAATTTTGAAATTGTATCAGTTGTCTTTTCTGACCACAATGCTATAAGACTAGATATCAATTACAGGAAAAGATCTGTAAAAAATACAAAAACATGGAGGCTAAACTATACACTACTTAATAACGAAGTGATCACTGAAGAAATCAAAGAGGAAATCAAAAAATACCTAGAAACAAATGACAATGAAGACACAACAACCCAAAACCTATGGGATGCAGCAAAAGCAGTTCTAAGAGGGAAGTTTATAGCAATACAATCCTACCTTAAGAAACAGGAAACATCACGAATAAACAACCTCTCCTTGCACCTAAAGCAATTAGAGAAAGAAGAACAAAAAAACCCCCAAAGTTAGCAGAAGGAAAGAAATCATAAAGATCAAATCAGAAATAAATGAAAAAGAAATGAAGGAAATGATAGCAAAGATCAATAAAACTAAAAGCTGGTTCTTTGAGAACATAAACAAAATTGATAAACCATTATCTAGACTCATCAAGACAAAAAGGGAGAAGACTCAAATCAATAGAATTAGAAATGAAAAAGGAGAAGTAACAACTGACACTGCAGAAATACAAAAGATCATAAGAGATTACTACAAGAAACTCTATGCCAATAAAATGGACAACCTGGAAGAAATGGACAAATTCTTAGAAATGCACAACCTGCCAAGACTGAATCAGGAAGAAATAGAAAATATGAACAGACCAATCACAAGCACTGAAATTGAATCTGCAATTAAAAATCTTCCAACAAACAAAAGCCCAGGACCAGATGGCTTCACAGGTGAATTCTATCAAACATTTAGAGGAGAGCTAACACCTATCCTTTTCAAACCCTTCCAAAATATAGCAGAGGGAGGAACACTCCCAAATTCATTCTACGAGGCCACCATCACCCTGATACCAAAACCAAACAAGGATGTCACAAAGAAAGAAAACTACAGGCCAATATCACTGATGAACATAGATGCAAAAATCCTCAACAAAATACTAGCAAACAGAATCCAACAGCACAATAAAAGGATCATACACCATGATCAAGTGGGGTTATTCCAGGAATGCAAGGATTCTTCAATATATGCAAATCAATCAACGTGATCCACAATATTAAAAATTGAAGGAGAAAAACCATATGATCATCTCAACAGATGCAGAGAATGCTTTTAACAAAATTCAACACCCATTTATGATAGAAACCCTGCAGAAAGTAGGCATAGAGGAACTTTCCTCAACATAATAAAGGCCATATATGACAAACACACAGGAAACATTATCCTCAATGGTGAAAAACTGAAAGCATTTCCACTAAGATCAGGAAGAAGATAAAGTTTCCCACTCTCACCACTCTTATTCAACATAGTTTTGGAAGTTATAGCCACAGCAATCAGAGAAGAAAAGGAAATAAAAGGAATCCAAATCGGAAAAGAAGAAGTAAAGCTCGCACTGTTTGCAGATGACATGATACTATACATAGAGAATCCTAAAGATGCTACCAGAAAACTACTAGTGCTAATCAATGAAGTTGGTAAAGTAGCAGGATACAAAATTAATGCACAGAAATCTCTGGCATTCCTATACACTAATGATGAAAAATCTGAAAGTGAAATCAAGAAAACACTCCCATTTACCACTGCAACATAAAGAATAAAATATCTAGGAATAAACCTACTTAAGGAGTCAAAAGACCTGTATGCAGAAAATTATAAGACACTGATGAAAGAAATTAAAGATGATACAAGTAGATGGAGAGTTATACCATTTTCTTGGATTGGAAGAATCAACATTGTGAAAATGACTCTACTACCCAAAGCAAACTACAGAATCAATGCAATCTCTATCAAAGTACCACTGGCATTTTTCACAGAACTAGAAGAAAACATTTCACAATTTGTATGGAAACACAAAAGACCCCGAATAGCCAAAGCAATCTTGAGAATGAAAAATGGAGCTGGAGGAATCAGGCTCCCTGACTTCAGACTATACTACAAAGCTACAGTAATCAAGACAGTATGGCACTGGCACAAAAACAGAAATGTAGATCAGTGTAACATGATAGAAAGCCCAGAGATAAACCCACGCACATATGGTCACCTTATCCTTGATAAAGGAGGCAGGAATGTACAGTGGAGAAAGGACAGCCTCTTCAATAAGTGGTGTTGTGAAAACTGGACAGGTACATGTAAAAGTATGAGATTAGAACACTCTCTAACACCATACACAAAAATAAGCTCAAAATGGATTAGGGACCAAAATGTAAGGCCAGAAACTATCAAACTGTTAGAGGAAAACATAGACAGAACACTCTATGACATAAATCACAGCAAGATCCTTTTTAACCCACCTCCTACAGAAATGGAAATAAAAACAAAAATAAACAAATGGGACCTAATGAAACTTCAAAGCTTTTGCACAGCAAAGGAAACCATAAAGAAGACCAAAAGACAACTCTCAGAATGGGAGAAAATATTTTCAAATGAAGCAACTCTCAGAGGATTAATCTCCAAAATTTACAAGCAGCTCTTGCAGCTCAATAACAGTAAAACAAACAACCCAATCCAAAAATGGGCAGAAGACCTAAATAGACATTTCTCCAAAGAAGATATACAGATTGCCAACAAACATTTGAATGAATGCTCAACATCATTTTAATCATTAGAGAAATGCAAATGAAAACTACAATGAGATATCATTTCACACCGGTCAGAATGGCCATCATCAAAAAATCTAGAAACAGTAAATGCTGGAGAAGGTGTGGAGAAATGGGAACGTGCTTGTACTGCTGGTGGGAATGTGAATTGGTACAGCCACTATGGAGAACAGTATGGAGGTTCCTTAAAAAACTACAAATAGAACTACCATATGACCCAGCAATCCCACTACTGGGCATATACCCTGAGAAAACCATAATTCAGAAAGAGTCATGTACCAAAATTTTCATTGCAGCTCTATTTACAATAGCCAGGAGATGGAAACACCCTAAATGTCCATCATCGGATGAGTGGATAAAGAAGATGTGGCACATATATACAGTGGAATATTACTCAGCCATAAAAAGAAATGAAATTGAGTTATTTGTAGTGAGGTGGATGGACCTAGAGTCTGTCATACAGAGTGAAGTAAGTCAGAAAGGGAAAGACAAATACCGTATGCTAACACATATATATATGGAATTTAAGGGAAAAAAAATGTCATGAAGAACCTAGGGGTAAGACGGGAATAAAGACACAGACCTACTAGAGAATGGACTTGAGGATATGGGGAGGGGGAAGGGTAAGCTGTGATTAAGCAAGAGAGAGGCATGGACATATATATACACTACCAAACGTAAAATAGATAGCTAGTGGGAAGCAACTGCATAGCACAGGGAGATCAGCTTGGTGCTTTGTGACCACCTGGATGGGTGGGATAGGAAGGGTGGGAGGGAGGGAGATGCAAGAGGGAGGAGATATGGGAACATATGTATATGTATAACTGATTCACTTTGTTATAAAGCAGAAACTAACACACCATTGTAAAGCAATTATACTCCAATAAAGATGTAAAAAAAAAAAACAGGAACAAAAAAATAAAGTTCGTGGTGAAAATGAAAAATGTGTCTTTTATTTTTACTTAAAAACCAAAGGCAATTTTTGGCCATCCCAATAATTGAATATACTGTTTTTTTGGCTCCCTTTTGTCTACTGTTTCACAGAGTATGTATTGGTTGTGATTAACATTATTCTTCATTGTTTACATTACAAGCCATCTATCAAAGAAAGATTATTCATGAGCTAGAAAATAAATGAACATTATTCAGACCTTGATACAATAATTTATGTGATTTTTTTGTCTTTTTTGGGGGGAGAAAGGTTCAGTGTGGCTTTGTTAGTGTAAGAAATAGTTGTAAAAAAAGAGAAATAGTTGTGTTTATGTTATTTGGTAATGCATCTTTGATATTATTATTTTTTGGAAGGTTAACAATGGGCCAAAGATTGTGAATAGACATGGAATATCCAAAGAGCAGAATTTACCTGATATTGTTACTGATTCTCAGTTCCATCCTTGACATTCTAAATTCTGCTTGCACTGTAGCAGGACAAAGCCTAAAAACTACGTTTTTCCTTGCCAGTAGAGTTCCAGCTAGAGTCTGCCAATTAGAGGCTCAAGGAACAGGTTTGGAAGACAGAGGAAGAGCAGCCATTTTTCTTCATTGTAGCTCTGGGAAGGCCTGTCAGCAGCATCAAATTTCAGGCAACTGAGTTTTGGACATCCTCCTGAGTATCTCTCACTTTGGTATTGCTGGCAGCTGAGATCATTGGTAGACTCTTGACCTCTGCTATTTTGAATTTCCTGAAAGTATTTTTCCTGACATTTACTCCTGTAACTTTCCAATAGTTCTGCATTAATTCCTTGTATTAAACCTCTTCCTACACCAAATACCTGGAATGGCTTTTATTTTCCTGATAAAACTCTGACTAATATGGGGAATTATTCTCTAGAAATAGACACTGACTGTCTTTGCAGAATAATGTTAGAAGGACTGAAATAAATAATCAATCGGTCCAATATTCTTAAAGGTAAACAAATGTTTAAAAATTTGCCTTTTTTCTGTATTGGTGAGCTATATATACATGGAAGCCATATACATGGAAGATGATGTAATCTTAAGTAATATATAATACTGATTTTAAAATTAACCTCAAATCTGCTTTTGCGTGATTGTCTGTGTTTTACAACCTGTGTATCAGTTTCCTCATAAGAGAGTTATGAAGAATAAGTATAGTAATTCATGTCAAGTGGTTAACACATAGTTAAGTGCTCAATAAATAGTAGATATTCTTACTAATAGGAATATTAGAATTATAAAAATGTAAGGTGTAGTGTATTATATCCTGAGAAATGTGGTAAAAAATATTGATCTCAAATCTCATCTTATTTTTTTTTCCCCTGAGATCTATACTCAGAATTTTAGTGGTCAATGGGGGAGGGGAAGCAGTTCTTCAGTTGTAGCCTCTAATCAGTTAAACTTTATTGAGGTCTCACTATGGCCAAGGCACTTATTTAACAAAGTGGTGGCAGGGACTGCACCTGCCTTGTTTGGGCCCGTGTCCCAGCACCTCACAAGCAGCCTGACACATAGCCAGTTGTCAGTAAAAATTTGATGAAAGGATGAAAAAAGATATTGTATTGAATACTGTGGTTGGAAGGAAGCATGGAGTTCAGTACACAGAAAGATGAGTAAAAAAAAGTCTTTTACACGCAGTTTATAATCTCATAAGGAAAACTGTTCAAGTCACAATTAACCAACATTCAAGGCAAACTATACACAGAGGAGAGTGATTCATTCTGTTTGGGAGTGATCAGAGAAGGTTTAAACCGAAATGAAATAAAGGTGAGCTGTGACAGATGAGTTGGATTCTGTCAAGCTGACAATGGCAAAGGGATGGAAAATTGAGAGGAGTGATTGTATGCAACAGGAGTTTTGTTGGGACAATAAATAATGCCCCTTTATCCCTCATCTCCTGAATTTCAGAGCCAGTTGAGAAGTAGAGCAAGGATCACTTAGAGATCAAAATAACAGCTTTACTATTGATTCCTCTAAATTGACCTTACTTCCCCCCTTCCAAACTGTAGGTCTTCTACTTGCAGGTTCTGAATGTGTTCTGGGAAACATACTGTATGGATAAACAGAGTGAGGACAGGCCACTTTGAAAGGAAGGCACAAAAGAGTCACATATACTCACATCTTTCTCCCAAACTCATCAATCTCTGGAGAGAAGTAAGTTAGGAGCCAGAGAAAAAGAGGCTAAAAATAATCATCCACAATTCTCCCTCCAGATGGTGAAAAATCCTATGCTTTATAGATATTTGAGAGGTGAGGTCTGAGCATTTCCTTAGCATAGACACACAGTATAGATATACATAGCTTAAATTTGAATATTTTTTTTATCTCTTCCTCTATTTACAAAAATCTGTTGTGTGACTTCATTCATTGAAATGCAAAGAACAGTAGTATGAACTTGGTGTGGAGAATGCGACTGATAAACCTTTGTACCAATCTTCAAATTAGAACTTCTGGAAAATGGAAATAGGGATCCATTAGTTTATTAAGCGATTTCCTTGATTTAATTTTTTTCCCTGGGGAATCTGACAAAATTATGTATCAAGGGTCCTCACAAGCTTCTTCTCTGGAAGGAGGTTCATAGTGGCTTGCAGGATGTTTCAAATATCCTGGCTGCCCTTAAGCTATTCTTTAGTCAGCCATTCCAGCTTGAGTGTATTGAAGACATCAGTAAGTATTGACATAGAAGCAGGTGCATGTGTGTGATGGGGATAAATGGTCTGAGAAGGAAGTGAAGATAGGAGGAGGAGATGATAGAATTCAACCTCTTTGTCACATGTAGTTCTAATCCACTAGTTTGTAGATTTCTCAACTACAGGTTAAAGCCAGGGCCCACAAATGACAATATATTTTGTCCTAGAATGGCTGCATGTTCACTGTCTTTCAGGGTTTTAGAATTAGAGTAGTTTCTTTCATTCTCACATCTCTTTCCCTTCAATCCTGCCCCCTACCCTTAGGGTTTTGTAAACTTGTGAAAATTACTTAATTTTTTAATTACTTAAAAATTAATTATTTAATTACTGAACCTCGTACTCCTCAACTCTAAAGTGGGTATTTATTTATTTTTTTAATGTATTTGTTGTTGAATATAGGCACTTAACAGGATTTACTCTCTTGCTGGAAAAAGCATGTGTTTTAAGTATTTAATTACAATAAAATTCAGTGAATACTATGATAGGGTATATAATCTAGCGCAGTGATTTTCAAGGTGTGGTCCTTGGACAAGCATTATTGAACTCATCTGTGACCTTGTTTGGAATTCACCAACTCTACCATATCTGTTGAATCAATCTTTGGAGATGGGGCTCAGGAAACTCTTTTAACAAACACTCCAGGTGACTCATTTACATTAAAATTTGAGAAATACTGCACTAGGGGACCCTAACCTGGGCTAATGAGTTAGGGAAAGTCCACTGAGAGAGGTAATATTTAAAATGAGATGTGAGAGATGAGCTGGGGTACTGGGTAAGGCTGGGAGATTTTCAGGCAAAGTAAACAGCTAATTTGGAGGCCTAGAAAGAGTTTGTCTTATTTAAATCTCTCTAATGGCATGATTAAGGTGTGTGTTTTCTGGGGGCCACATGTGAACCCCATTTGTAAGAGAGCCAGTCTTAGTCTCCATCTAAAAGGACTACACTGAGGGATGAAGGGGTGCCCAACAGAGAAATAGACTTCCTAAAGTTCAGCGTCTAGGGGTAGAGAATTAACAGCATAATAGAACTCCAGTCGCAGGCCAGCAGACAGATCACCATGGAACTCATAAAGATACTCCACATGAGAAAGTCAGCAAGTCTTCAATCCTTTGATAAATATTTTCTGTGCACTTATATTGTACTAAATTTTCTTGACGTTGGGAATACAGCATTGAAAAGAAAAAGGAGAGCAAGAATAAAAAACATGTAATATGTCAGGTATGAGTAAGTGTTCTTAATAAAAATATAGCAGGTAAAAAGGCTAGAGAGCAATAGGAGTGCTATTATGTATAGGAGCTATGGAAGGCCATACAAGCCCTTTTTCTGAAAAGGAGATACTTGAACAGATATCTGAAGGAAGTGAGAGGGTCAGTCATACAGAGAGATTTATAAGCAGAAAAAATCAAGTGAAAAGGCCCTGAGGTAGAAGCATCCTTGCCCAGAATAGAGTAGGGAAAGGGAGAGAGTGATAGGTGATGAGACATCTATGATTGAAGGAGGCCAGGTCATTCAGCACCTTGGGTAACAATGGCCAGGACATTGAAATTTCATTTCGAAAGAGATTGAAAGGCACTGGAATTTGGGCAGAGGGGTGCTATGATCTTGACTTGAGTTTAAAAAAGCTTATGGGTGTTAGATGGTTGGGGGAAAGGATAGATGCCGCAAGGAAGGTTAGGAGTTTAGTGCAGATGAAGAGATGATGATGGTTTGGACAGGGATGGTAGTGATGATGGTGGTAAGAACTGGTCAGATTCTGGGTATAAAATGCATCCTAATTATTCACAGATTCTGTTTGTAATTTTGCCTTCTCACTAAAATTTATTTGTAACCTAAAAATCACTACCCAGTGCTTTCTTTTGTGGTCATTCACATACATACTTTTTTACAGAGTGGCCAACAATTTGAGTTGCCCCATGTGTATGTTACCTGCTGAGCTCCAATAAGATGGAAAGATCGCCTTTTTTTCAGTTCTTATATTATGAACAAGTGTCCTCCTCATGTATATCTAGTGCCACATCTTTTGTATTTATTTGCTTTTTGCTGGTGATTTTACTGTTTAAAATGATCTCAGGGCTTCCCTGGTGGCGCAGTGGTTGAGAGTCTGCCTGCCGATGCAGTGGACACAGGTTCGTGCCCCAGTCTGGGAAGATCCCACATGCCGCAGAGCGGCTGGGCCTGTGAGCCATGGCCGCTGAGCCTGCACGTCCGGAGCCTGTGCTCCGCAATGGGAGAGGCCACAACAGTGAGAGGCCCGCGTACCGCAAAAAAAAAAAAAAAAAAAAAAAAAAAAGATCTCAAATGTAGTGCTGAAATAGTGTCTAGTGTTCCTGAGCACAGGAAGGCTGCCATGTTCCCTATGGAGAAAATACACGTGTTAGATAAGATTTGTTCAGGCATGAGTTATAGTGCTGCTGGCCATCAGTCCAGTGGTAATGAATCAACAATATATATTAAAAAGTGTGTTTAAACCAAAACACACATAAAACAAACACACATTCCAACTGTGTCAACTACTCATTCCAGTGTTAATGAATCAACAATATATGTTAAAAAGTGTGTTTAAACCAAAAGACACATAAAACAAAGTTATGTATTGATGGGTTGATGAAAATGTAACCAAGTGCACACAGAAACATAACCCTGTATTTCCCCCAGGAGCAATGATCTAGTATTCACTAATTTGATGTTTTCAGTGACTTTATAGAACATAACTACTGGGAATAATGTGAATTGATTATATTTTGAAGATAGTGACAGAATATGCTAATGGTTCAAAATGGGTTATGAGAGAATAGGAGGGCTCTGAGATATTTGGCCCAAACAGAATAGAGTTGCCATTTGCTTATGTGGCGAAGGCCGTAGGATGAGCAAATTTTGTGAGTGAGGGGAAATCACATTTGGTCTTAAACATATTAAGTTTGAAATGTCTATTAGACAGTTAAGTAGAGATGTTGACAAATCAGTAAGACATATGGGTCTCCATAGTGGGTACTGATGCTACATTCCAACTGTGTCAACTACTTCAGCTGTATGCTCTTCCCTCACTATCCCCTGGATTCTTGCCAGGAGGAATCAAAAACAACAGACAGTGGGTAGAGAAGGAGGTGGATCAAGGAACAGAAATTAAATCAACCATATCCTTCTCTGCCCTGGCAGGTCTGAGTTGGACAGTTTGGAGTTTTGATCCTTATACTGCATTTGGTTATTAAAGCTTATGACTTTTTATTATTTATAATTGACAGAAGAACTATGGGATATGTCTGAGTCTTCATCACAGGAGTGGGAAAGAATGAGCCCACAGAGTGAGTTTCATAGTCCATGAGAAAAATAACACATCCTAGTAAGTACATCTATGCCTGTGACTTTCATTATCTTTCATATGCTGATGGATTACAGATTTATGTCTCCAAACAAGATCTTTCTTCTGGTCTTCAGACCCATATATTGAGCTGTGTACTTGACATTTCTATTTGAATGTCTCAAAAATTCCTCAAATTCAACATGTTCAATATTGAACTCATAGTCCTCCTAACACCTTGGATAAAGATGGTCTCCTTAACCAGTCTTTAGCCAGGCTTCTCTTGAGCCCTCTTCTTGACCTGGTTTTAGCCTTGGTCTATAAAGACTCGAACAAAACACTAAGATGGTTTCTAACAGCTCAAGGCCTTATCCCTAGGATGACCCCATCCCCCATTAAAGTGCCTTTGTAAGAAAACTCAAGGCTGCCAAAAGAATTTACTGTTTGTGCTAGTCCACACCTGAAGACAGGACTCCTTTTCCCAGACTCTGTGGGAGGGTAGGGGCCTAACTTTGATAAGTGTCAGCTAACAAACCCAGATGACTTTTCAATGCACCAAGTCCCTGTTTTGTGAAAAAAATTTCAGTCTTCCTCCTGTGTTTCTCCTTTGCTCTCACACTACTACCACACTCAAAACACTTCTTACACTTCAGGTGACCAAATGTGTGTGAGTTCTTCCCACACCAAGAAATTCTCTGTGACACCAGCTGTGTGTCCTATAACTTAACTTAATTCTGACACTATCTACCTGAAGATAGTGTCATATCCCACAGGTTAAGGGCTCAGTCCCACGAGACTGCCCCCTACTTCAGATGCCAATTGCAAGTAGTAGGTCCCCAGGTTACCTAGAACTTCTGTCTGACTTGGCTACAAATCCGAGGTTCCCGTGATCTCCTCTGCATCAGATTTTATTATTTGCTAGAGCTGTTCACAGAACTCAGGAAAACACTTACTTACACTTCCCAGTTTATTAAAGATTATAATAAAGGATACAGATGAACAGCCGGATGAAGAGGTACATAGACTGAGGTCTGTGAGGGTCCAAATCACAGGAGCTTCTGTCCCACAGATTTGGGGGTGTCACCCTCTTGGTACATGGATGTGTTCAGAAACCTGGAAGCTCTCCATGCTGATGTTATTGGGGTTTTATGGAGACTTCCTCATTTAGACATGATTAGTTATTAACCCTATTTTCAGCCTCTCTCCCCTTTCTAGGCAGTGGAGGGGAGGTCTGATAATTCCAAGCTTATGGCTTGGTCTTTCTGGTGACCAGCCCCCATTCAGGAGCCAACCTGGAGTCACCTCATTACAACAAAAGATGCTTCTAATGCGCTTATCACTTAGGAATTACAAAGGTTATAGGAGCCTTGTGTCAGAAACTGGTGGCAGAGATCTATCTATCTATCTATCTATCTATATACATATATATATATATATATATAAAATATAATTTCACACACTCCCTTCCCACTTTTGCACTTTTTCACTTCCTTAACTCTATTGTGCCCTCACTCATCCCCTCCTTCTTCCCTCATTCTCCTTTTAAATCTCCCAGTTACCTCTTTACAAATCAAAGTTGAGTTCAGTTCATGCTGGACTCTTTCCCCTATTGCAATAGTTATTACTGATTCAAATATGTCAGTATCACTTTTATGTCCAGCTTTATTTAGCTTTGACATCCCCATTCCACCCACAGATCTTGTCCACTTTCAGTTCTCCTTATTTCAGTGAATGGCACTATCATCCATCCACTTGCGTAAGTAAGACCCTTAGCTCTTGATATCTCCTTTTCACTTTAACCAATATCACTTCTCTACTCTCCATAACTAATCCATCATTGTGTCCTGTGGTTTCAACTTCCAGACATCTCTTGAATCTATGCACTTCTTTTCAACTCTACTGCTACCATTTTTCCAGGCAGTCATACAGAACATCAGATATGAGCATGAGTTTATTGCCGGATTGCTCACTGACTGGGCTTGAATACCACTCCTATTGCATATTATCTTTTTGACCTTGTCAAATCACTCGACAACTTTAAATCTCACTTTACATATCTGCAAAGATCATTACGGTCTCTAATACGTAAAATTGTTGTAAGGATTAAATGAGATTCAATATGTCTGGCACATGAGTTTTGTTAAGTGAGCTATTATTAGGTTAAGATACCATCATTGCCTGCCTGGACCATTGCAATATCCTTCTAACTGGTCTCGCTGCACCCATTCTGTCTACTGCCAATATAGCTCTCACATGCAGCCATAAGCCTGGGAGGCTTATCATTTCAAAGTCCAAGTATAATTGTGTAACCTTCACTTAAAAATTTTCTATAGCTTTAACTGGTCTAATAATAAACACCTAAATTCAAAACATAACCTACCAGATTTTGCCTTATTTGGCACTTACCTACCTTTAGAGTTTTGGTTTTTTTTCACTCCTGCCTTGTCCACCTTCTTTAATTTTTCAAATTTTTAATTTTTCAAAAATGCCATTTTGCCACTACCACTTCCCTTATAACAACACTATGTTGTTATAAACTCCCTGCATGTGCCGTTTGCTCTGTCTGGAATGTCTTCTGCCCTCTGTGCCTAATTAATTCTCTTAATCTTGCATATCTTAGTTTGGGCATCACTTTCTCAGGTAAGCCTTTTTTACTTCTCTAATTAGGTAAGAGCCTTTGATAGAGAGTTTCAGAGCATCTCTACCTGTTTGTATTCATATATTCCTTACTCTTTTTATGTGATTCATGTCTGACTCTTGGTAGGCTCATTGAAACAGTGATGGTTGTCTGGATTGAATCAGCATTGGTTTTTCAGTGATTACCAGATAGTACAGCTTAGCACATAGTAAACAATAAATTTTGTTGAATGAATGTCCACATAAACCACTTATGCTCCACAGATAGTAGCTATTATTGCTATTGATACTTATTGAGAAGTATGGTGTGAGCAGCTGCTCTCATTTTCTAGGAGGCAAACTAGAACTAGGAAGCAGAAACCCAGGCAAGAAAATGGTAGGCTCATTATGACTCAGAAGGTCAGAGTTCAGTGGCCAGAGTAAGATGGCAAGAAAGCCCAAAATACAGATGAAGCTAGACAGAATGCCTGGTCAGGGTCCTTTTGATCTCTTAGAGGGCTTGTCTTCAGCATTCTTAAAGGAATGGTGTGTAAATGAAGGAGCTTATGGGTTGGCTTTGACAAACAATAAAGGAGAAGACTGCATTCCTAAATATGTACCCCAAGGAAAAAGCCAAGTCTTTAAATGTTTGTTACAGCAGAGTGGAATTGACAGGAAAGAAAAGGAGTCTGTATTTCCTCAGATTACTTCCTCCACTCCTTCTCTCATCTCCTTTCCAGAAACCATAGTTTGAAGGGGAGAAAAAACTAAACTAAACTAAACATGTAAGTTACTTATTTAATTTCTGCCAATCTATTTTCTTTTCACTATTTTACTAGCAAAAATTACAAACCTACTTAATATTTTTTCCTAAAAAGCAGGTGTAATATTATTAGAATAGCTGACTCAGTCTATTTGAATTTATTAGTACTTGCATTATTATTATATTGTTGTAATTCAGAAGAATGAGGGAAAGGCACAACAAAAATAAAAATTTCTTATAGTGATACAGACACTATTCAGTTCACTTCCACATTTATTATTTATTCCTTAAAAAAATCCCTTATTAAACCTAATCAATGGACCTTTTAATTTAAGAAATATGAGTTGTGTCTAATTATTCCAATTATTTCAGAAAGGTACATTGGTGAGCTCATTCACTTTGGTGTAAAACATTCAGTTTTTTTGTTAATGGGATTATTCTTTTTCCTAGTTAAGCTATTTTTCTATATATAATCAGCTGGTCTAGTGATTTATAATGATAATGCTGTCTTTCTACACTGCTAGTATAAAGATTGGATATTTTCTTAAGTCTAAGATAATGGCAAAACATTAACAGTGAAATTAAGACTAAATGTGGCTCACTTAAAAATCCTCAGACTTGGGCTTCCCTGGTGGTGCAGTGGTTGAGAGTCCGCCTGCTGATGCAGGGGACACGGATTCGTGCCCCAGTCCGGGAGGATCCCACATGCCATGGAGCGGCTGGGCCCGTGAGCCATGGCCGCTGAGCCTGCGCGTCCGGAGCCTGTGCTCCGCAACAGGAGAGGCCACAACACCGAGAGGCCCAGGTACCGCAAAAAAAAAAAAAAAAAAAAAAAAAAATCTTCAGACTTTTGCTAAAATAACCTGACATATAAATAAAATGAGGTGTTTATTATTTATTATTATTATTAATTATTTATTTCAAAAGTGGTGGACAATTTTCATATACATTTTGAAACTGCATGACTTTAGTGGTATGTATACCATTATTTGTATTTTAATTTGTCAAATATATTTATGTTTCCTTCTCCCCTTACAAACAAAAAAAGAGGTAGATATAGAAAGCTAATAGAAAAATGAAAGCTGCCAATACTGTAACCATTAGGTTAGCATATATTTTTGTGATTGTACTTTGGATTTGACTCGAGGTTTCTGGCCTTCAGAGCAAGAGAGAAATGACCCATATTACTGAAAAGAGGAAACATTTCAGTTCTTCTGGGGAGATTCCCCCACTCCACATGTTAAAATTCTAAAATACCATTTCTCATGTGGGGCTTTATGTTCAGAACATTGTAACAGATATCTTCTAAATTCTGAATTAAATTATATAAAATGTAGAATAAAATTTCATACCTGGATTGCTCTAAACATAACCCTTACCCTATTCCTTAGGATTTTGAGTCAGAGGTCTTATACTTTTGACAGGATGAAAGTTCATCTGAGCATTTTTACAAAAGCATGGCCAAGCAAATTAACAATGTGAATAGGCTTTAGAAGAATCTGCTTAATGGAAGAGCAGCTACAGTTTTAAGAATTTCAGAAACACCTTATTTATGTACAAGTGATCTGAGGAGGTGATCTGTGATGTGATCTGAGGAGGTGATGCTTTACTATGTTGATAAACATTAATTTCTAAGGCTTATTAAGGTAGAACACTTACTAGGAAGCATTTAGGCTGATTAAAAATACCATATATTTGAAAGCTTTTAGAAATACATTTTTATTATTTATTAATTTGCTTATTTAAAAATAATATTTGTGTACTGTTCTTTTCCCCCAAGTAATCCTGCCAAGTGGCAGTTTACTGCTTATGGAAAGGTATTATCAAATTTTGTACCTTTCAAATATGTTTGTTCTTTATGCTCTGTATTACTGTAACTGTTTCTTTGATATACTTGAGTATCCTTCACATCACATAGCAGATTATTTTGTCATAAAATAAAGGAATAAACTGCTAAATGAATAAGTTGTACATTTACAATAAAGACACCATAATTCTCCTCTGTGTATGGTAAGACTTACAGGCATAATGTTAGTCTAAGGGCTGGATTTCAGTCCTTTTTGTCCTTCTTAGGTTCTGCCCAATTGTGAACACTGGGAACTAGTTCATCAGGCACTTTTCTGTTAAACCTCATGCGTAACTTAGCTTAAAAATAAGGCACAGGGCTTCCCTGGTGGTGCAGTGGTTGAGAGTCCACCTGCCGATTCAGGGTACACGGGTTCATGCCCCGGTCCGGGAAGATCCTACAGGCCACGGAGCGGCTGTGCCCGTGAGCCATGGCCACTGAGCCTGCGTGTCCAGAACCTGTGCTCCGCAACGGGAGAGGCCACAACAGTGAGAGGCCTGCATACCACAAAAAAAAAAAAAAAAAAAAAGCACAGACTTAAATGTATAACAGCAAAATTAACTTATGTAAAGCACATCTAATAGTGTATATAGTAAGCCAGCAATAACTATCAATTATTTTCCTTTCAAATGTATTTTTATTTTAATGGATTCTCTTGCAAACCTGAAGAAACTTCTTGATTCTAAGGAATTACATTAAAATGAATGAATGTCAGACACCAGCATATATATTTTTGAAAGCCGTTGTCTTATAGATATGTCACATAGATTGCCACTTCTTTATCCACTCACAATTCTAACCTTTCCAAGGTTTCTAGAGCAAATAAGCTTTCTTCTCAGTTTATAGTCTTTAATGCTTTTCCATGGATAGTGTAGACGGTCTTCCACCTCTTACATTATGTACAGGCATTAAATAGATGCAAGTCAGTAAAACCCATGCCTAATATATATATATATATATATATATATATATATTCCTACACATATGAAAGAGCTCATATCAAGAAATCAGGTAATTTTTATGTGTCCTGTGTATAAAAGTTTACTTAGGATTTGCACAGGGGAGTAAAAAGAAAGCTAAATTCAGAGTGGAAAATGTAATAAAATTAATTTTCCCTCATTTGTTTAAAAAATAACCAATTATAAAGCAATTTTGAAATATATCTAAAACTATGCTTTCATTGAATTAATAGATGGTATATTATAAAACAAAAAAAATTTAAAGTTTTCATGGGATTAAAACTATAGTGAAATACAGTTAATTTTCCATTGCAATTTAATACATTTTATTTTGGAATTAACTTTATTATTTTTAAGATCTGAATTGATATAAAATTGAACACAATCTTTCTTTGTTCTGGGCAGCATCCCTTTGTCATTTTTCAAATCAACAGGCTCTTTTACAAATGTATATATTCTGTTTGTGGATATATTTGTGGGCAGCTCTGTGTATGAATTGTATAAGGATATCGAAAATCTGTTTTTTTTTTAACTTCCATACTTTCAGAAATCATATAACATGAAGGATTAAGTTTGGAAATTATTTCAGCTTGTTCAGAAATTGCAATTAGGTATATAGTAAGCAGAAAAATTTAGCATTAGATAATGGGCATTTATTGACCAGATACTACGTAAGACAGAAACCTACAACTTGAACCAACTAAACTCTACCTGGGTAGTCCCACATTCATCCCACTTTTTTGGCTATCATTACAACCTTAAACATCCATTGGGTCCTATGATCTTTTGACAGGAAGATATTAAAGACACAAAATCCTAACAACTGAACTCTCTGCCAAGTGGTATAAACAATATCTACTATTAGTGAAAAAGAATTTGTTGTTAAGCTTAGACTGGTATCTCATTTGCCTATATATATTTACTGAAATTGTCAAAAGCTATATGAAGCAAGATTTTGAATTTATATAAAGCAAAGCACCTGACCTAAATCTTAGAGAAAGAGGGCTAGAGATTACAATTAATATGGTTGATAGAATGTGCCAAATATCTGCAACACTTTTAAACAGCAACACTTTTATACAGAAAACTAATTTTATGACCTAAACTTAGAAAATCATACCTGAATAGCATTATCTCTTAATGCTTTGCCATTGCTTTTAAGACAAATAAACCTTTTGCCAACTTTTTATTCTTAACAGTGCACACTGGATATAAAGTAGCCAATTTTTCTGTAAACCTTGGTAACTATCTCAGAATAATTTAGAATCCCAGGGATTATAAAATGTTAAATGTCACAAGACTTTAAAGTCTAATCTCACCTTTCTTAAAAATAACTGTTAATAACCTCTGACTCATAGTATTACTCACCTACCCTTTCTCTCAGACTTTATTAAAAGCTACAACCAGTGAGTCAGAAAGAGGAGCTTCAAAAGAATGGCAAATTTCCAGGGTGAAGCATCTTCTGAAAAGTCATCATTTAACACACCTGTCATTGTTTTTCACAGTAATCCTTTCTAATTAGTCTATACTCCTTTCCACGACCTTGGATTTTGAGGACATTTTACTAAATGACTAAGAGCCGCTTATTTTCTCTTTTTAAAACATTTTCTTTCATAATTCAGCCAAATTTTCCATATAACTTTTGAGTTTCGCACATTATTTTGTAACGGATATATGAAAATGACAATTTATTTTCTTTTTGCCATTCCACTATTCAGATTTAAGTGAACTTTTTTATTCTTTAGATACTATTTTGGTTTTCTTTAAAATTCTGCTTCTTCTAGTGTGTTTAAATTAAAAATATTTTTTCTTCCAGTTTTAAAGAAATATAATTTGCATAAGCACTGTATAAGCTTAAGGATTTGACTTATACACATCATGAAACAATTACCATGAGTTTAGTGAGCATCCATCATCTCACACAGATACAAAATTAAAGAAATAGAAAAGAAGTTTTTTCCTTGTGATGAGAAATCTTCGGATTTAATTTACTCTCTTAATAGCTTTTGTATATTACGTCCCTAGAACTTATTTATCTTTTTTTTTAAAATATTTTTTTATTGAAGTATAGTTGATTTACAATATTGTGTTAGTTTCAGGTGTTCAGCAAAGTGATTCAGATATATGTATATTCTTTTTTTCCAATTCTTTCCATTATAGGTTATTACAAGATATTGACTATAGTTCCCTGTGGTATACAGTAAACCCTTGTTGCTTATCTATTTTTATATATGGTAGTGTGTATCTGTTAGTGCATATGCCTAATTCATCCCTCTTCCCCTTCCCCTTTGGCAACCATAAGTTTTCTATGTCTGTGAGTCTCTTTTCTGTTTTGTACATAATTTCATTTGTACTGTATTTTAGACTCCACAAATAAGTGATATCATATAATATTTGTTTATCTCTGTCTGACTTACTTCACTTAGTATGATAATCTCTAGGTCCATCCATGGTGTGGTACATGACATTATTTCATTCTTTTTATGGCTGAATAATATTCTGTTGTATACATATACCACATGTTCTTTATCCATTTATCTGTTGATGTACACTTAAATTGCTTCCATGTCTTGGCTATTGTAAATAGTGCTGCTATGAACATTCTAGTGCATGTATCTTTTCAAATTAGAGTTTTTGTCTTTTCCAGATTTATGCCCTGGAGTGGAATTGCTGGATCATATGCTAACTCTATTTTTATTTTTTTGAGGACCTCCACTCTGTTTTCCATAGTGGTTGCACCAATTTACATTCCCAGCAACATTGTAGGAGGGTTCCCTTTTCTCCACACCCTCTCCAGCAATTGGGATTTGTGGATTATTTGATGATGGCCATTCTGGAGGTTATTTATCTTATAATGGAAGTTTGTACCTTTGACCACCTTCATACAATTCCCCCTCTGCCAAACTTCCACCTCTAGTAACCACAAATCTGATCACTTTTTCTATGAGTTTGTTTCTTTGTTTATTTTTGAAGTATAATTGACCTACAACACTATGTTAGTTCTAGGTGCACCACAAAGTGATGAAATATTTCTATACATTTCAAAATGATCAACATGATAAGTCTAGTTACCATCTGTTACCATACAAAGATATTATATAATTATTGATTATATCACCCACATTGTACCTTTCATACCTGTCACTCATTTATTTTGTCACTGGAAGTCTGTATCTCTTAATCTCCTTCACCTATTTCTCTTCTCCCCCCATGCCCCTCTCCTTGGACACTGTTTGTTCTCTGTACCTAAGTCTGCTTTGATCTTGTTATGGTTGTTCATTTGTTTTGTTTTGTTTTTTTAGATTACACATATAAGTGTTGGTCTTTCTCTGCCTGACTTATTTCACTTGGCATGATACCCTCTAAGTCCATCCATGTTGTCACAAATAGCAGGATTTCATTCTTTTTTATGGCTGAATAATAATTTATTATATATATTATATATACATAATATATATTATGTATATATTTTATATATATTATATATATATATATATATATATATATATATATATATATATATCCCACATCTTTTTTACCCATTCATCTATCTGTGGACACAGGTTGTAGGTTGCTTCCAAATCTTGGCTATTGTAAATAATACTGCTATGAACATAGGGGTGCATATGTCTTTTCAAATTAGTGTTTTTGATTTCTTTGAATAAATGCACAGAAGTGGAATTGCTGAATTGTATGGTAGTTCTATTTTTAATTTCTTAAAGAACTTCCACACTGTTTTCCATAGTGGCTGCACAAATTTACATCCCCACCAACAGTATCTTACAGTTCCCTTTTCTTCACATCCTTGCCAGTACTTGTTGGTTGTCTTTTTGATGATAGCCATTCTGACAAGTGTGAGGTAATATCTCATTGTGGTTTTTATTTGCATTTCCCTGATGAGTAGTAATATTGAGCATCATTTTATGTGCCCGTTGGCATCTGTATGTCTTCTTTGGAAAGATGTCTTTTCAGGTCCTCTGCTCAGTTTTTAAATTAGGCTGTCTTTTTTTTTTTTTTTTTGCGGTACGTGGGCCTCTCACTGTTGTGGCCTCTCCCGTTGCGGAGCACAGGCTCTGGATGCGCAGGCTCAGCGGCCATGGCTCACGGGCACAGCCACTCCGCGGTATGTGGGATCTTCCCGGACCGGGGCACGAACCCGTGTCCCCTGCATCGGCAGGTGGACTCTCAACCACTGCGCCACCAGGGAAGCCCTAAATTAGGTTGTTTTTTTGAGGTTCAGTTGTATGGGTTTCTTGTGTATTTTGGATGTTAACCCCTTATCAGATGTATCATTTGCAAATATTTTCTCCCATTCAGTAGGAAACCCTTTCGTTTTTTAAAAAGTTTCCTTTAACATTTCTTATAAAGCCAGTTTAGTTGTGCTGAACTCTTTCAGCTTTTGCTTGTCTGTAAGACTCTTTATCTCTCCTTCAAATCTAAATGATAGCCTTGCCGATAAGACTATTCTTGGTTTAGGATTTTTCCTTTCATCACTTTAAACATATCATGCCACTCTCTTCTGGCCTGCAACATTTCTGCTGAAAAGTCAACTGACAGTCTTATGTGTGCTCCCTTGTATGTAACTAGTTGTTTTCCCTTGTTGCTTTTAAAATTCTCTCTTTATCTTTAATTTTTGCCATTTTAATTACAATGTGCCTTGGTGTGAACATCTTTGGGTTCATCTTGTTTGGGACTCTTTGCACTTCCTGGACATGGATGTCTGTTTCCTTTCCCAGGTTAGGGAAGTTTTCAGCTATTATGTTTTCAAATATGTTCTCTGCCCCTTTCTCTCTCTCTCTTCTCCTTCTGGGACATCTACAATGTGAATGTTAGTATGCTTGATATTGTCCCAGAAGTCTCTTAAAGTGTTCTCATTTTTTAAAATTCTTTATTCTTTTTTTCAGTTCAATGGCAGTGATTTCCACTACTCTGTCTTTCAGTTCACTGGGCTATTACTCTGTATCAACTAATCAACTGTTGATTCCTTCTAGTGTATTTTCTATTTCAGCTATTGTATTTTTTAGCTCCATTTGGTTCTTCTTTATCCCTAACTCTTTGTTAGAAACTTCTAACTTCTCACTGTGTTCATCCATTCTTCTCCCGAATTCTCTGAGCAACTTTATGGTCACTACTTTGAACTCTTTATTGAGTACTTTGCTTATCTTCACTTCACTTAGTTCTTTGTGGGAGGTTTTATGTTTTCCCTTCATTTGGAACATATTCTCCCATCACCTCATTTTGCCTAATGTGCTGTTCTTATTTCTATGTATTTGGTAGGTTGGTTACATATCCCTATCTTGGAGAAATGGCCTTATGTAGGAGATATCCTACAGGGCCCAAAAGCATATTCCCCTCTGGTCACCAGAACTATGTGCTCTAGGTGTGCTCTGTATGTGTGCTGTGTGTATCCCATGTGTGTGGCATTGGGCCAACTACTGTAGGTGTGCTGGTCAGTGTGATTGGTGCCTAGTCCAGTAGTTTTCCAGTCTTTGCCTTGTGAGAAGACTGCCAGCACACTGGTGAGTGGGTCCTGGTCATGAGTTGGTTGGCTGTGAGCCCCTGGGATCCCAGGGCTAGTGCAGCCCCACTGGTGGGTGAAGCTGTGGCCTAGTGTGTCCCAGGGATGGTATCTACCCACTGATAGGTGAGGCCACGTCCTGGGGCTAGTGCCGGCCCACTGGTGGTCAGAGCTGGGTGCTGGCATCTTTGGATGTGGGGCCCAGGGCTCCTAGAGCTGGTGTTGGCTGACTAGTGGGTTGGTCCATGTCCTTACAGCTGGCTACAAGCCTTCGAGGGTCTGGGAGCTAGTGCAGCATAGTGATGGGTGAGACAGGGTCCTGGGTCCTCTAGTCATTGGGCTGGGTCCCTGGGCAACTATAGGCTTAGGGAGTTGTACAGCATCTAGTCCATTGGTGGTGGGGCTGTGTCCCTGCCCAGGTAGTTTCTTGGCCTGGGGCATCTCAGGAATGGTGCCAAGTGACTGGTGGGCAGGGTCAGGTCCAAGAACTAATAAGCTGGAGGGATATCACCACCATCTATGTCCTCAGGGTGAGTCCCAGCTGCTCCCTTCCTCTCTGGGAGGACCTTTAAGATCAGCAAGTGGATGTGATGCAGGCTTCTTTCAAATTACTGCTTCTGCCCTGGGTGTCAGAAACTGTGAGATTTTGTGTCTGCCCTTTAAGAGCAGAGTCTCTATTTCCTACACCCCTCTGGCTTTCCCAAAAATAAGCCTCACTGGTCTTCTAAGCCATACATTCTAGGGGCTAGTCTTCCCAGTGCAGGATCCCAGGGGCTTGGGAGACCAATGTGGGGCTCAGACACTTTGCTCCCTGGGAAGAACCTTAACAATTGTAATTGTCCTCATGTTTGTGAGTCACCTACCCTGTGGATGTGAGTCTTGACTATACAGTGTCTCTGCCTCTCCTACCCATCTTGTTGTGGTTCTTTCTTTACAGTTTTAGTTGTAGAAGATCTTTTCTGCTAGTCTTCAGGTCATTGTCATTGATAGTTTTTCTGTAAATAGTTGTAATTTTGGTGTGCTCCTGGGAGGAGGTGAGCTCAGGGTCTTCCTACTCTTCCATCTTGACCAAGACCTGAGATTACATTTTTTCATTGCAAAATCCTGGATGAGTTCACAAAGATTAAACATGTCGTATATTTTTGTGCCCCTGTTTTGCTAAATCCCTATAGAGAAAGTTCTGATGACTAACACATGATGACTTACCCAGAACTGTGTATAAATAGAGTCTGGCTCCCAGACAAGGATGCCAGAAATGCAATTGCACCTCTGATGGAGTAATCATCTATGGAAGCTTAGTGCCAGTCACAAAAACATTGTGGTGATGGAAGATAAAAAGTTCCTAGAGTCCAAGCGTCACACAAAATGCTACCCATTTTCAAGATTTCAAGATTGTTTGGACAGAAAGCCTATCGAAGGTGAACTGGACACCAGTTCTAAACTTCAGATCTCCAGATGTTTCTATTTGCCTAAAAAGCAAGGAATCTTACTTGGTCTAGGGACTGTAGGAAGAGAGTCTTAACAATGATTATGATTTAATCTCTTGCTAAGACAAGGAAGAGAGAGAAGCTCAAAAGAATACACCTCATTTAACAGAATAAAAGAATATGATATTTCTTACATCCAGAGCTTTTCCTGATCTGACATTGAGGTTTGCCCTATCTCCTATAAGAATATCATCATATTAGTCTCAGAGCAAGTCTTTCAAGAAAGATGTTTATCAGAACATTTGTGACAGCACTATAGATAAGTTGTAATGGTTCTCTTGTCTGTATGGTAATAAGTGTCTATATGTGTGGCAGAAGTTGGCCTGAGATTTTCTTTCATTGTGACTGATCATCCAGTGTGTAGTGCCAGGGTGGAAATCCATATACTACTGTGTATACAAACAACAGTTGCTAGGATATTCACTAAAATGAGCCTTGCATTCTCCAAATGAGGAAATTGCCTTAAATGGCTTGCAATATTATCTACCTATATTTTTAATTTTTACTAGTATTTTTAACAGAAACAGAGAAGATCATTTTTTGTAGGAGGAAACACATGAGAGTCAGTAAAGTGGTAGAGACTTATCTCTTTCTAAATATTTATTGCATGAGGGAAAAGAAAGCCCTAACCCTATTTAAAGACACATCCATTGCCATTGTTAAGGAAACATAGGACAGTAGAGCAATCAAAATCCAGTGTGGTAGATGAGAGACTGCTCATTCTACTGAGATATATTAGTGAGGCTTAAATATTGTAACAGAAAGGACAGAAAGAGACTGCTTTCATGTTTAATGCCTAAATGGTTGTCAAATACAGTAAGAGAAAGCAAGAAGTGATGATATCATGCTAAAATTCTCAAAGATAAGTAGTTGGGAAAATGGTAATTCTTCTTTTTGATCCCTTATCAGTTGATGCATTGCCTAGAGGGATTTTGTAAAGTTGATCTTGTGAGTGAGAACCACCACTGAAAATATATAAATTAGTAATGAATGAAGATTTGGCAGATGGAAAGAAATCACAGAGAAGGAAGTAAGAATTTTTACTTTGCAAAATATAAGGGAAAATATTTTCCCAAGAGAAAGCAAAAGTTGGATTGTCTTGGTTAATCAAAATTTACACTAGAGAAGCAGATATTGTTATACCAACAAAAAATGAAATTAGAACTGACAAAAAATGAAATTAAAAATTACTAGTGTCATTCCTCATGATACAAGTATTTGTTCATACTTAAGGCGTATTAGAGGTCTAGATAAATTAAGGAAAGCCTCATGACTTTGTTATGTGTTTGTAGCCTAACCATAGTTTGTCTATAGTCAAAACATCCACCTTAAAGGCAAAGAAATAAAAGACATTCTGGAAGCAAAAGATATATTTAAAATGGTTGGCTGTGATTGAATGAGTTTATCAAGAGACACAAAACTCCATCAGCATTACTGAGTACCACTTCCACCAAAAGTCCTAGATAATTAATACATTTGGGAATACAGATATAGTAGTACAATCACTGAACACCCTACAACTGGTAAAATGTATGTTCATAGGTAACTATCTGCACTTTAGTGATTTAACAACTAGGTTCACTTTAGTCATTAGCAATAAACTAACTAGGAGAGAGTTATGGAGAATTATAAGCAAGTGAAAGGTCCCAAAAGATAAAACTGATGGGCAGTAAACCAAAAGATTTTTATGGTATTATCAAGAAACCAATTCCAAACTCCAAAATTAACCCACAAGGAGAAAACAAGAGGGGAGGAAGATTTTGAAATACAGTTCCCCAAAGCAAAATAAAGCTAAAGATGGCTTGAAATACACCAATTTGAGGATACTACATTCTCCTTAACACACAGAATTGATAAAGTATTCTGAAACACATATCTCAGATAAAATATCTTAAGACCCGCTGGAAGATGTGTAATAACTTTATCAAATGAAATTAATATCTAAAGAATGTTCTTATCAAATGGATAACGTAATAAAAAATTTAAACTGACCAATTCTGGTTATAGTCATGATAGAACAATTGGCATTACGTTTACTATTTCACCTTATACAATTATAACTATGTTAATCAGCGATTTAAAATAATGAGACAACAAACATCCTAAGTCTTTGGTGCTTGACAGCGACGACTCACATGAGGTGAGCTCCAAACTGCAGCATAGAAAAGTAGCCTGAACAAAAAAACAGTGTTTTTGCTGGGTAGGGAAAACAGAGATCAGGATTAAGGGTGGCTGAGGCAACAGAAACTTTGGGGCTAGGATACTAGAGAAAAGTAAGGTATGCAGAGAAGTATCTCCAGACATCTGTAGAGATGTTCATTTGAGTTTTGGGGCCAATAGTAAGTTACATATATTCAGGACAAGATTGTATGAAGCATGGTAGAGAACAACTACTGGGGACTATGAGCTGATGAGGAACCCAGAGATCACATAATGCTGAGAGACACTGAAGTTCTAATTATCTAGAATAAGTGGCTTTACTGAACTCCACAAGCATTCAGCTGAGACCCTAGAAAGACCATACATTAAAAGTGGTATTGGGCTTCCCTGGTGGCGCAGTGGTTGAGAGTCCGCCTACCGATGCAGGGGACACGGAATCGTGCCCCGGTGTGGGAAGATCCCACATGCCTTGGAGCGGCTAGGCCCGTGAGCCATGGCCGTTAAGCCTGCGCGTCCGGAGCTTGTGCTCTGTAACAGGAGAGACCACAACAGTGAGAGACCCGCGTACCACAAAAAAAAAAAAAAAAAAAAAAAAGTGGTATAATTTTGGCTTAAGATTACGTACTACTCTAGACCTACTCAAACATAAGCCTCAACAGGGTAAAACTTACCAGCCAGGAAATTACTCCCAGAAAAACTCTACACTCTAATGAAGACCACAATATATATGAGTTCAACAAGGTAGCATTCAAAATGTTCAGCATAAAATCAAAATTACTAGGCATGTAAAAAAAAAAAAAAGAAGGAAAAATGTGGCATACAATCAACAGAAAAATGTATAAAGATAAGCAAAGATGACATAAATGTTAGAATTAAAAGTACTTTAAGATATTGGAAATGTATTCAAGATTTATAGAAAATACGGACTTAAATAAATGGACAGAAAATCTCAGGAGAGAAATGAAAATTTATGAAGAAATAAATGGTAATTCTATATTTGAAAATTCCAATGCCTTAAATGAAAAAATACTATTGGATCTACTTAATAGCAGATTGGACACTACAGAAGAGAAGACAGAGTCATAGAACCTATTCATACAAAAACACAGAGAGAGAGAAGAAAAAATCTGGAAAGTAAAATAGAGTCTCAGTGACTTCTGGGACAATATCAAAGGATGTATCATACATATAAAAGAAATCCCAGAAACAGAAGTGAGAAAATGGAGCCAAAAACTCTATTTGAAGAATTTGTCTTTGAAAAATTTCCAAATTTATGAAAATTATAAACACACAAATCCAAGAAGCTCAATAAAACCCAAGCAAAATAAATGCAAATAAAATGACATGTGTCTATCATAATCAAATTGCTGAAAACCAGTGATGAGGAGAGAGTGTTAAAAGTAGCCAAAGGGAGGAATAATTACATTACATAGAGAGGGAAAATGATGAGTTACTTTTTACTTCTCAACTTAAACATTTCACAACAAAAGTTAATGAAATGGCAAATATAAGATGCTGAAAGAAAATAAATGTCCACATAGATGTCTATAACCAGAAAACTATTTTTCAAAAACAAAGATAAAATAAAGACTTTTCCAAAAAAACAAAAATAGAGCGAATTTTTCGTGAATTTGCTGCACATCAAGAAACGTGTAGGGAAATTCTTCAGATAGAAGGAAAATAACACCAGATGCAAAATCATATCTATACAAAAGAATGAAAGCACTAGAAGTTGTAAGTAGGTGGATAAATATAAAAAACTGTTTTCATTTGTAAATTTTCTTAACTGATAATCCATTGTTTAAATCAAAACTAATAACAATGTATTTGGGAAGCTATGACATACATAGACATAAAATGTACGGCAACAATAGTACAATTAATAGTAAAAAGAATTGGAACTTGAAGTAATTCCTTGCCCTAATCCCTAAGATAGGATTGTGAAAATGATTCAGTATCACATCCATGATTAGCCTATGACCTTAAAATAAGGAGATTGTCTGTGTAGGCCTGTGCTAAGCACATAAGCCCTTTAAAAATAGTTTTCTCAGGAAACTGAGAGGAAGTGACAGACATTTGAAGCATGAAAAGTATTAGGTAGAATACCATTGCTGGCTACAAATTGGAGGCAGTCACATGACAAGTAATGTGGGAGGTCTTGGAAACTGACACTGACCCTCAGCTGACAGCCAGTAAGGGAACAGGGACTTCCATGCTACAACTGCACAGAACTAAATTTTGCCAACAATCTGAATGAGGTTGACAGCCAATTCTTTCCCAGAGCTTCCAGATAAAAGCTCAGCTGGCCAGCACCTTGACTTCAGTTATGTAATAACCAAACATAAATCCCAGTCAAACCTCTTTGGACTTCTGATCTACTGAACTGTGTGCTAATAAATGGGTGTTGTTTTAAACCACTAAGTTCATGGTAACTTGTTAAGCAGCAATCAGATCTACTGCAGAGTATGCTTTGTAAAGTTCTTTCACTCTACATGAAGTGATATAAGATTAAAAGTAACTTAAGTAATAATATTTGTGATAAGTTAAATGAGCACATCGTGAACTCTACAGCAATCACACACACACACAAATAGAGTGATATAGTAGGCAATCCAATGCTTGAGATAAAATAGTATATTAAATATTCTCAATGAATTCAAAGAAATGCTTTGACCCTCTCAGATGGGAACAGATGCTTTACATCACCTATTTTAGGACAAAGAACAGTGCCTGGCATTCAGTGTGTAGTCTCTAAACCTTTATGGAAAGAATGAATGAATGAATGGATGGATGGATGAATGCATACATGAATTTTCAAGTCCATGAGTTGTGTACAAAAAATCCATTAGTGGTTCTAGAACCAAAAACATCTAAATAAAGCCATGTTTTAGTCCATAAGCATATAAAGAATAATCAGAAGTCACATCTTAAGCAGAGAAACCAGAAAATACTTGTGCTTTTATTATTTTTACCCATTCTAGTTCTAAAATGGAGCTAAGGCACCTGAGAACAGTTAAAAGTCTACTCTGATGATCCACAAATGTAATGGTCATGGAAATAAAAATAGAAAATCAAGTATATTATATGTAAATGTAGAAGGATCCATTATAAATAAAAAGAAAACACAAACACTCCCTGCTTTTAGAGACAGGGAGCATAGGTTCTGGGCTTAGCACTGTTCAAACTTCATTTTCTGTCATCATGCTACACACAGTGGGAAAAATGTCTGTATACTTGCAAATGTTGCAAAACTAATTATAACATACAAGGTCAAATAGCAGCCCAGAAATAGAAACTGAGATTTCAAGAAAGTGCTTATTCCTTCAACTAGTGCATAGTTCATGAATTGAAGTGGATTTTTGGCAGAATCAGCTATAGTTTTATAAACTCCACATTGCTCATATTCAATACATGTAAGACAAACTTTCCAAACATCATAATCTCTAATAAATGGTAGGGCAAAAAGTGAGGGCAAAGGAACAAATGTATCTTAACTGCCTGTTTTGGATAGGAGAGGACATCTCTAGAGACCTTATTACAGTATAGTATGTATATTCTGTTCTCTTTGGGTGAATTCCTGACAAAGGGGCACAGAATGTAAACTGATGTACTTGGGATTTTGTCAGTGCTCTAGTTTATTTTGGATGTTACTACCTGACATGTTTTAATTACTCTGTAATCCAAATCCTAGACATTCACATAACTGTAAAAACTGTGTGGTTGTTCGTATGTCCACATATTTCAGATAAGAATCTAAAATGTCTCAAGTTAACATTATTTAAAAAAATTTATTAGAGTATAGTTGATTTACAGCGTTGTGTTGGTTTCAGGTGTACAGCAAAGTGAGTCAGTTATACATGTACATAATATGCACTCTTTTTTAGATTATTTTCCCATATAGGCCATTACAGAGTATTGAGTAGAGTTCTCTGTGCTATACAGTAGGTGTTTATTAGTTATCTATTTTATATGTAGTAGTGTGTATATGTCAATCCCAATCTCCCAATTTATCTCTTGCACCCCCCCTTACCCCCTGGTAAGAATAAGTTTGTTTTCTACATCTGTAATTCTATTTCTATTTTGTAGGTAAGCTCATTTGTACCTTTTTTTTAGGTTTCACATATAAATGATATCATACGATATTTGTCCTTCTCTGTCTGACTTACTTCGCTAAGTATGACAATCTCTAGGTCCATCCATGTTGCTGCAAATGACATTATTTTGTTCTTTTTAATGGCTGAGTAATATTCCATTGTATATATGTACCACATCTTCTTTATCCATTCCTCTGTTGATGGACATTTAGGTTGCTCCCGTGTCCTGGCTATTGTAAATAGTGCTGCAATAAACATTGAGATGCATGTACCTTTTCGAATTATGGTTTTCTCTGTATATATGGCTAGGAGTGGGATTGCTGGATCATATGGTATCTCTATTTTTAGTTTTATTAAGGAACCTCCATACTGTTCTCCATAGTGGCTGTACCAATTTATATTCCCATCAACATTGTAGTAGGGTTCCTTTTTCTTCACACTCTCTCCAGCATTTGTTGTTTGTAGACTTTTTTATGATGGCCATTCTGATCAGTGTGAGGATGATACCTCATTGTAGTTTTGATTTGCATTTCTCTAATAATTAATGATGTTGAGCAACTTTTCATGTGTTTGTTGGCCATCTGTATGTCTTCTTTGGAAAAATATCTACTTAGATCTTCACCCATTTTTTGATTGGGTGTTTCTTTTTTCAATATTGAGCTGCATGAGCTGTTTGTATATTCAAGTTAACATTATTAAAACATGGAGTCTCTCCACCACTTTGAATATCCCTACCTTTACATAGACCTTGGGAAAATATGATGTATGTGTGGCTTTTGGGTTTATGAAAGCTTCATCTCCCTCCTAACCAGTGAAATCTGAATTACTAATTAAAAACCAGGTGTTGGGTGTTTTACTAAAATACAAAGTGACTTGATTAAATGCAAGCTTTTGAATCGGATACAATAAAAGTGCATCTTCTTTTCAATTAATCATTCTAAAGCCCCCATTTCTCTGAGGCTATCCTACTGGGAAAATGAGCACAGTCCTTAATGAAACCTTGCATAGTTCACACTAATTAAATGTAGTTTATGGGTTTGAACCCATGACATCCCCTTATAACTTAAATAGTTTAAAAGCTGCATTGATTTTTCTAGTAACTAGAAACAAAGGAAAGGTTAATTAGCAGGGTTTTTTTAAATATAGCATACACAAACTAAAATTTATGATTACTTTAAATATTTAGTTAGTGGCCTCACGTTTTCTTTTTTTTTTTTTTTTTTTGCTGTACGTGGGCCTCTCACTGTTGTGGTCTCTCCCGTTGCGGAGCACAGGCTCCGGACGTGCAGGCTCAGCGGCCATGGCTCACAGGCCCAGCTGCTCCGCGGCATGTGGGATCTTCCCAGACCGGGGCACGAACCCGTGTTCCCTGCATCAGCAGGCGGACTCTCAACCACTGTGCCACCAGGGAAGCCCTGGCCTCACTTTTTAAAAGACTATTTACCTAATCTGAAAAAAGAAAATAAATTTCAAGACAACACCACCAAGCCTCACTGGGCTTGAAACTCATACAGTAACTAATATACACAGTGATTTAATCCTCAACTATGTGCCAAGTATTGTATAATATGTCAGGGATACAAAGATGAAAAAGACATGATTCCTTCTCCCCAAGTTACTTCTAGTCTAAAGAGGGAGAGAACAATGTATGTCAATAAGCTCAAGAATCAAGTGATAACCAGAGAAGTGGCAATGTGATAAAGACTAGACTGGTTATTGCTTGTTTTGAAAATGTAAGAAGAACTTTAAGGAAATGGATTCTCCCCTAGAACCTCCAAAAGGAACAAAGACCTTCTATACCTTGATCTCTCTAGAAAACAAAATATAAATCTCTTGGGAGGGGGATTAAGATAGCAGAGTAGGAGGATGTGGAGCTCACCTCCTCCCACAAACATATCAAAAATATATCTACATGTAGAACAATTTTCACAGAAAACTAACTGCAAATTGGAAGAATATCTCCTATACAATGAAAGCTTCAAGAAAGATCTCCACATAACCAGATACGATGGGATTTTTAAAAAAAGGCATCAGTTCAGTACCAGTGCCCCCGGGAGGGATCTATAAGGAATAAAAGGTCCTCATGGGCAGACACTCACCCTGGGGAAGAAGAAGATCAACTCACAATCTGAGCAACCCAGACCTGGGGTCCTGCACAGAGGACACAAACCCCCTTGCATTTGGGAAATCCACTGAGATAGATAAAAGGGCTGGAGAAGCCTAGACTCTACTGATGAAGAGTGTGCACTTGCTAGCTAACAATCAGGGCAGAGTGAGATGTGAACTGGTGGCTGCTGACTTACCACATTTCCCAATCAAAAAAGGCCAACACCTTGCCCTCTGCCCCCACTCCACACCACAGCCTGGTATGAGATTAGGCCAAAGATTTGACCTAGTTATGTAGAGACAGACTGGGATGCCTGGGGTGTGATCCAGGCAGAACCACAGAGACCACTCTCAGCACATGGGGGCAGTGAGATAAGCCAGGCAGACATTCTTCTTACAAACACTGGGCACACAACAAGTATGCACAGAGGCTAAGCACTGAACCTCAGGCAGACAGGCCCTGGGAGAGAACTCAACTAGCTAGAAAGAGATGGCACAGAGGGCCTGGAGTGTTATCCAAGGGAGTCATGGAGCCCATTTTTAGTGTGCACATGGCAGCAGCAGGTCCAACCTTGGCAGATATTGTCAGCCTGTGAAGCAGGCAGTGCCACAGGAACACACAGTGGCTAAGCACTGAATCTCAGGCAGACCGGCCCTGGGCATGAATATGCAGAGATTCATTTCCCAGAGAAAGGGCCCCAGGCCACCCACTCCACCACAGCCTAGGGCTGGGACAGACAGGTCCTGAGAGAAGTCTACCACAGGAGGCAGCCCAGATCCCAGGCGTCAGGATAGCGACCACAGTTTCACAATGCCCCAGCCCCCAGCCCTAGCTTATTCCACACCACAGCCTTGCACTAGATCTGGGATGAACACAACAGAGAAAAGGAAGTGACTTTGAGCTCCTTCTGAGTGGAACTGCAGATGCCTACACAGACAGTGAATGAATTTTCTATGACTGCATGTGCCTCACTTGCTTCAGTAATCACCTCCTTTAGGGCAAGGCATGTACTCAAGAGCAACAGAGACTGATCAGACCTGACCCTCAGGGTTCTACTCCAACAACTAAGGAGCAGAACCTGCCCCCAACCATAGTGACAACTATTGAACAAATAAGATGCCCTCCCAGCCTCTCATCCAGCATGAGATTTAGACACAACAATCACACCCCCTATCAAATGGATTAATGGCCAGCACACTCTGAGGAAAAATGTGGCTAACATCCATACCAAAACCAGACCTAACACCAAAAATATTGGACACACACAGTCTACACAGGAACACTCCCACATAAAAATACTTCTTCAAGATCACAATAGATAACTTTCTACTAAATTCATAGAGACAGAGAAAGTTGAGTAAGATGAAAAAGCAGAGAAACGACTCCCAGTTAAAAGAACTTGAAAAATCCCTGAAAGAACAAGTAATAAAACAGACCTCACCAGTCTACTAGACCAAGAGTTCAAAAAGGAGGTAATAAAAATGTTAAAGGAATTGAGAAAGGTTATCAATACAAATGCAGATCACCGTAACAATGAGCTAAACACTAAAAAGATGAGCCAATCAAAATTAGGCAAGTTAATTGCTGAGATAAAAACCAGTCTAAAAGCATTGAAGAGCAGACTAAATGACAAAGAAGAATGAATAAGGGATCTGGTAAACAGAATAATGGAAATCATCCAATCAGAACAGCAGACAGACAGAAAAATTTTAAAAATAAAAGCAACATATGAGTTCTATGGGATAATATAAAGCATGCCAACCTACAGATAACAGAGTTCCAGAAGGAGAAGAGAGAGAGAAGGGGATCAAAAATGTATTCAAAAAAATTATGGATGAATATTTCCCAAATCTAAAGAAGGAAACATTTATTGAGGTACAGGAAATACAGAGGGTCCCAAATAAGATGAACACAAACAGACCCACAGCAAGCCATATCAAAATTAAAATGGCAAACATTAAAGATAAAGAGGATTCTAAAGGCAGAAAGAGAAAAACTGTCAGTTACAAGGGAACCCCCATGAGGCTATTAGCTGATTCCCCTCTGGAAACTCTGCAGGACAGAAGGGAGTAGCATGATATATTCAAAGCCCTGAAAGGGAAATTCCTCCAAACTAAGATACTCTGCCCAGCAAGCTTATCATTTAGAATAGACAGAGAGATAAAGAATTTCTCAGACAAGTAAAAACTGTGAGAATTAAGCAATAGTAAACCTACCCTAAAAAAAAAAAAAAAAAGAAGTAAGAATGTATTGGAAAGGGAAATGAAATAGGAAAGGCAAATATATAAAAGGATTGACAATCACTTAAATAAGCCAGTACATAGATTAAGAAACAATCAAAAATTTTTGTAAAAGCAATTATAACTATAATTAACAGGAGAAGGATGAGCATGAAGCTCTAAAAATAGGATATCAAAATCACAAGACGTTGGGGAGGGGAGTATAAAAATGTAGATCATTTAGAATGTGTTTGAACTTGTATGATTATCAGTTTAAAGCAAGTAGGTATTGCTATGTGTTAACATACTTGAACTCCATGGTAACAATAAATGAAAAACATACAATAGATTCACAAAAACCAAAAAGAAATCAACTCAAGCATACTACAAAATAAAACCATTAAACTACAAAAGATAAAACAAAAAGAAGAAATAAACAAAGAAAAACTACAAAAACTGGAAAACAAGGTTTAAAATGTCAGTAAGTACATGCCTATCCATAATTACTTTAAATGTCAATGGACTAAATGCTCCAATCAAAAGACATAGAATTATAGATTGCATAAAAAAGAAGGAAGAACCTACAACATAATGCCTACAAAAGGCTCACTTCAGGGTGAAATACACACAGACTGAAAGTGAAGGAATGGAAAAAGATATTTCATGCAAATGGAAATGACAAGAAAGCAGGGGTAGCAATATCCATCAGACAAAATAGACTTTAAAAGAAAGGCCATAAAGAAAGACAAAGAAGGACATTATATAATGATAAAGGAATCAATACAAGAAGAGGATATTATACTAGTTAACATATATGCACCCAATATAAGAGCACCTAAATATATAAAACAAATATTAACAGACACAAAGGGAGAAATTGACAGGAATACAATAATAATAGGAGACTTTCACACCCCACTGACATCAATGGACAGATTATCCAGACAGAAAAATTAATAGGGCAACAGATGTCCTAGAAGACATTATAGAACAGTTGGACTTAGTTGATATCTGCAGGACACTACAAAGAAAAGAAAAAACACAAACAAAAACAAAACCCAGAATACATGTTTTTTTCAACATCTCATGGAATGTTTTCTAGGCTAGATCACATACTAGGAGCAAAAGAAGCCTCAACAGATTTAAGAGGATAGAAATTTTTCAAGTATCTTTCCTGACTTAGAAATTAGAAATTAGGAATCAACCACAGAAAGAAAGAGAGAAAAACAATGAATACATGGAGACTGAAAAACCTGCTACAAAAAATCCCCAAAGGGACAATGATGAAATCAAAGAAAAAATCAGGAAACACCTCAAGACAAGTGATAATGAAAACAGAACCTTACAAAATCTATGAAATGGAGCAAAAGCAGTTATGAGAGGGAATTTCATACTGATAAAGGTCTTCCTCAAGAAACAAGAAAAATCTCAAATAAACAACCTAACTTACCACCTAAAAGAATTAGAAAAAGAACAAACAAAACCTAAAGTCAGCAGAAGGAAGAAAATAATGAAGATCAGAGAGGAATAAATATGATAGAGATAAAAGAAAAATAGAAAAGATCAATAAAACCAAGAACATTTTTTGAAAACACAAACAAAATCAACAAACCTCTAGCCAGGTTCACCAAGAAAAAAGAGAGAGAACAAAATAAGAAATGAAAGAGGAGAAAAAAACTGATACCACAGAAATTAAAAAATCATAAGCAAATACTATGAAATGTTATATGCCAAAAAATTGGATAACCTAGAAGAAATGGACAAGTTTCTAGAAACATACAGCCTATGAAAACTGAGTCAAGAAAAAACAGACCTATCATTAGAAGTGAAATAGAATCTGTAATTTAAAAACTTCAGGCAAACAAAAGTCCAGGACTGTATGGCTTCACTGGAGAATTCTATCAAACATACAATGGAGAACTTTTACCTATTCTTTGCAAATTATTTTAAAAAATTGAAGAGGAGGGAACACTCCCAATGGTGGCTATGAATCCACCATCTCCCTGATACTAGGAAAAGACACTACACAAAAAAAAAAAAAAAAAAAAAGGAAAGAAAATTACTGGCCAATATCTTTGATGAATATAGATGCACCAATCCTCAACAAAATATCAATATTAGCAAACTGAATCCAACAATACATAAAAAGAATCATACACCACAATCAAGTTGGAGTCATTCCAGGGTTGCAAGTATGGTTCAATGTACTCAAATCAATCAAAGTGTTATACCACAAAACAAAAGACAAAAACCACATGATCATCTCAATAGGCACAGAAAAAGCATTTCACAAAATTCAACATCCATACATGATAAAAACTCTCATCAAAGTGGATACAGAGGGAACATACCTCTACATTATAAAACCCATTTATGACAAACCCACAGCCAACTTGATACTCAATGATGAAAAGCTGAAAACTTTCCCATTAAATTCAGGAGCAAGACAAGGATGCCCACTTTCACCACTTCTATTCATCACAGTATTGGAAGTTTTAGCCACAGCAATCAAACAAGAAAAAGAATAAAAAGTATCCAAACTGGAAGGGAAGTGGTAAAAATGTCTTTATATGCAGATGGCATGATAATCTATATAGAGAATCATAAAGAATCTACACAAAATCTATTAGAACTAATAAATGAATTCAGTAAGGTAGTAGGATAAAATATTAATATACAGGAATATGTTGCATTTCTTTACACCAACAATGAAATATCAGAGAGAGAAAGATAAAAACAATCTTGTTTAAAATGTCATCAAAAAATAAAATGCCTAGGAATAAACTTAACCAAGGAGGTGAAAGACCTAAACGTTGAAAACTATAAAACATTGATAAAGGAAATTGAAGATGATTCAAAGAAATGGAAAGATATCCCATGTTCTTGGATTGAAAGAATTAATATTGTGAAAATGGCCACACTACCCAAAGCAATCTACAGACATAATACAATCCTTATCAAAATACCCATAACATTTTTCACAGAACTAGAACAAATAATCCTAAAACTTATATGGAACCACAAAGGACCCAAGATTGCCAAAGCAATCTTGAGAAAAAAGAACAAAGCTGAGGCATCACTCTTCCAGACTCCAGACAATATTACAAAGCTACAGTAATCAAAACAGTGTGGTAATAGCACATAAACAAACATAGATCAATGGAACAGAATACAGAACCCAGAAATAAACCCACACCTGCAGTCAATTAATCTTCAACAAAGGAGGCAAGAATATATGATGGAGAAAAGACAGTCGGTTCAACAAGTGATATTGGGAAAGCTGGACAGCTACATGTAAATCAATGAAATTAGAACACTCCCTCACATGGTATACAAAATATAAACTCAAAATTGTCTAAAGACCTACATATAAGATATGACATCATAAAACTCCTAGAAGAGAACATAGTCAAACATTCTCTGACATAAATCATAGCAATATTTTCTTAGATCAGTCTCTCAAGGCAAAAGAAATATAAGCAAAAATAAAGAAATGAGACCTAATTGAACTTAAATCTTTTGTACAGCAAAGGAAAATGAAAAGACAACCTACAGAATGGGAGAAATTATTTGCAAACCATGCAACTGGCAAAGGGTTAATATCCAAAATACACAAACAGCTCATATGACTCAACATCAAAAAAAAAAAAAAAAAAACACAAACAAACAAAAAATAGGCCGAAAACATAAATAGACATTTCTCAAAAAATAGAGACAGATGGCCAATGGGCAAATGAAAGGATGCTCAACATTGCTAATTATTAGAGAAATGCAAATCAAAACCACAATGAGGTATCACTTCATATAGCTATCATCAGAAAATCTACAAATAATAAATGCTGGAGAAGGTGTGGAAAAAAGTGAATCCTCCTACACTGTTGGTGGGAATGTAAATTGTTGCAGCCACTATGGAAAACAGTATGGATATTCCTTAAAAAACTAAAAATGGAGCTACCATTTGATACCACAATCCCATTCTTGGGTGTATATCCAGAAACAATGAAAACTCTAATTTGTGGAATTAGTTGTGGAAGATGGCAGAGGAGTAGGAAGACGTAAAGTTCATCTCTCCCCACAAATGCATTAATTTGATCACCAGCTGAACACTAGCAGAGGACCTCGGACAACTAAAAGGACAAGAAAGATCTGCACATAAGCAGGTAGGACAAAAGAAGGGAAAAGGAAGAGGAGAGGAAGTGGGGTGGAACCTGCACCCCTTTGGGGGAGCTGAAGGAGATGAGAGTTTCCCACATCCAGGGAAGACCCTTACTGGTGGGGAGATCAGTTGGGACAGAATGGGAGCTTCAAGGGCTATCAGAGGAGAGCACAGCAGCTGACCTGTGGCAGTTAGGACAGAGTGAGACCTATACAGATGGTCTGTGCCACGTCCCTGTGTGCTCCACCTTGAGATGTGTGTCCAGTGGTGCAAATGGGGGTTGACTGCTGGAACATGGGGTTTGGAGAGCAGACACATGGAGAGGACTGCTGTTGGCTGCAAGGAGACAGCATGAGTGGATGGTAGTGAGGAAATCCGCAACTGGGAATGCTTGCAGAAGAAACCTGGACCACCATAGAAGTGAAGAGCCATTGTTGAGTGATGTGAAAGGGGTGGATTTGCCATTGCAGCCTCTTTCCATACATGCCAGCCTCCACCTCCCTGGGAACTAAGAAGGGCCCCCACTGGGGCCAGCATTCTTGTGCCCATGGCTACTAGCTACCCCATGTGCCCTGTCCCCACCATGGCTCCTGCAACCCCAGCTGCCACCACCTCTGAGTCCCTTCCTTGCCTAGACAGAGGTGGGGCTGAAACCACAGCTGAGCCCCAGAGGCTGTAGATCTAAGGAAAAAAAGCTGAAATCTTTCCTTACAGCTGCACAAACCACAAATTGACATCCCTGTGACTGGCTTTGTAAACTCAGTGCCTACAGAATATCTGAACAGACAATGAGTGCTCCCACAGCCAAGATGGGTCTAGCTTTAGCAGCTGTACACTTTGTGGGCACATACAATTGGGGATTGGGCCAGAGTCTGAGCTGCCCTCTTAGCACCTACAAAGGGTCCAGATCCATGATTACTGCAATCCTGGGACCTGACTTCAGTGGATCTATGCTGGTGACCTGGTGAAAACAATGTCTGAGGACACCAGGGCCAATTGCCGGCATATCCATGGTTAAGGTGGGGCCAAGAGCAGTGCTAACAACAGTGTAATCTGAGAGCTTACACAATGGGTGAAAAGTGACACAACAGAGCACACCCACAGGCTTGGGTGGCTTCCCTCCAAGTGGGAGTGCTCCAGTCCTGCCTACTACACACCACAGATTGGAAACAGAACTAATAAATAGATCTGGGGGTCTCTACTCCAACAACTAGGGAGAAGACTCCACCTCTGACAGGGCAATGACAACCACGGAGCAAAGGGAAGGCCCTGCTCAATATCCAGTGCAGGTTCTGGTCACCACAACATCAGTCACACCATCTATAAAGGGGATAACAGCCAGCATACACTGAGGAAAGAGGTGGCAGACATCTATACTAAAAACAACACTTGCACCAAAAAATATTAAAACCACAGAGGCTACACAGGGATGTTCCTACATGAAATAGCCCTCCAAGACAGTTTAAGATCTGGCATTAGGTGGAAAAAAACCCTAGAGTATTTAGCCTTGAAGGCTAGCAGGGCTTGATTACAGGATATCCACATGGCTGGGGGAAACAGAGATTCTACCCTTGGAAGGCATGCACAAGGTCTCACATGCACTGGGACCCAGCACAAAGCAATACCCCCATAGGAACCTGAGTTACACCTACCTAAGGGTCTTGGAGGGTCTCCTGGGGAGGCAAAGGTCGACTATAACTCACTGTGAGGGCAAGGACTCTGGTAGCAGAAGCCCCAGGGAATATTGATTGGAATTAGCTCTCCTAGAGGTCAACATTTTGGAACTAAGGCCCCACCCAACAACCTTCAGGCTCTAGTGTTGGAAAGTCTCAGGCCAAACAACAACCAAGATAGGAACACAGCCCCGCCCATCAGAACACAGGCTACCTAAAGTCATACTCAGCTCACAGCCACCTCAAAATGCACCACTTGAAATGGCCCTGCCCATCAGAGGGACAAGACCCAGCTCCACCCACCAGAGAACAGGCACCAGTCCCTCCCACCAGGAAGCCTGCACAATACCCTGGACCAACCTCACATATGAGGGGGCAGACACCAGAAGCAAGAGGAAAAATAATCCTGCAGCCTGTGGAAAGGAGACCACAAACTCAGAAAGTAGACAAAATGAGAAGGCAGAGAAATATGTTGCAAATGAAGGAACAAGATAAAAACCCACAAGAGCAACTAAATGAAGAGGAGATAGGCAATCTACCTGAAAGAGAATTCAGAGTAATGATAGTAAAGATGATCCAAAATCTCGGAAAAAGAATGGAGGCACAGATCAAGAAGATACAACAAATGTTTAACAAGAAGCTAGAAGATGTAAAGAACAAACAAACAGAGATAAACAATACAATAAATGAAATGAAAAATACACTAGAAAGAATCAATAACAGAGTAACTGAGGCAGAAGAACGAATAAGTGAGCTGGAAGACAGAGTGGTGGAAGTCACTGTCACAGAACAGAATAAAGAAAAAAAAAAGAAAAAAATGAGGACAGTCTCAGAGAAATCTGGGAAAATATTAAACACACCAACATTCACATTAAAGGGGTCCCAGAAGGAGAAGAGAAAGAGAAAGGGCTTGAGAAAGTATTTGAAGATATTATAGTTGAAAACTTTGCTAACATAAGAAAGGAAACACTCACTCAAGTCCAAGAAGTGCAGAAAATCCCATACAGGATGACCCACAGAAAACATCATTCTCAATAGTGAAAAACTGAAAGCATTTCCTCTAAGATCAGGAACAAGACAAGGATGTCCACTCTCTCCACTTTTATTCAACATAGTTTTGAAAGTCCTAGCCACAGCAATAGAGAAGAAAAAGAAATAAAAGGAATCCTAGTTGGAAAAGAACAAGTAAAACTATCACTGTTTGCAGATGACATTATATTATACACGGAGAATCCTAAACTACTAGAGTTCATCAATGAATGTGATGAAATAGCAGGATACAAAATTAATGCACAGAAATCTCTTGCTTTCGTATACACTAAAAAAATAATCAGAAAGAGAAATCAAGGAAACAATCCCATTTACCATCACATCAAAGAAATAAAATAGGTAGGAATAAACTTACCTAAGGTGGTAAAAGTCCTGTACTCAGAAATCCATAAGATATTGTTGAAAGAAATCAAAGATGACACAGACTGATGGAGAGATACACTGTGTTCTTGGATTGGAAGAATCAATATTCTCCATATGACTATACTCTCAAAGTAATCTATGGATTCAATGCAATCCCTAGCAAATTACATAGCATTTCTTACAGAATTAGAACAAAACTTTTACAATTTCTATGGAAACACAAAAGTCCCCGAATAGCCAAAGCAATCTTGAGAAAGAACAACAGAGCTGGAGGAATCAACCTCCCTGACTTCAGAGTAAACTACAAAGCTACAGTCATCAAAACAGTATGGTACTGGCACAAAAACAGACATATAGATCAATGGAACAGGATAGAAAGTCAAGAGATAAACCCATGCATCTATGGTCACCTAAGCTATGACAAAGGAGCAAAGCATATACAATGGAGAAAAGAACAGAATGTTCATAGCAACACTATTTACAATAGCCAAGTCATGGAAATCACAGAAGTGCACCCTAACAGATGATTGGTTTAAGAAGTGTGGTTTATATATCAATGGAATATTACTCAGCCATAGAGAAGAATTAAAATTTTCCATTTACAGCAACACAGACAGATCTAGAGAGTATTATACTTAGTGAAGTCAGATAGAGAATGAGAATTACTATATGATATCACTTATAGGTGGAATCTAAAAAATAATACAGATGAATCTATATACAAAACAGAAACAGAATCACATAGAAAACTAACTTATGGTTACCAAAGGGGTAGTGGGGAAGGAATAAATAAGGCTATGAGATTAACATAATATACATAAGATAGATAAGTAACAAGAATTTATACCACAGGGAACAAAAAAAGTAGGCTAGTGGCTCTGAAGGAAATTGATGAACAATGACTTCTTGAAGAGTATAACACATGAGCTAGGGACTGAAATATATAATTTAAACTACCTGTTTTACAGGCAAAGGAAACTCAATGAGAAAAGACAGAATTATGTGAAACAGTGATGCCTGTCTAGAAAAGCATAGAGTATTGGGTAAGTGAGGAGAGAAATACTGAAGAGAGATCATCCTTTCAGGAGACAATTAATAAATAGAAAAGGGTCAGAACACAGAAGGCCTTAAGGATTTGAGACTTTTTCCTGAGGGCCAATGGGAAATTATTGAAGAATTTTAAACCGTTGAGCTAACATGATCAGAATTATGTCTTAGAGAAAATATCACAGCAGCATGGAAGCAGAACTAGGGAATGAGAGATTATAGGATAAATATTAAATTAAATTAAATTAAATTAAACTAAATTGCCAATAAGGAGACATTGCTAGACAGCAAGGAAAATAGTAAAGTAATATCTACATGCTTTACCTTCATGTTTGTGTCTCTTTCTGACATTTTTTAGGCTTACCAAGGCACTTCCCATATATCACTTAATTTAATCATCATAACAACCCTCAGAAGGAGACAACATTACAGATTATTTTTAAATGGACATTCAGAAATTATGTAATTTGTTCAAAGTCTCACAGCTAATAAATAAAAGTCAACTAGGACTCAAACCGATATAAATTTATTATGGTAAAGATTGCCAACATTCATTGATTTCTCATTGGGTGTTAGACACTGTATTGTTTTAGTTATATTATTGCAACCCTTACAAAATCCCTCTGATGTATATACTAGTATGATTATTCCCACTTTATGTAAAAAGAAAGACAAAGAATTTGTATAATTTACCCCAGGTCATCCAACCAGTAACTAGCAACAGCAGATTTCAGACCTAGGACCTTGAACTACAGAGGTCATACTCTTTAAAATTAAACTGGTCTGATCACAGCTATCTGAAGTTGCTTACCCTATATCAAAACTAAATCCAGACATAATTTTGAGTTATCCTCCCAGACTTTTAGCTGAAACATAGGTTATTGCATTCATTTCTGAATACTTATAAACTAAAACACTCCAAACATTATTTGTACATATTTTGGCATGATACCAAAAATTGACTTATTTTCCAGTAAAAGATAACTTGTCTCTCAGTAATTATAATGAACTAATCCAACTCTCTCTTGCTCTTACCTAGTTAATAAATAAAATAACTCATGGTCTATATTCAGTAGTTTCCATGACAATCTGATATTATGCAGTATCAGATAATTGTGATCTTATACTTACTACTTTCTGCAAAGAGGTTGAAACTACAAATAGGATCTTATCAGAACTAAACAACTAAAAACACATTTAACTAGAATATGACAAGATTTTAAAGCAGCTATTAATGTTTTTCACTACAGGAATTTTCAAATTATCAGAACATCAAAACATATATTGAGTATTACTTCGGTGCCTAAAAATTTAGCAACTTCTTCTTTCAATTGTAATACTTTTGTAAAAATGCCAGTATGCAAGAGGAACAAAGAGCATCTCCTATTTCCATGTTCCCTTGTATCCTTTCTTTCATATGGTTAATGTTATGTTTTTTTTCTCATTTTACATATCTCTATTTACACATTTATTTCAAGACAGTTTTTCTAATTCCAGAAATATCAGGGATAAACATACAGGTTGAATATAATGGATCTTGTGGATGACAGATAATTAAAAATAATTTTGCCTTTTTGTTACCTATGGCAAAATAGAGAATGGTCTTCCAGATGGAGACCCTCCCAGGTGGGTGCCTACATCCACTGATATTTCTGCTTTCATGTATCCCCTGAACTTTCTTCTCTTAATATTTTGTGAATAGCTGGGTGGACAGAGGGAATTATGGCCATAGCATCCTGAAAGAAGATGAGCAATCTAAGGAAAGAAAATAAAGTAAGGAATAATGAAGAAAGCAGGACCTAGTGAGAGTCAAAATGACTCTTTGCAGGTTATGCAGCCAACATGTTCCAAGGCAGATTCCAACTCTTTTGAGTTGGTTGTGTCTAATATATGACATGAAGATAGCTTGCTGTTAACAATATCAACTGGGAAAAAACACTCAAGAAAGTCTGAAAAATATTGTTTTCTTTTGTTGTGAATTAATTTCAACCTAAAATATGAAGTCTGAAAAAAAAAAGACATGTTTTCTCACAGATAAAAATATATGGTAGTAGAACATGCCACCAGTGTACCCTACCTCCCTTTTAGTTTAATGATCTGGGTGAGTTTTTTCAATTCCAAATCCTCAAGTTTCTTACATGCGAAATAGGAATAAAAGAGGCTACTTCATTGGAAGAGTATCAGATGATGCACATAAATATTTTGGCTCATAGTACATTTTCAATAAATGTTAAGAGGAATAGAAAAAAGAAGAGAGAATTATTTTTGTTATAGTTGTTTTTAGATTCTAGGTAGGAAAATAATAGGAAGTTTTTGTAAACTCATTTCTGATTAGGAATGCTAGAAGGCAACGTAATGCTTTGCAATGAGAAAACTTAAGGAATGAACTTTGGTCACATTTTAAGAAAGAAAAATAAAATGGGAGAACTACACATTGACATAATGAAAATTTATTTTGAGTCAGATAAACTGATAAGCATTTCAAATCATAATTATTATATAATTAGAAAAGTTAAGAGCAATGAGATAAACTTTTACATTTTAAACACACCAAGAAACAGCCAAGATCGTGAAGTAGGAACATACTGAGCTCAGTTCCTCCCATGCATACACCAAAATTACAACAGTTTACAGAGAAATGATCAATGAGAATGACCTGAAGACTAGCAGAAAAAAAAACTTTTACAACTAACGATATAAAGAAGGAACTACAATGAGACACTAGGAGAGGCAGGGTATAGTTAAGTCCCCCAGTCAATGACCCAAGAACAGAAAGATAATTACAATTGCAGAGATTCTCCCCAAGGACCAAGGGGTCCAAGCCTCACATCAGGTTCCTCAGCCCGGGGTTCCTGCACTAAGAAGGTAAGCCCCCAGAACATCAGATGTTGAAGGTCGTAGGTGCTTACTTTTGGGAGAGTCAGAGGGCTGTAGGGAATAGAGACTTTGCTCTTAAGGGTACACACAAAATATCACACACTCCAACACTCATAGTAGAAGCAGTAATTTGAAAGAAGCTTGGCTCAGACACACTTGCTGATCTTGGAGAGTCTCATGGAGAATCAGGAGGCAACTGGAACTCACCCTGGGGACATAGACACCAGCAGCAGTCACTTTTGGGAACTTGTCCTACCATGAGGACACTGGCGCTGCAAGCACCGTTTTGCAATCTTTCCTCTAGCTTATTGGCCTTGGGACCCATCTCCACCCACCATGCAGTACTCACTAGCCCTGGGATGCCCCAAGCCAAGCAGCTAGCCAAGTGAAGACATAGCCTCAGTCACCAGCAGATCAGCAGTTGTATAATCCCCTGAGCCCCAAGCCACCACAGGACCTGGAACCACCACCAGAGCGCCTAGGACTTGGCCTCACCCACCACTGAGCAGGCAATAGCCGAGGGACACCCTCATCCCTGGCTCTGCCCATCACCAGGTCAATATCAGCTCCCAGACATCTTAAGCCCTTCAGTCAGTTCCCCAGGAATGGTCCCATCCTCTATCAGGTCAACACTAGCTCCAAGGACCACTGGCCCTGTAGCCAGCCACACCAGGGACAAGACACACCCACCAGTGGGCCTCAGGATCTCCAGGGCTCTGCAACCGGCCAACTCATGACCCATCCCCACCCATCAGTAAGCTGGCAGCCTTCCCCCTAGGCAGGCCCTGGAGTACAACTGGATGGGGGGCCAACCAAGCTGACCAGCACACCCACAGTAGTCAGCCCAATGCAACATACATAGGACACACACAGCACACATAGAGAGCGTGCCTAGAGCACATAGCTCTGGTGACCAGAGGGGAATATGCTGTTGGGCCCTGTAGGGTGTCTCCTACTTAAGGCCATTTCTCCAAGATAAGGATATGTAGCCAACCTACCAAATACATAGAAATAAGAACAGCAAATTAGGCAAAATGAAGCAACAGAAGAATGTGTTTCAAATGAAGGAATAGTATAAAAACTCCCATGAAGCACTAAGTGAAGTGGAGATAAGCGATGTACTCGATAAAGAGTTCAAAGTAATGATCATAAAGATGCTCAAAGAACTCAGGAGAAGAATGAATGAACACAGTGAAAAGTTAGAATTTTCTAAAAAAGAGTTAGGAAAAATAAAGAAGAACGAAACAGAGCTGAAGAATACAATAACTGAAATAAAAAATACACCAGAAAGAATCAACAGTTGTTTAGGTGATAAAGAGGAATGGACCAGCGAACTGTAAGACAGAATAGTAGAAATCACTTAAGCTGAACAGAAAAAAGAAAAAAAGGGAATTAAAAAAAATGAGAACAGTTTAAGAGACCTCTGGGACAATATCAAGTATACTAACATTCACATTATAGGCATCTCAGAAGGATTAGAGAGAGAGAGAAAAGGGGCAGAGAACATATTTGAAAACATAATAGCTGAACACTTCCTAACCTGGGACAGGAAAGTAATATCCAGGTTCAGGAAACACAGAGAGTCCCAGACAAGATGAACCCAAAGAGGTTCACATCAAGGTGCATTTTACTTAAAATTGCACTGTTGGTGTGATGTAAATTGTGCAGGCACTATGGAAAATATTATGGAGGTTCCTTACAAAACTAAAAACAGAACTACTGTATGATCCAACAGTTCCACTCCTGGGTATAAATAAGAAGAAAACAAGAAACACTAATTTGAAAAGATGTCTGCACCCTTGTATTCATTTCAGCTTTATTTACAATAGCCAAGTTATGGAAGCAACCTAAGTTCTAATCAATAGATGAATGCATAAAAAAGATGTGGTATGTATATATACAATAGATTATTACTCAGCCATACACAAGAATGAAATTTTGCCATTTGTGATAGCATGGATGGACCTAGAATGTATTATGTTAAGTGAAATAAGTCAGTCAGTGAAAGACAAAGGACATATGATTTCACTTACATGTGGAATCTAAAAAACAAATGAACAAATATAATAAAATAGAAACAGAATCTTAGATACAGAAAATCAACAGGTGGTTTTCAGGGGCTGGGGAGTAGGGGGATGAGAGGAATAGGAGAGGCAGAAAGAAGTATAGTTTTCCAGTTACAAAATAAATGAATCATAGGTATGAAATATATAGTGTGGAGAATATAGTCAATGATAATGTAATATCTTTGTGTGGTGAAAGATGGTAGCTAGACTTATTGTGGTGATCCTTTTGGGATGTATGGAAATACCAAATAACTGTGTTGTGCACCAGGAACTAACGTAGTGTTATAAGCCAATTATACTTCAAAAACAAAGAAACAAACAAACAAACATGTAGAAAAATAAATCAGATTTATGGTTACCAGAGGTGGGGGAGCGAATTGGGTGGGGGAGAAAGGGAATTGGATTGAAGGTGGTCAGAAGTTAAAAACTTCCAATTATAAGATAAATAAATGTTTGGGATGTAATGTAAGACAGGACTGATATAATTAACACTGTTGTATGTTGTATATCAAAGTTGTTAAGAGAGTATATCCTAAGAGTTCTCATGACAAGGAAAACATTTTCTTCTTTTCAAAAAATTTTGTTTTTGAAATAAAACAAAACATTATAGTTGTTTTAGTTATATAAACAAACTATATAACTAAACATAGTTATGGTGGTAATAATTTAAAGATGTATTATGGCAAATTATGCTGTATACCTTAAACTTATCAACATATAGTTCTGTATGTCTATTATTTCTCAATAAACCTGAAATTAACAAATACATAAATAAGATCTGAAAAGAAACAAACAAAAAGAAATATAATCTCAGTAGACCTATATAGTTTGTGTTTTACAGTGTTGTTTTATTTTGAGTAACATGGACGGGTGGTTAAGGAAGGTTAAATATTTTTAGTGCTTAAAATCTTCAAAGGTCTGCATCTGGCCCTAGTACCAGAGAAATACCACCTCACTCTAGTCCCAGCTCCTATGGCATGCTTCAAACCCCATCTCCCATTCTTCACCAACCAGGTCTACCTGCCTTATCTCTTTTCAGAGGGTGGTTGGAATGCTGGCTTCCCCTTCCTCAGATGCTATATGAAGGTGAGCTGGGAAATGAGAGCAAAAAACTGACAGTTTTCCTCCAATTAATTCACTGTTAAATTTTATTTTCTTAGAGATTTTGACACTTTTCCAGCTTGTTTTGTATTATAAGGTACATTGTATGCTTTCTTAAGCACATTAACACTTGCATATTTTTATGTAATTTAAAAACTCAGTGAGAGTCAATAAATGTTTTAATTAACCATAATTTTAAAACATCTATGAAAAGTATAGTTTATATTTGCTTTAAAGTCATATTAATTTTAACTTTAAAAAGTTTAAATGCTAATTTTTCTTGTTATTTTAACTCGTCACATGATTAATTACACTTAAGTATCAATATATTACATTGAATAAGAAGTTAACCCCCACTACCCAGTACCTTGCCTGAACATTTCTCATAATTATGTTAATGTTTAAATACAAATATTTTGGAAAAAAATTCTCTAAGTTGTAGTTAAATGCTTTGAGGATGTAATGAATGAATATACTTTAAGTTGTTTGACTTAATTAAGACTGCTTATCTTTCCTATTTTCCTAATTTCCAAGCATAAATTGGCTTGTTTTGGGAAAACCCTTTGATATGCCTTAGTGTTTTCCTGTAGTTTGAACTCAGTTTGTATTTTTGATCTTGCTTTTGAAGTATTTAAAAAATAAGTCTTAAAATCTCTTTTTATTTTTTTCCAGTTATTTTTATTTTTCAACTATGTTGTTATCTTTATTTTTTTCACAGTTTTTAAAAAAAATTTATTGGAGTATAGTTGCTTTACAATGTTGTGTTACTTTCTGCTGTACAGCAAAGTGAATCAGTTATGCACATACATATATCCCCTCTTTTTTAGATTTCCTTCTCATTTAAGCCACCACAGAGCACTGAGTAGAGTTCCCTGTGCTCTACAGTAGGTTCTCATTAGTTATTTATTTTATACAAAGTAGTGTATATATGTCAATCCCATTCTGCCAATTCATCCGTCCCCCTTCCCCCTTGGTATCCATAACTTTGTTCTCTACATCTGTGTCTCGATTTCTCCTTTGCAAATAAGTTCATCTGTACCATTTTTCTAGAATCCACATGTAAGTGATATTATATGATATTTGTTTTTCTCTTTCTGACTTACTTCACTCTGTATGACAGTCTCTAGGTCTATCCATGTCTCTGTAAATGGCACTATTTCATTCATTTTTATGGCTGAGTAATGTTCCATTGTATATATGTACCACAACTTTTTGTTGTGTTCTTCTTCTCCAATAAATTTTATTCAAACAGCCCTCCCCAATTTTCTCCTAATCCCTAGTAAAAGCTGACCTTCCCTTTGTCTCTTTGGACTTGCCTATGGATTATCATAGTTTACATTTTTCTTTTTTTTTTCTGATGACCTTGGGTGCTTTTTATTTTTTAACATCTTTATTGAAGTACAATTGCCCCACAATGGTGTGTTAGTTACTGCTTTATAACAAAGTGAATCAGCTATACATACACACATATCCCCATATCTCCTTCCTCTTGCATCTCTTTCCCTATCCCACCCCTCTAGGCAGTCACAAAACACAGAGCTGATCTCCCCGTGCCATGCAGCTGCCCCCCACCAGCCATCCATTCTACATTTGGTAGTGAATATATGTCCATACCAGTCTCGCACTTGGTACCAGCTTACCCCTCCCCCTCCTTGTGTCCTCAAGTCCATTCTCTATGTCTGCGTCCCTATTCCTGTCCTGCCCCTAGGTTCTTTAGAACCTTTTTTTTTTTTTTAGATTCCATATATATGTGTTAGCACACACTATTTGTTTTTCTCTTTCTGACTTACTTCACTCTATATGACAGATTCTAGGTCCAACCTCCTCACTAAATATAACTCAATCTTGTTTCTTTTTATGGCTGAGTAATATTCCATTGTATATATGTGCCACATCTTCTTTATCCATTCATTTGTTGATGGACACTTAGGTTGCTTCCATGTTCTGGCTATTGTAAATAGAGCTGCAATGAACATTGTGGTACATGACTCTTTTTGAATTATGGTTTTCTCAGGGTATATGCCCAGTAGTGGGATTGCTAGGTTATATGGTAGCTCTATTTTTAGTTTTTTAGGGAACCTCCATACTGTTCTCCATAGTGTCTGTACCAATTTACATTCCAACCAACAGTGCAAAGGGTTCCCTTTCCTCTGCACCCTCTCTAGCATTTATTGTTTGTCAATTTTTTATGAAGGCCACTCTGACCAGTGTGAGGTGATACCTCATTGTACTTATGGTTTGAATTTCTCTAATAATTAGAGATGTTAAGCATCCTTTCATGTGCCTCTTGGCCATCTGTATATCTTCTTTGGAGAAATGTCTATTTAGGTCTACCACCTAGTTTTTGATTGTTTGTTTTCTTGATATTGAGCTGCATAAGCTTTTGTTTTCTTGGAGATTAATCCTTTGTCAGTTGCTTTGTTTGCAAATATTTTCTCCCATTCTGAGGGTTGTCTTTTCATTTTGTTTGTGTTTTTCTTTACTTTGCAAAAGCTTTTAAGTTTAATTATGTCCCAATAATTTATTTTTGTTTTTATTTTCATTACTCTAAGAGGTTGGTCAAAAAAGATCTTGCTCTGATTTATTTCAAAGAGTGTTTATCCTATGTCTTCCTTTAAGAGTTTCATAGTGTCTGGTCTTACATTTAGGTCTTTATTCCATTTTGAGTTTATTTTTGTGTATGGGGATAGGGAGTGTTCTAATTTCATTCTTTTACATGTAGCTCTCTGGTTTTTCTAGCATCACTTATTGAAGTGTCTTTTCTTCATTGTATATTCTTGGCTCTTTTCATAGATTCATTGACCATAGGTGCATGGGTTTATCTCTGGGCTTTCTATCCCGTTCCATTGATCTATGTTTCTGGTTTTATGCCAGTATCATACTATCTTGATTACTGTAGCACTGTAGTATAGTCTGAAATCAGGGAGCCTGATTCCTCCACCTCAATTTTTCTTTCTCAAGATTGTGTTGGCTTTTCAGTTTCCATACAAATTGTAAAATTTTTTGTTCTAATTCTGTGAAAAATGCTATTGGTAATTTGATAGGGATTTCATTGCATCTGTAGACTGCTATGGGTAGTATAGTCATTTTCACAATATTGTTTCTTCCAGTCCAAGAACATGGTATGTCTTTCCATCTGTTTGTGTCATCTTTGACTTCTTTCATCAGTATCTTATAGTCTTCTGTGTACAGGTATTTTGTCTCTTAGGTAGGTTTGTTCCTAGGTATTTTTTTCTTTTGTTGTGGTGGTAAATGGGATTGTTTCCTTAATTTTTGTTTCTGATCTTTCATTGTTAGTGTATAGGAATGCAAGAGATTTCTGTGTATTAATTTTGTATACTTCAACTTTAACAAATTTATTGATAAGCTGTAATAGTTTTCTGGTGGTCTGTTTAGAATTTTTGACGTATAGTATCATGTTGTCTGCAAACAGTAACGATTTTACTTCTTTTCCAGTTTGGATTCCTTTTATTTTTTTAATTCTCTGATCACTGTGGCTAGGACTTCCAAAACTACGTTGAATAAATGTGGTGAGAGGGGACATCCTTGTCTTGTTCATGATCTTAGAGTAAATGCTTTCAGTTTTACACTATTGAGAATGATACTTGCAGTGGGTTTTTTGTATATGTCCTTTACTGTGTTAAGGTATGTTCCCTCTCTTCCCACTTTCTGGAGAGTTTCTATCATAAATGGGTGTAGAATTTTATCAAAACTTCTTCAGCATTTATTGAGATGACATATGGCTTTTATTCTTCAGTTCGTTAATGTGGTGTATCACATTGATTGCTTTACTTATGTTGAAGAATCCTTGCATCCCTGGGATAAATCTCACTTGATCATGGTTTATGATCCTTTTAATGTGTCATTGGATTCTGTTTGCTAGTGTTTTGTGGAGGAGTTTTGCATCTATGTTCATCAGTGATATTGGCCTATAATTTTCTTTTTTTGCAATATCTTTGTCTGGTGATGGTGGTCTCATAGGATGAACTTGGAAGTGTTCCTCCTTCTGCAATTTTTGGAAGAGTTTGAGAAGAATAGGTGTTAGCTATTCTCTAAATGCTTGTTAGAATTTACCTGTGAAGCCATCTGGTCCTGGATTTTTGTGTGTTGGAAGATTTTTAGTCACAGTTACAATTTCATTACTTGCAATTGACCTGTTCATATTTTCTACCTTTACCTGGTTTAATACTGGAGGGTTGTACTTTTCTAAGAATCTGTCAATTTCTTCCAATTTGTCCATTCTATTGGCATATAGTTGCTGTAGTAGTCTCTTTTTATCCTTTGTATTTCTGTGTTGTCAGTTGTAACTTCTCCTTTTTCATTTCTAATTTTATTGATTTGAGTCATCCCCTGTTTTTTCTTGATGAGTCTAGCTAAAGGTTTGCCAATTTTTTTTATCTTCTCAAAGAACCAGATTTTAGTTTTATTGATATTTTCTATTGTTTTTCTCATCTTTATTTCATTTATTTCTGGTCTGATCTTCATGATTTCTGTCCTACTAACTTTGTGTTTTGTTTGTTCTTCTTTCTTGAGTTGCTTTAGTCATAAGTTTAGGTTGTTTATTTGAGATTTTTCATGTTTCTTGAGGTAGGATTGAATTGCTATAAATTTCCATCTTAGAACTGCTTTTGCTGCATCCCATAGGCTTTGTGTGTCATGTTTTCGTTGGCAGTTTTTTCTAGGTTTATTTGATTTCCTCTGACTTTTTCATTGATCCATTGGTTATTGAATAGCATATTGTTTAGCCTCCATTTGTTTGTTTTTTACATTTTTTCCCCTGTAATTGTTTTCTAATCTCATAATGTTGCAGTCAGAATAGATGCTTGATATGATTTCAATATTCTTAAATTTACAGAGGCTTGATTTGTGACCCAAGATATGATCTACCCAGGCAAATGTTCCATGTGCACTTGAGAAGAAAGTGTATTCTGCTGCTTTCGGGTAGAATGTCCTGTAAATATCAATTAAGTCTATCTGGTTTAATGTGTCATTTAATGCTTGTGTTTCCTTATTAATTTTCTGTCTGTATGATCTGTCCATTGTTGTAAGTGTGGTGTTAAAGTCCTCCACTATTATTGTGTTACTGTTGATTTCCCATTTTACAGCCATTAGCATTTGCCTTAGGTATTGAGGTGGTCCTATGTTGGGTGCATAAATATCTACATTTGTTATATCTTCTTCTTGGATTGATCCCTAGATCATTAGTAGTGTCCTTCCTTGTCTCTTATAACAGTCTTTATTTTAAAGTCTATTTTGTCTGATATGAGTATTGTTACTCCAGTTTTCTTTTGATTTCCATTTGCATGGAATATTTTTTCCATTCCCTCACTTTCAGTCTGTATGTATCCCTAGGTCTGAAATGGGTCTCTTATAGACAGTATATACACAGGTCTTGTTTTTGTATTCATTCAGCCAGTCTATGTCTTTTGGTTGGAGCATTTAATCCATTTACATTTAAGGTAATTATCAATATATTATGTTCCTATTGCCACTTTCTTCATTGTTTAGGGTTTGTTTTGGTATGTATTTTTTTTTTCTTCCCTTCCTCTTTTGTTCTCTTCCCTGTGTTTCCCACCTAGAGAAGTTCCTTTAGCAATTGTTGGAAATCTGGTTTGGTGGTATTGAATTTTCTTAGCTTTTGCTTGTCTGTAAAGCTTTTGATTTCTCTATTGAATCTGAATGAGACCCTTGCTGGGTAGAGTAATCTTAGAGTAAAAAAAAGTAATTTTTTTCCCTTTCATCACTTTAAATATATCCTGCCTCTCCCTTCTGGCCTGCAGAATTTCTGCTGAAAAATCAGCTGATAACCTTATTGGGTTTCCCTTATATGTTATTTGTTGATTTTCCCTTGTTGCTTTTAATAATATTTTTTGTATTTAATTTTTGTTATTTTGATTATTATATGTATCAGTGTTCCTCCTTGAGTTTATCCTATATGGGAGTCTTTGCAGTTCCTGGACTTGGGTGACTATTTCCTTTCCTATATTAGGGAAGTTTTCAACTATGATATCTTCTATATTTTCTCAGGCCCTTTCACTTTTTCTTCTTCTTCTGGGACCCCTATAATTCAAATGTTGTTGAGTTTAATTCTGCCCCAGAAGCCTCTGACTGTTCTCATTTCTTTTCTTTCTTTTTTTGAAATTTTTATTGGAGTATATTTACTTTACAATGTTGTGTTAATTTCTACTGTACTGCAAAGTGAATCAGCTATACATATACATATAGCCCCTCTTTTTTGGATTTCCTTCCCATTTAGGTCACCACAGAGCAATGAGTAAAGTTCCCTGTGCTATACAGTAGGTTCTCATTAGTTATCTATTTTATATATAGTGTCAATAGAGTATATATGTCAATTCCAGTCTCCCAATTCATCCCACCCCTCCCTTCCCCCTTGGTATCCACACGTTTGTCTCTAAGTCTTTGTCTCTATTTCTGCTTTGTAAATGAGATTGTCTATATAATTTTTTTCAGATTCCACATATGTGTGTTAATAAATGACATTTGATTTTTCTCTTTCTGACTTACTTCACTCTGTATGATTGTCTCTAGATCCATCCACATCTCTACAAATGACCCAATTTCATTCCTTTTTATGGCTGAGTAATATTCTATTGCATATATTTACCACATCTTCTTTATCCATTCCTCTGTTGATGGACATTTAGGTTGTTTCCATGTCCTGGATGTTGTAAATAGTGTTGCAATGAACATTGTGGTGCATGTGTCTTTTTGAATTATGGTTTTCCCTGGGTATATATGTCCAGTAGTGGGATTGCTGGGTCATATGGTAGTTTTATTTTTACTTTTTTAAGGAACCTCCATACTGTTCTCCATAGTGGTTGTATCAATTCACATTCCCACCAACAGTGCAAGAGAGTTCCCTTTTCTCCACACCCTCTCCAGAATTTATTGTTTGTAGATTTTGAGATGATGGCCATTCTGACTGGTGTAAGGTGATATCTCACTGTAGTTTTGATTTGCATTTCTTTTCATTCTTTTTTCTTTATTCTGTTCTGCAGCAGTGATTTCCACCATTCTGTCTTCCAGGTCACTTATCTATTCTTCTTCTTCAGTTATTCTTCCATTAATTCCTTCTAGTATATTTTTCATTTCAGTTATAGTCTTGTTCATCTCTGTTTGTTTGTTCTTTATTTCTTCTAGGTCTTTGCTAAACTTTTCTTGTATCTTCTCGATTCATGCCTCCATTCTGTTTCTCACATCTTGGATCATCTTTACTATCCTAACTCTGAATTCTTTTTCAGATAGATTGCTTATGTCCTCTTCATTTAGTTGTTCTTGTAGGTTTTTATCTTGCTCCTTCGTCTGCAATGTATTTCTTTGTCATCTCATTTTTTCAAGCTTATTGTGCCTGTAATCTCCTATCTGCAGGCTGCAGGATCATAGTTCCCCTTGCTTTTGGTGTCTACCCTCTGGTGGGTGAGTTTGGTCCTTAGCTTGTGCTGTTATTCCCTTGATAGGGAGTTTGGTTGGTGTTGTGTTGAACAGAGCCCACCCTAGATATTGAGTGCTGCCTCTTCTTTGCTCTTTGGTTGTCTCTACCTTGTCAGGGATGGGGTCTGTCCCTTAGTTGTTGGAGTAGAGGCCCACAGATCTGTTTCTGTGAGGTAGATGGGATTGGATCACTCCCCTTGGGAGAGCAGCTCCACTGGATGTATTCATATGTGATTGTGTCCCATTGTGTCCCCTTTCACCTGTTGTGCAGGCTCACAAAATATACTGCTGTAACTGCTTTTGGACCTGCCTTAACTTTGAGTATGTCAGCAATTGCCCCTGCTGTCTCTCAGGCATTGTTATTACCCAGTCATTGGCACGGGTCCACCGAGTTTAGGTCCCAGTAATGTGTTAATCATATACCTGGACCTGCTGTGTGGGCTATGTAGGCAGCTTGAATTCTGGTCTGGCCCTACCCTCATGTGTACATGCCCACAGAGCCCACAACTACTAAAGCCAGACCCATCATAGGGGGTTTGACAGGTGTGGTGACAAAAGTCTGCCCTGGATACTGAGCAGGACCTCTCCTTTGCTCTGTGGTTTTCACTGTCCTATCAGGGGCAGGGTCTGCTCCCTCGTTGTTGGAGTATAGAGGCCCCCAGATCTTCTTCTTAGCTGTGTTTCTGATCTGCGGTGTGAGGTAGGTGGGGTTGGAGCACTCTTACTGGGATGGAAGCTACTGAGTATTTATCCTCCAGAGCTATTCACCTGTGAGTGTGCTCTGTTGTCACCTTTCACCTGTTGTGCAAGGTCTCAGATTATGCTGACGTTGGTACTACTCTAAGTCTCCCTTAATTGTGGATATTCTGGCAATTTGCCCTGGTGTCTCTCAGATGTTGCTTTCACCAGGTCACCAGAGTAGATGCACTGAAGTCAGGTTCCAGGATTGCAATAATGGATCTGGACCTGTTGTGGGTGTTATGGGGGCAGCTCAGACTTTAGCCTCGCCTAGCCCACATGTGTATGGGTCCACAAAATCTACAATTGCTAAAGCTAGGTCCATCTTTGTTGTGGGAGCACTTGTCCATTCAGATGTTTTGTAGGTGCTGAGTTTTTCCAAGCCAGTAATGGGGAAGTCAATTCATGGCTTGTGAAGCTATGAGGAGATTTCAGCTTTTCTTCCTTAGTTGCATGGCCCCTGGGGCTCAACTGTGGCTTTAGCTCCACCTTTGTGTGTGGGCCACCCACAGGGTCTGCTCCTGAGGCTGCCCTGGAGCACCCACGTCTGCCCCAGTGATGACAGGGTGTGGAGATTGCACAGCTCCTGAGGTAGTTGGAGCCCCAGCGGTGACAGGTGCATGGGGGAGTGAACAGACAAGAGAGATCTGACCCTGTCGATGATAAGGAGTGTGGGGAGGCTGGTGGCCACAGGTGTGAGAGACCTGGCCCTGGTGGGAGACTTTCTGAGCTCCTGGCTACAGGCACGATATGGCCAGTCCTGGCCAGGGCCTTTTCTCATACCTGGTGACAGACACGTGACAGCCAGCCCCAATGGAGGCCTTTCTTAGTGCCTGGGGGCCAGGGGCTGGCGAGTGGAGAGAGAGGCTGCAATGGAAGCTCCACCTCCTGTGTGTCATTCAATAACGGTGTCTTGCTTCTATGGAAGCCGGGCTTTCTTCCACAGGCATTCCTGGTTGTGGATTTCCTCACTTCTGTTCCCTCAGTCTGTCTCCTCTCACCCAGCAGCAGTCCTCTCCCTGGGTTTGCTCTCTAATCCCCATGTTCCAGCCTCCAGCCCCCATGCATACTGGTGGACACACATCCCAGGCTGGGGCACATAGGACTGTGGCACAGACCATCTGTGTAGATCTCACTCTGTCCTGCTTGCCACAGATAGGCTGTTTCCCTTTCCTCTGACAGCTCCCGAAGCTCTCCTTCTGTCCCACCTGATCTCCCCATCAGTGAGGAGGTTTCCCTGGATGCAGGAACCTCTCCACTCCTTCAGCTCCCCCCCACCCCGGGGGCACAGGCCCCATCCCACCTCCTCTTCTCTTCTTTTTCCCTTCTTCTTTCTTTCATCCTACCTAGTCACATAGGGATCTTTCTTGTCCTTTCTGGTGTCCAAGGTCTTCTGCTAGTGTTCAGCCAGTGCTCTATGAGAACTGTTCTATCTGTAGATGTATTCTTGAGCATTTGTAGAGAGAGATGAATTCCACATCCTCCTACTCCTCCACCATCTTGCTTTCCTCCAAGAAAAAGATTTTAATATAAGTTCCATTTTTTATCAAGGAGTGAATAAATATTATACTTTAGATAATAATAAAATTTAAAAAATTTTCCCCCAACATTATACCTCTGGTATGTTTATCCTCTGTGATGAAATACTTATATGGCCTGCATGGGAAAATACATACATGTGAAGTAAATGAAGGTCTTTGTTTTTAAGTCATGAAAATAATCAGTGTGCTTTAGAATTCTGATGAGATATGCCTCAACTTTTGTAAGGAAGACATGTACTTATTCTTTTTAGATTTCCATTTTTAGGTGTAACACTTTGTATTACATTGAGAGCTATTAGTAAGTTAAGGTTATGAAGTCCTCATGCTACAGAGGCTGAACAATAATCATAAAGAGACCTATTATTTAAAGAGATTTGGAGTGAATTCAGATATGGGAAGGTCAATTTTTTTGACCCTGCCCCATACTTCACTTCTCTGCTAGGTATCTTTTATTATCTTCTTAAGGCACAAGAGTTTTGTATGGCTATAATTTTTATAATTGTTCTTCTCTGATTTCCTTTGTTCTTGTAGTTTCCAAACAAATTGCTTTATAACAATGGTTTCCAAACATGGAACCCTGTTTCACTTGATCATCCAGTCAAAATTGGCTTGTTCAAGGATAGCTGACTCATCAGCAGTAGATGGAGTCCAAGGCCAGTTTCCCTAGCCCCCCATAAATTCTTATTTATTTATTTATTTTGAATTTTATTTTATTTTTTTATACAGCAGGTTCTTATTAGTTATCTATTTTATACATATTAGTGCATATATGTCAATCCCAATCTCCCAATTCATCCCACCACCACCACCCTATAAACTCTTGACTATTAAGAATCATCTTTATCTTGTTCACGGCTGTGTCCTTGGTACTTAGCCTAGTGTATTGCACACAACAGGATTCTCTGTTTACAAAATAAATAAATAAATGACTATAATGTTAAGAAATGTGCTGGAAACTATAATTCAGTGGCTAGAGGGCCAACAAATAACTTGGTTTAGGTGGAAGAAGTGCAAGACCAGGAAATAGAAAATTTGAGAATTCATCCTGGGTTTGCTCCTTAGTCTAATAATAATAATGTCAGTGATACAAGTGATGATGATGATGATGATGATAATGATGGTATCTCACAGTTATCCCACACTTAAAACTGATTAATCCTGGACTAAGTGCCATACATTGTCTTATTTAATTCTCACAAAACTCTATAAGTTAGATACTATAGATATTCCATTTTACAGATGAGGAAAGGGAAGCTTAGGGAAGTTAAGTAACTTGTCTAATGCCATATACTACAGAGTGGTGGAACTCTGGACCTGGAAAATGTTAAATCAATATAACTGAAAGTCCAAAGCTTAGAACTCAACTTCAATTTACCTGCAATTTCTCATGGTTTCCAAACTTTGTGGTTAGTTTCGCCTTCAGTCCAGTTTCCATTATGGTAGTAAAATGGTTGTCAGTAGTTACATAAGGCTACAAGTCTCCTTTGTCACTTCCTACTAGAAGAGAGAACACTTTCCTTTTCCAGACATCCTCAGTAAATGTCTCTTTGTCCTCAATTAAGTCATGTGTTCAGGCCTGAATCAATTACTATGACCGTGGGAATAAACTCAATCAAGGTCAAGCTAGAAGTACAGTTAGCTTCTCTCAAGCTACATGAATCCCAACTAAATTCTGGGAAGGCAATCAATAGTTATATATCGCACACTTATAGACATAAAGTATTGTTTTAATGGTCTTATTTATTAAATATATAGACTGAAGACCTCTCCTAAGTAGAACAATGTAATTTTTTAAAAAAATTATTTATTTATTTTTGGCTGAATTGGGTCTTTGTTGCTGCACACAGGCTTTCTCTAGTTGTGGTGAGCAGAGGCTACTCTTCCTTGTGGTGCACGGGCTTCTCACTGCAGTGTCTTCTCTTGTTGTGGAGCATGGGCTCTAGGCATGTGGGCTTCAGTAGAGTGGCTCGCAGGCTCTAGAGCACAGGCTCAGCAGTTGTGGCTTGCGGGCTCTAGAGTGCAGGCTCAGTAGTTGTGGCACACGGACTTAGTTGCTCTGTGGCATGTGGGATCTTCCCAGACTAGGGCTCAAACTCATGTCCCTTGCATTGGTAGGTGGATTCTTAACCACTGAGCCACGAGGGAAGTCCCAGAATAATGTAATTTTATAAAAATTAATTAATCTCTTAACACAAATATGTTTTATTTTTCCTTAGCTTTATTGAGATAAAGTTGACATATAACATTGTGTAAGTTTAAGGTGTACAACGTGTTGATTTGGTACACTTGTATATTGTGAAATGATTATCACAGTAGCATTAGTTAACACCTCCACCACCTCACATAATTACCATTTTCTTTTTTGTGGTGAAAACATTTAAGATCTACTTTCTTATCAAGTTTCAAGTATATAATATTGTCAGCTATATAAATAGGTTATTGTTTATTTGATGAAGGACATTGTATGGAGTTGAATAGTGTCTCTCCAGACTTCTTGTTCATCCAGAACCTCAGAGTATGAACTTATTTGGAAATGTAGTCTTTGCAAGTGTAATTTGTTAAATTAAGATGAGGTCATACTGCATTATGGTGGAACCTAAATCCAATAACTGGTGCCATGTGCTATGGTCTGAATGTTTGTGTCCCTGAAAAACTCATGTGTTGAAATTCTAAAGCCCAATGTGAGGATATTAGAAGGTGGGGCCTTTGGAAGGTACTTAGGCAATGAGGGTGAAACCCTCATGAATGGGATTAGTTCCATTACAAAAGAGGCTCCAAAGAGCTAGTTGGCTCCTTATACCATGTAAGGTAACAATAGGAAGTTTGAAACCTGGAAGGGAGCTCTCACCTACCAGACTGTGCTGGCACCCTGATCTTGGACATCCAGCCCCCAGAACTGTGAGAAATAAATGCCTGTTGTTTATAAGCCACCTAGTTTCTGGTATTTTGTTATTGCAGCCTGGCTGGACTAAGACACCATGTGAACACACAGATAAACAGAGACATACAGAGGGAAGAAGGACATGTGACAGTTGAGGCAGAGATTAGAGTTATGCTGCCACAAGCCAAAGAACATCAGGAGCTACAAGAAGCTGCAAGAGGCAAGGAAGAATCTTTTCTTAGAGCCTTCAGAGGAAGCCAACACCTTGATTTAAGACTTTTAAGCTAAAAAACTGTGAGATAATAAATTTCTGTTGTTTGAAGTCATCCAGGTTTTGTGCTTTGTTGTGGAAGCTCTGGGAAACTAATACAGATTCCATGGACAGATATATCAGACAGATGGTGTAATGGAAGACTATATATGCACAGTCTAAAACTGACAAAGCACTTAACATCCAGAATGTCCAAGACCCTCATTCAAATCAACCAGAAAAAAAAAATAGAAAAAAGGTGAATACAAGATATGAACAGGCAATTTACAAAAAAGGAAACTAAAAGTCTAACATCTGAAAAGGTGCCACAAATCATTAATGGTCAGAAATGAATTGAAATAAGATATCACTTTTCACCAATAGCCTGGCAATAATTAAAAGATAAATGTGCCAACTCTTGATCAGTATGTGAGGATACCCTTTTGCTCTGCTGGAGGGAGTGTGAATCAGGGCAGCTATTCAGAGAGCACTATGGCAATAGTCACCCAAATTAAGTATATGCATGCATTTTAACCAATAAAATCTGTTCCTGTATATATATATAAACACAAAGAATTTTTTTCATAAGTCCATAGGATGCATATATAAATGGAAATGTTATTGCAACATTATTGTTGTTTTGGGAATAGGAAGCAACCTCGGTGGCTATCATGGGGAATATATACACAGACAGGTAAAATGTGGTGTATATCATGGATTATCATGCAGCAATTAGGAGCAATTAATTAGAATTAATTAATTAGAAGTACATATAGCAATGAATGGATCTTTAAAATATGCCTGTAAAAAAGGAAGAGTAAAAATTAAATATATCACAAAATTCATTTATTTAATTAAAAATAGTGCTTACCAATCAGAGCACATTTTAGAAGAATACATACTAAAAGAGGATACACATTAAACACAATAGAATGATAATCTATTAGAATGGTGGGTATGGGGCTAAAAGGAAATCAAATAAACAAATAAATAAAATAAGACAGAGCCTTATAAGGATCAGTTGTAATGTATAATAAAATAAGAAACAAGATTAACTCAACCCTGCTCACTTGATGTTTAAAAATGAAAAGTTCAATTGTTGAAGAAATGATCACACCAAGTTACCAGGTATGTTCCTGCCATGGTTCATTTTTTCAAAAGGTTACAATTGAAAACTGACCTCACTGTATAATAAAAGGCAACATACATTATTTCCTTACTCCAGTGTTTCCTGGTTTTCCCTTTGCTTCTCAGTCTTCTTTACTTACCTTTCATCTTCTGTCACCCTTCCTTCTTAAATGTTAGTATTCCTCAGGGTTACATTCTTAGTCCTTATTTCTTGCTCTACAAATATTTCCTGAGAATTTGATTCATGTGCTCATGTCTATGGCTTCAACAACTTAATCTGTCTCTAGCTTCTAACTTCACCATGGATATTAATCACCAGCTAAATTTTCCTAAATAGTTTAGCTAAATAGTTTCTCTAAGCTCAACAGGTCTGAGGTTAAATCCATCTTCCTTTTTTAATTGCCCTGTAAACTTCACCTTTTAAAATTATATTATTAACCCAGTAGCTCAAGCTTTTTTTTTTTTTTTTTTTTTTTGGCTACGTTGTGTCTTCATTTCTGCACGAGCTTTCTCTAGTTGTGGCAAGCGGGGGCTATTCTTCACTGCAGTGTGTGGGCTTCTCACTGTGGTGGCTTCTCTTTGTTGTGGAGCACGGGCTCTCAGTACATGGGCTTCAGTAGTTGTGGCATGTGGGCTCAGTAATTATGGCATGCAGGCCCTAGTGTGCACAGGCTTCAGTAGTTGTGGTGCATGGGCTCAGTAGTTGTGGCTCGCAGGCCAGTCTCAGTCGTTGTGATGCACAGGCTTAGTTACTCCGCAGCATGTGGGATCTTCCCAGACCAGAGCTCAAACCTGTGTCCCCTGCATTGGCAGGCAGATTCTTAACTGCTGCGCCACCAGGGAAGTCCAGGAAACTTCTTAAACTCCTCTCTGTTCCCAATTCCTTATGTCATAAACTATTTTATTTTATTTTATTTTATTTTATTTTTTGCGGTACGCGGGCCTCTCACTGCTGTGGCCTCTCCCGTTGCGGAGCACAGGCTCTGGATGCGCAGGCTCAGCGGCCATGGCTCACGGGCCCAGTCGCTCCGCGGCATGTGGGATTTTCCCGGACCGGGGCACGAACCTGTGTCCCCTGCATCGGCAGGCGGACTCTCAACCACTGCGCCACCAGGGAAGCCCTCATAAACTATTTATTGTACTTGAGAAGTGTCTCTAAACCTAGCTCCTCTTTGTATCTCCAGAGCAACAGAAAGCCACTGAAGGGGTTTCAGCACCAAAGAGATATAGGTAGAACTGTTTTTAAAATGATTACTCTGTTTTTATTTCCCTTACTCAAAAAGGATCTTGCTGTGATTTATATCATAGAGTATTCTGCCTATGTTTTCCTCTAAGAGTTTTAGTGTCTGGCCTTACATTTAAGTCTTTAATCCATTTTGAGTTTATTTTTGTGTATGGTGTTATGGTGTGTTATAATTTCATTCTTTTACATGTAGCTGTCCAGTTTTTCCAGCACCACTTATTGAAGAGTCTGTCTTTTCTCCATTGTATATTCTTGCCTCCTTTGTTAAAATAAGGTGACCATATGTGTGTGGATTTATTTCTGGGCTTTCAATCCTGTTCCATTGATCTATATTTATGTTTTTGTGCCAGTACCATACTGTCTTGATTACTGTAGCTTTGTAGTATAGTCTAAAGTCAGGGAGCCTGATTTCTCCAGCTCCATTTTTCTTTCTTAAGATTGCTTTGGCTATTCGGGGTCTTTTGTGTTTCCATACAAATTGTAAAATTTCTTGTTCTAGTTCTGTGAAAAATGCCATTGGTAATTTGATAGGGATTGCATTGAACCTGTAGATTGCTTTGGTTCCTGAGTCATATGGTAGTTTTATTTTTAGTTTTTTAAGGAACCTCCACACAGTTCTCCACAGTGGCTGTATCAATTTGCATTCCCATCAACAGTGCAGGAGGGTTCCCTTTTCTCCAAACCCTCTCCAGCATTTATTATCTATAGATTTTTTGATGATGGTGATTCTGACTGGTGTGGGGTGATACCTCATTGTGGTTTTGATTCACATTCCTCTAATGATTAATGATGTTGAGCATCTTTTCATGTATTTGTTGGCCATCTGTATGTCTTCTTTGGAGAAATGTCTATTTAGGTATTCTGCCCATTTTTGGATTAGTGGACAAATACACTGAAACCATAATTCAAAAAAATACATGTACCACAATGTTCACTGCAGCACTATTTACAATAGCCAGGACATAGATGCAACCTAAGTGTCCATCAACAGATAAATGGGTAAAGAAGATGTGGCACACATATACAATGGAACATTACTCAGCCATAAAAAGGAACAAAATTGAGTTATATGTAGCGGGGTGGTTAGGCCTAGAATCTGTCATACAGAGTGAACTAAGTCAGAAAGAGAAAAACAAATACTGTATGCTAACTCATATATATGGAATTTAAAAAAAAGTACTTATGAACTTAGTGTCAGGGTGGGAATAAAGACACAGATGTAGAGAATGAACTTGAGGGCACAGGGGGGAAGGGGAAGTTGGGATGAAGTGAGGGAGTAGCATTGACATATATACACTATGAAATGTAAAATGGATGGCTAGTGGGAAGCTGCTTCATAGCACAGGGAGATCAGCTCTGTGCTTCATGACGACCTAGAGAGATGGGATAGGGAGAGTGGGAGGGAGGCTCAAGAGGGAGGGTATATGGGATATATGTATACATATAGCTGATTCACTTTGTTGTACAGCAGAAACTAACACAACATTTAAAACATTTATACTCCAATAAGGATGTGAAAAAAAATGATTACTCTGAATGTAGTGAGAGCAATTTATTGAAGGCTTGGAAGTATGGAGACAATTTGAGAGTTATCAATGGAGTTTCAGAAAGAGATTATGGATGCTTAGACTAAGGTGGTGGGAGTGGAGATGCAGGGAAATGAATTATTTTCATAGAAACTTTGGTGCTGGAATAGACAAACTTGATGATGTACTTGGTATTAGTGGTCAGGAGGGTAGGAAGAACTGTGAAAAGTGGTTCTCAGGTGTCTGTCATCAACAACTAGGTGGGTGTTGTGCAATTTTCTCAGGAGAGAATTGGGGAAGGAGAAACAATTTTCTAGGGGGAAGGATTGTGACCGCAGTTATGGATATTTTATATTAGAGGGATTCTGGCAAGGACAGGTTTCTACTAGACTTTGTCTTTCTGCACTGTATGGTAATTGTCTACTTGCACATCATACTTTGCCAATAGATTCTGATTACTTTGAAAGGAGGGCCCAAGACTTATTTATTTAATTATGTTTAATGCTTAGTGTTGAAACAGGCTCACTGTATGCAGTCAGTAAATATTAATGAATACAATGAGGCTTGACTCCTAACCAAATCCAATTGGTGATCCGTTGCAACAAGCTTCTAATTTGAATGAAAACAAGCGGGGAACATTGGTTGTTATCACATTAAATTAACTGATGTCACAGTTGTTAGTTTAGAATAAAGCATGCTTCTCATAAGGCACTAATTTCCTCCAAATGTGAAAAGACTTTATTAAATAATACCAGTGGAGTCTCTCCTTTCATTCTCTGGAAAGAAATAACTTAAAAAGTATCTAACAATAGGAACTGTAGATTGGGAGGAAAAGAATAAGAAAAAACAAAGAAAAGGAAAAAAAGGAAATCATATATCTCTGCCTCTAAAAAGGAATTCTTCAAAAATGGCTGTCAGCAAAGTTTGAAAAAGATTCATCAGAATCATTTAATAAAATGTTTATTATTTCATTAAAAATATCCTTGTGATTTATTACCTCAGTTATATATTTTCCTTGTAATGTTGTCTCTTCCTTTAACCTTTTTTTAAAAAATATTTTATGTCAATATTCTAAGATATCATACATCCCTTTTATAATTTTATATTATTTTTTTCATGTAGTGACTGCTTCATTTTATTTAAAGTTTATTATGTGAGTTAAGAGACAAGTGTTTCCTGGTTATTGGCAATTGCCATTTGAATTTAACTTTGCCTATCAACCTACACTTAATTAAAATATTTTATCACTACTTTGTTTCAGTTAAATGGTGTAATGTCCTGGGAGCTTCCTTATTTAAAAATAGTCATTTCTGTGTCATTGTCCGACTGAAATGTCATCTGTAATTTATCATATGTGAAATGACATTTATTTCCTTCCTAGAAACTTTCTGATTCTTACAAAAGTTTTTTCTTACAAAGTTGTAAGAAATTAGTCAGGTTTATTGAATTATTCCAAAATTCTACAATTTCAGCATGCAGAATTTATAAGAATCAAAAAAAAGATATTTTCTACATGGTCAAACTTAGCTTGGATATTTCTTAAAATAGAAATTTTCTTTCAAAATTTCCACGAATATAGATAAACTATTTTTTGTACTTTGTCAGTACTATACTCTGATAGGAAATATATTTTCATCATTTTTTGACCATTTAAGTTTCTATTTTCCTCTGTAATATTTTGGAGTATGGTTTTAATGGATGACATTACCTTGTGGAGTACAAAGAATGTATTAGCTAGCTACCAAATAACTCTATTTTTAACTGCTTCTCCTCTGAGTCTAAAAACATTTAAAACTTTCTCTCAAAATTTATCTGAAATGTGGATCATAATAATTGTAGCTTGTAGTTAATGTGTAGTAATAACTGATAGCTTGTATTCTGAATTGTGGGTAAATTTCATTTACCCTGACAAATTTCCCAAATTAATATTTTATTCCTCAATTATGTGTGTACATATAGTGTGCATAGATGGATAGATAGATGGATAGCCAATAAAACAAAACGCATAGCAAAATTTTGATTGTCTTAATTGGGTCATTTGTCCAACAAATATTTATTAGACATCTACTATTTGTCAGTCATTTTCCTACATGCTGCTTATGGGGGGGAAAATATAGACAGATATTCTGCTCTCTTAGATTTTGCATATTGGTGAAGACAGTGAGACAATAAACAGGTAAAAAAATGGAAATGTAATTTCATTGCATCATCCAAAGGAAGGAAAAAGGAGATTTAGTAATTTTTGACTATTTGAGCAGAGAATGGTGGATATCACACTAAGGGGACTTCTCAATAAAGAAGAATTTTTAAACTTAAATCTGATTCATTAAAAAAACAAACGAACAAACAAAAAAACTAACCTGCAAAAACCTCAGGAGAAACGAACTAGGTAGAGAAAACAACAAAGTTCCAAGGCCAGCTTGACTGGATTTTATTTGGGAGGAGGCATAAGGCCAAGAGTGTTAGGTAGACACAGAGCTAATTAAGAATATTTTGTCTTCTCAATTGAAATACACTTGCAATAAATCACAAACCAGTCACTCAACATGTAGTTAATTTTAAACTATGCATTGAACTGATCCTTTGGGAGATAGAGAGGTTTAAAACTACCCTTTTAGATTTTACAAAATGGAGTGGCAAGTAATAAAATTCTTTTAAAAATAATTATTTTCCAGTATTTCAATCCTACAGAAATGGGTAGAGAATAATAATATAATTGATGTCCACCAAACCTAAGAGACTTAACCTGCTCACATTTTAACAGTATTTCTTCAGATTTCTTTTAAGAAATAAAGTGCTGCACATATACTTGAACTCTCTTTGCACACCCTTTTTTGTGCTATTCTTTTCCCTTTTTTTTTTTTTTTTTTTGCGGTACGTGGGCCTCTCACTGTTGTGGCCTCTCCCATTGTGGAACACAGGCTCCGGACATGCAGGCCCAGCGACCATGGCTCACGGGCCCAGCCGCTCTGTGGCACGTGGGATCCTCCCGGACCAGGGCACGAACCGGTGTCCCTTGCACTGGCAGGCGGACTCTCAACCACTGCACCACGAGGGAAGCCCTCTCTTCCCTTTTAAGACATTTTCATATGCTTATTGACCATCTGGATACCTTTTTTTATAAACTAATTATTGCTGTGAAGTTAGTAAGTACTCTTCCCTTCATATTTTCATAAACCTTTACACATGGTGAAATACAGACAAGGAGAAAAAGACAAAACCCCAAAATGTATGGACTAATAATTTATCACAAAAGGTCATTTAAGTATTAGCCAAGAAAAGAAAGAATAGTGCTAAGACAGAGAAGTACCTGTGGTGTCCATGCTGTTCATTATTCTCTCCTTTTCCCCAAAAGTATATGCTATTCTGATTGTAATAACTATGCTTCCAAGCTGATCTTTATCATCTTCTCATCCATAGTTTGCCTTTGCCCATTAAAAAAAAAATTGTAAGTGGAATAATCTAGTAATAGTTTCTCACTTCTTTTGCTCCAGGTATTTGTGAAATTTATCCATGCTGTTATATGTCATTGCAGTTAATTTTCATTGCTGTAAATATTTTTTGGTATCCATGTAACAACATTTATCCATTCTAATGTTGATGGATATTTAGATTGTTTTCAGCTTTTTGACTATCACAAATAATTATGCTACATACATTCTTGTACATATCTCTTTGTGCATAGGCAGTGTCATTTTCTCTGGATGTATACCAAGGAGAAGAATTGTTGGATTATAGGATATTCATATCTCAAGCCTCAGTAGAAAGTTCTGAACTGTTTTTTTAAGTTGTTTGTACAAATTTACAATCCCACAGCAGTTTAAGCCTTTCTACTCTTCCACTTGCTCATCTACACTTTGTATTTCAGCTATTTCAACTGTAGCCATTCTGGTGGGTGTGTAGTGTGATGTCTGTTTGGTTACAATTTGTATTTCCCTGTGACTAATGATATTAAAGGCATTATCATATGCTTCTTGACCATTTGGATATCCTCTTTATGAAGTGCCTGATTGAGTCTTTTGCCCAATTTTTAAATTAGGTTGTATTTTTGTTTTTGTTTTCTTCCAGTTTTATTGAGATATAATTGACATACAGCACTATTTAAGTTAAGGTGTACAGCATAATGATTTAACTTATATACATCATGAAATGATTACCACAATGTTTAACGAATATCCTTCATCTCATATAAATGCAAAATAAAAGAAAAAAAAATCCCAACACAATCCCAAGGAAAAAGAACAAAGCTGGAGGTATAATCCTTCCAGGCTTCAGACTATACTACAAAGCTACTATAATCAAAACAGTGTGGTGTTGGCACAAAAACAGACATATAGATCAATGGAATAGAATAAAGAACAGAAAGAAACCCACACACTTATGGTCAATTAATCTGCAACAAAGAAGTCAAAGGAGGCAGGAATATATGATGGAGAAAAGACAGTCTCTTCAACAAGTGGGGTTGGGAAAGCTGGACAGCTACATATAAGTCAATGAAATCATAATGCTCCCTCACCCAGTATACAAAAATAAACTCAAAATAGTTTAAAGACCTATGTATAAGACATGACACCATAAGATTCCTAGAATATAACATAGGTAAAACATTCTCTGACATAAATCATAGCAATATTTTCTTATATCAATCTCCCAAGGCAAAATAGATAAAAGCAAAAATAAACAAATGAGACCTAGTCAAACTAAAAAGCTTTTGTATAACAAAGGAAAATGAAAAGACAATTTACATAATGGGAGAAAATATTTGCAAATGATGTGAGTGAGAAGGGGTTAATATCCAAACATACAAACAGCTCATACTCCTCAATATTGAAGAAAAAAACCAACCCAAACAAAAAATAGGTAGAAGACTTAACTAGACATTTCTACAAAGAATACAGACAGATGGCCAACAGGTACATGAAAAGATGCTCAGCATCTCTAATTATTAGAGAAATGCAAATCAAAACCACAATGATGTATCACCTCACACAGGTAAGAATAGCTATCATCAAAAATGTCTGCAAATAATAAATGCTGGAGATGGTGTGAAGAAAAGGAGACCCTCCTGCACTGTTGCTGGGAAAGTAAATTGTTGCAGCCACTATGGAAAACAGTATGGATATTCCTTTAAAAACTAAAAATAAAGCTGCAAAATGATTCAGCAATCTCTTTCCTGGGTATATGTCCATAAATGACAAAAACTCTAATTTGAAGAGATACATGCACCCCAATGGTCATAACAACATTACTTACAATAGCTGAGACATGGGAACAGCACAAGTGCCCATCAAAAGACAACTGGATTCAGAAGAGTGGTATATATATACAATGGAATATTACTTAACTGTAAAAAGAATGAAATATTGGCATTTACAGCAATATAGATGGACCTAGAGGATATTATACTTAGTGAAGTCAGAGAAAGATAAATATTATATGATATCACTTATATATGGAATCTAAAAAATAATGAAAATGAATCTATAAGCAAAATAGAAACAGACTCATAGACATAGAAAACAAACTTAAAATTACCAAATGGTAATGGAAGGGGGGAAGGATAACTTAGGAGTGTGGGATTAATAGATACTAACTACTATATGTAAAATAGCTAAGGAATAATTATTTACTGGATAGAACAGAGAATTATATTCAAAATCTTGCAATAACCTATAATGAAAAATAATCTGAATAAAAATATAATATATATAACTTAATAACTTGACTGTACATCTGAAACTAACTATTGTAAATCAACTATATTTCAACAAAAAAAAAAAGAAGAAAAAGAATCCTAAATGTGTTCTCAGTATATTGAAAAATATTTTCCTTGTGATGAGAGTTCTTGAAATTTCCTCTCTTAACAACTTTCATATAGAACATAGAGCAGTGGTAATTATATTAATCATGTCTTACATGACATCTCTAGTACTTACCTATCTTATAACTGGGAGTTTGTACCTTTTAACAACCTTCCTCACCATACAAAGATATTACATTATCATTAACTATATTCCCCAGATGGTACATTTCACCCCTGCAACTCATTTATTTTGTAACTGTAAATTTGTACCTCTTAATCTCTCTCACATATATCACTCATTCTCCCACCCCATTGCTTCTGGAAACCACCTGTTTTTATCTATGACTTTGTTTCTGTTTTGTTATGCTTGCCCACTTTGTTTTGTTTTCGTTCATTTGTTTTGTTTCTTAGATTCTACATGTAAGTGAAATAATACAGTATTTTTCATTCTCAGTCTGGCTTATTTCACTTAGCATAATATTCTATAAATACATCCATGTTGTCACAAATTGGCAAGATTTCCTTCTTTTTTATGGTTGAGTAATAGTCCCTTGTGTATATATACCACATCTTTATCCATTCATCTATTGATGGGCACTTCAGTTGCTTCCATATTTTTGCCATTGTGAATAATGCTGCAATGAACATATATGAATATACCTTTTTGATTTAGGGTTTTTGTTTTCTTTGGGAAATAACCCAGAAGTGGAATTGCTGGATCATAAGGTAGTTCTATTTTTAATTTAGGAGTGTGGGATTAATAGATACTAAGTAGAGTAGAGGAACCTCCACAATATTTTCCACAGTAGCTGCACAAATTTACATTCCTACCAACAATGCATGAGGTTTCCCTTTTGTTCATATTCATGCCAACACTTGTTATCTGTTGTCTTTTGATTACTGCCATTCTAACAGGTGTGAGGTGCTATCTCATTGTGATTTTCATTTGCATTTTCCTGATGATTAGCAATGTTGATCATTTTTCATGTGCCTGTTGGTCATATGTATGTCTTCTTTGGAAAAATGATTGTTCAAGTTCTCTACCCATTTTTTATATTGAATTATTTGTTTGTTTGATATTGGATTGTATGGGTTCTCTGTATATTTTCGATATTAACCCCTTACCAGATATGTTGCTTGTAAATATCTTCTCATAGGGACCAGCCTTTCCCACGAGTGGCCGGCAGCCTCCGCATAAGGCATGGCCTGGCAGTCGATGGGCTGGGGATCAGCCCTGACTACCAGTGAACACATGGTTGTCTTTTTGTCCCTATTAATGTGTCAGATTCTTCACATATTTTAGATACAAAACTTTTATAAGTTACGTATTATGTATTGAAACTATTTTACTCTACTCAGTTTTTTTTAATGATTCAGTTATACCTATACATATATCCATTCTTATTTTTCTAAAAATAAATTTATTTTATTTACTTATTTTTGGCTGAGTTGGGTCTTTGTTGCTGCCTGCAGGCTTTCTTTAGTTGCGGTAAGCAGGGGGTACTCTTCATTGCAGAGTGAGGGCTTCTCATTGTGGTGGCTTCTCTTGTTGTGGAGCATGGGCTCTAGGCACAGAGGATTCAGTAGTTGTGGCACACGGGCTCAGTAGTTGTGGCTCATGGGTTCTAGAGTGCAGGCTCAGTAGTTGTAGCACACAGGCTTAGTTTCTGTTGTGGCACACAGGCTTAATTTGCTCTGTGGCATGTGGGATCCTCCTGAACCAGGGCTCAAACTCTTGGCCCCTGCATTGACAGGCAGATTCTTAACCACTGCGCCATCAGGGAAGACACTCTACTCAGTCTTTTTATTTACTTAATAGTGTCTCTTGATGTAATCCAAATTATTAATCTTCCCCTCTATGGTTAGTGCTTTTATGTTCTGTTTAAGAATTTTCATACCCCTAATTTTAAAGATATTCTCCTATATTATCTTGTATAAATTTTATTGCTCTTCTTTCATATATAAACCTACAACTCATCTACAATTGATTTTTTTTAAATTTTGTGATCAGTGTGAGGTAGATGCAAAGTTGTTGTTGTTGTTTTTTGCCTGTATCGATAGCTCATTCTCCTAGCATTATATAGTGAAAAGACTTCTTTCTTCCACTGCTCTGCAGTATCACCTTTATTGTAAATCTAATGCCCTGATACATGTTTGTTAGTTTGTGTGCTTTTCATTCTGTCCAATATGTCTATTTTCTATTCTTATACTCAGATCACATTATCTTATTATAGCTTTATAACAATTTTTGATATTTTGTAATGCAGATCCTCTCTCCTTGTTTTTCTGTTCTAAGATTGTCAACATAGTTCTCAGCTGACACACACACACACACACACACACACACACACAAACGCACACACAGATTTTGAGTGGGATTGCTCAAAAACTATGGACACATTTGGGGATACTTTTGTGGATATTTGACATCTTTAGAATAATTAATTTTTAAATTCACAAATATATTCTTTTACATATACATATAACCTAAACTACAGGGACTCTTTGAAATTCCTTCTCCCTTGGTCCAGTAATTTTTAAAAATTAAAAAAAAGTGAAACAGTAATAATTTTTATTTCATCTTCCCTATGACAATGCATATATTAATATTAATTTTTTTCTTCCAATATTTCTAGTTTTCCCCAGTGTGATGATTGATTTGGATAAGTTGAATATCAATCTATTCACAGTTTATAGTATTTCCAGAAACTTAAATATCTACTACTTACCATAACCTAATCTAGAAATTTGTGATCATATCATTAAAAAACTAGTTCTCTGCATATGCAGAATTTACAATCTTGTTTAATTATGGAACTTATATATTTAAATCATATGAAATGGTTTTGGAACAAGGTGTTAAATGTTATGGAAAAATAGAGGAAAATAAGGGATTTGGGAGAACATGACAACTGCTTTCACAACTTTTATTTGAATTCCATAATAATCCTGGAATATAGGAGAGCATTCATAGACATAAACTAATGCCCAGAGATATAAGTGGTTTGACTAAGGTCACAGATTTAGGGGCTAACTATGAATTGGCAGAAATTATCACTCAAGCCTATTTCTGTTCTTAACATTTCATTGTCTCCTCTGACTTTGAAGATAATCATTGAGCACACTAAATATCTTTCATATAAAATGTTCTTTCTTCCATTGAAACCATGACCATGTAACTGTAGTATAGGAGATGGAAAGTTATTATAATTTTAGTAATAAATATTGAACTTCAGGCATAATCAGGTGAAAGATTAGTCTCTTTTGGGGAAAGGGGCTAGAAACATGAACACAAGGCTTCAAATCTTGGCTTTGACATTCATTAGCTACATGGCCTTGGGAAAATTATTTAAGCTCTCCAGAATTATATTTCCTCATGTCTAGAACAATACACCCCACCTTAACATGTGGCTATATGAATTAAATGAATTATATTATTATAGATAAGACATGAAAATCATTTCTGTATAATAATGAATTTGTCTGGCCTTTATCCCTGGTTCCTAGGAGGTAGCAACTAAATCCTTGCAATTTCCCTAGTGTTAGGAGTATCTTTGTTGTTCTTGGTAGGCCCTGATAGTTTATGTTTATGGTGGACCCCTAGATATTTTAAGCTAGTGAGATGACTCAGGATGGAGGCTGGTTATACCAGAAAGACCTTAAGCCACATGATTTTAGCTTGACCTCCAGGAAGGAGAAAGGGGCTGAATATTGAATTCGACCTCATGACCAATGATTCAGTCAATAATGTTGATGTAATGAAACCCCAATAAAACCTCTAAACTCGGGGCTCAGGTGAGATCCTCTGTGTTTTGTATTGTATTGTTTGGTGCTTTTGGTGTATTGTCACACACTGATGTGTTTGGAGGGTGATGTGTCCTGACTCCAAGGACAGAGAATGATGAAAGCTTTACATTTAGGCCTGCCAGAGCTCACCATCTGTGTCTCTCCCCTTGCCTGATTCTGATTTATATCCTTTTACTACAATAAAACAGTAATTATGCATAATTATTTTCTGAGTTCTGAGATGTTCTAACAAATTATTAAACCTGAGGGAGTAGTGGAAACCCCCAAATTTGGCCATCTGGTCAGACCTCTGTAGCTATCTGGGGACCTCTGAACTTGTGCTGGTGTGTCAAGCAAGGATAGTCTTGTGTAGGACTGTCCTCTGAACCTGTGAAGTTTGGCCAAACTCTGGGTAGTTGGTGTCAGAAATCATCATAATCACCTAGTATAGTGCTCAACAAATAATAGGTGTTAATTAACAGTTATCATCATTGGTAATCAAAAATATAATTTCTTGGGCTTCCCTGGTGGCACAGTGGTTGAGAGTCCGCCTGCTGATGCAGGAGACATGGGTTCATGCCCCGGTCCGGGAAGATCCCACATGCCGCGGAGCAGCTGGGCCCGTGAGCCATGGCCACTGAGCCTGCACGTCTGGAGCCTGTACTCCGCAACGGGAGAGGCCACAACAGTGAGAGGCCCGCGTACTGGGGGGGAAAAAAAAAATATATATATATATATATATAATTTCTTATATTCTTAATATTATAAGAATAGAGGCTCTGTCACAACCACATATGGGGTATTTAAGTTTAGTGATCCATATGATTTAGTGAACAATTAATGAATTTGTTGAAAATAATTTTTGTACAGTCAAAATGTACAGTCACTGAGTATTTTTACATTGATCCTCTTAAGTGATTTGGTTGACTAAGGTTTGAAAACTGCTCCTCTATTATGTCATATTGTATTGATAATAAGAGCAATTCTTCCTGGATTACTTTCTTCTAATCTACATTTTAAAATGCTCTTTAAATTCACTTCAAGTCCTCAAAATTCACTGAAGGCCTTCCGTGTTAAGCATAGTGCTTAGACAGAGATGCAAAGTCAAATAAGACAAGATGTCTTATCTAGTGGGAGAGGCAGGCATATTAATTAACAACTGGACTGTAATAAGTGTTTTAGCACAGTTACAAAGTAAAATGTTGTGGGAATATAGGGGAGGAAAATATTAATGTCAAATATTAAACTCTCTTAACATAGAATTTATTTGTTGACATAATGCAAATGTTACAAGTGAAATTCCTTTATAAATTGTTGTTAAGAATTTCTTCTCTTTACTATTGTGCCACGTGCATGTTCAATTACATCATGGATTCTCAATCTGTGATTCCCAGGTAGTCTGTTGCCTAGAACATTTTTTACTCTTATTTATTTTATGTTTCTTTGAAAAATCTTTGTGGAAAGATCCTTATCACTCCAAATTACATTTTACAAGTATTATTTCACTCCAAATAAGTGTTAGGGGAAAGGGATATAAAAATCATGCAATGCATAACAGTTGTCTTTCCATGATTTGAGTCTGAAATAGTTTCTTACTGATGAGGAGAAAATTAAACATATATAACCTTGCCATTATATTTAAGGACATCTGTCTTTGTTTACAACAAACTGCTTTAAGATGGAATATGTAAAACTTAAGGGGAAGGGAGATCAAAAGCTGCAGTGCTTATGGTGTAGCCATATTCTTGCAAATGGAAATGGGAAAGCAACAAAACTAGAAAAATCCCTTTCATAGAACATTTGGAAAATATACTCGACAATGCTGATCCATTCTGTGAAAATACTGGGAATTCAGGACAGAAATGAATCTGCAGAACTCAAGGCACAGGGACTAGTGGAGTCCAGCCAACATCATGATTACAAAATTTCCAATGAGCAAGTTTAGGGACAGATGACAAAGGGCCTTGACTTCCAGGTTACATAGTTCTAATTCTCATAGGCATTACTCTTTCTGTGGAGGCAGGAGAAATAACTGAGCAAACAATCTGCTTGCTTGATGAGTTTGAGTAAGAAAACATAAACAAATCAAGTGTACCCTCTAGGTACCCTCAGTTAGGTTGGTAGAACCTGAAGGGGGCTCTCTAGTGATGTTTCCAGTTCCCAGTAGGGATGTCCTGGTGATGGTCCAGAAGTAATATGGGTTAATGGAAAGATTCCTCATGCTGCTACCACCCAGACACATGACCTTGAACAAATCACTTGATCTCTTTCTGCTTTAACTAATGGTAACAATTATTGAATGGTAATACTTATTGAATACTTATTTTGATCCAGTCTTTGGTTATCTTCTCTACTTGATTGAGCTCACTTAATCATGGCAACAATCCTGTAAGTTTTCCTTCCTACCTTTTTTTTCCAGATGGAAAATAGAGGGTTAGCTAAATAAAATATGACTTGTTCAACACACAGATTCTAAGGGAAAGACAAAGAATGAGAGGCTACATCTCCTCAACCCCCGAGTCTGTGCTCCCAAGCATTTTCTTATGTGACTTCATCTGTATAACCTACTTAGCTGTGCTTTTGTAAAGCTCAGTGAGATAATATATGCTCAACTTGGTGTCACAAACCCTAGTTACCTATCCTAGCAAGAAGACATGAAGGTTATTCAGTTTAGCCCACAAAGTTCTGGCAAGGGGCTTTCTAACTACCATCCTCCTACCTGTCCTAGGGGCTCCTCTTTGGATTTATGGATGTTCTGGGGTGTTGGATTTGGATATGTTCTAGGAGCCATGTAAAGTCATCATTCCTGGTGGTCAGACAAATCCCTTCCTACACCTAAATAATACATTTAGTGTGGTCTTTGGCTGGGTATATTCACCTGCTTTGTTTCAAGCCAAAAATGTTATTCCTCCTCAGATTCCCAGGTCTCATCTGATCATTAAAGTGACTTACTCCTCCTCTCTGATTCCCTCACTAGACCTTCTTTTTTTATCACATGAATCCTCATCCCCATCAAAATGTGCTATTTTCATTTGCTTTGATGGTCAGTTAAACTCAGAGTTAGAATTAATATCAAACAGAAAATGTTTTATTTCTTTGAAATAAAGAATAGCTCAAAATTCAAATACTCTTAGGAAGTGTGGGGAAATATATGCATTCTATCTTTCTAATGCATCACAGAAAAGAAAGATGAGTAAAACAGTTGTTTCTATAATAAAGCAGGTTGAATTCTTATACCCTGTCACATATGTGAATGTTTCAAAAACTGAAAAGTGATCCAGAAATGTAAAAACAATTAATTGTCCCCAAGACTTGTTGAATGCTACTGAAGTACTCTGATTTAGTGATATTTTCTAAATTTCTTCATCCAAGCGAATCACAGGGATTGTTAGGCAAGTAATGGGCACACACACCTAGTGATTAATTAGAAGAATCCTTAATAATAATGCATACTTTTGCAGGTGAATATATTGGTTAAGAAGTGTACAACACAGGATAATACTCAATGGTATACCCAAAATTTATACTTATTAACTCTTTATCAACTTATTTAGAAACTGATTAGTACAATGGCACTAATAGCATTAGACTGTTTCACTGGATTTTTTGAGTGAGGATGAAGTACTTCTTTAAAAGAAAAATGTTTAACTGAAAATACATTGAAAACAAAATATCATTTTTGCCGCAGATGTTAAAAATGGAATAATCAAATATAAAATGAAATAAATATTCATGAGCCATGATTCATCTCCCTCACTAGATAGGAAACTGATATGTCTCTATGGTAACAGTAAAACTGCCGTTCAGGAATGAGCACTTCTGTGTGTATGTGTTTTCATGAGCATATAATTTCAGAAGCATATGATCAGGAATAAGAAAGAAACTGAAATGAGCTGCCTGTAGGATCAAATGAGGTAAAGGAAAACAATGAAACAAAGGAAATATCTAAGAAGAAAGATGAAGAAATAAGTGGGAGGTGGTCAAGACATCGTGTATTTAAACAAGAAGAAAGAGAAATTCATGAAGTGTAGGGGTTTCAATTCTCCATTATGAACAATGGAGTTTCTCTCTCAAGTCTGTGAGGTAGAGAAAGAAGGTACAAGAATGGTGGTTGAATTACTCAGGGCCACATAACTAACAGCAGAGGTTCAGCTTTGTCCCATGATATTGGAGAATAATTTCATGGCCATAGCATTGCTGGTTTGGTTCAAGAGAGAAGTAAAGGGGTGAAACAATTGGATTTGGTAGGGTTGGTTTGGCCACCTAGACTATAGGTAACCGGGTGGAGGCAAAGAAGCATTTTTCATACTTCCAATCTCTGAGGTACTATTGGGTAAATGAGGGTTTTGTAGGCTTTGGAATCATAAGGCAATGTAGCAGCACTCTCTACATCTTCCATGGAAGAGTCCAGAAAAGTTTATACAGCAGGGACTCTGACAGCTGAGAGAAGGCAGCCAGTAGGGATGAGGAAGAATAGACTCCTATTCTGTAACCATCTCTCCAGCAAACATCTTCAGGTTTGAAGAAATTCTCAGGTCCTTTCATTGGGAGAATCCTCCACTAGAAGGATAAGGAATTCAAGAGGAAGATCCAGATTTTCTGGGACTCCAGTCTCTGATGATCTTTTTGTTGCCACTGATGGTCCTAAAAGAATTGGCAGGAGGCTTTGCTGTAGAGGTGCTGATTCCAACCTTAGTGCCTTGTTTCTTTTCCCTTACATTACTAGCAAAGTAAAGAGCATAGCGCCAAGGCATATTGGTGTCAAAAATCCTGGATAGTTTTAGATATTTCTGCCTTCTTTAAAAAAAAAAAAAGGAAACAATTGCATGAATATGATTTCCTGAATGGTTTGCTAGTCTTTTATTGGGCAAATTTAAAATTTATTGAATTATTGCCTCTGTATTACTTAAAATATAAAATACTGCTGGAAAGTTTATAATAAAGTACTACTCAGAAATGTATGTATTCACTTCAGCACCATCAAACTCCATTGTTCTTGGTGTCTCCAGTCTAGAGGCTCTAAGGACTAAACATCTGGTCTCCTGAGGAAGTTAGAAAGTGGTATTAATCTGGCTGTGCAAGATAAGAAGGGGGGTGAATAGGAAGAATGGCTTCTGATTACTCCATATGCAGATCTTTCAACTAATTTCCAGCTCCATTCCTCACGAGGGCCAACCAATATGCCATGCGTCTCAAGTTCCAAATCTCCAGTGATCTACAGAAAAGCCTGCTTTTCAGCTTTGTCTCCAACTGTAAGTTCCTAGGTTTCAAATTCTTTTTACTGATAAGTCAATTGCCACCTCACTATTTGCTTTTCACATGTTAACATTTGTTGACGTTTTCCAGTTACTCTCATTTCCACTCATTATTCCTTTGCTCTTAGGATTTATAACCTTTTTAAAAAAGCAGTATTGATATTTTAATATGTATTATTTCCATTAGGAGCGGAGATAAACACAATTCAACGTCTGACTGGAAACCTTAACTGATGTTTTACACGCTGTAATATGGAGGATTAAATGAGAAAAGCTGAGACAAATATTTAGAAAACTTTTTGCTGGATTATTTTTGTCTCTGAATCCCTCTGAATTGTGTAGCAGGCAGCACTCATCTCTCACTTTTCCATTACCAGTCATCTTTAGTCCTTGAACTCTGTGGCCAATCTTTTTTTCTCAGTTAGGGAAATATCAGGAACCCCGGTTCAAATCTTTTTCTTGAGCCCCAGAACCAGGTATATCCGACTGCCTTCAAGGCTTCTCCACTTAGAATTCCCAGAGGCAACTCAAAACTAAAATTTTCTAGCCTGGCTCAACTCCATCCAATCTCACCCTCAAACTCTTCTCTTGCTTTATTTGTTACTTCAGCAAATAGTACCAGTTTTCAGAACAGATAACTGGTACTCATCCATATCTCCTCTCATTCTCACCTCCTCTGATCCCAACAAGCAACCAATCCCTAGCTCCTCCTATCCCTTTGCTCATTGTTGCTCAACTCTTTCCTCTGTGCTCTTTGCCTCTACCTTTCCAACTTCCTCCGTTTCTTCCTTAGATTCCAGCAGTAGCTTCATCCTAGCTAGTCTCTCTGTCTTTAGGTCTTTTCCACTTCAGTTGATTTTCCACGTTAGTCAGAATGATTTTTTTAAAGCATAAGTTCGATTTTTAAATTTCCTTATTTGAAACTCTTTAATAGCTCTCCACTGTTCTAAAAATAAAGTTCAAATTTTATATCATAATTTGGTCCCCTTTTATCAAGTGTCCAGTCTCAATTTTCATCACTGTTTTTTAGTTCTCTGAATATACCATGCTCATTTTCACTGCTAAGTTTTTAATGTGCATTTTCCTTGTCTTCCTGGAACATCATCTTCCCTTTCCCTTTCCAGCATAATCCAGGTAGCAGTTGTTGAGTTAAATCTTACTTATCTTTAAGACTACATATAGAGGTAATATCTTCTGGGAGAATTTATCTGATATACTCTCATACAAGAGTAGTTATTTTTCCCATGTATTTCATTAGCTCTCTGTTTATTAATTTTGGTATTCATCATCTTGTATTTTGCATCCCCCATTAGATTGTAGTTCTTTGAATGCAGGGACTGTAACTTGTTATTTTTGTATCCCTGGTACCACCATTTTTAGCATTATAAAATGTTTATAATGCTTATAACTGTTTATTAAATGAATTAATGACATAACATAAGTACCTGGTTCAGTGGCATCCTCTTTTATTACCAGTCTTGTTCTGATCACATATTCTGGTATTTCCTCCCTCCCTCCCTTCTTTCCTTGCTTCCTTGCTTCCTTCCTTCCTTTTCTTCTTTACCTCATGTTCAAACTATTATTTCCCAGTTTTAATTTGCTTCTCAGCCTTGAGGCTTATTCTCTGTGTCTGGGTCCTTATCAAATCTCAGGACCAGGCTTTGTCTGCTTGCTGAGGTTTCAATTATAAATTATTCAGCAGCATTTATTACGCATCTAGTGTGAGTTAGGTATAGTGCTCATTTGGTGATAAAGCACTGAACAAGATTGACTTAATCTCTTGGCAATTGTGACTAATGCTTCTGTGAATATTGGGGTGCATATATTTTTTCTAATTAGTGTTTTCAATTTCTTCAGATTTATACCCAGGAGTTGAATTGCTGGATCATATGGTATTTGTATTGTTAGCTTTTTGAAGGACCTCCATACTATTTTCCACAGTGGCTGCACCAATTAACATTCCCACCAACAGTGGGCTAGGGTTCCCTTTTCTCCACATCCATGTAAACATTTGCTAGTTGTGGTATTTTTGGTAATAGCCATTCTGACAAGTGTGAGATCATATATCATTGTGGTTTTGATTTGTATTTCCCTGACAGTTAGCAACGTTGAGCACCTTTTCAAGTGCCTGTTGATATCTGTATGTCTTCTTTGGAAAAATGTCCACACAGGTCTTCTGACCATTTCTTTTCTTTTCTTTTTTTTTCTTTTGTGGCGATTTGCGGGCCTCTCACTGTTGTGGCCTCTCCCTTTGCAGAGCACAGGCTCTGGACGTGCAGGCTCAGCGGCCATGGCTCACGGGCCCAGCTGCTCCGCAGCATGTGGGATCTTCCTGGACTGGGGCACGAACCCGTGTCCCCTGCATCGGCAGGCGGACTCTCAACCACTGCGCCACCAGGGAAGCCCTGACCATTTCTTAATCGTGTTTTTTTTTTGTTTTTTTTAATATATATATTGAATTGTATGAGTTGTGTGTATATTTTGGATATTAACCCTTTATTGGACATATCATTTGCAAATATTTTCTCCAATTTTGTAGGTTTTTGTTTGTTTATTTTGTTGATAGTTTTCTTTGCTGTTCAAAAACTTTTAAGTTTAACTAGGTCCCATTTGTTTACTTTTGCTTTTGTTTCCTTTGCCTGAGGAGAAAGATCCAAAAAAATTTTTGGTAAGACTATGTCAAAGAGTATTGCCTGTTTTCGTACAAGAGTTTTATGATTTATGTTCTTACATTTAGGTCTTCAACCCATTTTGAGTTTATTTTTGTTATGTGGTGTGAGAAAATTTTCTAATTTTATTCTTTTACATGTAGATGTCCAGTTTTCCCAGAACAATTATTAAAGATATTGTCTTTTCCCCATTCTATATTTTGCCTCCTTTGCCATAGATTAATTTACTACATGTGTATGGGTTTATTTCTAGGCTTTCTATGTGTTCATTGATATATGTATCTTTTTTTGTGCAAATACCATACTGTTTTGATTACTGTAGCTTTGTAATATTGTCTGAAGTCAGGGAGTGTGATGTCTCCAGCTTTGTTCTTTATCAAAAGAATTGTTTTGGCTTTTAGGGTGTTTTGTGGCTCCATACAAATTTAAAAATTGTTTGTATTAGTTCTTTGAAAAATGTCATTGGCATTTTTCTAGGGATTGCATTAAATCTGTAGATTGCTTTGGATAGTATGGATATTTTAATAATATTAATTCTTCCAATCTATGAACATGGGATATCTTTCACTTTCTTTGTATCTTATTCAATTTCCTTTGTCAATGTCTTAGAGTTTTCAGAGGATAGGTCTTTCACCTCCTTGGTTAAGTTTATTCCCAGGTATTTTATTCTTTTCATGTGATTTTAAATGGAGTTGTTTTCTTGCTTTCTTTTCTGATAGATCACTATTAGTGTATAAAAAAGCAAAAAAAAATCTATATATTAATCTTGTATCCAACAACTTTACTGAATAAATTAATTAGTTCTTATAGGTTTTTGGTGGAGACTTAGGGTTTTCTACATATATCATGTCATCTGCAAATATAGACATTTTATTTTTTCCCTTCCAATTTAGATGATTTTTATTTCTTTTTCTTGTATTATTGTTGTGGCTAGGAATTCCAATAATACGTTAAATAGAATTGGCAAGAGTAGGAATTCTTATCTTCTTCCTGATTTTAGAGGAAGAGCTTTCTGCTTTTCAACATTGAGTATAATGTTAGCTATGGGTCTGTCATAAATGGCCTTTATTACATTGAGATATGTTCTCTCAATACTCATTTTGATGAGAGTTTTTACCATGAATGGATGTTGAGTTTTGTCAAATGCTTTTTTGTCTATTGAGATGATCATGTGATTTTTATCCTTCCTTTTTAAAAAGTGGTGTATTACATTAATTCATTTGCAGGTATTGGATCATCTTTGCATCTGTGGAATAAATCGCAATTGATAATGGAGTGTGACCCTTTCTATATATTGTTGAATTCAGTTTGCTAATATGGATTTTTCATCTACCTTCATCCTAGATATTAGCCTATAATTGTGTGTGTGTGTGTGTGTGTGTGTGTGTGTGTGTGTGTCTTGGTCTGGTTTTGATATCTGGGTAATTGTGGCCTCCCATGAATTTGGGAGTGTTCCCTCCTTTTCAGTTTTTTGAATAGTTTGAGAAGGATTGGTATTAACTCTATATGTTTTGGAGAATTCCCCTTTAAAACTGTCTGGTCCTGGACCTTTGTTTTGTTGGGAGTTTTTTAATTACTGATTCAATATTAGCGATTTGATTTTGTCTGTTTAGATTATCTATTTCTTCCTGATTCAGATTTGGAAGATTGTATTTTTCTAGGAATTTATCTATTTATACTAGATTGTCCAATTTGTTTGCATATAAACATTTGTAGTCTTTTCTCATGATTTTTGTGTCTCTGTGATATCAGTTATAACTTCTCCTCTTTTATTTCTTATTTTGTTTATCTGTATCCTCTTTCTTTTTTTCCTTAATGAGTCTGGGTAAAGTTTTATCAATTTTGTTTATCTGTTTAAAAAACCAGCTCGTGGTTTCATTGATCTTTCCTTTTGCTTTTGGTCTCCATTTTATTTATTTACTCACTCATCTATATTATTTCCTTACTCATCTATATTATTTCCTTCCTTCTGCTGATGTTGGGCTTTGTCTGTTATTTTTTCTAATTCCTTTATATGATAAGTTAGGTTGTCTATTTGAGTTAGGCCTGTATTGTTATAAACTTCCATCTTAGAACTGCTTTTCCTGTGTTGCATAGATTTTGGAAAGTTGTGTTTTTATTTTCATTTATGTCGAGGTATTTTCTGATTGGCTCTTTGATTTCTTCATTGACTCATTTTTGTTTGTTTGTTTTACTAGCTTATTGACTAGTCTCCACATGTTTGTGTTTTTCCCATTTTCCTTCCTGTAATTGATTTCTGGTTTCATACTATTGTAAGCAGAAAAAAAATGCTTGATATAATATATAGCTTATTAAATTTGTAGAAACTTGTTTTGTGGCCTAGCATGTGATGCATCTTGGAGAATGTTCCATGTGCTTTTGAGAAGAATGTCTATTCTAATGTTTTCAGATGCAATGTTTTGCAGATATCTACTAAGTACAACTGGTCTAATATGTCATTTAAGGCCAATATTTCCGTATTGATTTTCTGTCTGGATGATCTGTCCAACGATGTAATGTTCCCTAATATTGTATTATTGTCAATTTCTAACTTTACACCTGTTATATTTGCTTTGTGTATTTAGGTGCTCCTATATTACATGCATATAAGTTTGTGACTCTTATATCTTCTTCTTGTACTGATACCTTTATCATTATATAATACTCGTGTTTGTCTTTTGTTATAGACTTTTCTAAAAGTCTACTTTGTCTGATACGATACTGCTACCACAGCTTTCTTGCTATTTACATTTGCATGGCATATACTTTGCCATCTTCTCACTTTCAGCCCATTTGTCTTTAGTTCTAAAGTGAGTGTCTTGCAGGCAGAATATCGATTTTTTTTTTTTTTTTTGTCCAATCAGCCTCCTTATGACTTTGGGTTGGAATATTTGTACACTGCCATTTAAAGTGACTATTGATATGAGTGCACTTATAGCCATTTTGTTTTCTGGTTGTTTTTGTAGTTCTTCTCTGTTGTTTTTTTTTTTTTTTCCCTTATGGTATATTGGTTTTCTTTAGTGGTATGCTTGTGTTCCTTTCCTTCTAGTTTTTGTGTACCTGTGTTGGTTTTTGATTTGTGATTACCATGGAATTCATATATGTTGACCTATAGTTGTATCTACTTATCTTAAACTGATAGTTATTTAAGTTCAAACACATTCTAAAAAATCAACTTTTTTACTCAACTCCCCCATGCTTTGTATTTTTTATCTAATATTTATATCTTCTTGTTGAAACCTTATCTATTTATCTTATAGTTGATTTAAACTTTTTTGTCTTTTAACTTTTGTACTAGCTTATTTAGGTGGTTGATTCACAATCTTTAGTATATATTTTCTTTTACTAGTGGGATTTGTTTTCCTTTCCTATAAATCTTAGTTGTAGACTTTTCTTCTTCACTTAAAAATCCTTTAACATTTCATGTGAGTTTGGTTTAGTATTGATGCACTTTTTAGTTTTTGCTTGTCTGAGAAGCTCTTTATCATTCTTTCAATTCTGAATGATAACTTTGCTGAGTAGAGTATTCTAGGTTTTAGCTTTTTTTTCCTTTCAGTACTTTAAATATATCATGATACTACTCCCTTCTGTCTTGCCAAAATTTCAGCACAAAAATCAGGGTTCCTTTCTATATGACTCTTTTTCTCTTGCTGCCTTTAAAATGTTCTGTTTATCTCTAACTTTTCCCCTTTTATATGATATATATTTTGTGTGGGTGTCTCTGGCTTTATCTTATTTGGAACTCTCTATGATTCCTGAACCTGGAAATCTATTTCCTTCTTCAGCTTTGAGGAGTTTTCATTCATAATTCATCAGATACATTTTCTACTAATTTCTCTCCCTCTTCTCCTTCTGGAACTCCCATAATGTGAATGTAAGTACACTTGATGTTGTCTTAGAAGTTCCACAAACTATCCTAATTTTTAAAAAAAAATTGTTTTTCATTTTGCTGTTTGATTTGTTGATTTCCATTGTTCTATCTCCTGGTTTGCTTATGTGATTTTCTGTATTACCTAGTCTACTGTTGATTCCTTCAGTGTAAGGAATTTACACTGTAAATTTTTTTACAGTGTATTTTTCTTTTTTAAAAAAAATTTATAGGAGTACAGTTGATTTTCAATCTTGTCTTAGTTTCAGGTGTACAACAAAGTGAATCAGTTATACATATACATATATCCACTCTTTTTTAGATTCTTTTCCCATAAAGGCCATTAGAGAGTATTGAGAATTCCTTATGCGATACACTAGGTCTTTATTAGTTATATAGTTTATATATAGTAGTGTGAATATGTCAATCCCAATCTCCCAATTTATCCCTCCACTCCTTATCCTCTGATAAGTATAAACTTGTTTTCTACATCTCTAACTCTATTTGTATTTTGGACATAGGTTCATTTGTACCTTTTTTTTAGATTCCACATATACGTGATTTCATATGATATTTGTCTTTCTTTGTCTGACATACTTCACTGCAATAAACTTTGGGCTTCATGTACTTTATCGAATTGTGATTTTCTCTGGATATATGCCCAGGAATGGGATTGCTGGATCATACAATAGCTCTATTTTTAGTATTTTAAGGAACCTCCATACTGTTCTCCATAGTGGCTGTACCAATTTACATTGCCACCAACAGTGTAGGAGGGACCCTTTTCTCCACACACCCTCCAGCATTTATTGTTTGTAGTTTTTTTAGTTGATGGACATTCTAACTGGTGTGAGGTGATACCTTATTGTAGTTTTGATGTGCTTTTCTCTAATAATTAGTGAAACTGAGCATCTTTTCAGTGCTTTTAAGTCACCTGTATGTCTTCTTTGGAGAAATGTCTATTTAGATCTTCCATCCATTTTTCGATTGGGTTGTTTGGTTTTTTAAGATATTGAGCTACATGAGCTGTTTGTACATTTTGGAAATTAATCCTTGTTGGTCGCTTTATTTGCAAATATCTTCTCCCATTCTGGGGGTTGTCTTTTCATTTTGTTTATGGTTTCCTTTGCTCTGCAAAGCTTTTAAGTTTAATTAGGTCCCATTTGTTTACTTTTAATTTATTTTCATTACTCTAAAAAGTGGATCAAAAAAGATCTTGCAGCAATTTATGTCAAGAGTTGTCCTGCCTATGTTTCCTTCTAAGAGTTTGTACTAACTGGTCTTACATTTAGGTCTTTAATCCATTTTGAGTTTATTTTTGTGAATGGTGCTAGGGAGTATTCTAATTTCATTAAATTTCATGTAGCTCTCTAGTTTTCCCAGCACCACTATTGAAGAGGCTGTCTTCTCTCCACTGTATATTCTTGCCTCCTTTGGCATAGATTAGGTGACCATAGATGTATAGGCTTATCTTTGGACTTTCTATCCTGTTCTATTGATCTATATTTCTGTTTTTGTGCCAGTACCATACTGTTCTGATGACTCTAGCTTTGTAGTTTACTCTGAAGCCAGGGACCCTGAATTCTCCAGCCCTGCTTTTCTCTCTCAAGATTTCATTGACTATTCTTGGTCTTTTGTGTTTCCATTCAAATTGTATAATTTTTTTCATAATTCTGTGAAAAATGCCATTGGTAATTTGATAGGGATTGCATTGAATCTGTAGATTACTTTGGGTAGTATACTCGGTTTCACAATATTGATTCTTCCAATCCAAGAACATGGTATATCTCTCCATCTGTTTGTGTCATCTTTTATTTCTTTCATCAGTATCTTTTGGTTTTCTTATTACAGGTCTTTTGCCTCCTTAGGTAGGTTTCTTCCTAGGTATTCTATTATTTTTGATGTGATGGTAAATGGGATTGTTTCCTTGATTTCTCTCTCTGATCATTCATTGTTAGTGTATAGGAATGTAAGAGATTTCTGCGCATTAATTTTGTATCCTGCAACTTTACCAAATTCATTCATGTGTTCTAGTAGTTTTCTGGTAGCATCCTTAGGATTTTCTATGTATAGTATGTCAGCTGCAAACAGTGACAGTTTTACTTCTCTTTTTCCAATTTTGATTCTTTTTCTTCTCTGATTACCATGACTAAAACTTCCAAAACTATGTTGAGTGTAAGTGATGAGAGTGGACATTCTAGTGTTTTTCCTGGTCTTAGAGGAAATGCTTTCAGGTTTTCACTGTTGAGAATAATGTTTGCTGTAGGTTTGTCATATACGGCCTTTATTATGTTGAGGTATGTTCCCTCTATACCCACTTTCTGGAGAGCTTTTATCATAAATCATTGTTGAATTTTGTCAAAAGCTTTTTCTTTATCTATTGAGATGATCATATGGTTTTTATTCTTCAATTTGTAGATGTGGTGTATCACATTGATTGATTTGCATATACTGAAGAATCCTTGCATCCCTGGGATAAATCCCACTTTATCATGGTGAATCATCCTTTTAATTTGATGTTGAATTCTGTTTGCTAGTATTTTGTTGAGGATTTTTGCATCTAACTTCATCAGCAATATTGGCCTGTAATTTTGTGTGTGTGTGTAATATCTTCGTCTGGTTTTGATATCAAGGTGTTGGTGGCCTCGTAGAATGAACTTGGGAGTTTTCCTCCCTCTGCAATTTCTTGGAGGAGTTTCAGAAAGATGTGTGTTAACTCTTCTCTAAATGTTTGATAGAATTCTCCTGTGAAGCCATCTGGTCCTAGACTTTTGTTTGTTGGAGGAGTTTTATCATAGTGTGTGCTTCAGTCTTGGAAGGTTGTACCTTTTTAATAATTTGACTCTTTCTTCTAGGTTGTCAATTTCATTGGCATATAGCTGCTTGTAGTTGTCGCTTATGATCCTTTGCATTTCTGTGGTGTCCATTGTAACTTCTCCTTTTTCATTTCAAATTTTATTGATTTGAGTCCTCTCCCTTTTTTTCTTGATGAGTTTGGCTAAAGGTTTATCAATTTTGTTTATCTTCTCAAAGAACAAGCTTTTAGTTTCATTGATCTTTGCTATTGTTTTCTTTGTGTCTATTTCATTTGATTTCTTTCCTTCTATTAACTTTAGGTTTTGTTTTTTCTTTTTTTTCTAGTTGCTGTAAGTGTAAGTTTAGGTTGTTTATTTGAGATTTTTTTTTTCTTTCATGAGGTAAGACTGTATTGCTATAAACTTCCCTCTTAGAACTGCTTTTGATGAGTCCCGTAAGTTTTGGATCATTGTGTTTTCATTTTCATTTGTTTCTATGTATTTTTTAAATTTCCTCTTTGATTTATTCAGTGATCTATTGCATATTTAGTAACGTATCATTTAGCCTCCATGTGTCTGTGTTTGTACCGTTTATTTTCCTGTAATTTGTTTCTAATGTGAAAGTATTGTGGTTGGAAAAGATTCTTTGTATGATTTCAATTTTCTTAAATTTACCAAGACTTGATTTGTGACCCATGATATGATTTATCCTGGAAAATGTTTCACATGCACTTGAAAAGAAAGTGTATTCTGCTACTTATAGATGGAATGTCATAAATATTAGTTAAGTCTATTTGTTTTAATGTGTCATTTAAGGCTAATTTAAGGTTAATTTTCTATCTGCATGACCTGTCCATTGGTGAAAGTGGGGTGTTAAAGTCCCCTACTAATATTGTGTTACTGTCAGTTTCCCCTTTTATGGCTGTTAACATTTGCCTTTTGTATTGAGGTGTTCCTATGTTGGGTTCACATATATGAACATTTTTAATTTTCTTCTTGGATTGATCCCTTGATCACTGTGTAGTGTACTTCCTTGTCTCTTGTAATAGTCTTTATTTAAAGTCTATTTTGTCTGATATGAGTATTTCTAGTCCAGCTTTCTTTTGATTTCCATTTGCATGGAATATCTTTTTCCATCCCATCACTTTCAGTCTGTATGTATCCCTAGGTCTGAAATGAGTCTCTTCTAGACAGCTTATTTTTGTGTATATTTAGCAAAGCTGAGTCTTTTAGTGGAACACTTAATCCCTTTACATTTAAGGTAATTATTGATACATATGTACCTATTGTCATCTTCTTAACTGTTTTGGGTTTTTTTAAATGTCTTTTTTCTTCCCTTCCTCTTTTGTTCTCTTCTCTTCTGTTTCATGCCTAGAGATGATCCTTTAACATTTGTGGCAAAGCTGATTTTGTGGTACTGAATTCTCTTAGCTTTTGCTTGTCTGTAAAGTGATTGATTTCTCCATTGAATCTGAATGTGATCCTTGCTGGGTAGCGTATTCTTGGTTATAGATCTTTCCCCTTCATCTCTTCAAATATATCATGTCATTCTTTTCTGGCCTACAGAGATTTTGCTGAAAAATCAGCTGGTGGTTTTGGTGGTTCCCTTCTATGTTATTTTTTTTTCCCTTGTTGCTTTTAATATTTTTTCTTTGTCTTTAATTTTTGTTAGTTTGATTAATATGTGTTCCTCCTTGGGTTTATCCTGTAAGGGACTCTCTGAACTTCTGGGACCTGGTTGACTATTTCCTTTCCCATGTTAGGGAAGTTTTCAACTATAACATCTTCAAATATTTTCTCAGGCCCTTTCCCTTTTTCTCCTTCTTCTCGGACCCCTATAATGCATGTGTTGGTGCATTTAATGGTGTCCCAGAGTTCTCTGAGACTGTCCTCATTTCTTTTCATTCTTTTTGTCTATTCTTTTCCGTAATAGAGATTTCCACCATTCTGTCTTCCAGCTCACTTATTTATTCTTCTGCCTCAGTTATTCTGCTATGAATTCCTTCTACTGCATTTTTCATTTCAGTTATTTTATTGTTTGTCTTTATTTGTTTGTTCTTCTGTTATTCTAGGTCTTTGTTAAACATGTCTTGTATCTTCTCTATCTATGTCTCCAATTTTTTTTGCAAGATCTTGGATCATCTTTACTATCTACTCTGAATTCTTTTTTCAGATAGATTGCTTATCTCCTCTTCAGTTAGCTGTACTTCTAGGTTTTTATCTTGCTCCTTCATCTGTGACATATTTCTTTGTCATTTCATTTTGTGTAAATTTCTTTGTTTGTGGTCTCCTTTCTGCAGGCTGCAGGATAATTGTTCCTCTTGCTTCTGGTGCCTTCCCCTTGATGTGTGAGGTTGGTCTGGAGGCTTGTGCTGTTATCTTCTTGATAGGTGGTTTGACTGGTGTTGTGGTGACCAGAGCCTGTTTTAAATATTGAGTGGAGCCTTCCCTTTGCTCTGTGGTTGTTACTTCCCTGTCAGGGGTGGGGTCTGTACCTTAGTTGTTGGACTAGAGGTCCCTAGATCTGTTTCATAATTGTGTTTCTTATGTGCAGTGCAAGGTAGGTAGGATTGGAGTGCTCCCACTGGGAGAGAAGCCACCGAGTATTCCACCTCTGGAGATGTTCACCTGTTAGTGTGCTCTGTTGTGTCTCCTTTTCCCTTTTGTGCAGTTTCACAAAGTACATTGTTGTTAGCACTGCTCTTGGTCCCACCTTAACTATGGGTATGCTGACAATTGGCCTTGGTAACTCTCACACAGTTTTTTCATGAGGCCACTGATGCAAATCCACTGAGATCAGGTCCCAGGACTGCAGTAGTCTTGCACCTGGACCTGCTGTGGAAGCTATGGAGTCAGCTCAGAATTTGGCCTGGCCCAACCCCCATGTGTATGTGCCCACAAAGCTCACAGCTGCTAAAGCCATACCCATCCCAACTGTAGAAGCATTTGTTGTCCTTTTGGATATTTCACTGGTGAATGAATTTAGGAAGCCATTAGCAGAGGGGTAACTCCATGGTATGTGCATCTGTGAGGAGTGATTTCACCTCTTCTTCCTTAATCACATGGCTCCAGGGTCTTAGCTGTAGCTTCAGCCCCACCTCTGCATGTGTCCCTCCCACCAGAGTCTTTTCCAGAGGTTGCCAGAACACACAGGGGCCTGTCAGGCAGGAAGAAGCCAAGGCAATGATTGAGGCAAGTGGGCTGCACAGGCAGGAGGGTGCTGGGGTAGCAATTGGAATGCAAAAGCCCATCAGGCAGCAGTTGGGGTGAGCAGGCCGTCCAGTTTTGGGGGTGGAGTGGAGGAAGTGATGGCAAGGGTGCACAAGCCAGCTCTGGCAGAGGTCCTCCCTAGTGCCCATGGAGGCAGGGGCCAGCATGTGAGAAGAGAGGCTACAATGATGATCCCACCCTTTACACATCACTCAACAATGGTGCTACACTTCTGTGGCAGTCTGAGCTTCCTCCAGGCATTCCCAGTTGTGGAGATCCTCACTCCCATCCCCTCAGGCTGTCTCCACAGCCAATAGCAGTGCCCTCCCCAGTTCTGCTCTCCAAACCCTATGTTCCAGCTCCCAGCCCCCTGTGTGCCCTGGTGGATAACTGTCTCAGGCTGGGGTGTGTAGGGCTGTAGCAGAGACCATGTGTGTAGGTCTCACCCTGTCCTTCTTGACACCAACCTGTTGCTGGGCTCTCCTCTGAGCCCCCAAAGCTCTCCTTCTGTGTCAGCTGATCTCCTTGCTGGTGAGGAGACTTCCCCAGATGTGCGAACTTATCTTCACCTTCAGCTCCCTGCCAGGGGTTCAGGTCCTGTCCTGCTTCCTCTCCTCTTCCTTTTCTCTTCTTCTTTCTTTCATTCTACCTGGTTATATGGAGATATTTCTTATCCTTTTAGGTGTCCAAGGTTCTCTGCTAGTGTTAAGCAGGTGCTCTGTGAGAATAGTTCCATTTGTAGATATATTCTTGTTGAGTTTGTGGGGAGAGATGAGCTCCATGCCTTCCTAGTCCTCCACCATCTTGAAAAAGACTGTTACAGTGTATTTTTCATTTCAGTTATCATATTCTTCAACTCTGACTAGTTATGTTTTATATTTTCTATTTCTTTGTTAAAATTCTCACTGTGTTCATGTAATAAGCTAGCATTCTTATTACTATTGCTTTGAACTCTTTATCTGGTCAATTATTTATCTGTTTCATTAGGTTTTTTCCCAGGTTTTTTTTTTTCCTCTTCTTTGAAACACATCCTCTGTCTTTTCATTTTGTTTAACTTTCTCTGTCTCTATGAAATTAGTTAAATAGTTACCTATCCCTTTTGAAAGGGTTTCTGGGTGTGGGAGCATCACTATGCAGTATGCATGTGCCTGGTGGCTTTGATGGGAGAGCTGGATCTGAAGTGCATACTTGCCATGTCTTCCCCCAAGGTGTGCTGGCAGCTATCACCTTGTTGGTAGGTAAGGCTGGAAATGGAAGGGCTAGAGCTAGCATCAGGTGTGAGTCAGGTCTTCTTCTCTGCTCAATGACAGGCACCACCCTATGGGGGAAGGGTTGGGCCCCAAGGGCCTGGGGCAGAAGAACTGAGGAAGTTGGGTTTCTCTGGTGTGTGTGATGACAGTTTCTGTTTTGGTTGGGGTAGTGGCAGGTGCCTGAGAGCCTGCAGCTGCACTTCTCTGCTAGTTTCACTTTTGCCCCATTGTGCAGGTCTTTGTTAGAGACTGGGTCAGGGCCAGAGAGTTTAGTGCCTCACTACTAAGCTGATTTCATTTCTGCCAACAATGTTGGTATTTGTCCTGGCGTTAGTTTCACTCCTAAATGTGGGCAGTGATGTGCACATTAGCGAAGGCTGCCTCCACCCTTTTTAGATGCAAGGTCAAGTCTGAGTGCTGGTTCCATTCCCTCTGTGTGCATTTACTCTCCTTGGCAATGGCAGCCTCCAGCCTAGTGGAAAACAGCACTGGAGCAAGAGTTGCTGGCGCAGGCACCTGGAGCAGGTGCCAGGTGCAGGCTGTAGTGTGTGCTGTGGCAGTTCTGGAAAGCCAGCCAGATCACCAGGTAGTTTTCTATCTGCTGCCTCTGTGCTGTGGCCTGGAGCAAGCAAGTTTGTGCACACACAGGGACGTGTGTTCTGGTAACAGCTGCCTTTGTCTTGGTCAGAGGCAGGGTTGAGTCTAAGTTGGCACTATTACCTCTAAATATGCTCACTCTCCTTTGGTAATGGCAGTCTCTGCCCTATTGAGAGCAGTGCTGGAGCAAGAGAAGTGGAGCAGGCACACAGTGTGGGCTGGGGTGTGCACTGGGGTGGTCTGGTAAACCACCAGAGACCCAGGCACTTTTCAATTTGGTGCTTCCAAGCTGTTACCAGGAGTAAGCAGACATGTGTACATGTTGTTGAAGAGTGAAGTCTCAATTTCTTACAGCCCTCCAGTAAGTCCCACTGGTTTTTAAACCAGCCGAGGGAAATTGTCTTTCTGGTGTTGGACCGCAGGGCTCGGGTGCCTAATATGTGGCTCAAGATTCTTGCTCCCCAGGGAGGATCCCTTAGCCCATGATATCCCCCTCCTCTTCTGTGTCCCCTGCTATGGGTGCAAATTCTGACCATTCCCTTTTCTAATCTTACTATCAGATTCCATATGGGTCTTTCTTTGTAGCCTTGGTTGTATAAGAGTCTTTCTGACAGTCTCCAAGTTGTTTTCAGTAAGAGAGCAACTATGTTGCTGTACATGTAGTTGTATTTTTGATGTATTTATGGGGGTATGTGAGCCAGGAGTCCTCCTACTCTATCTTGATCTCCACCCCCAATAGATAAGCAGTTTTGAATTGAGTTAAGACATGTGAAAGAAACAATTAAGGTGATATTACAGATAGAGGGTTGAGACAGTGGATACTTTGGATGGGACAATCAGGAGGAGATGTTACATTAGACAAAACCCAAAGAATGAAAGGGAGTTAGCAATCTTGGAGTGGAATGGAGGGTAGAAAGACATTTCAGCAGAGAATGTGTGATGCAAATGCCATGAAATATGATGTAACTTGATCCATTGGAAGAACCAGAAGAGGTCACTATGTAAGGAAGAAGAAGAGTGGTGTTTTCCATATGTAGATTATTGGACCAAATCATAAGGAATTTGGATTTTATCTGTACTGCACTGGGAATTCTTTGAAGGATTCTTATAAGGGAAATGAAAAGATTTTCCACCTAGCTACTTTCTGAGGAATGGGTTAGAGTTGGGACCTTAGGACAGGGCAAGAATGAAAATGACTATGGATGAAAATTGATCATAAATTGGATGGTTGTGCTAGAAGAGAAGATAAGCCTTCTCAGAGATCAAGCCAAAGCACAAACTCCTCATTGTGTGCATAAGATGCTTTCTGGTCTAATTCCTGACTATCCCTTTACCTTGAGCTCTCAACTCTTCCTCTAGTGAACTTCTGTCCCCTCACACTGAACCTCCACCAAGTTCTTGATGTCTCTGACTGAACCTCCTTACTTATTTAAAATTGCATATTATGTCCATTATACCTTCTTTCTGTGTATCTTCCAGGCCTTTGGGTACCTGCTATCTCTGTTGTTCTTCCTGATGTGTCTTGAGGTGCAAGTTTCCTGAAATAAAAATAAGAAAAGAAAAAGATTTTAAAACATATGGAAAAATAAACATCACCTGTGTAACATTCTAGTAAAATTAATACTCAAGTCATTTTGGGGATTTGTCAATTTCTCTGTTATTCTGACCCCTACTCCTTTTGGTGAATTCTGAATATCCCTATTTATTATGTTTAGTAAGAAGCAAGAGGGGGTGGGACAAGCTGTCTGCCAAAACAAAGATGCAAACAATCCTTGTAATTGATTGCATTTACATTCCTAGAAAGAACACATTTCCAATTTAACGTGGCCTCTGGAACATGAGAAATGAAAAGAATAAACAACTCACTGATGTACCTCTACAGAGAATATTTTGTTTCTCATTTTATTCAGCACATTTAAGGGTTTCTGAGTAATATATATAAACTAACATGGGGTGAATATCCATATATAAGCAGGTAATAGTTTTTATTTCAAATAGGTAACATGGCCTCCTTTAAAGAAAACAAAACAAAACAAAACAAAACATATTTCAGTCTGTATTTTTACCTGAATTTTACATGAAATAATAAAAGAAATTTCTCTACTTTTTAAAAAATACTAAATTTCACAGATGTGAAATTCAGCCGTTGTGAGGTGGTTATTATGGGAATGTTTTCACTTGTCAGAATGCTCCAGAACCTCAATCATGGTACCCAAAGCCCTTCCCAATGGGTCCAACCTAACTGTCCAGGCTCTTAAGCCTCTATATCCATTATTGCCTAATGCCCCTCCCTAATCTGAGAACACTAGATCACTTAAATTTATTTCCTCTCATCCACTGTCCCTTGTCATGCTTACAATTTACTAAGTTTGTTTAAAATGCAGATTATGATTCAGTAGATCTAGAGAAAAGCCAAAGATTCTTCATTTTGCTAACAATCTGTGGTGATGTGGATGTGGCTGGTCTGTGCTAGAAATTTTCAGTAGCAAGGATTAGATACCCTAACTATTTTTGTTTCTAATCATACCCTCCAAACCCGCAGATTCTTTCTACACGGAACCTCTATCCATGGGACAACTCCAACTCATTCTCATATCTTCAGGTCAAATCTTACCTCCTTTATGTGAAGGATCTTTTCATGTTAAGAGATAAAATTCATAACTTCCTACTTTAATGGGTTTCCCTTACCCTTAAAATAAAATGCAAAGTTCTTATCAAGTCAACCCCTTTTCCTACCACTTTCCTCTTGCTCACTCCACCACACTGGTCTTGGTCTACTGTAGCATACCACACATACTCTAGTTTTAGGGATTTAAAAAAATGCTCTTCCTGTCACATGTCCTCATAGCTTGATCCCTCATTTTATTCGGGCCTTTAATCAAACATTGCATCCTCAAACAGGCTACTGAATTGAGTTTACTTCTATGCAAAGCTGCCTAAAAGAGATTGAAATGGAGCTTGAAATCCAGCCTCTGTTTTATTTGCTAGGCCAGACTAAGTTAGATTAATCTGATATCAGAGGGCAGGAGGGGTAGAGAGACAAATCAGAAAACTTGCAGTAAACCTAATGTGAGAAAATGAGAGGTTGGATTCTGACAATTGCAATGGAAACAGAGAGCCGCAGTGGTTCCCAAGAAGGGCTGCATATGCCTAAAGAAAAATTCGCCTTTTTCTTTCTTTCTTTTTTCTTTAGACTATAGAGTTTATTTTAATTTTTATTGGGGTATAGTTGCTTTACAGTGTTGTGTTGGTTTTTGCTGTATAACGAAGTGAATCAGCTATATGTATAAAAATATCCCCCCCATCTTGGACCTCCTTCCTACTTGCCCAACCATCTAGATCATCATAGAGCTGAGATCCCTGTGCTATACAGCAGGTTCCCACTAGCTATCTGTTTTACACATGGTAGTGTATATACGTCAGTCACAGTCTCCCAATTCATCCCACCTTCTCCTTCCACCCCTGTGTCCACAAATCCATTCTCTACCTCTACGTCTCTATTCTTGCTCTGCAAATAGGTACATCTGTATCATTTTTCTAGATTCCACATATATGTGTAAATATACAATATTTTTTTGTTTTTAAAGTTAAAATTTGTATATAAAATGAGTTCGCACAGCATCTAATATGGACAATCTTTGGTATTTCCATTGCCCTGCCTGATAAAAAGATCTGCTTGCATCAAACATTTCCTTCACTTACATCCTCTCTTCCAGAGTAAAATAAGTCATCAATTCACAGCTATGCTATCAGAATTGGTACATTATTTTTTTTTAACATCTTTATTAGAGTATAATTGCTTTACATTGTTGTGTTAGTTTCTGCTGTAAGACAAAGTGAATCAGCTATACATATACACATATCCCCATACGCATTCCCTATCCCACCCCTCTAGGTGGTCAAAAAGCACCGAGCTGATCTCCCTGTTCTATGCAGCTGTTTCGCACTACCTATCTACGTTACATTTGGTAGTGATATATGTCCATGCCACTCTCTCACTTCGTCCCAGCTTACTCTTCCCCCTCTCCGTGTCCTTAAGTTCACTCTCTATGTCTGCATCTTTATTTCTGTCCTGTCCCTAGTTTCTTCAGAACCTTTTATTTTTGTACATTCCATATATATGTTAGCATATGGTATTTGTTTATCCCTTTCTAACTTACTACACTCTGTAGGACAGATTCTAGGTCCATCCACCTCACTACAAATAACTCAACTTCATTTCATTTTATGGCTGAGTAATGTTCCATTGTATATATGTGCCACATTTTCTTCATCCGTTCATCTGTAGATGGATTGCGTCCATGTCCTGGCTATTGTAAATAGTGCTACAATGAACATTGGGGTACGTGAATCTTTTGGAGTTATGGTTTTCTCAGGGTACATGCCCAATAGTCGGATTGCTGGGTCATATGGTAGTTCTATTTTTAGTTTTTTAGGGAACCTCTATATTGTTCTCCATAGTGGCTGTATCAATTTCCATACCCACCAACAGTGCAAGAGGGTTCGTTTTCTCCACACCCTCTCCAGCATTTATTGTTTGTAGATTTTCTGATGATGGCCATTCTGACCAGTGTGAACTGATGCCTCATTGTAGTTTTGATTTGCATTTCTCTAATGAATACTGATGTTAACCATCCTTTCATGTGTTTGCTGGACATCTGTATGTCTTCTTTACAGAAATGTCTGTTTAGGTTTTCTGCCCATTTTGGATTGGGTTATCTGTATTTTTGATATTGAGCTGCTTGTATATTTTACAGATTAATCTTTTGTCAGTTGCTTCATTTGCAAATATTTTCTCCCATTCTGAGGGTTGTCTTTTGGTCTTATTTATAGTTTCATTTGCTGTGCAAAAGCTTTCAAGTTTCATTAGGTCCCATTTGTTTATCTTCTGTTTTTATTTTCATTTCACTAAGAGGTGGGTCAAAAAGGATCTTGCTGCGATTTATGTAATAGAGTGTTCTGCCCATGTTTTCCTCTAAGAGTTTGATAGTTTTTGACCTTACATTTACGTCTTTAATCCATTTTGAGTTTATTTTTGTGTACGGTGTTACGGAGAGTTCTAATTTCATTCTTTTACATGTAGCTGTCCAGTTTTCCAAGTCCCACTTATCGAAGAGGCTGTTTTTTCTCCATTGATACTCTTGCCTACTATATCAAAGATAAGGTGACCATATGTGCATGGGTTTATCTCTGGCTTTCTATCCTGTTCCATTGATCTATTTTCTGTTTTTGTGCCAGTAACATACTGTTTGATTACTATAGCTTTGTACTATAGTCAGAACTCATGGAGCCTGATTCCTCCATCTCCGTTTTTCTTTCTCAAGATTGCTTTGGATATTCAGTGTCTTCTGTGTTTCCACATAAATTGTGAAATTTTTTGCCCTAGTTCTGTGAAAAATGCCATTGGTAATTTGATAGGGATTGCATTGAATCTGTAGATTGCCTTGGGTAATATAGTCATTTAGACAATGTTGATTCTTCCAATCCAAGAACATGGTATATCTCTGCATCTGTTTCTATCTCTAATTTCTTTCATCAGGGTCTTATAGTTTTCTGCATACAGGTCTTTTGTCTCCTTAAGTAGGTTTATTCCTTGGTATTTTATTCTTTTTGTTGCAATGGTAAATGGGAGTCTTTCCTTAATTTCTCTCTCAGATTTTTGATCATTAGTGTATAGGAATGCAAGAGATTTCTGTGCACTAATTTTGTATCCTGCAACTTTAACAAATTCATTGATTAGCTCTAGTAATATTCTGGTAGCAACTTTAGGATTCTCTGTGTATAGTATCACGTCATCTGCAAACAGTGACAATTTTACTTCTTCTTTTCCAAGTTGTATTCCTTTTATTTCTTTTTCTTCTCTGATTGCAGTGGGTAAAACTTCCAAAACAATGTTGAATAACAGTGGTGAGAGTGGGCAACCTTGTCTTATTCCTGACCTTAGTGGAAAGGTTTAAGTTTTTCACCATTGAGAATGATGTTAGCTGTGGGTTTGTCATATATGGTGTTTACTATGTTGATGTAAGTTCCCTCTATGCCCACTGTCTGGAGAGTTTTTATCATAAATCTGTGTTGAATTTTGGCAACAGTTTTTTCTGCATCTATTGAGATTATCATATGTTTTTTTTTTCTTTCAGTTTGTTAATATGGTGTATCACATTGACTTGCGTATATTGAAGAATCCTTGCACCCTGGGATAAACTTCACTTGATTATGGGGTATGATCCTTTTAATGTGCTGTTGGATTCTATTTGCTAGTATCTTGTTGAGGATTTTTGCATCTATGTTCATCAGTGATATTGGCCTGTAGGTTTCTTTTTCTGTGACATCTTTGTCTGGTTTTGGCATCAGGTTAATGGTAGTCTTTTAGAATCAGTTTGGAAGTGTTCCTCCCTCTGCTATATTTTGGAAGAGTTTGAGAAAGATAGGTGTTAGCTCTTCTCTAAATGTTTGATAGAATTCGCTCTTGAAGCCATCTGGTCCTGGGCTTTTGTTTGTTGGAAGATTTTTAATCACAGTCTCAATTTCAGTGCTTGTGATTGGTATGTTTATATTGTCTATTTCTTCCTGGTTCAGTCTCGGAATGTTGTACTTTTCTAAGAATTTGTCCATATCTTCCAGATTTTCCATTTTATTAGCATATAGTTGCTTGTAGTAATCTCTCATGATCCTTTGTATTTCTGCAGTCCCTTGTTACTTCTTTTTCTTTTCTAATTCTATTGATTTGACTCTTCTCCCTTTTTGTTCTTAATGAGTAAGGCTATTGGTTTATCCATTTTGTTTATCTTCTCAAAGAACCAGCTTTTTGGTTTATTGACCTTTGCTATAATTTCCTTTATTTCTTTTTTCATTTACTTCTGATCTGATCTTTATGATTTCTTTCCTTCTACTAACTTCAGTTTTTGTTGTTCTTCTTTCTCTAATTGCTTTAGGTATAAGGTTAGGTTGTTTATTAGAGATGTTTCTTGTTTCTTTAGGTAGGATTGTATTTTATAATCTTCCCTCTTAGAACTGCTTTTGCTGCATCCTATCAATTTTGGGTCATCGTGTTTTCATTGTCATTTGTTTCTAGGTTTTATTTTTTAATTTTCTCTTTGATTTCTTCAGTGATGTCTTGGTTATTTAGTAGTGTATGGTTTAGCCTGCATGTGTTTGTATTTTTTACAGTTTTTTGTTTTCCTGTAATTGATATCTAGCCTCATAGTGTTGTGGTCAGAAGATACTTGATATGATTTCAATTTTCTTAAATTTACTAAGGCTTGATTTGTGACCCAAGATATGATCTATCCTGGAGAATGTTCCAAGAGCACTTGAGAAGAAAGTGTAATCTGCTGTTTTTGGATGGAATGTCCTATTAATATCAATTAAATCCATCTTGTTTAATGTGTCATTTAAAGCTTGTGTTTCCTTTTTTATTTTCCTATTGGTTGATCTGTCCATTGGTGAAACTGGGTGTTAAAGTCCCCTACTATTATTATGTTACTGTCGATTTCCTTTTATATGGCTGTTAGCATTTGCCCTATGTATTGAGGTGCTCCTATGTTGGGTGCATAAATATTTACAATTGTTTTATCTTCTTGGTTTGATCCCTTGATCATTATGTAGTGTCCTTCTTTGTCTCTTTTATTAGTCTTTATTTTAAAGTCTATTTTGTTTGATATGAGAATTGCTACTCCAGCTTTCTTTTGATTTCCATTTGCATAGAATACCTTTTTCTATTCCCTCACTTTCAGTCTGGATGTGTCCCTAAGTCTGAAGTGGGTCTCTTGTAGACAGTAATATATACCGGTCTTGTTGTTGTATCCATTCAGCCAGTCTATGACTTTTGGTTGGAGCATTGAATCCATTTACATTTAGGGTAATTATCAATATGTATGTTCCTATTACAATTTTCTTTACTGTTTTAGGGTTTTTTTTTTGTAGATCTTTTCCTTCTCTTGTGTTTCCTGTCTAGAGCAGTTCCTTTAGCATTTGTTGTAAAGCTGGTTTGTTGATGCTGTATTCTCTTAACTTTTGCTTGTCTGTAAAGGTTTTAATTTCTCCATCGATTTTGAATGATATCCTTGCTCGGTAGAATAATCTTGGTTGTAGGTTTTACCCTTTCATCACTTTAAATATGTCCTGCCACTCCCTTAGGGCTTCCATAGTTTCTGCTGAAATATAAGCTCTTAACTTTACAGGGATTGCCTTGTATATTATTTGTTTTTTTTCCCTTGCTGCTTTCAATAATTTTTCTTTGTATTTAATTTTTTATAGTTTGATTAATATGTGTCTTGACATGTTTCTCCTTGGATTAATCCTGTATGGGACTCTCTGTGCTTCCTGGACTTGATTGACTATTTCCTTTCCCATATTAGGGAAATTTTCAACTATAATCTCTTCAAATATTTTCTCAGTCCCTTTCTTTTTCTCTTCTTCTTCTGGGACCCTCATAATTCGAATGTTGGTGCACTTAATGTTGTCCCAGTCTCTCAGACTGTCTTCAATTCTTTTCATTATTTCTTCTTTATTCAGCTCTGAGGTAGTTATTTTCACTATTTTATGTCCAGGTCAGTTATCAGTTCTTCTGCCTCAGTTATTCTGCTATTGATTCCTTCTAGAGAATTTTAAATTTCATTTATTGTGTTGTTCATCATTGTTTGTTTGCTCTTTAATTCTTCTAGGTCCTTATAAAACATTTCTTGTATTTTCTCCATTCACTTTCCAAGATTTTGGATCATGTTACTATCATTACTCTGAATTATTTTTCAGGTAGACTGCTTATTTTGTCTTCATGTTTTGGTCTTATGGGTTTTTACCTTGCTCCTCTTATGCTGCATATTTCTCTCTCTTATCATTTCACTTAACTTACTGTGTTTGTGGTCTCTTTTTCTCAGGCTGCATTTTCATAGTTCCCATTATTTTTGGTGTCTGCCCTTTAGTGGGTAAGTTTTGTTCAGTGTATTGTGTAGGCTTTCTGGTGGATGGAACTGGTTCCTGTGTTCTGATGGATGAGGCTGGATCTTGCCTTTCTGGTGGCAGGACCTTGTCCAGTGGTGTGTTTTGGGGTGTCTGTGAACTTATTATGATTTTAGGCAGTCTCTCTGCTAATGGGTGGGGTTGTGTTCCTCTCTTGCTAGTTGTTTTCAATGGGGTGTCCAGCTTCCCCCCCACACCCCCTGTCCCCGCCAATAAAGGGGCTTCCTAGTGTTTGGAAATTTTTCCTCCTGCACAGCTCCCTCCCCAAGGTCCAGGTTCAGTCCCTATTCTTTTGTCTCTGTTTTTTCCTTTTTCTTTTACCATACCTAGGTGTGTGGGAAGTTTCTTGCCTTTTGGGAAGTCTGAGGTCTTCTGACAGCCTTCAGTAGATCTTCTGTAGGAGTTGTTCCATATGTGCTTGATTTTTTGGTGTATTTGTGGTGAGCAATGTCATCTCCAAGACTTATTCCTCCTCCACATTGAAGGTCCTCTCTCATGATATTCTGATTTACTTCACTCAACATGACAGACTATAGGTCCATCCACATCTCTACAAATGACCCAATTTCATTCCTTTTTTTTTTGCAGAGTAATATTCCATTGTATATATGTACCCACATCTTTATCCATTCATCAGCCAATGGACATTCATATTGCTTCCATGTCCTGGCTATTGTAAATAGTGCTGCCATTAACAATGGGGTACATAAATTTTTGAAGAATGTACCATAGGGTACATGGTTGTCTCAGGATACATGCCCAGTAGTGGGATTGCTGGGTCATGTGGTAATTCTATTTTTAGTTTTTTAAGGAACCTCCATACTGTTCTCCATAGTGGATATATCAATTTACATTCCCACCAACAGTGCAAAGCATTCTCCTTTTTCTCCACAACTTCTCCAGCACTTCTTTTCTGTAGATTTTTTGATGATGGTCATTCTGACTGGTGTAATGTGATACCTCACTGTAGTTTTGATTTGGATTTCTCTAATAATTAGTGACATTGAGCATCTTTTCAAGTGCCTCTTGGCCATCTGCATATCTTCTTTCAACAGATGTCTACTTAGGTTTTCTGCCCATCTTTTGATTGGCCTGTTTGTTTTTTGATATTGAGCTGCATGAGCTGTTTGTGTATTTTGGAGATTAATCCCGTCAGTTGCTTTGTTTACAAATACTTTCCCCCATTCTGAGAGTTGTCTTGTCATCTTGTTTATGGTTTCCTTTGTTTTGCAAATACTTTTAAGCTTAATTAGGTCCCATTTGTTTATTTTTGTTTTTTATTTTCATTACTCTAGGAGATGGGTCAAAAAAGAGCTTGCTGAGATTTATGTCAAAGAGTGATCTTCCTATGTTTTCCTTTAAGTGTTTTATAATATCCGGTCTTACATTTAGGTCTTTAATCCATTTTGACTTCATTTTTTTGTATGGGGTTAGAGAGTATTCTAATTTCATTCTTTTACATGTAGCTGTCTAATAGTCCCAGTACCACTTATTGAAGAGACTGTCTTTTCTCCATTTTATAGTTTTGCCTTCTTTGTCATAACTTAGGTGACAATAGGTGTGTGGGTTTATCTCTTGGCTTTATCCTGTTCCATTGATCTATATTTCTGTTTTTGTGCCAGTACCATACTGTGTTTTTTTTTTTTGGCTGCGTTGGGTCTTCATTGCTGTGTGAGGGCTTTCTCTATTTCCGGCTAGCAGGGGGTTACTCTTCGCTGTGGTGCATGGGCTTCTCATTGCGGTGGCTTCTCTTGTTGTGGAGCACAGGCTCTAGGCATGTGGGTTTCAGTAGTTGTGGTACATGGGCTCAGTAGTTGTGGATCGTATGCTCTAGAGTGAAAGCTCAGTAGCTGTGGCACATGGGCTTATTTGCCCCATGGCATGTAGTATCTTCCTGGACCAAGGATCAAACCTATGTCCTCTGCATTGGCAGGCAGATTATTAACCACTGCACCACCAGGGAAATCTAGTACCATACTGTCTTGATTACTATTGCTTTGTATTATAGTCTGAAGTCAGGGATCCTGATTCCTGCTGCTCCATTTTTATTTCTCAAGATTGCTTTGGCTATTTGGGGTCTTTTGTGTTTCCATAAAAATTGTAAAATTTTTTGTTCTTGTTCTGTGAAAAATGCCATTGGTAATTTGATAGTGATTGCACTGATTCTGTAGATTGCTTTGGGTAGTAGAGTTATTTTCATATTATTGATTCTTCAAATCCAAGTACATTGTATATCTCTCCATCTGTTTGTGTCATCTTTTATTTCTTTCCTCAGTTCTTATAGTTTTTTGAGTATAGGCCTTTTACCTCCTTAGGTATGTTTATTCCTAGGTATTTTATTCTTTTTGGTTGCAATGGAAAGTGGGATTGTTTTCTTAATTTCTCTTTCTCATCTTTTTTTGTTAGTGTATATGAATGCAAGAGATTTCTGTGCATTAATACTGTATCCTGCAAATTTACCAGATTCATTCATGAGTTCTAATAGTTTTCTGGTGGCATATTTAGGATTCTCTATGTATAGTATCGTGTCATCTGCAAAGAGTGACACTTTTACTTCTTCTTTTCCAATTTGGATTCCTTTTATTTCTTTTTCTTCTCTGATTGCCCTTGCTAGGATTTCCAAAACTATGTTGAGTAAAAGTCATGAGAGTGGACATCCTTGTCTTTTTCTTGATCTTAGAGAAAATGATTTCATTTTTTCACTATTGAAAATGATGTTTTTTGTGGGCTTGTCATATGTGGCCTTTATTATGTTGAGGTAGGTTCCCTCTAGGCTCACTTTCTGAAGAGTTTTTGTTATAAATGTGTGTTGAATTTTATGAAAAGCTTTTTCATCTGTTGAGATGATCATATGGTTTTTATTCTTTAATTTGGTAATATGATGTATCACATTGGTTTGCATATATTGAAGAATCCTTGCATCTCTGCAATAAATCCCAGTTGATCATGGTGTATTATCCTTTTAATGTGTTGTTTAATTCTGTTTGCTAGTATTTAGTTGAGGATTTTTTTTGTCTATTTTCATCAGTGATATTGGTGTGTAATTTTATTTTTTGTGATATCTTGGTCTGGTTTTGGTATCCGGGTGATGGTGTCCTCATAGAATGAGCTTGGGAGTGTTCTTTTCTCTGCAATTTTTTGAAGAGTTTGAGAAGGATAGGTGTTAATCTTCTGTAAGTGTTTGATAGAATTTGCCTGTGAAGCCATTTGGTCCTGGAATTTTGTTTTTTGGAAGATTTTTAATTTCAATTTCATTATTTGTGATTGGTCTGTTTATATTTTATATTTCTTCCTGGTTTAGTCTTGGAAGGTTGTGCTTTTCAAAGAAATTTTCCATTTTTTCCAGGTTGTCCCCTCTCTTCACATATAGTTGCTTATAGTAGTCTATTATGATCCTTTGTATTTCTGTGGGGTCCATTGTATTTTCTCCTTTTGCATTTCTAATTTTTTGATTTCAATTCTGTCCCTTTTTTTCTTGATGAGTTTGGCTAAACTTTTATCAATTTAGTTTATCTTCTCAAAGAACCAGCTTTTAGTTCCACTGATATTTTGCTATTATTATCTTTGCTTCTATTTCATTTATCTGTGCTCTGATTTTTATGATTTCTTTCCTTCTACCAAGTTTGGGTTTTGTTTGTTCTTCTTTGTCTAGTTGCTTTCGGTGTAAGTTTAGGTTTTTTATTTGAGATTTTTCTTGTTTTTTGAGGTAGGATTGAATTGCTATAAACTTCCCTCTTAGGACAGCTTTTGCTGTATCCCATTAATTTTGGGTCATTTCTTCTGTTGCTGTCATATGTTTCTATGTATTTTTTTAATTTCCTCTTTGATTTCTTCAGTGATCTCTTGATCATTTGGTAGTGTATTGTTTAGCCTCCATATGTTTGTGTTTTTTACTGTTTTTTTTTTCCTGGAATTGATTTCTAATTTCATAGTGTTGTGGTTGGAAAAGATGCTTGATACAATTTCAATTTTATTAGATTTACTGAGTCTTGATTTGTGACTCAAAATGTGACCTATCCTGGGGAATGTTCCATGTGCACTTGAGAAGAAATTGTATTCTTCTGTTTTTAGATGGAATGTTTTATAAATATCAGTTAAGTCTATCTGGTCTATTGTGTCATTAAAAGCCTGTGTTTCCATATTTATTTTCTGTCTGTATGATCTGTCCATTGGTGTAAGTGAGATGTTAAACTATCCCAGTATTATTGTGTTACAGTTGATTTCCCCTTTTGTGGCTGTTAGCATTTGCCTTATGTATTGAGGTGTTCCTATCATGGGTGCATAAATATTTATAATTGTTATATATTCTTCTTTCATTGATTGTTTGATCATTATGTAGTGTTCTTCCTTGTCTCTTGTAACAGTCTTTATTTTAAAGTCTAGTTTATCTATGAGTTTATATGAGTATTACTACTCCAGCTTTCTTTTGATTTCCATTTGCATGGAAGATCTTTTTCCATCCCCTCACTTTCAGTCTGTATATGTCTGTAAGTCTGAAGTGGGTATATTGTAGGCAGTATATATAATGGTCTTGTTTCTGTATCCATTCAGCCAGTCTGTGTCTTTTGGTTGGAGGATTTAATCCTTTTACATTTAAGATAACTGTCAATATGTATGTTCCTATTACCATGTTCTTTATTGTTTTGCATTTGTTTTTGTGCATCTTTTTTTTTATCTTGTGTTTCCCAATTAGAGAAGTTCCTTGAACATTTGTTGTAAAGCTGGTTTGGTGATGCTGAATTCTCTTAGGTTTTGCTTCTCTGCAAATCTTTTGATTTCTCTGTCAAATCTGAATGAGATCCTTGCTGGGTAGTGTTATCTTTGTTATAGGTTTTTCCCTTTCATCACTTTAAATATACCCTGCCACTCCGTTCTGGACTGCAGAGTTTCTGCTGAAAAATTATCTGATAAAATTATGGGGATTCTGTTGTATGTTACTTTTTACTTTTCTCTTGCTGCTTTTAATATATTTTCTTTGAATTTAATTTTTGTTAGTTTGATTAACATGTGTCATCATGTTTCTCCTTGGGTTTATCCTGTATGGGACTCTCTGCACTTCCTTGACTTGGGTGGCTATTTCCTTTCCCATGTTAGGGAATTGTTTGTCTATAATCTCTTCAAATATTTTCTCAGACCTTTTCTCTTTCTCTTCTTTTTCTGAGACACCTATAATTCGAATGTTGGTATGTTTACTGTTGTCCCAGAGTTCTCTGAGACTGTCCTCATTGCTTTTTTCTTTATTCTGCTCCTCATCAGTTATTTCCACCATTCTATCTTGCAACTCACTTATTCATTCTTGTGTCTTAGTTATCCTGCTTTTGATTCTTTCTGGTGTATTTTTTCATTTCAGTTATTTTGTAGTTTATCACTATTTGTTTGTTCTTTAGTCCTTTTATGTCCTTGTTAAACATTTCTTTTATTTTCTCAATCTGTGCCTCCATTGTATTTCTGCCTCCAAAAGTGCACCTGCAGGGGCCAGTGCAGCTGAAGGATACCTTGGATGGGAGCAGTGCTCAGCCTGCCAGGAACCGCACGGCCCTTGGAGGCTTTGATGGGGTCAGGGCTCAGGCCCGAGATCTGGGGAGCCATAAGAGGCCTTGGTGGTGGAGGGTAAGGGTGCTCAGGCCCAGGACTTGTGCAGCCAGAGGAGGTCTTGGCGGGGGGTCTCAGGCCCAGGACTCACTGCTGGAAGGGACACCAGGCTTTGGTGTTTCATGTGCGTTACCCCACCAGGCTTGCCAGGGCCTGAGTGGGTGTGGGAGGCACTGGTCACATTCCCCTCCAATCCTCCGATCTGTCAAAAGTCCCTCTCTGTCCCTGCTGATCCCCTTGCCATGAGTGCACTCCTCCAAGCATGGAAACATGTCCCTTCCCCCAGCCTGCCCTCAGCGGTGCTGGTCCCATCCTGCCCCCACTTTTCTTCCCCTCCTCCTTCCCTCCCACGTCCTACCTGGTCATGTGTAGATTCCTTCCATCCCTGTAGGTATCAGAGGTCCCACACCAGCACCTAGTAGGTGCCCTAGTTGTGAGGACTTGTGAACCCTGCATATTCCTTCTCCATTCCCTGCCTTTTTCTAATGTGTTCAAAAGGTATTAAATAGGCCAGCAAATTCCCAGATCTCAGAGTGGCTTTCATTGACAACCCAGTTTAAAACAGAAACCCACTCACTATTTCTCTCCTTTTACTCTGCTTTAATTTTCTTCAAAAAATGATGACTTGGATATTTTATTATATACCTTATCAGTTTGTTTCTGTTGTTTGTCTCTGTAATTTTTAATGTCAGCTCAGTGAAGGAAGAGACTTTTCCTCTTTTGTTTACTGCAATGTGCTTAGCTCCCAGAATTAGTATATGATATAAAATAAACATTCACATAAATATTAATTGAATTAATCAATGACTGAATACTCAGAGCTTCCATGAAACAGAATAGGGAGGTATAATACAAATATATGCTCAAGTCCTAACTTTACTACTTACTAGCTATGTGAAATTATGCAAGTTACTTATCTCCTCTGATAACGTTTCCTCATCTGTAAATGGGAATAATAGTAATACAGGACCCGTTGAAGGGTGTGAAGACAATTACATGGGATAATGAATGTAAAGTTCTTTATTTATTGACTGGTACATAGCATTTATAGCACTCTATTGCAGCTATTTATTTTTTGTATATTCCCCCTTGGCTATGAGCTCCAAGAAAGCTCTTATTACAGCACTTAGTGTACAATAGACACATAGGAAAATTTATTTTCAATAATTCATTCACAAATATTGTTTATTGAGTGACTACTCTGTGCTCTACCCTTCTTTGACACTGGGGATACACCATAATGAGTACAGACATGGGCCCTCATGTAGCTTCTGTGCAGTGTGGAAGATAGAAATAAAAACAAACATGAAAACTTCTACAGTTTATAGTGCTGATAGAAAGAAAGAAATAAGGAACTGTCATAGAATGATCATAAAGGAACTATTTTCTTAACATTTTTTGGGGTGTGTAAAGATTATGGGTAATATTTGTATTTGTTTATTTAAATATCCACTGTTATCACACTGTATTTTATTAACAATATCCTCTTCATCAATGACACACAAATGGATATGGTAGATATTTGCAATCATCTCCAACAAATTTCTCAGGTAGATGAATCCTGATAAGTGGAAGAAAGTGGAGTGTTGTTTATGGAGTTGTCATTTTCAGCTCTAGTCTTCCAGAGTAACCAATTCTTTGACTTACCCAGAGCTCCTGTGGAAAAGTGTTGTGATGTGCAATGTAGGACTATCTCCAGGCTGTGTCAGTGTTCTGAAGCAAAGAGAAGGCACACTTGGTAGGTTTAACTAAAGAGAAGTTAATGAGTAGAACAATCACCGTGGTGTGGGTGGAGTTAAATGAATGATCAAAGACTATTGAAGTATTAGGGACTGGCTATAAGGAAAGCCATTGCTGCTCAAAGGATTTAAGGGGCAAGAGGAGAAAATGTGATGCTGGATCTGGAAGAGACCTTGGATCCAAGGAGGACTGATTGTAATGGGAGCTCTACCTTCAAACACAGGCAGTAGAGTGGCAAAGCAGGTAAGAGGGGGCAGAAATGCCTAAATAGTATTTCTCCTTCTATCTTCCAATTTTCCCATGGACAACTCTTATTAGCCAAACCAAAATGGAAGCCAGAGGGTAAAGAAGCCTGGGTGATAAAGTTCATAAAAGGCAACTTCCTGTGGCAGAGAGCATGGTGGTGAAGGGAAGATAGTGGATCTGGTGGTAGGGGTGGGGAGCAATGGACAGCAACTGTCCCCCAACATTCTTCCCCGCAGTTGCCCCCTGCTTCCCCATGATGTCTATTTTAACTGGTCTGAATCATCTCTCTTGATCATCACCCCAAGTCTGAAACACTGCTTGCAAATGGAAAGCACAAGGATGAGTCTCCTTAGGTATCCTTATGATGACATAAGGGTTCTGATATTTTTTCTTTGTTGGCAGATTCTTGTAGGCATGAGAAAAAAACATATATGGAGCATAATTAGAAAACTCTGAGAGCCACTGGTAGGGAACTACTCTAGTGGATATTGTGAAACATGGGAAGGGCAAAGTCCCCAGGATGAAGAGAATTGTAAGACCTTTGGATACGGTTGTCTCCTGTATATAAGATGGTAGACTTCCAGGAGGTGAGGGGCGAACTTCCTGAGTACCCTGCCTAGATCCTTCTCTTTTTTAAAGTGATATTTACTTACATTATTACTTCTTTACTTACCCTCATCTTACCGCTCCCTTTAGTGGTCACACTGGTGAAACTATCTTACACCTTTCTTTTCCATTCCTTCCCTATGTTCTTTTAGGGAGAACTATCTTCCATAATTCTCTTTGTTGACTGATATGAAAATATATTATTTTAAAAACCCATGCTGTAAACTACCTGTCATTGTCATACTCTGGCCACTCCTTATATATGAGCTAACCAATTTTTATCCTTCTTTATTCTCCAGATTAATTGGGTTTGATGTTATTGAAATAATCTAGAAGATAAAAGAGAATTTTTTGTTAAATGTTCAAAATGGACAAAGATTTAAAGTGTTATTCTTTGAGATGTGTTGAATAACTTCCATCATACAATAAATACACGATTTAAAAATCAGTTATGGCAATCTTTTTAAAAACATATTATACCATTTTATTACAACAAAAGTAAAGTAATACTGTGGGAGTAATACTGTGAGCAAAATCGACTTGTTATGGCAGCCATTGATTATATTTTTAGCAATGGGGCTATATGTATATAAATTTATGCATATCTTAGTTAAGCCTGGCTTCATTGCCTTATGTTATGGTTGACTTATGCCATTGAATGTTAAAGGCACTCACTATACTACCCTTTATAACAGTTGGAAGATTTGCTCATTTACACTGGCATATCAACACTGTTTTGCTCTCAACGTTTAATGAGAGGCAGTCATTTGAATAACTTCCATAAGACTAAAGCCTGAATTTCCAAATGTTGCATATAAATGTTCATTGGATTTGTGTTTCATTCTAGTAGAGATGTTCTTCTAACAGATTTTGCCTGCAGCTGGTTGTATTCATTGAGCAATGGTAGAAATCTATTTAATTATCCTTTTTTTCCCTATAAAAATTGATGATTTCATAAATTAAAAGTTTTAAAGGGAAATACATTTTAATATTAATGTATAATTTAACTTGAATCCACATGCAATCTGTTCTTAATAACTGGCTCATTCTTCAGGAAAGGAGATACAATGATTCCACCAGTTATAATAGACAAAATTTCATTTAGGACAATTCATTTGGTGAAATGGAGAATTTTCATTGCTTGACCCCTTCAAAATCTTCCATTGCTTAAGGCCATAATTAGAAATAAGACCATGGAAATTCATTCCTTTTCCCTTTCCTCCCCAAATTATGCTATATTCTCATGGCACATTGTAGGGTAAGCAAGAGAGAATAAAAGTAATGGATATGGGAAACTGTAGTCTCATAATCCTATACAATTTTTATTTGTAGTTTTCAAATAAAATGGACTTTTCCATGGTATATTAAAGTTATTGCTCTAGACTATGTCTACCAAAAAAAATGCAAAAGATGTGAACAATTTAGTTTAACAATCATTTTTCCAAGTTCTCCTGTTGAATCATATGCATATGAGTCTCGTCAGAAAAAATGCTGAAGCACTTTTGCCTGAGAAGTTTTTTGACTCAAATGAAGTAATATTTAACTCATTTGTCATATCTATTTAAATTGAGGTAATTTTTCATATTACTAATTCTGCCACACTAACATTGGAGAATCGGGGTCACAGGATTAAATTCTTATGTGATACAGTGATTCAGCAATAGCATAATATATAGGGCACTTACTACATATTGTTCAAATCATACTCTTAATACATTTTGTAACATAAACAATTTACCTGCCTCTTAGTGTCTCCTATTTCAGCATATTCTGCATGGTTTTTTATTAGACAACACTTTCTTTGTCATTTTTGTTTTTCAGAACCATTCATTTATTTATTAATTCAAGCAATAAACATCTATTAAGTACTTCCTGTGTGCTAGACACTGAGATGAATGCTGGGGTTCCAAAATTGTGTATAACACATTTCTTGCTTTCCAGTGCTTCCACAATTCAGTGTGGGACACAAATAAGTGAGGAATCATTTGATTACTGGGAGAAGTGCTATATTGTCCTAGATAAGCCCTATAGGAGGAAGATGTGCTTCACTTTTCCTGGGGAATAAGTCCTGGAGGAGGAAATATTACAGCTGAAATTTAAGGGATAAATGAGAACTGCAATGAACTAAAGCAGATGAGCATTACACCACCAGAGGGAAGAAAAAGTTAAAAAGCATCAAAAAGAAAAAGCTGTATTTTACTAATTTCAAGATTCCTCACTTAGAGTTTATTTTATTTTTAAATTAATTTTTATTGGAATATAGTTGATTTACAATGTTGTGTTCATTTCTGCTGTGTAACAATGTGAATCAGTTATACGTATACATATACTCACATTTTTTAGATTCTCTTCCCATATAGATCATTAGAGAGTATTGAACAGAGTTCTCTGTGCTATACAGTAGTTTCTAATTAGTTATCTATTTTATAAATGCCATACACAAAAATAAACTCAAAATTGATTAAAGGCGTAAATGTGAAATTGGATTCTACAAAACTCTTAGAGGAAAACGTAGACATAAGTCTCTCTGACATAAATCACAGAAAGATCATTTTGGATCCACCTCTTAGAATAATGAAAATAAAAACAAAAATAAACAAACAGGACCTAATAAAACTTAAAAGCTGTTGACACAGTGGTTGAGAGAGACCTTCAAGATGGTGGAGGAGTACGATGTGGAGAGAAAACTTCCTCCCCACAAATACATCAGAAATACATCTATATGTGGAATACACCAAGACACATATTAATCAAACTATCAAAAATTAAATACAAAGAAAAATTATTGAAAGCAACAAGGGAAAAGCAAAAAATAACATACAAGGGAATCCCCATAAGGTTAACAGCTGATCTTTCAGCCAAAACTCTGCAAGCCAGAAGAGAGTGGCAGGACATATTTAAAGTGATGAAAGAGAAAAAAAACTACAACCAATAATACTCTACCCAGCAAGGATCTCATTCAGATTCGACAGAGAAACTAAAACCTTTATAGACAAGCAAAAGGTAAGAGAAAAAAGCACCACCAAGCCAGCTTTACAACAAATGCTAATGGAACTTCTCTAAGCAGGAAACACAAGAGAAGGAAAAGACCTACTATAACAAACACAAAGCAATTAAGCAAATGTTAATAGGAACATACATATCAATAACTACCTTATGTAAATGCATTAAATGCTCCAACAAAAAGACACAGAATGGCTGAATGATACAAAAACAAGACCCATGCATATGCTGTCTACAAGAGACCCACTTCAGGACTAGGGACCTACTGACTGAAAGTGAGGGAATGAAAAAAGATATTCTATGAAAATGGAAATCAAAAGAAAGCTGGAGTAGCACTTCTCATATCAGAAAAAATAGACTTTAAAATTAAGACTATTACAAGAGACAAAGACAGACACTACATAATCAAAGGATCAATCCAAGAAGAAGATATAACAATTGTAAATATTTATGCACTCAACACAGGAGCACTTCAGTACATAAGGCAAATGCTAACAGCCATAAAAGGGGAAATCAACAGTAACACAATCATAGTAGGGGACTTTAATACTCCACTTTCACCAATGGACAGATTATCCAAAATGAAAATAAATGAGGAAACACAAGCTTTAAATGATACATTAAACAAGATGGACTTAAATAGATATTTATAGGGCATTCCATCCAAAAACAACAGAATACATTTTCTTCTCAAGGGCTCATGGAACATTCCCCAGGATAAAAAATATCTAGGGTCACAGATCAAGCTTTGGTAAATTTAAGAAAATTGAAAGCATATCAAATATGTTTTCTGACCACAATGCTATGAGATTAGATATCAATTAAAGGAAAAAAAAACCTGTAAAAATACAAACCCATGGAGGCTAAACAGTACTCTACTAAGTAACCAAGAGATTACTGAGGAAATCAAAAACTACCTAGAAACAAATAACAATGAAAACACAATGACTCAAAACCTATGGGATGCAGCCAAACCAGTTCTAAGAGGGAAGTTTATAACAATACAGTCCTATCTCAAGAAAGAAAAAAAAAATCTCAAATAAAATATCTAACCTTACCCCTAAAGGAACTAGAGAAAAAAGAATAAACAAAACCTGAAGTTAGTAGAAGGAAAGAAATCATGAAGATCAGAGCAGAAATAAATGAAATAGAAACAAAGAAAACAACAGAAAAGATCAATAAAACTGAAAGCTGGTTCTTTGAGAAGATAAATAAAATTGATAAAATACTAGCCAGACTCACCAGCAAAAAAAGGGAGAAGACTCAAGTCAATAAAATTAGAAACGAAAAAGAGGAAGTAACAACTGACACTGCAGAAATACAAAGGATCATGAGAGATTACTACAAGCAACTATATATCAATAAAATGGAAACCCAGAAGAAATGGACAAATTATTAGAAATTCACAATGTTCTGAGTCAGAACCTGGAAGAAATAGAAAATGTAAACAGAACAATCACAAGCACTGAAATTGAGACTGTGATTAGAAGTCTTCCAGTAAACAAAAGCCCAGGGCTAGATGGCTTCACAGGTGAACTATATCAAACATTTAGAGAAGAGCTAACACCTATCCTTCTCAAACTCTTCCAAAATATAGTGGAGGGATGAACACACCCATACTAATTCTATGAGGCCACAATCACCCTGATACCAAAACCTGACAAAGATGTACAAAAAATGAAAACTAGAGGCAAATATCACTGACGAACATAGATGCAAATGTCCTCAATAAAATACTAGCAAACAGAATCCAACAGCACATCAAAAAGATCATACACCATGATCAAGTGGGGTTTATCTCAAGAATGCAAGTATTCTTCAGTATATGCAAATCAATCAATGTGATACACCATATTAACACATGGAATGATAAAAACCATATGATCATCTCAATAGATGCAGAAAAAATTTGACAAAATTCAACACCCATTTATGATAAAAACTCTCCAGAAAGTAGGCATATAGTGAACTTACCTCAACATAATAAAGGCCATATATAACAAACCCACAACCAGCATCATTCTCAGTGGTGAAAAAACTGAAACCATTTCCTATAAAATCAGGAACAAGACAAGGATGCTCACTGACACCACTTTTATTCAACATAGGTTTAGAAGTTTTAGGCACAGCAATCAGAGAAGAAAAAGAAATACAAATCGGAAATGAAGAAGAAAAGCTGTCACTGTTTGCAGTTGACATGATACTATGCATACAGAATCCTAAAGATGTTACTAGAAAACCACTAGAGCTAATCAATGAATTTGGTAAAGTAACAGGAAACAAAATTAACGCACAGAAATCTCTTGCATTCCTATACACTAATGATGAAAAATCTGAAAGAGAAATTAAGGAAACACTCCCAATTACCACTGCAACAAAAATAATAAAATACCTAGGAATAAACCTACCTAAGGAGACAAAAGACTTGTATGCAGAAAACCATAAGATATTGATGAAAGAATTTAAAGATGATACCAACAAATGAAGAGATATTCCATGTTCTTGGATTGTAAGAATAAACATTGTGAAAATGACTATACTACCCAAAACAATCTACAGATTCAATGCAATCCCTGTGAAGATATCAATGACATTTTTCACAGAGCTAGAACAAAAAATATAATTTGAATGGAAACACAAAAGACCCCAAATAGCCAAAGCAATATTGAGGAAGAAAAACGGAGCAGGAGGAATCAGGCTCCCTGTCTTCAGACTGTACTACAAAGCTATAGTAATCAAGACAGTATGGTACTGGTAAAAAAACAGAAAGATAGATCAATGGAATGGGATAGAAAGCCTGAGATAAACCCACGCTCATATGGTCACCTTATTTTTGATAAAGGATGCAAGAATATACAGTGGAGAAAAGACAGCCTCTTCAATAAGTTGTGCTGGGGAAACTGGACAGCTACATGTAAAAGAATGAAATTAGAACACTCCCTAACACCATACACAAAAATAAGCTCAAAATGTATTAAAGATCTAAATGTAAGGTCAGACACTGTCAAACTCTTAGAGGAAAACATAGGCAGAATACTCTATGACATAAACCACAGCAAGATCCTTTTTTACCCACCTCCTAGAAAAATGGAAATAAAAAATATAATAAACAAATGGGACCTAATGAAAATTAGAAGCTTTTGCACAGCAAAGGAAAACATAAACAAGATGAAAAGCCAACCCTCAGAATGGGATAAAATATTTGCAAATGAAGCAACTGACAAAGGTTAATCTCCTAAATTTACAAGCAGCTCATGCAGCTCAATATCTAAAAACAAACAACCCAATCCAAAAATGGGCAGAAGACCCAAATAGACATTTCTCCAAAGAAGATAGATTGCCAAAAAACACATGAAAGGATGCTTAACATCACTAATCATTAGAGAAATGCAAATCAAAACAACAATGAGGTATCACATCACACCAGTCAGAATGGCCATCATCAAAAAATCCACAAACAATAAATGCTGGAGAGGGTGTGGAGAAAAGGGAATCCTCTTGCCCTGTTTGTGGGAATGTAAATTGATACAGCCACTATGGAGAACAGTATGGAAGTTCCTTAAAAAACTAAAAATAGAACTACCATATGACCCAGCAATCCCACTACTGTTCATATACCCTGAAAATACCATAATTCAAAAAGAGTCATGTACCACAATGTTCATTGCAGCTCTATTTACAATAGCCAGGACATGGAAACAACCTAAGTGTCCATCAACTGATGAATGGATAATGAAGATGTGGCACATATATACAATGGAATAGTTCTCAACCATAAAAAGAAAAGAATTTGAGTTATTTGTAGTGAGGTGGACAGACCTAGAGTCTGTCATACAGAGTGAAGTAAGTCAGAAAGAGAAAAATACCATATGCTAACACATTTATATGGAATCTAAAAAAAAAAAAAAAATGGTGCTGAAGAACCTAGGGGCAGGACAGGGATAAAGATGCAGACATAAGAGAATGGATTTGAGCACATGGGAGGGGGAAGGGTAATCTGGTATGAAGTGAGACAGTGGCATGGACATATGTACACCACCAAATGTAAAATAGCTAGTGGGAAGCAGCCGCATAGCACAGGGAGATCAGCTCGGTGCTTTGTGACCACCTCGAGGGGTGGCATAGTGAGGAGGGGAGGAAGAGGCAAGAGGGAGGTGATATGAGGATATATGTATATGTATAGCTGATTCACTTTTTATAAAGCAGAATGTAACACACCATTGTAAAGTAGTTATACTGCAATAAAGATGTTGAAAAAAAACCTTAAAAGCTTTTTTATAGCAAAGCAAACTAAAAAAAGCGAAAAGAAAACTCACACAATAGGAGAAAATATTTGCAAACAAAAAGCAACCGACAAGGGATTAATCTTCAAAATATACAAATGGCTTATACAACTTAGTATCAAATAACAAACAAACAAACAAACAACTCAATCAAAAAATTGGCAGAAGATCTAAATAGACATTTCTTCAAAGAAGACATACAGATGGCCAAGAGGCACATGAAAATGTTCTCAACATCAGTAATTATTAGAGAAATGAGAATCAAAACTACAATGAGGTATCACCTCACACAGGTTAGAATGGCCATCATCAAAATTCTACAAACAATAAATGCTAGAGAGAGTTAGGAGAAAAGGGAATCCTCCTACTCTGTTGGTGACCATGTAAATTGGTACAGCTACTATAGAAAACAGTATGGAGTTTCCTTAAAAAGCTAAAAATAGAGCTACAATATGATCCAGCAATCCCACACCTCGGGATATATCTGGAGAAAACTATAATTCGAAAATATACATGCACCCCAATATTCATTGCAGCAGTATTTACAATAACCAGGACATGGAAGTGACCTAAATGTCCATTGACAGAGGAATGTATAAAGAAGATGTTCAATGGAATATTACTCAGCTTTAAGAAAGAACAAAATAATGCCATTTGCAGCAAGATGGACAGACCTAGAGATTGTCATACTGAGTGAAGTATGTCAGACAGAGAAAGACAAATATATGATTGTTTATATGTGCAATCTAAAAAAATATACAAATGAAATTATTTACAAAATAGAAATAGTCACAAATGTAGAAAACAAACTTATGGTCACCAAAAGGGGAAGTGGGGGAGGGATAAATTGGGAGAATGGGATTGACATATACATACTACTTCAGTTAATTTTTATAGCCCTCCTCAAACTGGCCCATTTTTGGCCTAACCATATCTCCTCCCACTTCCCAACAATCAGCTTTTGCTCAAGAAATTACTCTTCATTTGCCACTTTTTATTTTCAGGCTCCATGGCAAAAGCTCTATGGCAGCTTTTAGACAAAGCTGCCTTTAATGTGTCCTCTAATCAAATTTGACCCTCAGGACAAGCTCAGAGGTCACTTTCCATTTGAAGATTTCCATATAGAATTTTACCTTCACTGAGCTTCTCTTTTCGGGAATCACATTTGCACTCAAGGAAAGCACACCTTAAATTAACACATAATATATCTGGCTTATTTGGCAATTATCATTTTTTTCTGAGTAACTTGGGGAGCAGCATAGTTTTGATCTGAATCCTGGTGATGACAATTTTTAGTACATGGTCTTAGGTATATATTTGCCTTCCTTGTAAAATGGGGATAGTAAAACATATCTTGAAGAATTTTTATGAGGATAAAGTGAAAAAGATACATATTTCGTTGCCAACACCGGAGTCCATTCTAAAGTATCTGAACAACTAAAATATCTAATTCCTCTCCTCCATGTCTCTCTTATTTTTCTAAATTCCAGTCTCTATACTCAGACAGAGTGATCTCTTAAAAAATATAAATGTGATAACATGTCTCCCCTGCTTAACTCTACTATAACAAGGTTGCAATTACAGGAAAATTCAAACTCTTTTATCATGACTGACAAGGTCAGCCTTGAACTTGACCCATACCTGTGGCTCCAACCTCATTTTGGGCAACCCTCTCCTTTGTTCACTATTCTCCAGACATTTCAGGCTACTTGTTGGCTCTTGACCACCCAAGTTCCTGCCCTAGGGCCTTTGTACTTATTTTTCCCTCTGTGTTGGAGCATTCTTCCACCAGCATCTCTGACTGATGACCCCATCCATCCTTCAGCTTCATTATAAGTGTTGTTTCCCCAGTGAAGCCTAGACTGGGTATCAAATAAGCCCCCATGCTTCTTATCTTATTATTTCCACTTATTTCTTTCCTGCTTATTTCTTTCTCGGCACTTGACATTTTTGTATTTCACCTCCACCAATGCATATATTTGTTTTTACTTGTCTAATGTCTGTGTCCCAACAAAAATATGCACAAGATCCGTAAGAACAGAACTATGTCCCTTCTTTTCCAATGTATACCCAAACCCAGAATTGTGCTTGACACATGGCAAAAGCTTCCTAAGTATTTGCCCAATGAATAAACATTAAAAATAAATATAGTAATAGCTAAACTATCTGGACTACAGGTATCTATAGACAGATTATTTATGAAACTTCAGCAGTGCTTTTTAAAAGAAAATCCTACATATTTTTATTTTTTAAAAAATGAAAAATCTTTTCTCTTCTTTTCTTTTATTGAAGTATAGTTTTAGATAGTTATAGATTTACAATGTTATATAGTTATATAGTTATAGATTTACAATGTCATGTTTTAGGTGTACAGCACAGTGATTCAGTTATATATATACATATGTGCATATATATACATTTTTTCAGATTCTTTTCCTTTATAGGTTATAACAAAATACTGAGTATAGTTTCCTGTGCTATACACTAAGTGCATGTTGGTTATCTCTTCTATATATAGTAGTGTGTATGTGTTAATCCCAACATCCTAATTTATCTCACCCTCTCTTTCCCCTTTGGTAACAATGAGTTGGTTTTCTATGTCTGTGAGTCTATTTCTGTCTTGTAAATAAGTTCATTTTTTTTTCACACACACACACTGTATTTTATTTTTACAAGAGATAAATAAACTGACACCAAGCATTGTAAATGGATGACCACAACAAAAGCAGCAATGACTGCAATTACCAAACACAAAACACACTCATACTATGTCATAATATTGACATTAAGTCCAGTAATCCTCCACTGTAACAGCTCCTTTACTTTGCAGTGAAAATTGATTTGTATGTTTTTTGCCTCTGAATCCTTGTGAGATTTTTTTTTATTCAAACAGAAAGTCACAAAAATTATAATCATCCTCATCAGTTCACTCAGTCCCATGTAATTAATTTTTTTATCTTGATCTTTTCTTAGCACTTTTATGAATTCATCAGTTTTCCATCAGAGTTCTGAAAATGCCTATTCATTCAGTTCAGCAGTATAGTCAGTTACCAGAAACCTGTACTTGTCAGAGTCTTTTCCATGAATTCCTTGAAGACGAAATCCTTTTATAGGAACATTTTTGCAAAAGCATCAGAGTACACCCAGAACTGTCTGTAAATGACAAAAGACTTAAAATGACGATAGTTGAAGAGTTGATGAAAGTTCATAATAATGCAATTGACAAGGAAATTTAGTAATTTCTGAGATATACATTTTAAAGTAATAGCTAGAATTATGACTTATAATATTATACCAAAACATATAAGATTTTTAGAAATTTCATGTAATGTCTGAAACATTTATATTAACATATTTCTATACAAATAACCCTAAGAAAGTTTAGTATTAGTTGTTTCTTGTTTGTTTGTTTGTTTGTTTATACTGCAGGTTCTTATTACTCATCAATTTTATACACATCAGTGTATACATGTTAATCCCAATCACCCAATTCAGCACACCACCATCCCCACCTCACCACGGTTTTCCCCCCTTGGTGTCCATACTTTGGTTCTCTACATCTGTGTCTCAACTTCTGCCCTGGAAACCGGTTCATCTGTACCATTTTTCTAGGTTCCACATACATGCGTTAATATACGTTATTTGTTTTTCTCTTTCTGACTTACTTCACTCTGTATGACAGTCTCTAGATCCATCCACGTCTCAACAAATGACTCAATTTCGTTCCTTTTTATGGCTGAGTAATATTCCATTGTATATATGTACCACAACTTCTTTACCCCTTTTTTGTCAATGGGCATTTAGGTTGCTACCATGACCTGGCTATTGAAAATAGTGCTGCAATGAACATTGGGGTGTATGTGCCTTTTTGAATTATGGTTTTCTCTGGGTGTATGCCTAGTAGTGGGATTGCTGGATCATATGGTAATTCTATTTTCAGTTTTTTAAGGAACCTCCATACTGTTCTCCATAGTGGCTGTATCAATTTACATTCCCACCAACAGTGCAAGAGGATTCCCTTTTCTCCACACCCTCTCCAGCATTTTTTGTTTGTAGATTTTCTGATGATGCCCATTCTAACTGGTGTGAGGTGATACCTCACTGTAGTTTTGATTTCCATTTCTCTAATAATTAGTGATGTTGAGCAGCTTTTCATATGCTTCTTGGCCATCTATATGTCTTCTTTGGAGAAATGTCTATTTAGATCTTCTGGCAATTTTTTGATTGGGTTGTTTGTTTAATATTGAGCTGCATGAGATGTTTACATATTTTGGAGATTAATCCTTTGTCTGTTGATTTGTTTGCAAATATTTTCTCCCATTCTAAGGGATGTCTTTTCATCTTGTTTATGGTTTCCTTTGCTGTGCAAAAGTTTTGAAGTTTCATTAGGTCCCATTTGTATATTTTTGTTTTTATTTCCATTACTCTAGGAGGTGGATCAAAAAAGATCTTGCTGTGATTTGTCAAAGAGCATTCTTCCTGTTTTCCTCTAAGAGTTTTATAGTGTCCGGTCTTACATTAGGTCTTTAATCCACGTTGAGTTTATTTTTTTGTATGGTGTTAGGGAGTGTTCTAATCTCATTCTTTTACATGTAGCTGTTGAGTTTTCCCAGAACCACTTATTGAAGAGACTGTCTTTTCTCCATTGTATATCCTTGCCTCCTTTGTCATAGATGAGTTGACAATAGGTGCATGGATTTATCTCTAGGCTTTCTATCTTGTTCCATTGATCTATGTTTCTGTTTCTGTGCTGGTACCATATTGTCTTGATTACTGTAGCTTTGTAGTATAGTCTGAAGTCAGGGAGTCTGATTCTTCCAGCTCTGTTTTTTTCCCTCAAGACTGTTTTGGCTATTTTGGGTCTTTTGTGTCTCCATACAAATTTTGAGATGATTTGTTCTAGTTCTGTAAAAAATGCCATTGGTAATTTGATAGGGATTGCATTGAATTTGTAGATTGCTTTGGGTAGTATAGTCATTTTCACAATATTGATTCTTCCAATCCAAGAACATGGTATATCTCTCCATCTATTTGTGTCATCTGTAATTTCTTTCATCAGTGTCTTATAATTTTCTGCATACAGGTCTTTTGTCTCCTTAGGTAGGTTTATTCCTAGATATTTTATTCTTTTTGTTGAAATGGTAAATGGGAGTGTTTTCTTGATTTCTTTTTCAGATTTTTCATCATTAGTGTATAGGAATGCAAGAGATTTCTGTGCATTACTTTTGTATCCTTCAACTTTACCAAATTCATTGATTAGCTCTAGCAGTTTTCTGGTGACATCTTTAGGATTCTCTATGTATAGTATCATGTCATCTGCAAACAGTGACAGTTTTAGTTCTTCTTTTCCAATTTGTATTTCTTTTATTTCTTTTTCTTCTCTGATTGCTGTGGGTAGGCCTTCCAAAACTATTTTGAATGATAGTGGTGAGAGTGGACATCCTTGTCTCATTCTTGATCTTAGAGGAAACGCTTTCAGTTTTTCACCATTGAGAATGATGTTTGTTGTGGGTTTGTCATATATGGCCTTTAATATGTTGAGGTACATTCTCTCTATGCCCACTTTCTGGAGAGTATTTATCATAGTTTGGTGTTGAATTTTGTCACAAGTTTTTTCTGCATCTATTAAGATGATCATATGGTTTTTATTCTTCAATTTGTTAATATGGTGTATCACATTGATTGATTTGCGCATATTGAAAAATCCTTGCATCCCTGGTATAAATCCCACTTGATCAGTGTGTATGATCCTTTAAATGTGTTGTTGGATTCTGTTTCCTAGTATTTTGTTGAGAATTTTTGCATCTATATTTATCTGTGATATTGGTGTGTAATTTTCTTTTTTTGTAGTATCTTTGTCTGGTTTTGGTATCAGGGTGATGGTGGCCTCATAGAATGAGTTTGGGAGTGTTTCTTCCTCTGAAATTTTTTGGAAGAGTTTGAGAAGGATGGATGTTAGCTCTTCTCTAAACGTTTGACAGAATTCACCTGTGAAGCCATCTGGTCCTGGACTTCTGTTTGTTTGAAGATTTTTAATCACAGTGTCAATTTCATTACTTGTGATTGGTCTATTCATATTTTCTATTTCTTCCTGGTTCAGTCTTGGAAGGTTATACCTTTCTAAGAATTTGTCCATTTCTTCCAAGTTGTCCATTTTATTGGCATAGAATTGCTTGTAGTAGTCTCTTAGGATGCTTTGTATTTCTGTGGTGTCTGTTTTAACTTCTCCTTTTTCATTTCTAATTTTATTGATTTGAGTCCTCTCCCTCTTTTTCTTCATGAGTCTGGATAATGGTTTATCAATTTTGTTTATCTTCTCAAAGAACAAGATTTAGTTTTATTAATCTTTGTTATTGTTTTCTTTGTTTCTGTTTCATTTATTTTTGCTATGATCTTTATGATTTCTTTCCTTCTGCTAACTTTGGGTTTTGTTTGTTCTTCTTCCTCTAGTTCCTTTAGGTGTAAGTTTAGATTATTTACTTGAGATTGTTCTTGTTTCTTGAGGTAGGCTTGTAGAGCTATAAACTTCCCTCTTAAAACTGGATTTGCTACATCCCATAGGTTTTGGATCATCGTGTTTTCATTGTCATTTGTCTCTAGGTATTTTTTGACTTTCTCTTTGATTTATTCAGTGATTTCTTGGTTATTTGGTAACATAATGTTTAGCCTCCATGTGTTTGTGTTTTTTAAGTTTTTTTCCCTATATTTCATTTCTAATCTCGTGGCATTGTGGTCAGAAAAGATGCTTGATATAATTTCAATTTTCTTAAATTTACTGAGCCTTTATTTGTGACCCAAGATGTGATCTATCCTGGAAAATGTTCAATGCACACTTGAGAAGATAGTGTAATCTGCTATTTTTGGATGGAATGTCCTATAAATATCAATTAAATCTATCTGTTCTATTGTGTCCTTTAAAGCTTCTGTTTCTTTATTTATTTTCATTTTGATGATCTGTCCATTGGTGTAAATGAGGTGTTAAAGTCCCCCACTATTATTGTGTTACTGTCGATTTCCTCTTTTATAGCAGTTAGCAGTTGCCTTATGTATTGTAGTGCTCCTATGTTTGGTGCATATATATTTATAATTGTTATATCTTCTTCTTGGATTGATCTCTTGATCATTATGTAGTGTCCTTCCTTGTCTCTTGTAATATTCTTTATTTTAAAGTCTATTTTATCTGATATGAGTATAGCTATTCCAGCTTTCTTTTGATTTCCATTTGCATGGAATATCATTTTCCATCCCCTCACTTTCAGTCTGTATGTGTCCCTAGGTCTGAAGTGGGTCTCTTGTAGACATCATATATATAGATATTGTTTTCATATCCATTCAGCAAGACTGTGTCTTTTGGTTGGAGCATTTAATCCATTCACGTTTAAAGTAATTATCAATATGTTTGTTCCTATGACTATTTTCTTAATTGTTTTGTGTTTGTTTTTGTACATCCTTTTCTTCTCTTGTGTTTCCCACTTAGAGAATTTCCTTTAGCATTTGTTGTAGAGTTGGTTTGGTGGTGCTGAATTCTCTTAGCCTTTGCTTGTCAGTAAAGCTTTTGATTTTTCCATCAAATCTGAAATAGTTCCTTGCTGGGTAGAGTAATCTTGGTTGTAGGTTCTTCCTTTTCATCACTTTAAGTATATCATGCCACTCCCTTCTGGCTTGTAGAGTTTCTTCTGAGAAATCAGCAATTAACCTTATGGGAGTTCCCTTGTATGTTATTTTTCGTTTTTCCCTTGCTGCTTCAATAATTTTTCTTTGTCTTTAATTTTTATCAATTTGATTGCTATGTGCCTCACCATGTTTCTACTTGGGTTTATCCTGTATGGGACTCTCTGTACTTCCTGGAATTGGGTGGCCATTTCCTTTCCCATGTTAGGGAAGTTTTTGACTATAATCTCTTCAAATATTTTCTCTGGTCCTTTCTCTCTCTTCTTCTTCTGGATAATGTGAATGTTGTTGTGTTTAATGTTGTCCCAGAGGTCTCTTAGGCTGTCTTCTTTTCTTTTAATTCTTTTTTCTTTAGTCTGTTCTGCAGCAGTGAATTCCACCATTCTGTTTTCCAGGTCACTTATCCGTTCTTCTGCCTCATTTATTCTGCTATTGATTCCTTGTAGTGTTGTTTTCATTTAAGTTATTGTATTGTTCATATCTGTTTGTTTGTTCTTTAATTCTTCTAGGTCTTTGTTAAACATTTCTTGCATCTTCTTGATCTTTGCCTCCATTGTTTTTCCAAGGTCCTGGATCATCTTCACTATCTTTATTCTGAATTTTTTTTCTGAAAGGTTGCCTATCTCCACTTCATTTAGTTGTTTTTCTGGGGTTTTATCTTGTTCCTTCATCATCATATTCCTCACCTCAACACATCATCTCCGATTTATTGGCCTGTAGTGTGGTAAGCAGAGTGAGCTTGGTAACATTAGGTGAAACCTCATCATAGTTTTGATTTTCATTTCTCTAATAATTAGGCATATTGAGCATTTTTTTCATGTACCTGTTTGCCATCTGTATTTCTTCTTTGGAGAAATGTCTATTTAGGTCTTCTGCCCATTTTTTGATTGGGTTTTTTTTTTTTTTTGATATTGAGGAGTATGAGATGTTTATATATTTGGAAATTAATCCCTTGTCAGTTGTATCATTTGCAAGTATTTTCTTCAAATCTGTATGTTGTTTTTTGTTTTGTTTATGGTTTGTCTTGCTGTGCAGAAGGTTTCAAGTTTAATTAGGTCCTTTTTTTTTTTTTATAAGTCATCTTTTCATTGTAAGAACAATGCAAATTACTTCTGGAAAGAAAAGCTAGAATTTCTTTTAAAATTTCACATGTAAATAATAATTAGAAATAAAACTTAGACAGAAACATAAGGAAAGAAAATAAGGAAATTAGGAACACTTGACAAAACAGTTTAGTGATAAATGTGTAAACCTCAGGTTGTTTTCATACTTTTAGTTAGCTAAGTAAACTTAGGCTGAGTCTTGTCTGAGTAATGAAGGCCATTTTTTTTGTATTGATGAATATGATACAAATGGGTATAACTTTCATAATTCTCTCTTGCCTTCCTGCCATGCCAAAGACTGTGCTGGGCATAAAGAAATACATATAGAGAAAACAGCTGAGTCAGTCTGTCTCCAAAAGGATCTACAGCCTGTGATAATGGTTTTCTGCCCTCAGGAGGCCTTAGTCCCAGCTGGATAATGTGTTTAAACATGGAGTTTTGGACCTCACTCCCAGGAATTCTGATTCAGTAGGTCTAGAGTGGCATCTTAGGATCTACAATTTTAACATGCTTCCTAAATAATTCAGATAAAAGTTCTCTTTGGATCCTAATTTGAACAATGCTGATTTAGCTGGAAAGACCCACAACAAAGAAAAAATTACCATTTTGTGCAAAAATAAATATGACAAGGCCAGCACAAGGTGTGAAAGCGTAAAAGATGTTCTCACCCATATTTAGAGAAAATTACTAAACCAAGTCTTAAAGGGTAAATAGAAATTAGTCAAGACTGGGAGCCATGAGGTCAGGGTATTTCAGGCATAAGGAGATGCATGTGAATCTCTTCAATAATGAGAGAAGTGTGATCCTGGGAAGAATAAGTAAATCTCAATATCTGCAGTGAATGAGGTTGGTGGGGGTGAAGCAGAGAGGCCAGCAGGCCATATCATGTCTTGCTACGCTAGGCTAGGAGTGTGATTTCATTGACTGGGCAATGACAGTAATATGACCACATTTGAATTTATACATACACAAACACACACACTACTGTATTTATGGAATTCTAGATGAAAAGCAGACAGTGAATGGGAGGTATATAATATGAGATTCAGGGAAACCAGTTACTGAGGTTTTCACAGTTATGTAGGTGAGAGGTGGGCAGGAATGTGAAATGAGAAAATGGGGAAGCGAGGAAATGAACAGATGTGAGGGATATTGAGGAGGTAGAATTGACAGAATTTAATATTTGCTTATTGTGAAGGATGAGAAGGACAAAGGAGCAGGATGGCTCCTGTAGCTTGACTAGGTAGATACATTGTAGTCATTAAGAATTAATTAATGACAATTAAATTAATTATCAATAAATATAAACAGTCATTTTATCACCTGCTAGTAACAATACAAAGATGAGAAGCTGGGGCTCTAGGAAAAAGAAAATGTTTCAAGGATGTATTACAACATCAGTATCTATTAATATTAGTCTTTACATTTCTAAATGAAATTTTAAAGTAAATTTAAAGACCTAAGGTGTTTAAAAATAATCTATAAATAATATTTTATATCTAATTGAAGGCTCAAATTATATGTTATCTATTTAACTCAGCAGCTGAACTTACTTCATAAAGAAGCAAAACATAATAGGACAAAACTAAAGAATCACTCCAAGAAATGTCTATACTCCCAGTCCTCTCTTCATTTAAAGGGTCAAAAGAGATTGATCTTTGTAAATTTTTATGTTGTTATATAGTGGTAAAGGGATAAGTATGACAAGAATTCAACCAGCAGAAAAAGACACCCTGGTCCACCTGCCTTGGCTTAAGATCAAACAAACACAGTATGATTAATTCTGGCCAATAAGTTAAGAGTACAAGTGCTTGTGTCACTTCTGGGCTAAACTGCAGATGAGTAACTGTGATCTCTGGGTGATATCTCTCTCTGCAATTGTTGAGAAAGCAGAGTCACAAGGTGGACATAGTTGGATCACTGACTCTGTGCCTGGAGGCCAGAGGTTCCAGAGAATCACCTGGTTTCCATCAGACTTCATATGAGTGAAAAATAAACTTTTGGGTTGTTCAGCCCTTGAGATTTCAGGATTAATTTGTTACCTTGCACAACCTAAACTATCCTGACTAATATAGTAAGAAATTATTTACTGATATAGGAGGTAGGAAAATGACAAGAGTCCTAGAGGCAGGCCCTGCACTAGTGAATGTGAGTGAAGTATGGAGCTGACTTAAGCAGACCAGACAAGCCATGTTTGAATGTTACCCCAGTTGATCATCAAAAAATACCTAGATTTAACCAGTGTTAAAAGAGGTAAGTGGAAAGAATTCACTTTAGGATCAACCCTCCCTTTCATAATTAGGGATATCATGACTCAGTTACATTTGCTTCCTAGCAGAATACTGTACTTCAAGCACAGCTGTAAGCCCTACAGGAAGATATGGTTGGGTGTGTCTAGGGTAAGTCTAGCTGCTCTCTGTGATTAAAAATTCTCCAGATTGTGTGAGTAAGCACAAAAAATGTTTTTTTGGAGTTACTGAAACACTTGGTTGCACAGGAATAATATTCACTTCAGACTGGGCTAAGGTATGGCTCAAAAGATAGATTAAAAACAGGGTAGAAGGGGTTTCTTCAGCTCAGATGAACAGAAAACCATATTGGAAAAGTGTTCCCTTTGTATGCAAAGAAGAGAGTTGGTTGAATTATTTTCTGTAGCTAGAATAAAAGCTAGGCCACATCTAGAACATATAACAGTGTGGTTAAATTGATCAATACATATATAAATTCTATTTGCATTTAGCTAGAATCCAGCATCCTTTGTATTTCCTGTGATTGAATTATTGCAATACTATGACTTTCTTTAGGCCTAATGAAAAATTAATAGTTTAATTCCTTATGAGTATTATTAATATTAATATAATGACTACAAATAACACATATCACATATTACTTGCCTGTGGCCTGTTTTATAATGTCAGTACTGACTCTAGTATTTAGATGAGGAATTATGTACATTTTAAAATATTAAAACCATTTCAATAACCATTTTACACACAGACTGAATGGCATAAAGTCTTAACAGGATATAAAATGCTTCATTAAGTGTTATCTAACATGTCTAAAGGAAACTCTCTATGCAAGAATTCTTTTTTTTTTTTTTTTTTTTTTTGCGGTACAGGGGCCTCTCACTGCTGTGGCCTCTCCCGTCGCGGAGCACAGGCTCCGGACGCGCAGGCCCAGCAGCCATGGCTCACGGGCCTAGCTGCTCCACGGCATGTGGGATCTTTCCGGACCGGGGCACGAACCCACATCTCTTGCATCAGCAGGCGGACTCCCAACCACTGCGCCACCAGGGAAGCCCCAATGCAAGAATTCTTTTCTTGAGAAGCTTATGTTTGATTATAGTCCTAAATGATTAATATCCACACTTAAGAGAAAGTGGGAAGAACTTTAAGGCCTGACTTTAGTATAAAGATGTACTTTAAACATATAAAATAATTCACAAACCACAAAGGGGAAGTTATAACTCACAGAGGAATTTTATATTACAAGTACCTGTTTAATCTTGGGGTATCTGTTATGTACGTATTCTCTTCTTAAAGTCCTGTTTGGACCAAAGTGGTCCATACTCATCTACTCTGAGAAAAATGCAAAAAATAGTCAACTGAAGTAAAATACAAAATGACCTAGAGTATAATCAGGGTCCCCCAAGCTGAACAAAATTACCTAATTTGGGGTGAGGTGTGTAAAATGACAACACGTTTAAACGTATCTGTCTGACTCTCTGGAAGGGAAATACTTAACAGAATAGAAAATGTAAATTGAAATAATTAAGGCACTGCTTGTAATATATTTTTTATTAGTAACAAAAAAAAGAATGTAAGCAGTACAGAAAGTAATCCTTATTCCATGTATATAATAACTTCAAACAGATCTTTCTAAGATTATTTTGGCCAGCAACCCACAAGTATATTTGAATTTAGGCCCTTAACAGACCTAGCTGGGTCTGTGGAAATAAAAAGTTACAATGGGGGCTTCTCTGGTGGCGCAGTGGTTGAGAGTCTGCCTGCCAATGCAGGGGACACGGGTTCGTGTCCCTGTCCGGGAAGATCCCACATGCCGCGGAGCAGCTAGGCCCGTGAGCCATGGCCGCTGAGCCTGTGCAACGAGAGCCTGTACTCCGCAACGGGAGAGGCCACAACAGTGAGAGGCCCGCGTACCGCAAAAAAAAAAAAAAAAAAAAAAAAAAAAATGGTACAACGGCAGGAAGGAGAGAGAACAAGGAGTTTTAGTACTCTAAATAAGTGGTTTTCTGTGTCTGAAAATTGAAAATTGATTCAAGAACTCAGCTAACATACATAACATAGAAATGATGTAGTTCAAATCATGGTCTCCAAGGAAAAAACATCTTTATAAAACCATAGATTATGGGCTGAAAGGTTTTACCCTGTTTTAGCCTCAGTTTTCTTTAGAAGAGAGGCTGAGTATGTTTTGAAAAGCAGTTAATATTTCTCAGTCCTACCCTGTAAACTTCCTCATCTTTATTGACAATTTTTAAGTACAAATCTTGAAAACACTTGACAGGGACTTTATTTGCAAGTTTTCTGAGTAATGTTAGAAAACAACACCATTTTCCCTGTAAATTCTCAAAAAGCAAAGTTAATGATTATATCCAAATACAACTGGGATTGCACATGGAGGCTGTTATAGTTTGTTTTCTCTATTTTCTCTTGGACCATTGCACTTTGGCATTCACTATTATAAAAAATATTAAATTGCATTTAAGGGAAAACATATCGAGCCAGTCTGTTTTTGAGAATGGTAGTTGATCTCTATGTTATGCATTTATTCTCCTTCTGTTGCCTCTACCGGAATGCAAGAACAAGTGTCACAGAGCTTCAGAGCAAAGGTAAACAAATCCTTGAATTACCCACAGAATGTGCCAAGTGTGGAGCATCTGCTATTGGGAGGCAGAATCACAGAATGTAGTCAAACAGAAATAGAATATTCAAAACAAGACATGAGCAGCAGGGCTGGCCTAGTAAAATAGGAAGGAATAGCAAATTTGATGTAAATGCTCTTTCTCACCCATAGATGACTCCTGCAGATTGCTATCTCCTTATAGGTTAGCCAATGCCTTCACAGTGCCCTTTGGTGAGCCACAATCCTCCATTGCAATTTTCCAGTGAGAAAACTCAGTTGGAGCATAGTCCATCTAAACATATCTATCTTTATTCTATTCTCAAAGTGGTCATTGGTGTCTTTAGATTTGTGCCTCACAATTTTCGAGGGACCCATTTACATTTTAACAGGAAGTTTTGAGAGACCTATGATGTCAGTTCAGAGAAGAGACTCAAATAGGGGAGACGGATCAGGAATATGCTCCCTCTCTGCTGGTTATGCCACTCATTTCACAATTGATCTATCAACTAGGTCTAAAGCATTCCAGATCTTATAGGACTGTTTTAGATTTTATTTTTATTCTTTATACTTTGTCTGTAGTGGACACTGTGATGTGCTGCCCAGATTGCTTCTTCAGAATGATGACATTTACACCATTGGCTACAGGGAGTACTGGCTGCAAAGCACTCACAGCTGTATCTCCCTCTGAGAACTGCCCTCGACCTGCAGGAGCTTCTTCACCCAAGATGATACATCCTCCCCAGGGACAACCTCCAACCAATGACTGATCTATCGTGGGGGTTCAAAGACTTCATTGCCTCACTTAAAGGCAACTCTGGAGAGTTGTCCCTGCCCCAGAGCACTCAGTGGAACTGGTGGAGGGCTCTGTTACAAATGCATTGCAGTTCAACTTCTCTCTCCCACCAATTCTGCTACCCTCATTTCATTACCGATGCTGTTCCTGAGAACACTCCTCAATAAGGTTTTCACAAGCAAATCACCATGTCAGGGTCTATAACCTAAAACATTTTTCATGTAAATATATATACCATAAGGGCAGAAATTGTGTTTTATCTTTTTATCTATTAGAACTAGAATATTTGCCAGATTCTTCCAACAGCACTGTGGTTATGAATTGTAAGTATTTGGTAAAACTTTCTTAGGCCTGAGGTACAGAACATAACTGCCTGCTCTTATCTGCTCATACCTTTGAATTGCTGAAAACCAGGAGAGAGGGAAGGAGGGAAATTCCTCTTTCATTGATAATGCTACTTTTTAATTTCTCACATGTATCTGATTTAGACATATATAATGTTTTCCATCTGAATTGTATTCTTTACATGTCCTTACATGCCTAAAACTTTATGTATGTATGTATGTATGTGTGTGTGTATCGATCTCTCAACCACTTTTTATATTCAGAATGTAGTTTGAACCTCTATCAACTACCTCCAATTCATTTTGCCTGAGTTCTCTGGTTTGGATTGACATATCAAACCAAGGGTGGTAAATATCTGGGTCACCTTAGATTTCAGTGCCCTTACAGATATAATTAATTGATCATGGCTCCCAACACTCAATCATTTTGCAGTTGGCAGCAGCCCCTGGTGCACACAAGTGGCTTCTTTAGCAGAACTGAGTTTTAGTCCAGTCTTGGTTATTTCCTACTCTTCTGTCAAGGAAAGCACATGTCCACATTCATACTGTCATTAATGCAAAATTGAGGTAGTAACTACATTCACACTACATTTAGGAGCTTTTCCAGGCACTCTAGAATTTGTTCCTTTCCATGACATTTCAGCTTCAACTTCCAAGTGTCATCTTTTGGATCATCGTCTGGGTCTCTCTTCTACTCTGCCTGCTATTGACAGGGGCAGGCTCAGGCCAGTTGGAGAGACAAGATTTGCCATGAAGCTAATGAAGTGTAACCTTCAGGGGCTCTTAGCCCGTGCCTTCCAAAGCCCTGAGAGGAGTATTTTTCTTTTTTAATTTCAAAATTAAGATATTCGAAGTACAATTTGTTAAGTCTTCTGTATCTTTCCAATTCTACTTTCCCTATAAAGTACTTCTCTTGTCAGGTGGTATTGGAGTGACCACAGGCATTACTGGAATTCATTAATGAAAAGTTGACTTAGGGATACATTTAATTTGGGTTCAGTGACTTAAAGTCACTTTCATGTATAGCAAAGTTATTGCTAGTTATGCTAATACAGAATAGTTTCCATAAATACTTCCTCAATTTATCAGACAGGATAAGTTATAAGTGGAGGATTTTGTCCTTTTCAGTGCCTCACCACAACAGAAATGTACACAACAATGTGACATTCACAGTAATAAGACATAAAGTAGAAGTTCTCAGAATTCCTGTATTTGCAGGGCACACACTGGTAGCAATACTATAAACACAGTATATAGGTGTGTGAAGTCACATGATTTATGCATCCTAAGCATCAGTAATAAAAGACAACTTTTGATTAACCATGAGAGAGAAAAGACTGAATTATCATTCTATTCTCTTTATGTAAAAATTTTTAATACCATTGTCACACAAAGAGCATGCAGCCAAAAATATGAATATTATAAGAAGTCTGTCAGCAGTTAATTAATAAAGATATTATGCTTTTTTGATTTTATTATATTTGTTGTATTTGTCAAAATTTAAAAATTTATAATTTTTTTTGTGATTTCCTTACTCATTCTAAATAAACATTTCCTTTATACTTAACTATATATTTGTATTCTTTTCCTTAAAGAGTCTTCAGCCTAATTGTATGAACTTTAGGCCCCATAAAACATGGGTTCATCCCTCGGGGACTCAGAAATCTCTTTGCACAGTGTGGCTGTATGTTTTTTAGGAACAACAAGAGCATGTCCCACCTGGAGCCAAGTAAGCATTGTTCCCTTCTTGTCAGTTCTAAACATGAGAACGGAATTTTAGGGCAGAAAGAGACCAAAGACGCAATCTAACATAATCTCATTTTTCAGGTGATGAAACTGAAGTTGAAAGTGATCATGGCTTTATCAGGTCTCTAAGTCTTGTTTCAGCAGCTGACTTGTGGAGAAGTGAACAGGAAGTTGCCACAGTGCCCTAGAGCAATGGAAAAAGCACCCAAATTCTTGAGAGTGTCCTGAAGAGAAAGTTCCAAAAGTGAACTTCAACTGCTTAACAGTTGTGCTGAGACAAGAGCAGAGAGGTAGATCCCTCTGGAAAGAAGAACACATCTCTAATCAGGGACAGTGCTCCTGTAGAAAAAGGAACTCTTGTTTTTAAGAAATGTTATGAGTTAATTTCTTAATCATCCCTGAGAAATAATCTTAAAGACCTTGATCTTCAGATTATGGGGAGACTTTTATTTCAATCACTAGGTTTACTGTGTGGTGCAATAGTTCCTGAATGTAAAACTATAATCTCACTCTTAAGAAACTCTACTATCTAAGCCCTTCTATTTATTTATTTGACACCTGTCTCTCTTTGTGTCTCTTTCTGTCTCTTTGTCTCTCTCCACACTGTCACCCTTTGGAGTATGTAGGGCACTGTTATTGGTGAAGAAATTTGAAGTCTTAGTAGCTAATAACAGGGAAGAACTGGGACTAGAAAGAAGGCCTCCTGATCCTCTTGATATAAAGAGAAGTGTCTTCTCTTTATATCATATGGTCTCCAGAATTAACAAAAGAATTCTTATTTTATTTGTTTTCATTAACCTGACAAAAGTAGATTTAGCTTTATGTAAGAACATATAATTGCCCACCTGGTAAGATTGAAAAGACGCCAATCTTTCCCAGATGCCAGAATTTTACTATCAATAGCTCATTCCTTTTATATTCAGCTTTAATATCCTTCTAACATCCAGAAGTAAACTCTGGAGAATAATTCCCAATGTCTTTGTGTGAATGAATTTGTATGCTTTATTTATTTCTTAGTTAAGTAAACTAAGGAAAAGGGGGGTATCATGACTTCCATTTTCTCTCATAATTACAGGTTTTGATATTTATAAATTATTTAATTGAGTTAATATACTATAATTTACTTTTATTTTTCTTTATTACTGAATATTTTATAACTAGAAAAAGACATGTTAATGATTATACTGATGATTTTCAGAATCACATCATTTGGTCAGAGTAGCATATCAGTCATTATGCGATGTTTCTATCAGTATAAAAAGAGATTTTCTTTGATTTTCATTCATGTCAAGAATTTTCTTGTCAATATTTGTAGTCATCATAGCAACTCTCACTTGTATAGTTTTTATGTAATGAGATAACAAAACCTTAATGCTTTTACAATCTCACATGGTCCCTTATGACAACCCTGTGGAATGATCAAAGAAGAGATTATTGTAACATTTGGCTACCAAGGGAACAGGCCCAGAGTAAGTAAGTTCTTTGTCCACAGGAAGGAAGTGGCAAGACCGGGACTCAAAATTGTGACTTTAAGGCAGTCACTCTTAATTTGTTGTGGTTTACTTACTGACCCCTTTGCATTTTCTTTTCTTTCTTTTTTTTGGCCGTACCCCGCGGCATACGGGATCTTAGTTCCCTGACCAAGGATGAAACCCATGCCGCCTGCAGTGGAAGCGAGGAGTCCTAACCACGGGACCACCAGGGAATTTCCACCTCCTTTGAATTTCTGATAAAAACCATAGGCTCTACACAACAAAAGTTGTGTGGAGTTACAAAACACTCAATTCTATTCAGCTAGAGTGACTCAAAATAGGATACATGGCTCACAAAATTCAGTGAAAGTGCTCAGTACTACAGAGAGTATAGATCATCAGTAAATGTGAAAATTGGTAAGGCAACTCTGCAAAGCAGATACCATCTCTGAAACATTAGATTAAATGAGGGGAGGAATCTTCCTCATTTATGATAAGTTGAAAATGTTCCTACAGTACAGCTTTCTTCATTTTATCTACTTCAATACCATTGAAAAGAACAAGAGCAAACTCGTTCTTATGAGTTTGAAAAGTTCTTATTTTTCACTTTACAATGTGCAATCTCTAGGAGAGCTATCATCATTGATTATCTGACACATATATTTTACTATCTCCTGTTGTAATCAGTACACTGACTTCAGTAACGGATTGCAATAGGATCTTGTTATAAGGCAGATTAAAGCTTTAGATATTTTGATTGATGATTTTACTTATAGCTACTTTTTTGAAATACTTGTAACAATTTATTACATTTTTTATCTTATCATTGACCACTCTTGCTATGGGTAAGATCCAAATCAAAAGCAGAAGGAAATAAATACAGAATGTATTATCTGTATCATGTTTAGAAATGCCAAGATCCCTTGAATTAATATATTATTCTCTAGGACCCTAATTTCATGCTACAAACTTTTTTTTTTTTTTACCATTTCCTGGCCACAAATGATTCTGTCTCTTATCTACTTTACAAATCTTGCTCTTTTTTTCAAGAGTAGGGCCTTCAGGTATTTTTTTCATTATTTGCAATTTGTTTGCAAATTTGTTTGACCTAGTAACTATATATATATATATATATATATATATATATATATACATACACATATATATGTGTGTGTGTGTATATATATAAATATTGCTAACCCATACCCCAGTGAGAAACAAATTTACTAATTAGAGTAATGTGTTTTTGTATACAGTTCTTTTTATCTTTAACCATACAGTATCCAGTCTAATCACTGTTTTCCAAAGTTACTTAGGTCAGCTCCTTTCTTCTCCACTCCCTCCTGTGTTATTCATTTATAATATATTTAAATTCATTTGTCACAGACTGCTTTCTATCTTAGATTCCCTCTATATCTTGTTTTACTTTAAAAAATTACATACAGTAAAATTTACCCTTTGTGGAATACAGTTCTATGGAGGTTGACAAATATATGGAGTCATGTATCTACCATGACCCTTCCTTAAAAATCAGTTTCATAATCCTCAAAACTCCGTTATGCTGCCTCCTTGCAATTTATTTCTCCCTCCACTCCCCAAACCCTTAGCAACCACTGATTTTTCCATTTTTTAGCTTTGCCTTTTCCAGGATGTCATATAAATTGAAATATAAACTATGTGGCCTTTCACTTAGCAAAATGCATTTAAGATTCATCCATGTTTTTTTCTTGAATCAATAGTTTATTCCTTTTTAAATGCTGAGTATTATTTTATTGCATGGATGTAACACAGTTTATTTATCCATTCACCAATTTTAAAGGACATCTGAGTTGTTTCTGGTTCTTGGCATTTATAAATAAAACTGTTATATATGTTCACATACAGGTTTTTGCATGAATAAAGTTTTCATTTCACTAGAGTAAATACATAGTAGTGTTTTTGCTCTGTCATATGGTAGGTGTATAGTTAAATTTATAAGATACTTCCAAACTGTTTTTCCAAAGTAGAAACCAACGAAAGTTCCTGGAGCATTTTTCAATGCCACTAGAAACATATGAAAGCACCAGTTACTTTCCATACCCGCTTGCACTTAGAATTGTCAGGCTGTTTTTGTTTGTTTGTTTTCTTTTTTGCCATTCTAATAGGTATACAGTGGTCAAAATTTTACCATATTATATATATAGTTTTTTTCTGTGATCATATTGAGATAAATCCCCCCCAACCCCAATACATACCTCTTCCTTCTGATGGTGAAATATGTTTAGAAAAACTTTCTGTGCTTTTTTTTTTGTTCATTTATGTTTAATAGGTATAACCTGTCTAACCTAATCAACAAGTTATCATATGTTGATAGAATTCACTAGCTTGAGAACATAGAATCATACCCTTCATAAAGGAAGTCAATATGAAGATTAAATGTAAAAAAGAATGTGAAAACACTGTAAATTGTGAACAGTTACATAAGTAATTGATTGTTATTCCAGTTAGTCATTCAATCTTAATATCCTTATGGACTGAGGCCATACAAGGAAATGTCAACCGGCTGAAAGCATAGTTTAGTAAGAGTCAACCAGGAGGGTAAGGATAAGTTCTTTAAATATCTAGCATGCAATGTTTCGGAAACTCTTGTATCAGAATTTCCTGGAGCATGAGAGGCAATACACAAATGGACAATGAATAGACTATATACAAAAATAGAACTCTGGTCCACAATGTGCAGCAAACAGGCTAGCAAGCCAACCTAGTACCTAGAGTAACTAGTCCAGGATGTCAGACTACTGTCTATATCAAACAGTCCAGGAAGCCAAACAATAATCCCCCTAACAATTGGCTTCAGGTGGTCAGGACTTGATTAATAACTGACCTAACTTTTGCCCCTGCTTCTAACTTAGGATCAGTGGGAGAAAGTCAAACCTCTAACCAGTCACATAGGATGTGCTATTTCTACTTAGCCTGCCTGCAGCTTCCTCAGGCCAACAGCCTCCAATCAGGCTACATCTTAATTCTTAGGCTCTTGGGTATGCTATAAAAAAAATACCATAGACTGTTTGGCTTAAACAATAAACATTTATTTTTCACAGTACTGAAGGCTGGGATCAAGGCTCTGGCAGGTTCAGAGTCTGGTGAAAGCCTGCCTCCTGGTTCACAGATAGCATACTTCTCCCTGTGTCTTCATGCAGTAGAAGGGGTGAGAAAGCTCTCTGAGGTCTCTTTCATAATAACTTCACCCTCATGACCCAATTACCTTCCAAAGTTCCCACTTCCTAATACTGTCTTATTCTGGGTTGGGATTTCAATTTGAGAATTTTGGGTGGGACACAAACATTTACTCTATAACACCTGAAGTCTCCCTTTTTTTCCCTCTCACTATAAAGGCTTTCTGCTCCTCTGCCTGTCTCTGTTAAATGTGAGAAATGGGGCTGATTCCCTTGCTATAGCAAGCTCTGAATAAATAGACTTTGCTTTTTCTCATTTCTCAAGAGCATTTATTTCCTCTGGTGCTTTTTAAAAATGTATATTCCTAGGCCCTCCTCCAGACTGACTGAATCAAATTTACTGCAGGAGAGGCCCAGATGTCTGCATTTTAAAGAAGCTCCTCAGGGCAATTCTTTTGCACATGAAATTTGGGAACTACTGCACCTAGTGGCACTCCATAGATCTTCCTCCTAAATTTTGTCGTGTTTAATATTCTTACAAACATTTGGATGAAGACATGGATATGGTGATCAGATTTGTGGTTGTCATAAAACTAGGAAAGTTAGCTAATGTAGTAGATGTTAGAATTAAAATGAATTTTGGCCTAAAAATCTGGAAATATGGATACCACATTGTGTTAAATTTCAATTTTATGTATGTTTACTTGTGTGCATATGTACATGTAAAAGTTGGACAATGATTCATGATAGAGCTTTAAAAATTTAGTGTAATGAACAGATTTATAACCACAAACTCTATTAAGAGAATTAATATTTTTGTTGTATCCTGTGCTCATTAGGTTATCCAGAATATTACATCTGGTTTGGGCTTCACATTTTAAGAAAAAAAACAGTGTTTAAGGAATAGGGCTCAAAATAGCTCAGACAGCTGAGACTGTTTAGTCATCCTTTAACAAAGGTTCAAACTTCTGATATGTTATGCACAATCCAGACTTTAGCATTCATATCAATTATCAATTCTTTTGTAATATTTCTGCAATATTTTCTAAAAAAGATTTTACTTAAATTCTATCCTTAAGAAAGTTTAAAAAGAGCTTTATACAATCATGTAATTCTATAGGCAGGATGTAAATATATTAAAAAAATTAAAGTGCATTTTTAATGTGAAAATATTCAGGATTTTATAAGATTGACAGCAGGAGACTTGAGTTGTACATCTGTTATAGCTCTGTACTCTTCTCTCAACAGCCAAATGAATCTTATTATAGAGGTTTTGGATTTTCAAACTTGTCTCCTAATCTAAGGTTAAAAACATATGCAGCCTCCTATTTGGTTTTCATTTTGTTTCATTCATTCACTTATGCATTTATTTATTTTTGGTTTCATGCTTCTGTTAGATAGAGAGAACTTCCAATTGTGTGTGTTATACAATGACTAACAAGCTATAGTCTTCTTCACTAAAGAAGCTCTGAACTAAGGAGGAAGGCAAGACTTTCAACTGCATGACTGACACATGATGGGGAGAAGGGTGTTTGCACATACATAGTATCTTTGATCATCCTTAGTCTAACCTTGTACTGTTCAATAGAGTAAACCAGCCACATATGGCTATTGAGCACTTGAAATGTGGCTGGCTCAGATTGAGACGAGTTGTGAACACAAGAATTTGGGGACTTAAAAAAAGAAATTATCTCATTAATATTTTTATTTACATGTTGAAATTATAATATTTTGATGTATGAGATTAAATAAATGTTATTACTTCCTCATATTTCTATTTTTTATTAATTTTTATTGGAGGACAGTTGCTTTACAATGTTGTGTTAGATTCTACTGCACAGCAAAGTGAATCAGCTATATGTATACAATACATCATCTCATTTTTTGATTTCCTGCCAATTTAGGTCACTAGAGCACTGAGTAGTGTTCCCTGTGCTATACAGTAAGTTCTCATTAGTTATCTATTTTATACATAGTATCTAGAAAAGTGGAAATAAAAACAAAAGTAAACAAATGGGACCTAATGAAACTTAAAAGCTTTTGCACAGCAAAAGAAACCACAAACAAGATGAAAAGACAACCTTCAGAATGGGAGAAAATATTTGCAAATGAAGCAACTGACAAAGGATTAATCTCCAAATATACAAGCAGCACATGCAGCTTAATATCAAAAAAACAAACAACCCAATCCAAAAATGGGCAGAAGATGTAAATAGACATTTCTCCCAAGAATATATACAGATTGCCAACAAACACATGAAAGGATGCTCAACTTCACTAATCATTAGAGAAATTCAAATCAAAACCACAATGAGGTATCACCTCACACTGGACAGAATGGCCATCATCAAAAAATCTACAAAAAATAAATGCTGGAAAGAGTGTGGAAAAAAGGGAACCTTCTTGCACTGTTGGTGGGAATGTAAACTGATACAGCCACTATGGAGAACAGTATGGAGGTTCCTTAAAATCTAAAAATAGAACTACCATATGACCCAACAATTCCACTACTGGGCATATACCCTGAGAAAACCATAATTCAAAAATAGTCATGTACCACAATGTTCACTACAGCTCTATTTACAATAACCAGGAAATGGAAGCAACCTAAGTATCCATAGACAGATGAATGGATAAAGAAGATGTGGCACATATATACAGTGGAATATTACTCAGCCATAAAAAGAAATGAAATTGAGTTATTTGTAGTGAGGTGGATGGACCTAGAGTCTGTCATACAGAATGAAGTAAGTCAGAAAGAGAAAAACAAATACCGTATGCTAACATATATATCTGGAATCTAAAAAAAATGGTTCTGATGAACTTAAGGGCAGGACAGGAATAAAGCCACAGATGTAGAGAATGGACCTGCAGACATGGGGAGGGGGAAGGTAAGTTGGGATGAAGTGAGAGAGTAGCACTGACATAATTACAATACCAAATGTAAAATAGATAGCTTGTGAGAAGCAGCCACATAGCACAGGGAGATCAGCTCGGTGCTTTGTGACCACCCAGAAGGGTGGGATAGGGAGGGTGGGAGGGAGGCACAAGAGGGAGTGGATATGGAGATATATGTTTACATATAGCTGATTCACTTTGTTATACAGCAGAAACTAACACAACACTGTAAAGCAATTATACTACAATAAAGATGTTAAAAAATAGTGTATGTATGTCAATCCCAATTTACAAATTCATCCCACATACCCTCTTCCCCCTTGGTATCCATACGTTTGTTCTCTACATCTGTGTCTCTATTTCTGCTTTGCAAATAAGTTCATCTATACTATTTTTCTAGATTCCACATGTAGGCATTAATATATGATACTTGTTTTTCTCTTTCTGACTTACTTCATTCTGTATGACAGACCCTTTGTCCATCCAGGTCTCTACAAATGACCCAATTTTGTTCCTTTTTATGGCTGAGCAATATTCCATTGTATATATGTATCACATCTCCTTTATCCTTTCCTCTCCTGACAGACAATTAGGTTGCTTCCATGTCCTGGCTATTGTAAATAGTGCTACAATGAACATTGGGGTATGTGACTCTTTTGGAGTTATGGTTTTCTCAGGGTACATGCCCAGTAGTGGGATTGCTGGGTCATATGGTGGTTTTATTTCTAGTGTTTTAAGGAACCTCCATACTGTTCTCCATAGTGGCTGTATCAATCTACATACCCAGCAACAGTGCAAGAGGGTTCCCTGTTCTCCAAACCCTCTCCAGCATTTATTCTTTGTAGATTTTTTTTTTTTTTTTTGCGGTACGCGGGCCTCTCACTGTTGTGGCCTCTCCCATTGCGGAGCACAGGCTCCAGACGCGCAGGCTCAGTGGCCATGGCTCATGGGCCTAGCCACTCTGCAGCATGTGGGATCTTCCCGGACCGGATCACGAACCCGTGTCCCCTGCATCGGCAGGCGGACTCTCAACCACTGCGCCACCATGGAAGCCCCTTTGTAGATTTTTTAATGATGGCCATTCTGACTGGCATGAGGTGATTCTTCACTGAAGTTTTGATGTGCATTTCTCTAATAATTAGTGATGTTGAGCATATTTTTATGTGTTTGTTGGTCATCTGTATTCTTCTTTGGAGAAATGTCTATTTAGATCTTCTTTTGATGGGGTTGCTTTTTTTTTGATATTGAACTGCATGAGCTGTTTGTATATTTTGGAGATTAATCCATTGTCAATTGATTTGTTTGCAAATATTTTCTCCCATTCTGAGGGTTGTCTTTTCATTTTGTTTATGGTTTCCTTTGCTCTGCAAAAGCTTTTAAGTTTCATTAGATCCCATTTGTTTAGTTTTGTTTTTATTTCCATTTCTCTAGGAGGTGGGTCAAAAAGGATCTTGCTGTGATTTATGTCATAGAGTGTTCTGCCTATGTTTTCCTCTAAGAGTTTTATAGTCTCTGGCCCTACATTTAGGTCTTTAATCTATTTTGAGTTTATAATTTTGTATGATGTTAGGGAGTTTTCTAACTTTATTCTTTTACATGTAGTTGTCCAGTTTTCTCAGCACCACGTATTGAAGAGGATATCTTTTCTGCATTGTATATTCTCGCCTCCTTTATCAAAGATAAGGTGACCATATGAGCATGGGTTTATATTTGGGCTTTCTATCCTGTTCCATTGATCTATCTTTCTGTTTTTGTGCCAGTACCATACTGTGTTGATTACTGTAGCATTGAATTATACTCTGAAGTCAGGGAGTCTGATTCCTCCAGCTCTATTTTTCTTTCTCAAGATTGCTTTGTCTATTCAGGGTCTTTTGTGTTTCCATACAGATTGTAAAACTTTTTGATCTAATTCTCTGAAAAATGTTATTGGTAATTTGATAGGGATTGATTTGAATCTGTAGTCTGCTTTGGGTTGTATAGTCATTTTCACACTATTGATTCTTCCAATTCAGAACATGGTATATCTCTCCATCTGTTTGTGATCTCTTTAATTTCTTTCATCAGTGTCTTATAGTGTTCTGCATACAAGTCTTTTGCCTCCTTAGGTGGACTTATTCCCATGGATTCTTTTCTTTTTGTTGCCATGATAAATGGGATTGTTTCCTTAATTGATGTTTCTGATCTTTCATTGTTAATGAATAGGAATGTGAGAGATTTCTCTGTATTAATTTTGTATCCTGCAATTTTACTAAATTCATTGATTAGTTGTAGTAGTTTTCTGGTTGCATCTTTAAGATTTTCTATGTATAGTATCATGTCATCTGCAAACAGTGACAGTTTTACTTCTTTTCCAATTTGGATTCTTTTTATTTCTTTTTCTTCTCTGTTTGCTGCAGTGAGGACTTCCACAGCTATATTGAATAACAGGGGTGAGAGTAGATATCCTTGCCTTGTTCCTCATCTTAGAGGAAATGCTTTCAGCTTTCCACTCTTGAGTATGATGTTAGCTGTAGATTTGTCATATATGGCCTTTATTATGTTGAGGTAGATTCACTCTGTGCTCAATTTCTGGAGAGTTTTAATCATAAATGGATGTTGAATTTTGTCAAAAGCTTTTTCTGCATCTCTTGAGATGATCATATGGGTTTTATTCTTCAGTTTGTTAATGTGGGTAACCAATGGATCACTGAAGAAATCAAAGAGGAAATCAAAAATACATTTTTTCCCTGTAATGATTTCTAATCTCATAGTGTTGTGGTCAGAAAAGATGCTTGTTATGGTTTCAAATTTCTTAAATTTACCCAGGCTTTATTTGTGACCCAAGATGTGATCTATCTTGGAGAATGTTCTGTGTACACTTGAGAAGAAAGTTTATTCTGCTGTTTTGGATGGAATGTCTTAATATCAATTAAGTCTATCTGATCAATGTGTCATTTAAGGCTTGTATTTCCTTATTACTTTTCTTTCTGGATGATCTATCCATTGGTGTAAGTGGAGTGTTAAAGTCCCCCACTAATATTTTGTTACTGTCAATTTCCCCTTTTATGGCTCTTAGCATTTGCCTTATGTATTGAGGTGCTCCTATGTTGGGTGCATAAATATTTACAATTGTTTTATCTTCTTGACTGATCCCTTGACCATTATGTTGTGTCCTTCCTTGTCTCTTGTAAATGTCTTTACTTTAAGTCTGTTTTATCTGATATGAGTATTGCTACTCCAGCTCTCGTTAGATTTCCATTTGCATGGAACATATTTTTCCACCCCCTCACTTTCATTCTGTATGTGTCCCTAGGTCTGAAGTGGATCTCTTGTGGACAGCATATATACAGGTCTTATTTTGTATCCATTCAGCCAATCTGTGTCTTTTGGTGGGAACATTTAATCCATTTACCTTTAAGGTAATTATCGATATGTATGTTCCTATTTCCATTTTCTTAATTGTTTTGGGGGTTTTTTGGAGGCCTTTTTCTTCTCCTGTGTTTCTGACATAGAGAAGTTCCTTTAGCATTTGTTGTAAAGCTGCTTTGGTGGTGCTGAATTCTCTTAGGTTTTGCTTTTCTGTAAAGCTTTTGATTTCTCTGTCAAATCTGAATGAGATCCTTGCTAGGTAGAGTAATCTTAGTTGTAGGTTTTTCCCTTTCATCACTTTCAATATGTCCTCCCACTCCCTTTTGGCCTGCAGAGTTTCTGCTGAAAAATAAGCTGATAACTTTATGGGGATTCCCTTGTGTTATTTGCTGGTTTTCCCTTGATGCTTTTAATATTTGTTCTGTGAATTTAATTTTTGTTAGTTTTTTTAATATGTGTCAGCATGTTTCTCCTTGGGTTTATCTTGTATGGGACTTTCGGCACTTCCTTGACTTGGGTGGCTATTTCGTTTTCCATGTTAAGGAAGTTTTTGACTCTAATCTCTTCAAATATTTTCTCAGACCCTTTCTGTTTTCTTCTTCTGGGACTCCTGTAATTTGAATGTTGGTACATTTAATGTTGTCCCAGAGGTCTCTGATACTCTCCTCCTTTCTTTTCATTCTTTTTTCTTTATTTTGCTCTGTTGCAGTTATTTCCACCATTCTATGTTTCAGCTCACTTATTTGTTCCTCTGCATCAGTTATTCTGCTATTGATTCCTTCTAGTGTATTTTTCATTTCAGTTATTGTGTTGTTCATCACTGATTGTTTGTTCTTTAGTTCTTCTAGGTCCTTCTAAACATTTCTTGTATCTTCTCCATCTGTGCCTCCATTCTATTTCCAAGATCTTGTATCATCTTTACTATCAGTACTTTTAATTCTTTTTCAGGTAGATTGCCTATTTTCTCTTCATTTATTTGGTCTTTTAGGCTTTTACATTGCTCCTCCATCTGCAATCTATTTCTTTGTACTTTATTTTGTCTAACTTACTGTGTTCATGTTCTCCTTTCCACAGGCTGCAGGGTTGTAGATTCTTCTTGCTTCTTTTGTCTGCCCCCTTATGGTTGAGGCTGATCCAGGGGCTTGTGTAAGCTTCCTGTTGGGAGGAGCTGGTGCCTGCACTCTGGTGGGTGGAGCTGAGTTTTGTTCCTCTGTTGGGCAGGGGCACATCAGGTGGTGTGTTTTGGAGTGTCTGTGAGCTTAGTATGACTTTAGGCAGCCTGTCTGCTGATGGATAGGGCTGTCTTGCTGTTTTTTGGGCATGAGGTGTTCAGCACTGGAGCCAGCAGGCAGTTGGGTGGAGCCAGGTCTTGGTGTCAAGTTGAATATCTCACTCTTTTCTGAGTCAGTTTCTTGGTACAGCTCTTCTTCCCTTTTCTCTCTCCAGGTCATGGGTTTGGGTCCTCAAGGATGTCACATGCACAGGTGTTTCCCAGCTATGTCTTGTATCAGAGTGAAGAGACTCAGCTGTTCCTGTCCTGGTCTGACAGTTACCTCTCCTGTTTCTTTTTACTTTTTAAACTCTGGATCCTAAAAATTTTAAATTACACATTTAATTGTCTTAATATGCCAATTTTAGTGCCTCTTCTTTTAGCAACACTAATGTTTATGAGCCCAGGCTCCAGTATTAGATAGACTCATGTTTGCATTCCAGCTCCTCTCTTTACTAGGGCAGTTGAGAGGCTTGAATGAGAAGATGATAGCAATAGCAATAAAGATAAGGATCATTAGCACTTAAAGTAGCATTTAATAAGTGCCAGACACAAATAAATGTTTTAGTTACATTAATTCATTGAGTTCTCACAAAGACCCTTTAGGTAGTTTCTATTATTATCTCCTCCTTAAATGTGAGGAAATTGAATCATACACAGATTGTGTTAAAATGCGTTTGTTGGGGAAGCTGGTAAAATAGTCTTGTTCAGGCCTCAGAGGTAGAAGCAGGCCTCTGACCAACCTGTGACCCTGCCTGGGCTGCCTGCATGCTTACACACCTAACAATTTTTGCTAGCAAGTCAAATGGCACGATAAGGAAGGGAATGGGTCTTGGAGTTTCTTGAACCCTGGGGATCTGGCCAGTCCTCCGGGGTCTGGAAAATCCTGTGATCCACATGGTGAAAACAACAGCATTGTTAGAGAGAATCCAGAGCTGCATTTTTGCACACAAACTGATGATGTCAGTTTGTGGCCTGAGATTATAAGCGGGAACTCCCAGAACTGCAATTTGAAGTCTCACCCATGGGGTGGACGCACCGCCTGGGACCTTTCCCAACTGAGGCTCCAGATTGCTGTCACTCGGGACTTCCCAGCTGCTGTTTGGATCTGGAAGTGGGTGTCAGCCCAATTCGGTGATGTATGCTTTGTTATATACTCTGTCAATATTCTTATTCCTTTTCTTCCAATAATTGTATATTGAAATTGACATAATATTCTTATTCCTTTCCTTCTAATGATTTTATATATAAATTAAGTTAAATCACCTTCTATTAAAGATTTGATTGAAGCTGTTTATTTGTGTGAGACAAGTGGTTATTTTGCCAGCAAATCAAATGAACCTTAAAACTGAAAGCAGGCTTTCAGCAAAACAGTGATAAAGTTCTTAGAACAGGTGCTGATAATTATTTTTATTATTAATAGTTCTGTTATATTCCTACTTCTTAGGGTGAACAGGATGTTGAGAAAAGTGGCTGAGGAAGCCTTACCTGGTGCAGTGGGGAATTACATCTGTTCATGGGCTGGCAAGGTGTATGGAGAGAGTAGGTTGAGTTAAGAATTTCCTATAGTAGATATCATATTTAACAAATGCTTACAACAGTGGTTTTCAACTGGGGTTGATTTTGCTTGGTGTATTTGACAATATCTTGAGACTTTTTTGTTGTCAAAACTGAAGAGATACTATTGGCACATTGTAGGTATTGGCCAAGGACACTGCTAAACTTTCTATGTTGCACAGGACAGGACCCCACAAGAGAAAATTATCTGGTTTCAAATGTTAGTAGTGTTGAGGCTGAGAAATCCTGTGCTGCAGGAAAGAAAAAAGAAACAGTGGCAGGAGGGATGGAAAGATGAAAGGAATAAAGAAAGGGAGGAAGAAAGAAAGGAAGGAAGGAAGAGAGGGAGAGAGAAAGGGAGGGATGGAGGGAGGGAAAAAATATACGTTCATTTTTCTAGTCCTGTCATTTTTTTCTTGGAAAGATGACCACAAAGCAGTATTATGATTCACAGTAATATTACTATAACAAATGTTTAAGCACAAATTTATTATTTCTATATAATTTTTAGCAAAAGTAGAGTTGGGGCTGTGAGACAAGGTCCATTGCTAATGACTTTTCTACTCTCTGTGGAGTGATAAACCTGGGCAATTTGTTTCTGGCCAATAAAGTAATCAGTTCATCTGATCTTGTGGTCTTTTTTTTTTTTTAATGTACTTTTAGAGAGTGAGCAAGGCATCACAATCCAACCCTCTCTCTCCCTCAATGCACTACTCTGTTTTTCTGAGTATAATTTTGAAGATTTCATCAATGCAGAATTGTACTATCTTTCTTTTATTTGGATGAGATTTGAGAGTAAATTCTGGACTGGAAAGAGATTGCCATAAGGGTTTAGTTTTGACTCATTAATTTATTCCTCTTTAGTGAGTTTTGTATGTTAAATTTAAATGATGACAATTTCTTTGGTCTGGAGGACCATCTCCCTCTGAGAACCAATGCCTGAAAGCATAGATGGCCCTGAAATAATTTCTCAAAAGAAATAAAAAATAAGGCTATTTTGGCTATGAGTGAGTGCTTAAGGACTTCATAAAATGTGAAGATGTAAGCCCTAAGGAAAATTCATTGTTTATAATGGTTACATTTACATACTCTGTAATCTTTTTAGCAATAAAACTCAGTAATAATTTATGAACGCTATTTCAAGGAGAATAGATCTTCATATTGCTTTTTTCTTTATATGTACAACTCTAATTGAAAATTAGGGATCAATCATATTAAAACACATGGATGTTTTATTGGCTTTGTTTTTCAGGTGTCACAGATTTCATTTCTATAAATGTGTAGCTCAGTATTAATATGAAATTAATAAGTAGAAACTTCCATCCTAGTTTACTAGGTTGCTTTTCTAATGTCAAACACTGGTGTTTAAATTATTTAAAGGCCAGTCATGAGACAGAGAGCTGAAATGACACCCACCAGAGATGGCAGATTTTTGTGAAACACTTTGCAGTGGCACCACATATTGAACACAGTAAGTAAGCAAATACATTATGAGTCATTTATACTTTGAAATAATAAGCAGTTCTTACCAAAAAATGAGGTTGATCTGTATGCACTGACAAAGTAAGAACTTCAAAAACATTGTTAAATTGAAAGCACAAGTTGCAGAGCAACTTGTAAAAATGATTTATTTATGAAAAAAACCCTGAAGATACATATGTGTAAGAACACACATAGGTATGCAAAAGTATTGAATAGGAATAGAACAGAAGGCTGAGCACAAAGCCATGGGCAGTGGAGAGGCATAGGACTTGTGGTTGTAGGTGTTATGTGCAAAGGAACTCTGGATTTATTACTGAATATATCTACTTTTATTTGAATTTTTTATATAAGAATATAATAATGTATTATTAACATTAAATAATGAAAAATAATGATATCAATAGCAATGAAGCATCTTTACATTTTTTTGTTTTCATAACCTCCCATGTTTGTTTTCACTTTAGGAGGGCAGACATATGCACGTTTGCACACACACATGCACACACAAACACACAAAAATCTTTTGTATGTCTAGAAATTAAGGTTCTCGTGGAAATCTTCATTTGCTTCTTGGAAAATTTGAGTGCAAAGCTGTTTGGGAGTGCATTCCTCAATCAAACTGGCTGAGAAGGAGCTTCTGCTTGCATAGGGAACTGTATTTAAAGAGAAGAATTTTTTTTTCTTCATGAATGTTAAGTTGTGCTAGAATGGTTAAAAAAGCTGAGAATTTGGCACAACTGCCGTTAATTATTGAGGAAAAACGAGACTTAAAATGTTGCAGTCTTATGATTCATCCTTTTATTTAGTCCTGTATGACCTGACTTCACTCTCCTTAGAGTAATTTGGGATTTGGAGCTTGGACTTGGGTTCAGGTACTCCTCATGCCTGAAGGGCTTGTTTGCTGATTCCTGAAGTAGTAACATTTTGCTTTTGAACCTGACAATTAAAAGATCACAAAAAGTACTCAGTAATGAGACAGAATATCTTCAGATGACTTTCAAGTCATTTGAAAGAGAGTACTATATTCTTGTTAAGTTAACACTTAGAAACATGGCCATTTATTTATATCTCTCATAAATTTATGGCTTTTAAGCTTATACTTGATACTTGGCAGCAGTGCATAAGATTCACTGAACTGATGAGTTTTCTCTCCTTTCCTCTCTATCCATACAGAGTAGAAAAGAGCCCTGCTGTTGCTTCCTAAGTCCTCTATGAGAGGCAGACAAGTGGTGTTAGTGAAACATGCAATGGAAAAGTAGCTAAAACCTATAACCCTACTTTAGGCTTCTATGACCATGGAAATATTACCTAACCTTTCTGAGTCTCAATTTCCTCATCTTTAAGGTGGATTAAAGCATTGTTTATCTCACATGGTCTTGGGGAAATAAATGAGATCTGTGTGGACACATTTAAGGAGGAACTCCTCTTGTATGTCTCTATATGTGTATTCAAGAGATTGTCTTGCAATTGTCCCTTTTGAGTTGTTTTTCCCACTGAATTTTAAACTCTTCAAGGTCTATGTCTTATTTATGGTCTGCATTCTTAGCCTGACACATAGTAGCTATTGAATAAATGTTTCCTGAAAGATTGTCAATTACTGAAATATAAGTTATGGAGACTCAAAGTTGTTGAGGATTATAAAACTCTAATGGAACAATTTTGCACTGGTGCCATTTAATTTTCTCTACAAAGGGAGTACAGGAGTACTAATTTCCTTTTCTCTGGATTTCTTACTTCCTAGGAGAACTTGGCTTAGTATGACTTGACTATGGTGAAAGAGGAATATGAAATTATTACCTTACTTCATTTGTATTTATTTAGTTCAGTGGTTATAGTGCTTTCCAATATTTTTCATATCATGGCATGCATAGAAAATGACAATGTTTGGCAAATCGGGTACTTGGATGAGGCTTTATACAGTGCCTAAGGCTGTGGACTCTGTATACCCTGTGCTCTGCCCAGCCATCTTAAGGACTGAGAAAGAGCCATAAACCATATTTTGTCACTTGTAACCATTTATGACAAAGCAGTTAAGAAACTCTGGGTTAGAGCATGTACTGGGTTGAATAGTGTCCCTCCCCCCCAAATTCCCATCCACACAGAGCCTCAGAATATGTCCTCATTTGGAAACAAGTTCTTTGCAGACTTTAGTTCAGATAAGGTCATATTGGATTAGGGTGAGTCCTAAATCCAATTACTGGTATCCTTACAGGAAGAAGAAAAACACAGGGAGAACTCTGATGGAGGACATAATCAGAGATTGGAATGATGCACCTACAAGCCAAGGACCACCAAGAATTGCTGACAATCCCCAGAAACTAAGAGAGAGACATGGAACAGATTCTCCCTCAGAGGCTTCAGAAGGAACCAAAGTTTCTGGCACCTTGATTTTAGATTTCTGTCCTCCAGAACTATGAGAGAATATATTTCTGTTGTTTTAAGTCACCCACTCTATGGTAGTTTGTTATGGCAGCACTAGGGATCCACTGTAAAACACAATACAAAATAAGCCAAGATCATGGATGTGTTTTAAAAACACAAGTCCAAGTTTGCCGATGTTTACCTGGCCATGCACAAACAACAGAGAAGAAATCAGTGCTCCTCCTCATTACAATAATTTTTGAGATACATTTCACTAGACAATAAGATCTACCAGATAAACCCAGTGGTGTTGTGGAAATGCCTTAGATAATTGTTTCTCAAAGTGTGGTTCTCAGCAGCACCAGTGGCATATGAGAACAAGTTAGAAAGGCCTCTCCTAGACCTGTTGAATCAAAAATCGAAGATAAGGCCCAAGCACTCCAGCAGATTCTTAAGTTTTGAACTTCTTAGAAAATTGGTATATCCTTTGCAATAGGAAAGAGGGATTGAACTCAACTTTGCTGAAACAAAAGATGGGAGCATTTTTAAGTGCTGGGTGAGCTAGTGAAAAAGCACTGGATGATATTATGGGGAGTTTGGTCAATGTGATTAGGCCATCTGTGTTTGCTAACTGGCACTATCAAAGTTAGGCTCCTACCCTCCCACAGAGACTGGGATAGAAGAGTGTTATCTTCCTTGATGATTAGGGTTCAAAACATGGCTCCCAGGTTCTTGAGAAAGACTTTCCTGGGTTGTGAAACTGACAAGAAGCTGGGAGATTATTTACATCTCAAAAGGGCAAAGTAAGAATTTACAGTCACAAAAGTTTTCTAAAGTAAATGCTCTAAGAGAGGTCAAAGGCCTATAGTCAGGAATAAAACTGTCTAGGCTGAGGGGAACAGTAAAGTGGTCTTGGTCAGTTGCCTTCTGCACTTTTCCCCACATGAACATCAAAGTCAACTTGTCAAGTTGCATAAAGACCCTGTTGGATTTTTTATTAGGATTCTTGAATTTGTAAACTTAATTTTGAAAGTACTAATCTATTTTTCATCAAGGAGCATGGTTCTTCCATTTTTTCAAGTTTCCTTTCATATTTTTTTAGTAAATTTTGATGATTTTTTAATTTGTGTCTTATACAACTCTAATGAAATTTATTCCTAGATATTTGATATCTTGGGGATGGTATATATTTTTCTAAATGTCATTCTGTTGTATTGAAAAGTTATTTATTTATTTTTTGTTGTTCCTTTTACTGAACTCTCATTATTTCTAAATATTTTTATTAATTATCTTTAATTTTCTAGGGAGATAGTCATATCTGAAAATAATGGCATAGTGACATTCCATTCCAATGTATGTCCCTTATTTTATAGGTGAAAAAGAAGTCAAGGAATAGAGAGATTGAACTTGTCCATTTCTAGTAAATGATAGATATGGGATTTTAAGTATCTCTGTCTAACTCTGGAGTCTTTCCTTATACTATACTAACACAATTATTTCTTCAGGCTTTGTTTTTCCAGATACATTGATCAGTGCTCAAGTTTTTATTTCACTGTGTATGTTAGATGTGATATATTTATGTGGCTCTCTGCAAAAATAACACAATGAAGTTGCATATGTTGTCAATGAATCCTGATAATTGATTAGAAATAACAACAAAAAAGTTATAATTGTTAGGTCCCTGAAATAGGAGACTAATCTTACTATTCTAATCTTTTTTCACTCAGATAGCTTCGTGGTTTGTTGGGTATATTGTTAAGTATTTGATGATTGATTAACACATCACCACCACCACCCCTTCCAATATAATGACTAATGCACATGAAATTAACATATTTATTACAAATATTGAAGCCTTTATAATATGGGTTGTGGGAAGATTGAACAGAAATATTCAGCTTGCCTTCAGGTTTCTTTAATATTTTTTGTAGGCTGATTGCCTTGATGACTAACATGCTGTAACTATGCTGTTATGCATTACATATTGTTGAAATGTACATCTGCACTGCATTTTCTTTTTTCCTTTGTTTCTGTGTTTCTAAAGTGCTGAGTTCTGCTAAAAGTTTTGGATTGAAATCAAATCTGGGAAGCTTTGGCAATGTTGCTAAAATAATATGCCAGTATACTACCCTTTAAAGAAACAAGTATAGAGGGTTGATTGATTTACAAAGCAATTTGTTGTATCATTACTTGTCTTGATTGTATACAAATAGTTTTTTCTCACTATTTTGAGAGAACTATTTTATTTTTAATATTTTTTTGAAATCTGATATTTTAGTTGGCAACAGGATTAAATCACACAAAAGTTTTTATGCATAATCCTTCTGAAATCCAAGTAGATGTTTATTAATTTTCAGATACTTTAATTATATTCCTTAAATACAACATTTAACTAAAATCCACTTCTTTTGCCTGACTGGATCCTGTGTAAGAACAAAGCTGTGTTTTCTGTTGCCCAATCTAATCTAAATTGATGAAACCATAATTATATTTTTAAATCATATGTTAAAGAATTCTTCCAGAGTCATAGTGAGGTCTTTTGTTGCATTTTAGAGTTTAGTTTGTAGACTAGTCTTTAATTTCAAATGAGTGTTATTCCCAGAATGAAATTATAATTACCCTTTTATTGGAGTTCCCTGGTTGCCTAGTGGTTAGGATTCTGGACTTTCTCTGCTATGGCCAGGGTCCAATCCCTGGTTGGGGAACTATGATCCCACAAGCCATGTGGCATGGCCAAAAAATTTACCTTTTTATCTAGCCTGTTACCTGACTTTCTTCCATGGTTGAAATTTTTAACATTGGTCATGTGGCTATGATGAGGCTCTAAAATATAATACTGCAGTTCATAAAAAACAAGCTAGTTCTCTTCTTGCTATATGCTGAGTCTCCCTTGTCTCTGTCATTGAATGAATATTAAAATTAATAGAAACCTTTAGAATTCAATATACATGTCTTGGCTTTGGTCTGTTTACTTTCATATATTAGATAAACCTAGAAAAGAGCAAGCTGGAACCAAAAAAATCTGTGTTAATACAGATCTCAGGAACTGATCTGGTTGATTTCCTGAAGTCGATCAAGATCCATTCAACAAAAATAGGAAAGTCAAGCCAGTAATTTGTTATCAAACAAACCTTAGAAGAACAATGTTGATCCTAAACATCTTCCCTTTATATCTGGTTGGACCCTGTAAGGCATGTGCTATTATTGCCATTTCACTGACAATAAAATAAATCTAATGAAATTAAAGGACTTGTCTAATATCACATGTGTGAGAAGTGATGGAGCCATGGTTAGAACCCAAGTTTGACCCCAAAATCTGTACTCTCTTTTCCTATGTCACGTCAGAGCTTTCACTACTTGTTTCTTCTCTCTAATGGAATACCTAGCAAGTGATTTTCTTACTTTTTCAAAATATAAAATTAAAATAAATTAAAAAGTCTTTGAATGATTTTTAAAAAAATGTTTAATTCTATGTCTGTAATATAAAGATATAGTTTGGCAACATCCAGAAACCTTGTCAGAATGTTCTCAGTTCTAAGGTCTGAGTCACTGTCAAGAATAAAAATATGAATTCCAGGTTTGATCTGTATGGGTATCACAGTATGGCTCCATGATCAAATTAGTGGATGATGGCAAAATAGACACTTCAGTTCATTCTATATAGAATCAGATACATTCCTCAAGAGTCAGTAATACCATTTGTTTTAGGTGATAGCTCCCAAAGTTTCCCAAACATTTCACCTTCAACTGTTATCTCTTGAAAACATGCAATTTTTGTTTATGTTAAAGTGAATGAAGGGCCTAAAAAAATGTATTCTTTCCATAAACTATTTCATCAAATGTTACCTTAAAAACTGGCAATTTTCTTTTTAGCTAGAATATAGAGTATTTTTGAGAAGATAATCCAGACTGAAGAAGCAGATAAGACAATCTGTGCAACCTGTACTTGGGAAGATAATTTTACTGCTTAGTAACCATCTGGGTTGCATGAAAGTTGAGCTAAATGGACATCAATATAGTTTTCTGAATTGTCACAAACTTTTATGAAAGAACAGACATCACAACGGTTGTAGGCTGATTATTTTACACCATTTCATTGTTTTTGTTCCTTCGTACAAAGTACACAGCATTTTCATGAGTCATTCATAGATTCCCTAGTTATTGAGCTTTATTTCTCAAATATATGAATGATTTTTGTAGCTACCAGTGTGTCAAGTATTGTATTTCTTCATTGTGTACATTTTGAAACATTTAACAATTTATTTACTTTCTTTGAATTTTTATTCTTGACTATCAAAGATCAGCTCTGGAGACATGCATATATTTGATTGTTAGCTGAATTTTAGACTCATATTCATTTGTGGGGCAATTGAAGGTATGCTTGTGTGTGTTCAGGGGGAGGTCTATGGATACGTTGGATTAAGGTCACATGCTGTGCTTTAGTTGATGTTTTCCTTTTTCTCCTATTTCAACATAATCTCGGAACATATTCTAATTTCTCCAAATATAAGAAGAAAACCTGGCCAAAAAAATCCTTTGGACTGGAAGAACTTTATTAGAAGAGATGGACTGACTAAGTTTCTATGAAAGCAACTATTTAATTGAACAGTTGCCTTCTCCCCTTAGCAAACACTTTCTGCTTGTCTCTAATTTTTAACTTGTTCCAGCAATTTTATGGCAGTCATTGAACTACAAGGCACTAATTCACTGAAGCATTTTATGTAATAATGCTAACTCTTGAAAATAAGCCTTTCTCTTAAAAAATTCTTTAATCTTTACCAAATTAACAAATATGAGAGTGGAAATACCACATGAAAGAGTTATAACAATTTATTGCCATTGGACACCTTTGTTAATAAATGCTGAGAGGAAAAATACTTTTATCCATAAGAGAAAATATAATTTAGTGTCATCAGTTTCTAATATAAGATTACAAATGAGGCATGCCTTTTTTCTGAGCCTTTAAAAACATTTTCTGGAGAGAAACTAACAGATATAATTTGCTTTGAATGTATGTGTAATGAAGTTTATGAAAGTAAAAGAAATCCAGGTATTTGTATACATGGACATTTCTATTCAGAAGTATGCTAGGTAATCAGTGGACTAAAAATATGATAGAAGCCAAGGTAAGTAGAACAGTAGGAAGAGAGGTAAGAATCCAGTGGGTCCTAAATGTAGGTCATTGTAGTGCTAGAAATTAAGCCTTTTCTGAATAACATTTATTTTTTTAATATTTTTTATTGTTGATTCCTGCTACTTGGAAAAGAGGCAAAAGACAGTCTGTTTAAAAATGACAAAATCATCTCTTTCACTCAATACATCTCTTACATAAGAAGCAAAAAGAAAGAGGTACTTTTCTTTAAGCTGAGAGTTTTGGAGATTCTTTCCAAATATGATTTCAACAATAAGCAAGGACTGTCTTAGTCCTTTAAAGATAAAATTGGTATTGTCAAAAAATGTGCTGGCATTTTTTCTACTTGTTAAATGCCAAGAAAACACTAAACACTCTTTCACCATCCAAATTCTCACTGACTGCTATCTAAAGTAAGCAATAGACAAAAAATTTCCACTCTCATGGGGCCCTGTATGCTGGAGAAGATCCAAAAACAGCCACCAACTGTTCATGATTACACTTGTTACAAAATCGGCTATTTCAGACCTAGTGAAAATTTTGATTTCAACATTACCTTTTACATTGAACAATATCACTGAGAGGGTGCTCACAATAATTAAAGTAGGTTTCAATTGTACCCATGTTGCAGAGTATGTGAGAACTATATACCATAGGTCTTGCTGTATGTATTTGGTATAGGGAAAACAAACGAATGGTATGAGCTCTTGGAGGCCTTTTGGGAGTGGAGCAAAGGAAGGTGTAGATGATGCGTGAACACTTCAGAGCAGGGAGGCAACTTAGTGAGGTTGTTTATGCTTGCACAGAAATGACTCTAAAATTGTCATCATCATTATTGAGACATCTAGAAGATTTTTTTAAATGCTAGAGTCAAAAAGGGTAAATCTCATTTGTGTAGCCTCAGTTCATAGACTACCAGAAATATACTTTATTTTAGGTTCTTGACTTGAGTAAATACACCTTTCAGATGTAAATTGATTCCTAACTTTGAGTATCATAGTGGACTCCAGCTCAGTTGTTTCTGATAAGGAACTCTAGCGAACAAAAAAGAGGAATTTATTGATTCAACCCAAATGAGGATAAGTAGAAAACAGGTACATGATTTATGAGTTATGTTCTATGTATTAATACATAGAATATGCTTTATGTTGGTCTAGCAAATATTTTGTTTTTTGAAACAAAATGATTGAAACCTGAAGGTGGCTCTTTTGATGATTTTTTTTTTTTTTTAGATTTTAGACTGAATCGGAAGATCTGGGAGTAGGCAGAACTTTTGGAACCTCTCAAACAATGCTACTTCATTAGGCAACGCTTTGCTTAAGTTCCAGATGTTAGATGGAAATACAGCAGAGGTAAGAAGGGGTGCAGAGTCTCTAGGTCCTTCCTCCTTTTTGAACCTCAATATGTTTCATGTTCCTCAGCTTTAGGCTTTGATATCTACAAATCGCACTCAAAAGTTTTACTTCTTATAAGAAAATAATGAAATAAGAATGATGATCATAGTTGAAATAGCTTTGACATTGTTCCTCTAGAAAAAGAAAAAAAACAAAAATGGGAAAAGAAAGACACTCTGCCCTTTTCTAACTTTAACATTTTCTATTTTCAAACTGTTCACTGTTTATTGGTTGCTTAAGCAGTTGTGTAAAATTAAGACAATTTGAATGTTCATATTCATATAAGACATATCCTCTTCTGTCTTATATCTCTTGAGTTTCAGAAAACACTTAAATCACAAAATCTTATTTGACAATTTTTTCTTCTCCCTATAAAATAACCTATTTTTTTGTTATGGAAATATACAAATTTATGGGAGAAAATTTCTAAAATAGACCTCATGTCAATATGGCTGATTGATCTGGGAAAACTCCATTCTATAATTCAGACATAGATTATGTTGATCAGTAGGCTACAATAATATAGAAGTAATGGAGGATGGCAGATCAGTGTTGCAGGGCTCTAAGGTCATTTAATTATTCAGGAGGACAATAGAGATATTGATCAACTTTAAACCTTGTTAAGTATCCATGTTAAAAAATTAAAGTTAGCTATTTAAATAATAGAAAGCGACACTACCCAATGTTTCTAGGTAGTTGTTGCTATGGAGTTGAGAGCACAATAAAGATACCCCCAGTTGAGTCATGCTTGGGGATGTTAGAGTTCCATCCCCTCCAGATGCCACAAACATTTCAAGAAAAATTAAGATATATGTATATTGTGAAAAATGTAATGCCAATAAATTCAATAACTCAAAATACTCAGCTTACTGAAACTGATTCATGAAGAAAAAGATAATCTAAGAAAACCCTACATATCTATTAAAGAAGTGAAAAATGTAAAGAATAGAAAATATATAATTTCTGAATAAGTGGGTAGTTTGGAAGAATTAAAAACAGTAACAATCCAATAGATTGCATAAAAGGAAGAAATATAAGCAAAAAATAATAAATAAAAGACAAAAAATGATAGAAGGAAATTTATTAGAAATTAGATTACATAAGAAAAGAAATTAAATTATATAGTGCAGTATATATATATATATATATATACACATATTTGTACATATAAAGGAATATAACTTAGAAATATTGAAAATACAGAAATAAGAAAAGATTTGCTAGCCAAATACTAATCAAAAGAAAGCTGGTATAGCAATATTAATATCAGGCAAAATAGAATTTAATTAATAGGAATGAATAGCAACCATTAATAGGAATGATGTCAGCACATAATGACAAAATAAAAATTTCACTAAAAGTATAAAACAATTTCACTTACATGAAATGACAACACAGTCTCAAAATATAGAAAACAAATATTTATTTTACTGCAAGGAAAAACATTTAAATCCACAATTATTGTAGAAGATTTTTATATACTTCTCTCATTAGGCAAAAATTAGTACAGGAACTGAAGATTTGAAAAATGCACTATCATACATGATGTAAGAGATATAGTAGAAAACCCAATTAGTAGAAAACTTATACTCTTTAACAGCACATGTGAATAATTTATAGTTATTTTCCAAATACTAGACCAAAAAGTTGTCTTAAGGAATTCAGGAGAATTGTTATCAAAACGTTCAATACCATAAAGTAAATTTGGAAAAATAAAATGAATGAAAAAGAATATCTAAACATGTCATTATCTCATCATCTAAATATAACTATTATTAATATCTGACATATAGATATTAGTATTTTTGTGCAATTTATGGCAGAGAATACTACATATTTCCAGAATCCATTCTCCTCTCTCTCATTTCCCTTTAGTAATAGACCACCACTCCTCTCCCAAGTTTTAAGTGGACACGTGGCTTCCCAGGTAAAGATTATTTTCAGCTCCCCTTGCATCTTTACTCCCGTGTGAAATATGTGAGTTAGGTGATGAGCTAGCTTCAGCTGTAAAGTTGCAGATAATACCCTAGTTAGGGATCTGTGCACCCCTGAATGCAGTCTGTAACAGTGTAGGTGTGGTGTGTGTGTGTGTGTGTGTGTGTGTGTGTGTGTGTGTGTGTGTGTACATTTTTCTGAGGTGAGGGTCCATAACTTGCATCAGATCTGTGAACCTCTATTTTCAAAAATTAAAATTAAAAAAACTGTGCCCTAGTGGATCATGGAGCATCAAGATAGGAGAAATATTTGGGTTCCTGAAGGACTTCATGGGTTCTAGTTGACTGCATGTCTTGGTATATGTGGATGTTACATGAATGAAAAATAAGCCTCTATTTTGTTTAAATCATTGTGTTTTGGGGTTTCTTTGTTACAGCAGTTCAGTTTGTACCCTAAGAAATAGTGAATATTTAATTGATTTTATTCTAAATATAATCATAAAGCTATATTTTAGAATCTGATTTTAAAATTACTATAACATGAACCGTTCTCTACATTGTTATGTTGCATATGGTTCCATTATATAGAGGCCATAATTTAAAGATTTTCCTTTTGTTAGAAACAGGCTGCTTCTAATTTTTCTTGTGGTAAACATTGCTGAGTTTATAAACATTGCTGAGTTGCTAAATCATTTTTCACATTTGTGATTATTTATTTAGAATAAATATGTGGAAACAAAATGGCATTTTGATTTGTTTAAGGCCTGCTACTATTTACTTCATTTTATATTAATGTCACTAAAGTTTCTGTCACATAGCTAGTTTTATCCCATACCATCAATTAGATGTGCTCTAATTTATGCCCCAATGCTTACCCCAATCCAGCAGTTTATCTAAAAGTAACTTAAAACTGGCACAAGAATCCTAACTATACAGCACAATAATTTCCCTACCAACTCAGAAGAGTGAAATCACAACATTTTCTCTAAGAAATAAATTAATGTCATTTTCTTGATCCAACATGTTATATTATCTACTGTCCTTATTATTTTAGTGTTTTATATTTAAAGTTAAGATTCTCTTTTATCATGAAATTTCTTAGAAATATAATTAAGCTATTCTTTGCTAATGCAGAATATTTAGAAAAAAACATAAACACCCTTATAATTTTAGCCCCTTCTATGATTAATTGTTAAACATTAGCAGTAAGTTTGTTAAAATATATTTAGTTTATAAAAACATATCTACCTCAATTGCAGATTCAGTAAGACAAATCATGAGAAAATGTTCAAAAATAACTTGGAATTTCTTTTAAGTTTTCAAAAATAAGTATTTTTTTTCAATTTTTATTTTTAATTAAGAGGGTTCTACATCTTTTATCATATTTAGATAAAATGGGACCATAACAAGGGATGATTGTTGCATTTTAATAATTATTAAAACATCAGTTCCTTATTTTAAATAAAGTACTATGTCTAAGGGATCTCTTTTCATTTTAATAAATTTAGAATATGGGTATGGGAAAAAGGAATTGGAAAATATTGACTCAAGGAGCACAATGGGAGAACAGAATTGCTCACTTTCTTCTTTACAGTCTTCAACAATAAATAGCTACTAGTGCCTTCATAACAAATTAAAAAAGATTAAAAATGACAGAAACTGTAGAGATTTTCTTGCAACAGTTTTTTTTTTTTTTTTTTTTTGGCAAGCATGGAAAATGGGGCTTGTACTAAGATGTTTAATAATAATGAAATTAGTTAAAATTGAATCCTAAATTTAAAAATCTGGTCACTAGTTCTTTCATCAATCATTTACTCAAGGAATAATTAACAACTGTGCAAAGCATTGTTCTGTAGGAGAGACAATGTCCAGAAATAACTATAGTTTAGGGTAGAAATTATGAATGTCATATATAAGAGGAAGAGAACAGCCCACACTGAGGGGAAAAGAGAAGTGATGTTTGCAATACACTTTGAAAGACAGGGAGCTTTTAAATACCCCAGAAATTGAGAAGATGAACAGAATGTGCAAAAATATTTTTGTAAAAAGAGTGGGAACTACATGGGAACACTGAGTTACTCAGGTGAAATGTCTTTTAAAAAATATTTATTTATTTTATTTTATTTATTTTCTTATTTTTTTGGCTGTGTCGGGTCTTAGTTGTGGCATGTGGGATCTTCGTTGAGGCATGCAGGATCTTTCATGGCAGCACATGGGCTCCAGGGCACATGGGCTCTCTCACTGAGGTGTGCAAGCTCAGTAGTTGTGGCACGTGGGCTTAGTTGCTCTGTGACATGTGGGGTCTTAGTTCCTTGACCAAATATGGAACCCATGTCCCCTGCATTGGAAGGCAGATTCTTTACCACTGGACCACTAGGGAAGTCTCCAAGTGAAATGTCTTAATTCGCCATAGACTAGGTGGTTTATAAACAAGAGAAATTTATTTCTCATATATCTGAGGCTGGAAATCCAGGATCAGGGTGCCAGCACAGTTGGATTCTGGTGAGATCCCTCTTCTGATTTGCAGACTGCTGACTTCTGGTTATATTCTCATATGGAGGCAAGCAGAAAGAGGAAGCAAACTCTCTTGTGACTCTTATAAGGGCACTAAGCCCAATCATGTGGACTCTACCTTCATGACTTCATCTAATCTAATTACCTCCCAAAGGCTCCTCTTCCTAATACCATCACATCGGGCATAAGGTTTCAATATATGAATTAGGTGGGGCACAAATATTCAGTTCATGAGGGAAATGTGGTAGATGTGAGAGGAGCAGTGAGGAAAGAATTGGGGCAAAAAGTATTCAGCCAGATTATGGAGGGCTTGAATGTCATGTTAAGGATTCTGGCTAAGTTCTATGAGTGCTTTCAGGAATTCTACCCTATTACTGCTATTACCTGACATATTCTACTAAAAAACAACCCAAAATACATGAAAAGACATTGTATTCCTTTATTTTTATGTTTAGCAATTTTGCTTTCTAAATTATGGGAAACCAGTTGGACAAAGGTTGGTTTTAAGCACAATATCCAGAAAAATGATACGGACGAACTTATTTGCAAAGCAGAAATAGAGACACAGACATATAGAACAAACGTATGGATACCAAAGGGGAAAGGGGTGGTGGGATGAACTGGGAGATTGGGATTGACATATATACATTACTATGTATAAAATAGTTAACTAATGAGAACCTACTGTATAGCACAGGGAACTCAGTGCTCTGCGGTGACCTAAATGGGTCGGAAATCCAAAAAAGAGGGGAGATATGTATATGTATAGCTGATTCACTTTGCTGTATAGCAGAAACTAACACAACATTGTAAAGCAACAATCCTCCAACAAAAATTAATATAAATAAATAAATTAAATAACTATGAAACTGTATAACAAAATAAACACAATATCCACAATATGGAAAATAAGGCTGACAAATAATGGAGTTATGGTTTTAAAGTAAACGTGATTGAAGGAAAGATGGCAAAATAAGTAGGAGGAAGAGACTGAGCTGAAGACATTTATGGGAAATTTTTGACAGCTATGAAATATCAAATATTTTTTAACACATTATATGTTAAGATTTGTACAAGGTACTGATTGAGTTATTTAAAATGATTTTTTAATGTATGAGCTCCCTCATGTATATATTCCCCACTAAGGTAGTCAGTCTGAGGTAAAATTGGAAATTAGACAATCACTCAGCACCAAATGTCAGAAAGAGTGTGGTGGACTTCCCTGGTGGCTCAGTGGTTAAGAATCCGCCTACCAATGCAGGGACACGGGTTCGAGCCCTGGTCTGGAAAGATCCCACATGCCGCGGAACAACAAACAAATAAACAAATAAAATTAATTAATTAAAAAATAAAGTGTGGTGTTCAGTGTGCTGACTTCGGGTTTCTGCCAGAGTTCTGGCACAAAGTTGTATGATTGTGGGAAGTCACTGAACCGTTCAGCTCTTCAGTTACATTATCCTTATACTTATCTTTATAACCTTATATAGGACAAAGACTACCTGTTATACCTCCCTCCTGGGTCATTGGTACTCTCCAACACAATAATGCAAGGGAAAATGAATTTAATCTCACTATTCTTGTTCCTCTAAGAATTTCATCTCTCCCTAATTACATATCTTGGGTTCTACTCCTTGATCCTACTGTCCTTTAGTTGACACAATCTTTTTGGAAAATATTTCCATTAAAATATTAAAGGCTGAGAAGTCCTGAAGTTCTGAGCATGTAAACTGTAATGGTGTAATTATAATCACCTTAACAGGATAAGTACTTTATCTTCTTGGCTTTAATCTCTCCACCTGTATTATTAAATGGTTTGCAAATTGATTGCACAGAAGAATCACCTGATGAGCTTTCAAAAGTATAAATTCCTGGGCCCAATCCCAGACCAATCAAATCAGAGCTATAGAAAACAATCATGGAAAGTAGGAATATTTAAAATGACTAATGAAAGCCTGCAGTTCTAGTTATAATTACAGACATAGATTTTGTCTATAAAACAGTAGAATTATACAGTGCCAGTTTTTAAAAGCTCTCTAGACTTTCTAGATACACTCTTTCACTTATTTTCTCTGATTCTCACTTAAGGTTGTTGTGCTTAACTTCAAATGGAAACTAAGCTGTTGCCTAGTACACATCATACACTCCACATAATATCTTTACTAAGAAGAATAATAATGATATTCATAGCAGTAATAATAAAAAGAAAAACAATAAACATATTTGATTAGTACAGTGTGGCTATTTTGGGGATAATAAGGTGCAATATAATATCAAATTAGTGGAGGAGCTTCAAGATGGTGGAAGAGTAAGACTTGGAGATCACCTTCCTCCCCAAAAATACATCAGAAATACATCTATATTTGGAACAACTCCTACAGAACACCTACTGAATGCTGGCAGAAGATCTCAGACCTCCCAAAAGGCAAGAAAAACTCCCAATGTACCTGGGTAGGGCAAAAGAAAAAAGAAAAGACAGAGACAAAAGAATAGGGAGGGGACCTGAAACAGTGGGAGAGAACTGTGAAGGAGGAAAGGTTTCTATACACTAAGAAGGCCTTTCGTGGGTGGAGACTGTGGGTGGTGGAGGGGGGAAGCTTCAGAGCCATAGAGGAGAGCACAGCCACAGGGGTGCGGAGGGCAAAGTGGAGAGATCCCCGCACAGAGGATGGGTGCAGACCAGCACTCACCACCCCAAGAGGCTTGTCTGCTCACCCGCCGGGACAGGTGGGGGCTGGGAGCTGAGGCTCCGGATTCAGAGATCAGATCCCAGAGAGAGGACTGGGGTTGGCTGCCTGAACCCAGCCTGAAGGGGGCTAGTGCACCACAGCTAGCCGGGAGGGAATGCAGGAAAAAGTCTGGAGCTGCCGAAGAGGCAAGAGACTTTTGCTTGCCTCTTTGTTTCATGGTGCATGAGGAGAGGGGATTAAGAACACCACTTAAAGGTGATCCAGAGGCTGGTGTGAGCTGCGGCTATCAGCGCGGACCCCAGAGATGGGCATGAGATGCTAAGGCTGCTGCTGAAGCCACCAAGAAGCCTGTGTGCAGGCCCTGTGCAGCCCACCACTGCGAGGGTCCCGTGATCCAGGGACAACTTCCCCGAGAGAACACATGACACACCTCAGGCTGTTGCAACGTCACTGCGGGCTCTGCTGCTGCAGGCACACCCTGCACTCCATACCCTTCTCTCTCCCCAGCCTGAGTGAGCCAGAACCCCCTAATCATCTGCTCCTTTAACCGGTCCTGTCTGAGGGAAAAACAGATGCCCTCAGGCAACCTACACACAGAGGCAGGGCCAAATCCAAAGCTGAATCCCAGGAGCTGTGTGTACAAAGAAGAGAAAGGGAAATTTCTCCCAGCAGCCTCAGCAGCAGCAGATTAAATGCACACAATCAACTTGATGTACCCTGCATCTGTGGACTACCTGAATAGATAACGAATCATTCCAAATTTAAGAGGTGGACGTTGGGAGCAACGATATATATATATATTTCCCTTTTTCTCTTTTTCTGAGTGTGTATGTGTATGCTTCTGTGTTTGATTTTGCCTGTGTAACTTTGCTTTTACCATTTGTCCTAGGGTTATGTCTGTCTAGTTTTTTTTTTTTTTCAGTATAGTTTTTAGTGATTGTTATCATTCATGCATTTGATTTTTTGGTTTGGTTGCTCTCTTCTTCCTTTCTTTCTTTTTTAATTTTATTACGTTTAATTTTTTTAATAAGTATTTTTTATTTTAATAACTTTATTTTATTTTATTTAATCATCTTCTTTCTTTCTTTCTTTTTTTCTCCCTTTTATTCTGAGCTATGTGGATGCCAGGCATCAGGGCTGTGCCTCTGAGGTTGGAGAGCCAAGTTCAGGACATTGGTCCACAACAGACCTCCCAGCTCCACATAATATAAAATGGGGAAAATCACCCAGAGATCTCCATCTCAACGCCAAGAGTGAGCCCCAATCTATGACCATGAAGCTACAGTGCTGGACACCCTATGCTAAACAACTAGCAAGAAAAGAACACAACCCCATCCATTAGCAGACAGGCTGCCTAAATTCATAATAAGGCCTCAGACATCCCAAAACACATCACCAGACGTGGACCTGCCCATCAGAAAGAAAAGAGCCAGCCTCATCAATCAGAAAACAAGCACTCGTCCCCTCCACCAGGAAGCCTAAAAAACCCACTGAACCAAACTTAATCACTAGGGGTGACACCAAAATCAATGAGAATTACGAACCTGCTGTCTGTGAAAAGGAGACCCCAAACACAGTAAGTTAAGCAAAATGAGAACACAAAGAAACACACAGCAGGTGAAGGAGCAAGGGAAAAACCCACCAGACCTAAAAAATGAAGAGGAAATATGCAGTCTACCTGAAAAAGAATTCAGAATAATGATAGTAAAGATGATCCAATATCTTGGAAATAGATTGGAGAAAATACAAGAAACGTTTAAAAAGGACCTAGAAAAACAATAGAGCAAACAAACAGTGATGAACAACACAATAAATGAAATTAAAATTTCTCTAGAAGGGATCAATAGCATAATAACTGAGGCAGAACAACGGATAAGTGATCTGGAAGGTAAAACAGTGGAAATAACTACAGCAGAGCAGAATAAAGAAAAAGGAATGAAAATAATTGAGGACAGTCTCAGAGACTTCTGGGACAACATTAAATGCACCAACATTCAAATTAGAGGGGTACCAGAAGAAGAAGAGAAAAAGAAAGAGATTGAGAAAATATTTGAAGAGATTATCATTGAAAACTTCCCTAATATGGGAAAGGAAATATTTAGTCTAGTCCAGGAAGAACAGAGTCCCATACAGGATAAATTCAAGGAGAAAGGGCTTCCCTGGTGGCACAGTGGTTGAGAGCCCACCTGCCAATGCAGAGGACATGGGTTCATGCCCCAGACTGGGAGGATCCCACATGCCATGGAGTGGCTGGGCCCATGAGCCATGGCCACTGAACCTGCACGTCCGGAGCCTGTGCTCCGCAACGGGAGAGGCCACATCAGTGAGAGGCCCGCGTACAGCAAAAAAAAAAAAAAAAAAAAAATCAACGAGAAACAAACCAAGACACCTATTAATTAAACTATCAAAAATTAAATACAAAGAAAAAATATTAAAAACAGCAAGGGGGAAAAAACAAACAAACAAAAAACATACAAGGGAATCCCTATAAAGTTAACAGTTGATCTTTCAGCAGAAATTCTGCATGCCAGAAAGGAGTCACAGGATACATTTAAAGTGATGAAGGGGAAAGACCTACAACCAAGATGACTCTACCCAGCAAGGATCTCATTCAGATTTGAAGGAGAAATTAAAAACTTTACAGACAAGCAAAAGCTAAGAGAATTCAGCACCACCAAACCAGCTTTACAACAAATGCTAAAGGAACGTCTTTAGTCAGGAAACACAAGAGAAGGAAAAGACCTACAATAACAAACTCAAAACAATTAAGAAAATGGTAATAGGAACATACATATCGATAATTACCTTAAATGTAAATGAATTAAATGCTTCAACCAAAAGACATAAACTGGCTGAATGGATACAAAACAAACAAACAAAAAAAGACCCGTATATATGCTGTCTACAAGAGACCCACTTCAGACCCAGGGACACATACAGACAGAAAGTGAGGGGAAGGAAAAAGATATTCCATGCAAATGGAAATCAAAGGAAAGCTGGAGTAGCAATTCTCATTTCAGACAACATAGACTTTAAAACAGACTATTTCAGACAAAGAAGGACACTACATAATGATCAAGGGATAAATCCAAAAAGAAGATATAACAATTGTAAATATTTATGCACCCAATATAGGAGCACCCCAATACATAAGGCAAATACTAACAGCCATAAAAGGGGAAATTGACAGCAACACAATCATAGTAGGGGAATTTAACACCCCACTTTCACCAATGGCCACATCATCCAAAATGAAAATGAATAAAAAACACAAGCTTTAAATGATACATTAAACAAATTGGACTTAATTGATATTTATAGGACATTCCATCCAAAAATAACAGAACACACATTCTTCTCAAGTGCTCATGGAACATTCTCCAGGATAGATCATATCTTGGGTCACAAAACAACCCTTAGTAAATTTAAGAAAATTGAAATCGTATCAAATATCTTTTCCGAGCACAGCGCTATGAGACTAGATATCAATTACAGGAAAAAAATCTGTAAAAAATACAAACACTTGGAGGCTAAACAATACACTACTTAATAACCAAGAGTTCACTAAAGAAATCAAAAAGGAAATCAAAACATACCTAGAAACAAATGAAAACACGATAACCTAAAACCTATGGGATGCAGCAAAAGCAGTTCTAAGAGGGAAGTATATAGCAATACAATCCTACCTTAAGAAACAAGGAACATCTCAAATAGACAACCTAACTTTACACCTAAAGCAATTAGAGAAAAAGGAGCAAAATAATCCCAAATTTAGCAGAAGGAAAGAAATCATAAAGATCAGATCAGAAATAAATGAAAACAAAATGAAGACAATGATACCAAACATCAATAAAACTAAAAGCTGTTTCTTTGAGATGATAAACAAAATTGAGAAACCATTAGTCAGACTCATCAAGAAAAAAAGGGAGAAGACTCAAATCAATAGAAATATAAATGAAAAAGTAGAAGTAACAACTGACACTGCCGAAATACAAAGGATCATTAGAGATTACTATAAGCAACTATATGCCAATAAACTGGACAACCTGGAAGAAATGGACAAATTCTTAGAAATGTACAACCTTCTGAGACTGAACCATGAAGAAATAGAAAATATGAACAGACCAATCACAAACACTGAAATTGAAACTGTGATTAAAAGTCTTCCAACAAACAAAAGCCCAGGACCAGATGGCTTCACAGGCCAATTCTATCAAACATTTAGAGAAGAGGTAACACTTATCCTTCTCAAACTCTTCCAAAATGTTGCAGCGGGAGGAACACTCCCAAACTCGTACTCCGTGGCCACTATCACTGTGTTACCAAAACCAGATGAACATGTCACAAAGAAAGAAAACTACAGGCCAATATCACTGATGAACATAGATGCAAAAATCCTCAACCAAATACTAGCAAACAGAATCCAACAGCACATTGAAAGGATCATACACCATGATCAAGTGGGGTTTATCCCAAGAATGGAAGGATTCTTCAATATACACAAATCAATCAATGTGATACACCATATTAACAAATTGAAGGAGAAAAACCATATGATCATCTCAATAGATGCAGAGAAAGTTTTTGACAAAATTCAACACTGATTTGTGATAAAAACCCTCCAGAAAGTAGGCATAGAGGGAACTTACCTCAACATAATACAGGCAATATATGGCAAACCCACAGCAAACATCATCCTCAATGGTGAAAAACTGATTTCCACTAAGATCAGGAACAAGACGAGGTTGTGCACTCTTACCACTATTATTCAACATAGTTTTGGAAGTTGTAGCCACAGCAATCAGAGAAGAAAAAAAAATAAAATAAAAGGAAACCAAATCGGAAAAGAGAAGTAAAACTGTCACTTTTTGCAGATGACATGATACTATACATAGGGAATCCTAAAGATGCTACCAGAAAACTACTAGAGCTAATCAATGAATTTGGTAAAGTAACAGGATACAAAATTAATGCCCAGAAATCTCTGCATTCCTATACAAAAATGATGCAAAATCTGAAAGTGAAATTAAGAAAACAATCCCATTTATCATTGCAACAAAAAGAATATAATATCTAGGAATAAACCTACCTAAGGAGACAAAAGACCTGTATGTAGAAAATTATGACACTTTTGAAAGAAATTAAAGATGATACAAATAGATGGAGAGATATACCATTTTCTTAGATTGGAAGAATCAACATTGTGAAAATGACTATACTACACAAAGCAATCTACCAATTCAGTGCAATCCCTATCAAACTACCACTGGCATTTTTCACAGAACTAGTACAAAAAAATTCACAATTTGTATGGAAACTCAAAAGACCCCGAATAGCCAAAGCAATCTTGAGAATGAAAAACAGAGCTGGAGGAATCAGGCTTCTTGACTTCAGACTATACTACAAAGCTACAGTAATCAAGACAGTATGGTACTGGCACAAAAACAGAAATATAGATCAGTGGAACAGGCTAGAAAGCCCAGAGTAAATCCACGCACATATGGTTACCTTATCTTTGATAAAGGAGGCAAGAATATACAGTGGAGAAATGACAGCATCTTCAGTAAGTGGTGCTGGGAAAACTGGACAGCTGCATGTAAAAGAATGAAATTAGAACACTCCCTAACACCATACACAAAAATAAACTCAAAATGTAATAAAGATAAATGTAAAGCCAGACACTATCAAATTCTTAGAGGAAAACATAGGCAGAACACTCTATGACATAAATCACAGCAAGATCCTTTTTGACCCACCTCCTAGAGAAATGGAAATAAAAACAAAAATAAACAAATGGGACCTAATGAAACTTAAAATCTTTTGCACAGAAAAGGAAACCATAAACAAGATGAAACAACTCTCAGAATGGGAGACAATATTTGCAAATGAAGCAGCTGACAAAGGATTAATCTGCAAAATTTACAAGCAGCTCATGCAGCTGAATATTTAAAAAAACAAACAACCCAATCCAAAAATGGGCAGAAGACTTAAGTAGACATCTCTCCCTAGAAGATATACAGATTACCAACAAGCGCATGAAAGAATGCTCAACATCATTAATCATTACAGAAATACAAATCAAAACTACAATCAGATGTCATCTCACACCAGTCAGAATGGCCATCATCAAAACATCTACAAAAAATAAATGCTGGAGAGGGTGTGGAGAAATGGGTACCCTCTTGCCCTGTTGGTGGGAATGTAAATTGATACAGCCACTATGGAGAACAGTATGGAGGTTCCTTAAAAAACTACAAATAGGGCTTCCCTGGTGGCGCAGTGGTTGGGAGTCCGCCTGCCGATGCAGGGGACACGGGTTCGTGCCCCGGTCCGTGAGGATCCCACGTGCCGCGGAGCGGCTGGGCCCGTGAGCCATGGCCGCTGAGTCTGCGCGTCCGGAGCCTGTGATCCGCAGCGGGAAAGGCCACAACAGTGAGAAGCCCGCGTACCGCAAAAAAAAAAAAAAAAAAAAAAAAAAACTACAAATAGAACTACCATATGACCCAGTAATCCCAGTACTGGGCATATACCCTGAGAAAACCATAATTCAAAAAGACTCAGGTACCACAATGCTCATTGCAGCTCCATTTACAATAGCCAAAACATGGAAGCAACCGAAGTGTCCATCAACAGATGAATGGATAAAGAAGATGTGGCACATATATACAATGGAATATTACTCAGCCATAAAGAGAAATGAAATTGATTTATTTGTAGTGAGGTGGATGGACCTAGAGTCTGTCATACAGTGTGAAGTAAGTCAGAAAGAGAAAAACAAATACCATATGCTAACACATATATATGGAATCAAAAAAAAAAAATGGTCATGAAGAACCTGGGGGCAAGACGGGAATAAAGACACAGGCCTACTAGAGAATGGACTTGAGGATACACGGAAGGGGAAGGGTAAGCTGGGACAAAGTGATAGAGTGACATGGACATATATACATTACTGAATGTCAAGTAGATAGCTAGTGGGAAGCAACTGCATAGCACAGGGAGATCAGCTCAATGCTTTGTGACCACCTAGAAGGGTGGGATATGGAGGGTTGGTGGGAGGGAGATGAAGAGGGAAGAGATGTGGGGATATATGTATATGTATAACTGGTTCAGTTTGTTACAAAGCAGATACTAGCACACCATTGTAAAGCAATTATACTCCAATGAAGATGTTAAAAAAATATATCATATTAGTTATATTATAACCCCCATTGACTGATAAAGCAGAATGGATGAACATATCAGACTTGACTTTACAGAGCCCAGTAGGCCTCAAAGTGTAATTCTGAGACTTTGATGGCTTTTACTTGTAATATGGAAATTTTAGCCTACCTATGCCTTAATTGTTATGTTTAATGTGTATGATATTGTTATATAATAAGAAATATATATTTGGTCTTCATCCCTGGTTCCTGGCACAGAGCATCAAAACCTTTGAATTTCTTTAGTGATGGGGTTAGAGGAAAGTTCTTTGTTATTCATAATAAGCCCCTTTCAACCATACCTGGCTTTAAGTTAATAAGGTGCCTCTTGGTGGGCCCCTAGATAGCTTCAGGATGGAGGCTGGATCTCAGAGGAACCAGCCATGTGAGTAGAGGATTAGAACTTTCAGCTCTTTCTACCTGACTTCCAGGAAGGCTAAATAGGCTGAAGATTGTGTTAATCCCCAGTGGCCAATGATTTACCCAATCCATGAATTGATATCTCCATAAAAACCTAGACAGCAGGATTGGAGAACTTCCAGGCTGTTGAACGTGTTGAGGTGCAGGGAGAATGGTTCACCCAGAAAGGGCAGGGAAGCTCTGTGCCCCTTCCCCCATGCCTTACCCTATATGTACATCTCTTCCGTTTGGCTGTTCATGAATTATATCCTTTGTAATAAACCGGTAATAGTAAATAAACTGTCTTTCTGAGTTTTGTAAGCCGTTCTAGCAAACTATGGAACCTGAGGAGGCAGTTGTGGGAACTCCTGGTTTATACTCATTTTGTCAGAAGTATAGGATGTCCAGGATTTGCAACTGACATCTGAAGTGGTGGTGGTGGGGTCAATCTTGTGGGATTGAATCTTTAACTTGTGGGGGTCTCTCCTAACTCCAGGTAGTTAGGGTCAGAATTGAATTGAATTGTAAGATACTCAGTGGTGTCTGGAAAGTTGTTGAATTGATTGATTTGGAAGAAAACCTCCACAGTTTGGGTGTCAAAAGTGCTGAGTAGGAAGTGATCTTAAGAGATATAAATAAAAAGACTTGAGATGATGGAAAATACAGAGCCCAAAATCATTATTTGGTGTCATAAAACACAAATTTAGCCTTTAGAGAATTCAGATTATTAAGAAAAACTTGCCCATTAGAAGATTCTGCAAACATAGCCAAAATGTATAGACATTAGTCCTGATACTCAATATTATTAAGTAGCAAAATATGGTTCATTTTTCTCCTTACTTCTAGATTTATTCAGAGGAAAAGTAGAGGACATGTTTAAAAAAATAATAAAGTTTAGCTCTAATTGGGGCTCTGGTCAGAATAACAAATTAGTTAATTTTTTCACTGATTTTGTTCATTTCAGATTTTAAAAAATCATTGTTTTGGTAAATGTGTTTTACTGGATATTTGTTAGTTAAAAGTGGTTGTGAGTTCATGGCTGAAATGAATGTTACAACACTTGGGGATTTTAATTTTAAAATTTCAGATAGGTTCCATAACTCCCTCAGGCAGGTTTTCTTGGTCTGAGTATAACATTAACAGGGCTATTATCAGAACATACTGATAATAAAGTAAAATCACTCAACTCATTAAAGGAAAAGTGCAGATGGCCATTATTAATGATGAGGACAGGGGACAATAATCATGAAAGCTCTGAAGCTTAAAAATAAGTATCAAAATGGCTGTAGTGTTAATTAGAGACATAGATTATATCCACATAAACAAAACTTCAGATAAAGAATAAAAACAAAACAAAATCATTGTTGATTGTTTTAACCACATCATTCCATCTGGGTAATTGACTGACTTTTGTAATTTTCTTGATAATTCCAAATTAGTGAGTTTGACTTAAGAATACATACCACCTGGGACTTCCCTGGTGGGGCAGTGGTTAAGAGTCCGCCTGCTGATGCACGGGACACGGGTTCGTGCCCTGGTCCAGGAAGATCCCACATGCCGTGGAGCAGCTAGGCCCGTGAGCCATGGCTGCTGAGCCTGCGTGTCCGGAGCCTGTGCTCCGCAACGGGAGAGGCCACAACAGTGAGAGGCCCGCGTACTGCAAAAAAAAAAAAAAAAAAAAAAAAAAAAAAATACCTACCATCACTTTATAACTTACCTGTAAATAAAAAAAAAGAAAGAAAAAGAATATCTACCAGTTTCCTTTCTCACACAGTTGGAGCTTAATTAGAATCCTTCAGAAGAATTAACAGAAAACTGCAAAGCTTTTTAACACAAAATTTTAGGTTAAAGCTTTTTCAGAAAAAGAAATTAAAGTAGAAGACCCATGATTTCTTAGCCATAACACTTTTACTAATATCTAGGTGAACTTATTAAAACAAAATAGAACAAAGGACAATAATAAAAACAATCCACATTATTTTCCCAATTAGGTAAATGTATATATCATTATTATTATTTTAAAAGTCATATTTGCCATTTCATATATATGTACAATGCTTCTGTCAGCATTGTCTGGACAAGGTAACCTAAATTCTCACTGCTTTAATGCATATTTGCACTGTCAGTTGGTGTTCTCACAGACCATGAAGTTGAACATTAGGCCCTAAAAATATCCAGATGCAAAGAAATAAAAATGTTGAAACATTAGGGGCATGGGGGAAGTTGTTATTTTATAAATGTAATTAGAAACAAGCTAATTTTACCCCAAAAGGCACAAAACAGACTTAAAAATAAATAAAATTTTAAAAGAGCAAATTAAGGAGGAACTTCATTCCTCTTATTATTGAACTCTTTTTGAAAATAAAATATTCTACATCAGATCATTAATAGAAATATAGGTTTGGATGTGTCTGTTATGTAATATTATAGGTAGAGACTTTGCCCACCACCCATTTTAAAGCAAAATAGAGTTTTGCACTGAAAAATCATCAATAAAATGTTCAGAACCTGATCTTACATTTTGCTTTAAAATGCATAAATTCTATAAAAGAAAGGCAAAATGTCAGCAGGAAAAACAGTCATTAATGTCTTTACTGGTCTAAGTTTTCTTCTTTCTGGATGAGAACATACAAATCAGAGTCGTCCTCAATTTAAAAAAAAAAAAAAGGAAAAGAAAAAAAGAAAGTTTAAGAAATTCCAAACTTTCACTTCACCTATTGAATAGGGTTTAATTCCACTCTACCCTGGGTAGAAAAACAACATATTCAGGGAAATGCTTTTCTGAACTTCCCTTATCTACCTAAAGACAGATCCTCCAAAAGGAACTCAATTGTCATAAATTCCCTGCCAGGGTATTTCATCAAGCAGGGAAAATTGTCTCTTACCACAGAAGAGGAAACTAGAAGTTGACACCACACTCAGACAAACTTTGTCACAAACTATCATACCTCCCATCTATTCTTCTAATGGCCAATTCATCTTTCCTGAAACTCATTTACTCTCCCCTAGGTTGCCTACAGCCTCCTTCCCTTCCATTATTAAGAGGCTATATAAGCTCTTGAATCTCATCACTTTTCGGGGTATCTAGTTTTTTTTCCCATGCTGTCCCCGTGCACATAAATATTAAAAAATAATAAATTTGTATACCTTTTCTCCTGTTAACCTGCTTATTCTCACTTTATTTCATAGATCTGGCTATCAAACCTAGGTGGGTAGAGGGAAATTCTTTCCTCCTCTGCGTATACAAACTATTATCATTTCAAAATATTATTTTTTGTATTAAGTCCTAAAAATCCAATGTGTGGATTATACCTGTGAATGAAAAATATTTCCTGCCAAATCAGTAAACAAAGGTTGTTGCTATGAAGCCATCACATTATAGCTGCCCGGACGAGTGAGCTCTGAGGAAACTCAGGATGGAGACAAATTGGCTTCCCCTGCCAAGCCCTCAGCCACTACAGTCACCCCCAACTGTGCACCCTGAGGAAATTCAGGGTAGAGAAAATCAGGACACTGGCCCCAGATAGCTGAGGTGCATATCAAATGAATGATTTCAGTGAGCCCAGACTCTTGCATCTTTGCATACATGGAAAAGCACTAAATTTCTTAACTTGAGATATCCAATTTTCTTTAATTAACAGTAAGCTTTTGATGATCTAACTACCTGGTCTTTGTTGCAAAACTCCTATGTATCCTGTCTCCCCCATGCCCCCCTTGTCTCTTTGGAACAGTCTCTCAGAGTTATCTGAGATGCTTCATCCTGGGCTTGAAGTCCTCAGAATGTCCACTGAATAAAACATAATTCTCAAGTTTTTGGTTGTATAATTTTTTAGCCAGCAGACCTATAGCACATCTCAATTTGGACTAGCCACATTTCAAGTCTCAATAACCACACGTGGCTATTGGCTACCATATTGAAGAGCACAGATCTAGAGCAATCTGCTTAAAATTCAGTGCTGTCCCATGATGCCTATGTGATATAGAGTCTTCACTAATGTTCAGTTTCCTCATCTATAAAATGAGAATAATAAAATTCATCAACTTGACATGAGGATTAAAGAAATTCTGTAGGTAAAGTACTTATCACACCACCTGGCAAAAAAAAAAAAAAAAAAGCTCTCAATAAATGTTAGATTTTTAAAAAATAATTCTATAGTCGTGTTTTGTTTTTCCAATCCCAATATAAGATTATAGCAGTACTCAACACTATTTTATGTATGTATGTATGTATGTATGTATGTATTTATTTATAGTTGATTTATAGTATTAGTTTCAGGTGTACAACATAGTGACTCAAAATTTTTATAGATTATACTCTATTTATAATTATTATAAAATATTGGATATATTCCCTGTGATGTGCACTAAACCCTCATTTGTTTTATACAGAGTAGTATGTACCTCAATAAATGTTAGATTTTTGTAGTTATTGTTGTATTAAAAAGGAAGAGCTAATGATATAACTGAATGTGTTGTGAGGAGGTCAGAAATATTTTCTTACAAACTGAGGAAACCAAGTTTTGATTGCAGGTTAATCTTTAATCAAAGAACAGGGAATCCTCACACTCCATGTTAAAAATTATGCTTATAATATTAAGCCAATTTGGAATAAGCAAAAAAAAATCACTAATGTCTCCAATGGAAAATTTTTCATTGTTTAGAGCACACCTTCTGAGTTTTCTGAGTCTAGCATTTCATTGTCTCTGAGCTATTTTACAACTCTGAAAACTGTAGATAACTGATAGCATTGCAAAATAATTCTTGTTCTTAGACATGCAAATAAATTCTGTCTGGTGGAGGTTCAATTGACTCTTCCCCTCTCTTCCCATGGGAAAAAGTCAGTTTTGCATCAATTTGTAAATTTCTGTTTTTTTTTTTAACATCTTTATTGGAGTATAATTGCTTTCCAATGGTGTGTTAGTTTCTGCTTTATAACAAAGTGAATCAGCTATACATATACATATATCCCCATATCTCCTACCTCTTGCTCTCACCCTCCCTATCCCACCCCTCTAGGTGGTCACAAAGCACCGAGTTGATCTCCCTGTGCTATGTGGCTGCTTCCCACTAGCTATCTATTTTACATTTGTTTTTTCTACATTTCTTCACTAAGGAAAGTTTACTCCATATAAATTTGTGCTTTTTTGAATTTTCATTTGAACAAATTATAACATTTACCTGATTTCCTCATTAATAATTAGTTAAATAAAATGTTTAATATGTGTTCATTTTGTATCTTTATGAGAGTCTTGGTTATACCCCTTTTGGATAATTATCCTTTAACATAGTTATCTAGCATTATATTATCAGATTTATAAGAACGACCATGAGCTCTGTCTACAAATTTGCACTTGCCATCTACCTCTACAAGGATTAAATCATGTGCTGCTGCAGCTACTGTCTTTCAATAACCCCTGAAAGAAGTTCAGGGTGGAGAGCAGAAATGAGGCACTCTGTGTTCTGGGAAAAACTGGCAGAACAGGTCTTCGGATATTTTCAGGAGCTGATTTTATGAGCCCAATTCTTGTATCTCTTCATATCTAGAAAAGCACTAATATCCTTCATGGTGATGACTGCTCCTCGTGACTAGAAGAAACCTGCAAAAAAATGTGTGCTTGATCGTATGTACTCCCCCTTCACCATAATCACATATATACTGACCTTCCCGCCTACTTCTTTGGAGCAGTTTCTCAGAGCAATTTGAAATTCTGTCTCCCAGGCTATAGTCCTCATTTTGCTCCAAATAAAGCTTAACTCACAACTCTCATGTTGTGCACTTTTTTTTTGTCAACAGCTGAATAAAAATTCCCTAAACTTTAAAGAATTAGGATTCCCTCTTTTCTATTCTTGATTTTGTTGTGATAATACATGGTTAGAATCTTTCTGTGAAAGGTTCTGCGACACAAATAGTGTATAAGCTTTGCCTTTGCAAACACCACAGAACAGGGGGAAATAAATAAATGATTATGAAACAAATTAGTGTTCTGACATAAGTGTGTACAAGTTGCTGGAAGTCATTAGCTGGCAGAAGTGATGGGTGGAGGTGTTCAGGAGATGCTTCACTTGAGGCAGAAGTATTTGAACTAAGATGGGAAGATGAAAATGAAATCTTAGGGTGAAAAAAATGACAGCAAGTTCATTTTGGGCACATGGTGTGATGTATGTGAATCTTGTATTTCTTCTTTCTCCCTGATTTTATAGCTAAATTGATTAATTAAGAAAGTGCCTCCATAAGATTCTTTTGCTTTTATGGCCTAAATGCATAAATCTGGCAAGTTCATATAACCTTTTATAGCAATTCAAAACTATTAGGGCTATTTCTTCTGACTTACATCAGGCTGAATAAACATAGTCTGATCAAGTGGAAATTTGTTATGGTGTCTTTCTCTGCTTTTTAAAGTAATCAAAACAGAGTTCTTGAAGCCTGAGTGTCTCACCTGTGCTGCCTAATGGCTCATTTATTTTGTTTATCTTGCTTTTGGGAAAATCAGAGGTAGCTTGACATTTGCATTGTTAATAAATTGCTTGCAAATTACACTGGTAGTTCACTTGGTCTAGATCAGTGGCTTATGTTTGAACAGGGTTATCTGACCATTGCTGTTATGATTACATATCTTCAAAGAGTCATGCTTTCTCATGTAAAACAAAGAATGTTGTCCACCATCTTGTTCTACAAGAATTGAGAAATTAGTCACTGTAGTCACCGACCTACTGCACACCCTAGAAAAGAATTCAGGAAAAAGATTAAGAATAAGACATTCTGTGCTCTGGGAAAACTAACAGATCAGGCCCTCAGAGAGTTAGATATATTCAGGAGAAATTTTTAGGTACCCAAAGTTTTGCATCTTCTCATACTTAGAAAAGCACTAAAATTATTAACTGAGATATCTGATCCTTGTGACTAGCAGTAATCTTTCAGTGAGATCTTGACTTTACTACATATAGTGTCTCCTCTCCTATCTCTTCAGTTTTTCAGAGCTATCTGAGAGGCTGCCTCCCAGGCTATAGTGCTCAGAAAGACAATAAATAAACTCAGTTCACAGCTCTTATACTGCAAGTTTTCTTTTCCAAGTTGACACATATAAGGGGTGTGGGTGTGTATGTATGTGTGTATATATATATATATATATGTACATATATATGTCCCTTATATATGACAGATCTTAGTATCCATCTTCATAATTTTCTTCTTCATTCTAAGTCCTTATGGTACCAGGTCTATAAAACATCTCATTTGCACGTCTCACTGTTGGATTAGTCATTCTGTTTGGCTTCTGTATTCCAAAAACTGACATGCTGGTAGATATTATCATCTAACTGATTAACCAAGAAGGAAATCCAGGATACTATTTTAATCTATTCTGTCTCTTCTGTCTTATTCAATCAATCACCAAATTCAAAACTTGAATTTTGATTCAAATTTTCATCTGAATTAGTCTTCTTTATTCCCAAGGTCTGTGATCCAGTTTATCCCTTCATCATAATTCACATAGATTTTAATTTATTAACTCTTTCCCCTATCTTTAGTCTATCTCTTCTCTAACTATCCTGTAAACTCGTGCTTCCCAATTATTTTTACTTCATGGATCTTGTAGAAAAAGTAAATTTGTAAAGCATACTAAGGTAAAATAATGGACTGCTCATTTGGTAGTGACTGGCTCAGGAGGCTTAATCCATCCTGAGGACTGAGTAGAATACATATTTCAAAAGACTTACAACCTTGAAGACACAACAGTGTACTGCTGTATGTTATTGGGAAGCTCTTTGGAGGGATTCAGTACAGGCGTCCCCAAGATGTACCATTTTGATATGTAGATCATTTTGAGCTAAAGGAAATCTAAATCCTGCAAGCTAAAGATAAACTACTGCCCCTCCCTTAACTACCTTGAAGAATTTAAATTTGAAACTTTTCCCAGAAAAAGAATTATTACCAAAGATAACTTTTATATACCATTGTGTATTGGCAATAGTAATTATACCATTAAGTATACACAAAACAATGGTATAGTTATCAAATATCTGCCCTTCTTGTCATCCTGTGAATGACTCTCCTGTCCTTGAAGCTCCAGGCTTCTAACCCATTCTTTAGCTCAGGATTGCATATATATCTCATTTTACTTTTCTGTCTTTGAACCTGTTATGTATTGTATTGGCCAAAAAGTTCATTCGTTTTTTCCCATAGGATGTTATGGAAAAACCTGAATGAAAATTTTGGCCAATCCAAATGTGGGGTCTCTGAACTTCTCACGTGTGTGGGGTTCCCATACTTAGAAAATTAAATTCAATTTTCTCTGGTTGATATGTATCATGTCAATTTGATTATTAGACCAGGTGGAAGAACCTTTGAAAGGTAGAGAAAAATTCTTTCATCCCTACATCTACTATAAACTAACACCAAGTTAATTATTTAATTACATTTCTACTATATACATTTAAAAATACTACATTGATTCTCCATTGCTAGTGGGATAAAATTCAAATTTGTCATTTTATATTCAAGGCTTCTCACAATCAACTGAAGTACATTTTCTAGCACTATTTTTCATTTGCGTCCTAGAAGAATGCTTTGAAACAATTATCTTGATCTTCTCTCTTTCCCATAAAACTTCACAATTTCTTCTTTGCTCTGAATGCTCTCTATAATTCCAACTACATATCAGAAGATCTATCCCTGGGCAACAGAAAAGAAATGTCAACAACATCTTCATAATCTAAAATTGAGAAAAATATATAACTTCAAAACCAGATGCAAGATTTTTAAGTAATAAGACATGTTTAGATAAGAGAGTAAGCTAGTTGAGATAGAAAGAAATGGAAGAGAAAAACAAAACTATTAGGCATGAAAACCTAAGGAGAAACAATGTGAATAAAGATGTAGTAAGCATTAATAACCAATTATTCAATACTCAATGTGACAGTGACTCTTCTAAGTGGCACACATCTAAGTTAATCTTTATAATAACCTTATTAAGTAAATACTATCATTACTGTCATGATATGCATGAGAAAAATAAAGCCCAGAGATTAAGTAAGCTGGTGAAAAGAAACAAAGTATAGGTCATTGAAAACTGTCATAAAGAAACATTTAAAAATAGTGGAAGAGAATAAAAAGATTAAAATGATTGATATAAGTAGAAAACTGTGAAGGGCCTGAGATTTTAACATTCTTGCAAGTTAACAATTTGGTTGTCCTGTCAGTTTTGTGGATGCTTGCAGAAGGCACAAGATTCCTCATTCAGAGACAAAGGACATAATTACTTACAGCCTAGCAAGCAGTATGAACTTTATATTTCTCTTACTTTGACCCAGAAGTCCCTGGAGTGGTTTAGGAGCATGTTGTAAATGCTTTGGGTTTGCAGAACATCTGAAGAATCTTGAATTTAAGTAATCCCAATCTTTTAAAATGGAAACTGCTTGCTCAAGAGGGAGACATTATTCTTATTAGACTAGACAGAAAGCAAATCTGTACAAAAGGAAATTTAATTCCTCTGCTCATAATACATGCAGAAATATGAGAGATCCTTGGAGAATTGACTCTCAGTAGTAAAAGAATGTTTACTATGGATGATGAAGGTTATACATTATACTTAATAGTATTACAGAGGGAGAGAAACAACGAATGAGACAGAAAAAATATTAAAATATATAAAGTAAGAAAGCCTTCCTTTAAAAAAATCATAGACTCAAGGGAGATCCAAAGTTGCAACAATTATAGGACAAATTGAAAACATTGCTAAACAAAAAACTAAGATTCTTTATTGGGCCTTTAAGCAGAAAAACAGGTTGACTTCAGGGAGAAAAATCACACTAGCATCTACCTAACTCACGGAAACCTCATAAAGCCAGAGGGTACTAAAGTAATATCCACAAAAGCAGAATTAAAAAGTATGGGCAAAATATTTATATCCTGCAATTAAAAACTATACATATAAAGACCTATCCTTCTCAAACGCTTCCAAAAGATTGAAGAGGAGGGAAGACTCCCAAAGTTATTCTATGAAACCACCATCACCATGACACCAGAACCAGACAAAGACACTACCAAAAAAATAAATTACAGGCCAATAACTTTGATGAATATTGATGCAAAAATTCTCAACAAAATATTAGCAAACTGAATCCAATAACACATAAAGAGAATCATACACCATGATCAACTTGGGTTTATTCCAGGGTTGCAAGGATGGCTCAACATATACAACTCAATCAATGTGATACACCACATCAACAAAAGAAAAGACAAAACCATAAGATGACCTCAATAGATGCAGAAAAGGCATTTCATAAAATTCAACATCCATTTATGATAAAAACCCTTGCCAAAGTAGGTGTAGAGAGAACATATCTCAACATAATAAAAACAATTTATGACAAATACACAGCCAACATAATACTCAATGATGAAAAGCTGAAAGCATTCATGCTAAATTCTAGAAGAAGATAAGGATGCCCACTCTCACCAATTCTATTCAACATAGTATTGTAAGTCTTAGCCACAGGAATCAGACACGAAAAAGAAATAAATGGTATTCAAATCAGAAGGGAAAAAGCACAATTGTCATTATATTTAAGTGACATGATACTCTATGTAGAGAAACAAAGATTCCACATAAAAACTATTAGAACTAATAAATGAATTCAGCAAGGTAGCAAGATACAAGATTCATATACAGAAATATGTTGCATTTCTTTACACTAAAAAAAATTATCATAAAGAGAATGTAATAAAACAATCCTGTTTAAAATCACATTAAAACTACCTAGGAATAGACATAACCAAGGAGGTAAAAAATTTCTATGCTGAGAACTATTAAACACTGATAAAGGAAATCAAAGATAATTCAAGAAAATGGAAAGATATTCCATGTTCTTGGATCAGAAGAATTAATATAGTTTAAAAGACCATACTAAACAAGCAATCTACATATTTAATGTGATCCCTATCAAACCACCCATGACATTTTTCACAGAACTAGAACAAATAATCCTAAAATTTACAAGGAACCACAAAAGACCCAGAACTACGAAAACAATCCTGAGTAAAATGAACAAAGGTGGAGGCATAACCCTACCAGACTTCAGACAATACTACAAAGCTACCATAATCAAAATAGGGTAGTATTTACACAAAAGAGAGATATAGATCAGTGGAGTGGAATAGAGAGCCCAAAAATAAACCCACACACCTTCAATCAACATTTGACAAAGGGGGTAAGACTATAACAAAGAAAAGAGAGTCTCTTCAGCAGGTGGTTTTGGGAAAGCTGAACAGCTGTAGGTAAATTAAAGAATTTAGAATATTCCCTCCACACTGTACACAAAAATAAACTGAAAATGACTTAAAGACTTAAATATAAGACATGATACCATAAAACTCCTAGAAGAGAACAAAGGCAAAACATTCTCTGACAGAAATCTTTGCAAGGGACTTCCCTGGTGGTGCAGTGGTTAAGAATCTGCCTGCCAATGCAGGAAACATGGGTTTAAGCTCTGGTCCAGGAAGATCTGACATGCTGTGGAACCACTAAGACCATGCTCCACAACTACTGAGCCTGCACTCTAGAGCCTGAAAGCCACAACTACTGAGCCCACATGCCACAACTACTGAAGCCTGTGTGCCTAGAGCCTGTGCTCTGCAACAAGAAAAGCCACCACAGTGAGAAGCCTGTGCACCCCAACAAAGAGTAGACCCTGCTGGCTGCAACTAGAGAAAACCCGTGCACAGCAATGAAGACACAACACAGTCAAAAATAAATAAATAAATAACAGAAATTCTAGCAATATTTTTTTAGGTCAGTCTCCCAAGGCAATAGAAATAAAAGAAAAAAAAGGGGGGGACCTAATCAAACTTATAAGTTCTTGCACAACAAGGGAAACCATAAACAAAATGAAAAGACAACTTAAGGACTGGGAGAAAATATTTGCAAATGATATGACCATTAAGGGCTTAATTTCCAAAATATACAAACAGCACATACAACTCAACATTAAGAAACAAGAACAACAAAAGAACAATAAAAAATAATGGGTAGAACACCTAAAAAGATATTTCTCCAAAGATGACAGATGGACAACCGACACATGACAAGATGCTCAACATCGCTAATTATTAGATAAATGAAAATGAAAACTACAATGAGGTATTAAATATTATGAATAATAATATTGTGGCTATGATGGAGATTCTTTATTCTTAGGAGATACACTAAAGTATTTAGGATGAAGCATCATTATGCCTATAAATAAATAAATAAATAAATAAATAAATAAATAAATAAAGATAGAACAAAAAATATGGATAAAGCAAAGTGATAGCATATTATTTGTGAATCTAAGTGAAGACTACATGACTGTTCAATGGTCTATTATTTTTTTAAAAAATCAAGCAAAGTAAAGATTAAATGAAAAGGAAAATATACCAGGCAAACACAAAGAAAAACATCAGAGAGGTTGACCTCAAGACAAAGCATAATCAGCAAGATAAAGGGTTCCAAGGAAGCTCTGCCATCAATCTTAATGTACCACAGCATAGCATAACATTCATAAAGCAAATGCTGCAGGAAATAGAAAGAAATACAATAATACAACAAATGAAGTGGTCAAAAAATACTCAGGAGTATAGAAAGAAAATAAATTATGAATTAAGTACCTTTAATAAACATACCAAATTTACACCCTGAATTCAGAGAGTAAAACTTCTTGGAAACTGCATTTGCAAAATTTGAAGAAATATTAGTCCTCAATATCAATAAATTCCAATACTAAAAATAGTACAGACCATAAATGAATAAAAATAGAAATAAACATCAAAAATAGGAACCTAAAAGTTAGGAAGACAAAATAACACATGAAAAACCTCTCTGTTAAACAACCTTTTTTTCAGCAGAGATACAAAACAGAAATTTAGAAATATCTAGAAAATAAGGATAGAGAAAACACTGGGTATCATATTTTATGGTATATCACTAAATATCTGTTCAGAGAAAAATAAAACCATTAGCATACACATTACTAAAATATAATATCTCTTGCAAACATACAAGAGAGTTGACTAAAATTCATTTATAAACCATGAGAAAATTCAGAAACAAGGTCAGTTACAAAAATAACATACAAAAATTTACAAGTTTTTCTATTTACAAACAGTAACCTATTAGGAAACAAAAAATATACTGTTTTAAATAAAGCCAAACAACATAAAATAAATAAGAATAGGTTTAATAAGGAATGTGTAGAACCTCTATGAAGAAAACATAATTTATTATTTTACTGAGTGGAGGTATGGAGTATATAGAAAAACATTTCTTGTTCTTGAATACGAAGACTTCACATTGTACTGATGTTGATTCCTTGTCTATTAACCTGTGAATTCAATGTTTCTCAACATGACAAGAGGGGTCACATTTCACTTTACATGTTTCTGTTTTGCCTTGAATATTTACAGATAAATGAATAGTTACTATACTTCCAAATGAAGAATAAAAAGTAAAACAAAATGAAAACAATGGAATCTTGAAGGACTTTTTAGGTGTGAACAAATGTCATAGCTAATAACTAATGCTTATGAAGTGTTTACCATGTTCCAAATTCTGTTCTAGGTGCCTTAAATGGATGAATTTATGTAATGCAGAGGCATTACCAGTTTTCATATGGTAAATCACAAACTATGAGAATGATTATTATACCAAATACTCATACCACTCTACCCTTATCATTTTTATGAGTTAGACGTATTAGATAGAACCTTACATACAAAATATGCTCATAAACTGTCATTGTGTTAACAAGTAACACAGGCATTTTAAGTCAATTATACTTCAAGAACAACCAAATACACTCATAGAAAAAAAGATCAGATTTGTGTTTACTGAAAGTGGAGAGGGGGTGGGAGTAAGGGGAATTAGATGAAGACATTCAAAAGGTACAAACATCTAGTTATAGGACAAATAAGTACTAGGGATGTAATGTACAGCATAATTAATATAATTAAGTTTGCTGAGTGTTATATATGAAAGTTCTTAAGAGAGTAAATCCTAAGAATTCTCATCACAAGGAAAAAAAATTTTTTCAATTTCTTTAATTTTGTATCTATGTGAGATAATGGATGCTCGCTAAATTTAAAGTGGTAATAATTTCATGACGTATCTAAGTCAAATCACAATGCTGTACACCTTAAACTTATACAGTGCTGTATGTCAATTATATCTCAATAAAACTGGAGGAAAAAATTAAATAATTAATCAAAAACTTTAGCATTTCAGGTTAAATTAATTAAATCTTAATGTTTTTTGTTTGTTTTAGATTCTTGTATGAAATTTAAATAGGAAACACTTTTAGGTAACATCCATGCACAGTCATGGATAGTTATTGTCCAAAAGAGGGTAAGAGCCAAGTTATAAAAGATACCTCTAGTGGTCATGAGGATAAAGAATGTGGGGCCTGGGGAGGACTGATAGTAGAGATGAGAAGGAAACAAATGAAAATGTCATTACTTCAGTCTTGCTGTTGTAATCTAGTATTCCCATAGGTAATTAGAATAAACAATTATTTAATTTGAAGTCAACATCTAAAAATACATTGAAGAGATTGGATGCAAGTGTTTTTTTATTTCTCAGAAACAATCTTGATCAGTGGAAAGACTTAGGGGTTGGTTGGAAATACTGAAAACTGGTTTCTAATCCTAGGCCCATCTCTGAGGAACCTTGAACAAATTATTCTCTGCATGCTTCCTTCTTAATCAAACATGAGGGAATTTACTCTGCAGATATGTGAAACCATGAGAATTTACCTACAGAGTAATTTTGCAATATTGAATGAGTAAAAATAAAACCTAATGCCTTCCTCGCATACAGTTCAGTCACAATGTCAATTTTAAATGGCCATTTGATTTGATGTGTCATGGACCATTTTCTATATCCTTTTCTACATTTATATTTACATTTGAGAGAATAAAATTGAAAGTGGCAACTTAAAATACATTATTTGAAGTAAATATTTTGTGGGGTTTGGCTATATTATCATCTCATATTTCAACTTTAATTTACTGCAATTAGAAATGTTTATCTCTTTCCTCATTTTTTTTGCCAAAACATTTTTTAGGACTCAGAAACAAATTATGTACTTTAGGGGAATGGTGTAAAATTTATGAACTAATTTCTATGGTACCAGTTGAAGTCCATGGGTAAGAGGCCATTCAAGAATTAAAATAGGGGGAGACCTTCAAGATGGCAGAAGAGTAAGATGTGGAGATCACCTTCCTCTCCACAAATACATCAGAAATACATCTATATGTGGAACAACTCCTACAGAAAACATACTGAACACTGGTAAAAGACCTCAGACCTCCCAAAAGGAAAGAAACTCCCCACGTACCTGGGTAGGGAAAAAGAAAAAAACAGAGGCAAAAGAATAGGGATGGGACCTGCACCAGTGGGAGGGAACTGTGAAGGAGGAAAAATTTCCACACACTAAGAAGCCCCTTCACTGGCAGAGACAGGGGCGTGGCAGGGGGATTAGCTTCAGAGCCACGGAGGAGAGCACAGCAACAGGAGCGCAGAGAGGAAAGTGAAGAGATTCCCACACAGAGAATTGGTGCTGACCAACACTAACCATCTGGAGAGGGTTCTTTGCTCACCCGCCAGGGCGAGTGGGGGCTGGGAGCTGAGGCTCGGGCTTCGGAGGTCAGAACTCAAGGAGAGGACTGGGGTTGGCTGTGTGAACACAGCCTGAAGGGGGTTAGTGCATCACAGCTGGCCAGGAGGGATTCCGGGAAAAAGTTTGGAACGGACGAAGAGGGAAGAGACATTTTCTTGCCCTTTGTTTCACAGTGCATGAGGAGAGGGAATTCAGAGCACCACCTAAATGAGTTCCAGAGATGGGCGTGAGCTTCAGCTATCAGCAAGGACCACAAAGATGGGCATGAGATGCTAAGGCTGCTCTTGCAGCCACCAAGAAACCTGTGTGCAAGCACAGGTCACTATCCACACATCCCCTCCTGGGAGCCTGTACAGCCCACCACTGCCAGGGTCCTGTGATCCAGGGACAACTCCCAGGAGAACACATGACACCCCTCAGGCTGCTGAAATGTCATGACAGCCTCTGCCACCACAGACTCCTGCCGCATTCCATATCCTTCCCTCCCCCTGGGCCTGAGTGAGCCATAGCCCCCTAATCAGATGCTACTTTAACCCCGTCCTGTCTGGGCTGGGAACAGACGCCCTCAGGTGACCTACAGGCAAAGGGGGGCCAAATCCAAACCAGAACCAAAGGAGCTGTGCAAAGAAAGATGAAAAAGGGAAATATCTCCTAGCAATTTCAGAAAGAGAAGATTAAATCTCCACAATCAACTTGATAGACCCTACATCTGTGGAATACATGAATAGACAATGAATCATCCCAAATGGAGGTAGTGGACATTGGGAGCAACAATATATATATATTTTTCCTTTTTCTCTTTTTCAGTGTGTAAGTGTATGTTTCTGTGTGTGATTTTGGCTGTATAGATTAGCTTTTACCATTGGTCCTAAAGTTCTGTCTGCCGTTTTTTTTTTTTTATTATTATATTCTTTACCACTTGTTATCATTGGTGGATTTGTTTTCTGGTTTGGTTGCTCTCTTCTTTCTTTCATTCTTTTCTTTTGTTAAAATTATCTTTAAAGATTTTTATTTTTAATAATTATTTTTTATTTAAATAACTTTGTTTTTTTTATTTTTAAAATTTCTTTCTTTCTTTTTTCTCACTTTTATTCTGAGCTGTGTGGATAACAGGGCCTTGGTGCTCTGGTCAGGTGTCAAGCCTGTGCCTCTGATGTGGGAGAGCTGAGTTCTGGACATTACTCCACCAGAGACCTCCCAGTTCCACGTAATATCAAATGGAGAAAATCTCCCAGAGATCTCCATCTCAATGCCAAGACACAGCTCCAATCAATGACCATCAAGCTACAGTGCTGGACACCCATGACAAACAACTAGCAAAAGAGGAACACAACCACACCCATTAGCAGAGAGGCTACCTAATATCATAATAAGGTCACAGACACCCCCCAAAACACCACTGGACATGGTTCTGCCCACCAGAAAGACAAGATCCAGCCTCATGCACCAGAACACAGGCACTAGTCCCTCCACCAGGAAGCCTACACAACCCACTGAATGAAACTTAGCCACTGGGGGCAGATGCCGAAAACAACAGGAACTAAAACCCAGCAGCCTGTGAAAAGGAGACCCCAAACATAGTAAGTTAAGCAAAATGAGAAGGCAGAGAAACAAACAGCAGATGAAGGAGCAAGGTAAAAACCCAACAGAACAAACAAATGAAGAGGAAGTAGGCAGTGTACCTGAAAAAGAATTCAGACTAATGATAGTAAAGATGATCCAAAATCTTGGAAATAGAATGGGGAAAATACAAGAAATGTTGAACAAACACCTAGAAGAACTAAGGAGCACACAACCATGATGAACAATAAATGAAATTTAAAATTCTGTAGAAGGAATCAATAGCAGAATAACTGTGGCAGAAGAATGGATAAGTGACCTCGAAGATAAAATAGTGGAAATAACTACTGCAGAACAGAATAAAGAAAAAAGAATGAAAAGAATTGAGGACAGTCTCAGAGACTTCTGGGACAACATTAAATGAACCAGCATTCGAATTTTAGGGGTACCAGAAGATGAAGAGAAAAAGAAAGGGATTGAGAAAATATTTGAAGAGATTATATTTGAAAACTTCCCTAATATGGGAAAGAAAATAGTTAGTCAAGTCCAGGAAGCACAGAGAGTCCCATACAGGATAAATACAAGGAGAAACACACAAAGACACATATTAATTAAATTAGCAAAAATTAAATAAAAAGAAAAAATATTAAAAGCACTAAGGGAAAAGCAACAAATAACATACAAGAAAATCCCCATAAGGTTAACAGCTGATCTTTCAGCAGAAACATTGCAAGCTAGAAGGGAGTGGCAGGACATATTTAAAATGATGAAAGGAAAAAACATACAACCAAGATGACTCTACCCAGCAAGGATCTCACTCAGATTCAACAGAGAAGTTAAAATATATACAGACGAGAAAAAGTTAAGAGAATTCAGCATCTCCAAAACAGCATTACAACAAATGCTAAAGGAACTTCTCTAGGAGGAAACACAACAGAAGGAAAAGAAAAGAGCTACAATAACAAACCAAAAACAATTAAGAAAATGGTAATAGGAACATACATATCAAAAACCACCTTAAATGTTAATGGATTAAATGCTCCAACCAAAAGACATAGACTGGCTGAATGGATAAAAAACGAGACCAGTATTTATGCTGTCTAGAAGAGACCCACTTTAGACCTAGGGACAAATACAGACTGAATGTGAGTGGATGGAAAATAATATACCAAGCAAATGGAAATCAAAAGAAATCTGGAACAACAATTCTTACATCATACAAAATGGACTTTAAATGAAAGACTATTACAAGAGACAAAGAAAGACACTACATAATGATCAAAAGATCAACCGAAGAAGAAGATATAATAATTGTAAATATTTATGCACCAAATATAGGAACACCTCAAAACATAAGGCAAATGCTAACAGCTATAAAAGGGGAAATCGACAGTAACACAATCATAGTAGGGGATTTAACACCCCACTTTCGCCAATGGATACATCATCCAAAATGAAAATAAAAAAGGAAAGACAAGCTTTAAATTATATATTAAACAAGATGGGCTTAATTGATATTTATAAGGCATTCTATCAAAAACAGAATACACTTTATTCTCAAGTTCTCATGGAACATTGTCCAGGATAGATCATATCTTGGCTCACAAATCAAGCCTTGGTAAATTTAAGAAAACTGAAATAGTATCAAGTATCTTTTCTGACCACAATGCAATGAAACTAGATACGAATTACATGAAAAAATCTGTAAAAAGTACAAACACATGGAGGCTAAACAATACACTACTTAATAACCAAGAAATCACTGAAGAATTCAAAGAGGAAATAAAAAAATACCTAAAAACAAATGACAATGAAAACACGATGATCAAAACCTATGAGATGCAGCAAAAACAGTTCTAAGAGGGAAGTATATAGCAATACAATCCTACCTCAAGAAAAAAGAAACATCTAAAAGAAACAACCTAACCTTACAAATAAAGCAATTATAGAAAGATAAACAAAAAAAGCCAAAGTGAGCAGAGGAAAGAAATCATAAAGGTAAGATCAGAAATAAATTAAAAAGAAATGAAGGAAACAATAGCAACCATCAATAAAAGTAAAAGCTGGTTCTTTGAGAAGATAAACAAAATTGATAAACCACTAGCCAGACTCATCAAGAATAAAAGGGAGAAGACTCAAATCAATAGAATTAGAAATGAAATAGGAGAAGTAACAACAGACACTGCAGAAATACAAAGGATCATTAGAGATTACTACAAGCAACTCTATGCCAATAAAATGGGCAACCTGGAAGAAACGGACCAATTTTTAGAAAAGCACAACCTTCTGAAACTGAACGAGGAAGAAATAGAAACTATAAACAGACCAATCACAAGCACTGAAATTGAAACTGTGATTAAAAATCTTCCAACAAACAAAAGCCCAGGACCAGATGGCTTCACAGGTGAATTCTATCAAACATTTAGAGAAGAGCTAACACTTAACTTTCTCAAACTCTTCCAAAATATAGCAGAGGGAGGAAGAATGCCAAACTCATTCTATGAGGCCAACATCACCCTGATACCAAAACCATACAAAGATGTCAGAAAGAAAGAAAACTACAGGCCAATATCACTGATGAAAGTAGATGCAAAACTCCTCAACCAAATACTAGGAAACAGAATCCAACAGCACATTAAAAGGATCATACACCATGAAAAAGTAAGGTTTATCCCTGGAATGCTAGGATTCTTCAATATATGCAAATCAATCAATGTGATGCACCATGTCAACAAATTGAAGAATAAAAACCATATGTTCATCTCAATAGATGCAGTAAAAGCTTTTGACAAAATTCAGTAACGATTTATGATAAAGACCCTCCAGAAAGTAGGCATAGAGGGAACTTATCTCAACCTAATAAAGGCCAACATCATTCTCAATGATAAAAAACTAAAACCATTTCCAATAAGATCAGGAAAAGACAATGTTGCCAATCTCACCACTATTATTCAACATAGTTTTAGAAGTTTTAGCCACAGAAATCAGAGAAGGAAAAAATATAAAAGGCATCCAAATCAGAAAAGAAGAAGTAAAGCTGTCACTGTTTGCAGATGACATGACACTGCACATAGAGAATCCTAAAGATGCTATCAGAAAACTGCTAGGTCTAATCAATGAATTTGGTAAAGTAGCAGGATACAAAATTAAATGCACAGAAATCTCTGGCATTCCTATACACTAATGATGAAGAATCTGAAAGTGAAATCAAGAAAACACTCTCATTTACCACTGCAAAAAAAAGAATAAAATACCTAAGAATAAACCTAGCTAAGGAGAAAAAAGAGCTGTGCAGAAAACTAAAATATGTTGATGAAAGAAATTAAAGATGATACAAACAAATGGAGAGATATACCATGTTTTTGGATTGGAAGAATCAACATTATGAAAATGACTATATTACCCAAAGTAATCTACAGATTCAATGCAATCCCTGGCATTTTACTACTGGCCTTTTTCACAGAACTAGAACAAAAAAGTTCAGTATTGTGTGGAAACACAAAAGACCCCTAAGAGACAAAGCAATCTTGAAAAAAATAAAAATGGAGCTGGAGCAATCAGGCTTCCTGACTTCAGACTATACTACAAAGATACAGTAATCAATAAAGAATGGTACTGGCACAAAAACAGAAATATAGCTGAATGGAACAGGATAGAGAGCCCAGAGATAAACACACACAAAACTATATCACCTTAGTTTTGATAAAGGTGGCAGGAATATACAGTCAAGAAAAGACAGCCTCTTCAATAAGTGGTGCTGGGAGAACTGGACAGCTACATGTAAAAGAATGATATTAGAACACTCCCTAACAACATACACAAAAATAAACTCAAAATGGATTAAAGTCCTAAATGTAAGGCCAGACACTATAAAACTGTTAGGAGAAAACATAGGCAGAATGCCCTATGACATCAATCACAACAAAATCCTTTCTGACTCACCTCCTAGAGAAATGGAAATAAAAACAAAAATAGAAAAATGGGACTTAATGAAACTTAAAAGCTTTTGCACAGCAAAGGAAACCATAAATAAGCTGAAGAGACAGCCTTCAGAATGGGAGAAAGTAATTGCAAATGAAACAACTGCCAAAGGATAAGTCTCCAAAATATACAAGCAGCTCATGCAGCGCAATAAGAAAAGAAACAAACAACCCAATCCAAAAATCGGCAGAAGATCTAAGTGGACATTTCTCCAAAGAAGATATACAGATTTCCAACAAACACATGAAAAAATGTTCAACATCAGTAATCATTAGAGAAAGTCAAATCAAAACTACAATGAGGTATCACCTCACACCAGTCAGAATGGCTATCAACAAAAAATCTACAAAAAATAAATGCTGGAGAGAGTGTGGAGAAGAGGGAACCCTCTTGCACTCTTGGTGGGAATGTAAATTTATACAGCCACTATAAAGAACAGCATGGAGTTTCCTAATAAACTAAAAATAGAATTACCATAAGTCCCAGCAATCGCACTACTGGGCATATACCCTGAGAAAACCATAATTCAAAAAGACTCATGTACCACAATGTTCATTGCAGCTCTATTTACAATAGCCAGGACATGGAAGCAACCTAAGTGTCCATCGACAGATGAACGGTTAAAGAACATGTGGCACATATATACAATGGAATATTACTCAGCCATAAAAAGAAACCAAATTGAGTCATTTGTAGTGAGTTGGATGGACCTAGAGCTTGTCATACAGAGTAAATTAAGTCAGAAAGAGGTAAACAAATACTGTATGCCAACACATTTATATGGAATCTAAAAAGAAAAAAAATGGTTATGAAGAACGTAGGGCCAGGATGGGAATAAAGACACAGACTTACTAGAGAATGGACTTGAGGACACGGGGAGGGGGAAGTGTAAGTTAGGAAAAAGTGAGAGAGTGGCATGGACATATATATACACTATCAAATGTAAAATAGCTAGTGTGAAGCAGCCACATAGCAGAGGGAGATCAGTTTGATGTTTTGTGACCACCTAGAGGTGAGTGGGATAGGGAGAGTGTGAGGGGACAGAGATGCAAGAGGGAAGAGATATGGTGATACATGTATATGTATAGCTGATTCACTTTGTTATAAAGCAGAAAGTAACACACCATTGTAAAGAAATTATACTCCAATAAAGATATTAAAAAAAAGAATTAAAATAGAACTTCAAGATGGCAGAAGGTAAGAGGTGGAGATCACCTTCCTCCCCACAAATACATCAGAAATTCAACTACATGTGGAAGAATTCCTATAGAACATCTGCTGAACACTGGCAGAAGACCTCAGACTTCCCAAATGGCAATAAAATCCCCACATACCTGTGTAGGGCAAAAGAAACAAAAAACAAACAAACAAAAAAACCCAAATACAATAGAATAGGGATTGTACCTGTACATCTGGGAGAGAGCTGTGAAGGATCAAAAGTTTGCACCTACTAGGAAGCCCCTTCAGTGATAGAGACGGGGAGGGGGCAGCGGGAGAACTATGGAGCCATGGAGGAGTGCGCAACAACAAGGGTGCAGAGAGCAAAGTGGAGAGTTTCCCACACAGAGGATTGGTGCCAACCAGCACTCACCAGCCTGAGATGCCTGTCTGCTCACCCACCGTGGTGGGTGGTGTCTGGGAGCTGAGGTTCAGGCTTCAGATATCAGATCCCAGGGAGACTGTGTTTGGCCATGTGAAGACAGCCTGAGGGGGCTAGTGTGCCACAGCTAGCCAGAAAGGGGTCCAGAAAAATGTCTGGACCTGTAGAAGAGGCAAGAGACCATTGTTTTGGGGTACATGAGGAGAGGGGATTCCTTCCCCATCTGCCCACAGAAGGCAAAGTGCCACCTAAATTAGCTCCAGAGACGGGTATGAGCCACTGTTATCAGCTTGGACCCCAGAGACAGGCATGAAACACTAATGCTGCTGCAGCCATCAAAAATCCTGTGTGCAAGCATGGGACCCTATCCACACTGCCCCCCCGATAGCCTGTTCAGCCTGACAGTGCCAGGGTCCTGTGATCCAGGGACCACTTCCCTTGGAGAACACATGGCATGCCTCAGGCTGTTGCAACATGACAGTGGTCTCTGCCACCGCAGGCCAGCCCAGCATTCCAACTATGACTACTGTACCCCTCACTCCCCATGGCATGAGTGACCCACAGCCACCTAATCAGCTGCTGCTTTAAGCCCCTCATGCCTGGGCTGGAATCAGATGCCTGAGTGTGACCTACATGCAGAGGTAAAGGTGGGGACAAAACCAAAGGTGAATACCAGGATATGTGTGAACAAAGAAGAGAAGGGGAAATTTCTCCATGCAGCCTAAGGAGCAGTGGATTAAATCCCCACAATCAACTTATGTACCCTGCATCTCTGGAATACTTGAATAGACAATGAATCATCCCAAAAATGAGGCAGTGGAAAATTGGGAGCAACTGTAGACCTGGGATTTGCTGGCTGCTACTGATTTGTTTCTAATATTTATGTTTATCTCAGTTTAGTTTTAGTGCTTGTAATCATTGGTGTATTTGTTTACTAGTTTGGATGCTCTCTTCTTTTTAATTTAATTATTATTTTTTCTTTAATTATTATAATTTCTTATGTTAGTAATTTTTTAATTTATTTATTTTCTATTTTATTTAATTTCTTCCTTTTTCTCTTCTGAGCCATGAGGATGACAGGGTCTTGGTTTTCCAGCATGGTGTCATGCCTGAGCCTCTGAGGTGGGAGAGCCAAATTCAGGACATTTGTCCACCAGATACCTCCCAGCCCCACATAATATCAATTGGCAAGACCTCTCCCAGAGATCTCCAGCTGAATGTTAAGACCCAGCTCCACACAACAGCCAGCAAGTTCCAATGCTGGATGCCCCATGATAAAGAAGTTGTAAGACAGGAACACCACACCAGCTATTAGCAGATAGGCTGTCTAAAATCATACTAAGTTCACAGACACTCCAAAACACACCACAGGACATGTCCCTGTCCACCAGAAAGACAAGATCCAGCCTCAAACACCAGAACACAGGCAACAATTCCCTCCACCAGGAATCCTACACAACCCACTAAACCCACCTCACCCACTGGGGACAGAAACTGAAAACAACAGGAACCATGAACCTGCAGCCTTCAAAAAGGAGACCCCAAACACAGTAAGTTAAACAAAATGAGAAGACAGAGAAACACACAACAGATGAAGGAGCAAGGTGAAAACTCACCAGACCAAACAAATGAAGATGAAACAGTCTATCTGAAAAAAAACTCAGAGTAATGGTAGTAAAGATATCAAAAATCTTGGAAATAGAATGGGGAAAATACAAGAAATGTTTAACAAGGACCTAGAAGAACTAAAGAGCAAACAAACAATTATGAACAACAAAACAAATGAAATTAAAAAAATTCTCTAGAAGGCAATAGCAGAAAAACTAAGGCCAAAGAACAGATAAGTGACCTGGAAGATAAAAGACTGGAAATAACTTCCACATAACAGAATAAAGAAAAAAGAATGAAAAGAATTGAGAACAGTCTCAAAGACCTCTATGACAGCATTAAATGCACCAACTTTTGAATTATAGGGGTCCCAGAAGAAGAGAAAAAGTAAGGGTGTGAGAAATTATTTGAAGAGATTTTCTAGAAAACTTCCCTAACATGAGAAAGGAAATAGTTAATGAAGTCCTGGAAGTCCCATACAGGAAAAATCCAAGGAGAAACATGCCAAGACACATACTAATCAAACTATCAATAATTAAATACAAAGAAAAAATATTAAAGCAGAAAGGGAAAAGCAACAAATAACATAAAAGGGAATCCCCATAAGGTTAACAAGTGATCTTTCAGCAGAAACTCTGCAAGCCAGAAGGGAGTGGCAAGACATATTTAAAGTGATGAAAGAGACAAACATACAACCAAGATTACTCTAGCCAGCAAGGATCTCATTCAGATTTGACAGAGAAATTAAAACCTTTACACACAAGCAAAAGTTAAGAGAATTCAGCACCACAAAACCAGCTTTACAACAAATGCTAAACAAGCTTCTCTAGACAGAAAACACAAGAAAAGGAAAAGACCGAAAAGAACAAACTCAAAACAATTACGAAAATGGTAATAGGAACATACATATCAATAATTACCTTAAATGTAAATGGATTAAATGCTCCAACCAAAAGACAGAGTCTGGATGAATGGATATAAAAACAAGACCCATATATATGTTGCCTACAAGAGACCCAATTCATACCTAGAGTCACATACAGACTGAAAGTGAGGGGAAGGAAAAAGATATTCCATACAAATGGAAATCAAAAGAAAGTTGGAGCAGCATTTCTCATATCAGACAAAATATACTGTAAAATAAAGACTATCACAAGAGACAAAGAAGGACACTACATGATGATCAAGGGACCAATATAAGAAGATATAACAATTGTAAATATTTATGCACCCAATATAGGAGTACCTCAATACATAAGACAAATGCTAACAGCCATAAAAGGAAAAACCGACAGTAGCACAATAATAGTAGGGACTTTAACACCCCACTTTCACCAATGGACACATCATCCAAAATGAAATAAATAAGGAAACACAATGACACATTAGACAACGTGGACTTAATTGATATTAATTGATATTTATAGGAATTTCCAGCTGAAAAAAACAGAATACACTTTCTTCTCAAGTGTTCAAGGAACATTCTCCAGGATAGATCATATCTTGGTTCACAAATCAAGCCTTGGTAAATTTAAGAAAATTGAAATCATATCAAGTATCTTTTCTTACCACAATGCCATGAGAGTAGATATGAATTACAGGAAAAAACTGTAAAAAATATGAACGCATAGAGATTAAACAATACACTACTAAACAACCAAGAGATCACTGAAGAAATCAAAAAAAACCTAGAAACAAATGACAATGAAAACACGAGGATGCAAACCTTTAGAATGCAGCCAGAGCAGATCTAAGAGGGAAGTTTATAGCAATACAATCCTACGTCAAAAAACAAAAAAGCAAAAAATCTCAAATAAACAACCTAAACTTACACTTAAAGCAATTAGAGAAAGAAGAAGGAGAAGGAGAAGGAGAAGGAGAAGAAGAAGGAGAAGAAGAAGAAAGAAGAAGAAGAAGAAGAAGAAGAAGAAGAAGAAGAAGAAGAAGAAGAAGAAGAAGAAGAAGAAGAAGAAGAAGAAGAAGAAGAAGAAGAAGAAGAAGAAGAAGGAGAAGAAGAAGGAGAAGAAGAAAAAGAAGAAGAAGAAGAAGAAGAAGAAGAAGAAGAAGAAGGAGAAGAAGAAGGAGAAGAAGAAGGAGAAGAAGAAGGAGAAGAAGAAGAAGGAGAAGAAGAAGGAGAAGAAGAAGGAGAAGAAGAAGGAGAAGAAGAAGAAGAAGAAGAAGAAGAAGAAGAAGAAGAAGAAGAAGAAGAAGAAGAAGAAGAAAAAAGAAGAAGAAGAAGAACAAACAACCAAAGTTAGTAAAAGGAAATAAATCTCAGATCAGAAATAAATGTAAAAGAATTGAAGGAAACTATAGCAAATATCAAAAAAACTAAAAGCTTCTTCTTTGAGTAGTGAAAGAAAATTGATAAACCACTAGCCAGACTCATCAGGAATAAAAGGGAGAAGACTTATGTCAACAGAATTAGAAATGGAAAATGAGAAGTAACAACTTACACTGCAGAAATACAAAGAATCATGAGGCTTTAGTACAAGCAACTATATTTCAAAAAACTTGGCAGAAATGGACCAATTCTTAGAAAAGCACAACCTTCTGAGACTGAACCAGGAAGAAATAGAAAATATAGACAGACCAATCACAAGCACTGGAATTGAAACTGTGATTTAAATTTTTCAAACAAACAAAAGCCCAGGACCAGATGGCTTCACAGGCGAATTCTATCAAACATTTAGAGAATACCTAACACCAATCCTTCTTAAACTCTTCCAAAATATAGCAGAGGAACACTCCCAAACTCATTCTATGAGGCCACCATCACCCTGATACCAAAACCAGACAAGGATGTCACAAAGAAAGGAAACTACAGGCCAATATCACTGATGAACATAGATGAAAAATCCTCAACACAATACTAGCAAACAGAATCCAGCAGCACATTAAAAGGATCATACACAATGATCAATTGCAGTTTAACCCAGAGTGCAAGGATTCTTCAATATATGCAAATCAATAAAGGTGATACACCATATAAACCAACTGAAGGATAAAAAAAATCATATGATAATCTCAATAGATGCATAAAAATCTTTTGACAAAATTCAGCATGGATTTATGATAAAATCTCTCCAGAAAGTAGGCATAGAGGGAACCTACCTTAACATAATAAAGGCCATATCTGACAAACTAAAAGCCAACATCATTCTCAATGGTGAAAATTTGAGACCATTTCCTCTAAAACCAGGAAGAAGACAGGGTTGCCAATGCTAACCACTATTATTCAACATAGTTTTGGAAGTTTTAGCCACAGAAATCAGAGAAGAAAAAGAAATAAAATGAATCCAAGTTGGAAAGAAGGAATCAAACTGTCACTGTTTGCAGACGACATGATACTATATATAGAGAATCCTAAAGATGCTACCAGAAAACTCCTAGAGCTAATCAATGAATTTGGTGAAGTAGTAGGATACAAAATTAATGCACAGAAACCTCTTGCATTCCTACACACTAACGATGAAAAATCTGAAAGAGAAATTAAGGAAACATTCCCATTTACCACTGCAACAAAAAGAATAAAATTCCTAGGAGTAAACCTATCTAAGTAGACAAAAGACCTGTATGCAGAAAACTATAGGACACTGACGAAAAAAATTAAAGACGACACAAACAGATGGAGAGCTATACCATGTTGTAAGATTGGAAGAATCAACATTGTGAAAATGACTACACTACCCAAAGCAATCTCCAGATTCAATGCAATCCCTATCAAACTACCAATGGCATTTTTCACTGAACTAAAACAAAAAATTTCACAATTTGTATGTAAACTCAAAACACCCTGAACAGCCAAAGCAATCTTGAGAAAGAAAAACAGAGCTGGAGGAATCAGTCTCACTGACTTCAGAGTATATTAGGAAGCTACAGTAATCAAAACAATATGGTACTGGCACAAAGACAGAAATATAGATGAATGGAACAGGATAGAAAGCCCAGACATAAATCCATGCACATATGGTCACCTTATTTTTGATAAAGGAGGCAAGAGTATACAATGGAGAAAAGACAGCCTCTTCAATAAGTGGTGCTGGGAAAACTGGACAGCTACATATAAAAGAATGAAATTAGAACACTCCCTAACACCATACACAAAAATAAACTCAAAATGTATTAAAGACCTAAATGTAAGGCCAGACACTATAAAACCCTTAGAGGAAAAAACATAGGCAGAACACTCTATGACATAAATCACAGCAAGATCCTTTTTGATCCATCTCCTAGAGAAATGTAAATAAAAACAAAAGTAAACAAATGGGGTCTAATGAAACTTAAAAGCCTTTGCACAGCAAAGAAACCATAAACAATATGAAAAGACAACCCTCAGAATGGGATAAAATATTTGCATATGAGGCAACTGACAAACGATTAATCTTCAAAATATACAAGCAGCTCAATATTAAAAAAAGAAATAACTCAATCCATAAATGGGCAGAAGACCTAAATAGACATTTCTCCAAAGAAGATATACAGATTGCCCACAAACACCTGAATGGATGCTCAACATCACTAATTGTTAGAGAAGTGCAAATCAAAACTACAATAAGATATCACCTCACACTGGTCAGAATAGCCATCATCAAAAAATCTACAACAGGCTTCCCTGGTGGCGCAGTGGTTGAGAGTCCGCCTGCCGATGCGGGGAACACGGGTTCGTGCCCCAGCCTGGGAAGATCCCACATGCCACAGAGCGGCTGGGCCCATGGGCCATGGCCGCTGAGCCTGTGCGTCCAGAGCCTGTGCTCCACAATGGGAGAGGCCACAACAATGAGAGGCCCGCGTACCCAAAGGAAAAAAAAAAATCTACAAAGAATAAATGCTGGAGAGGGTGTGGAGAAAGGAACCCTCTTGCACTGTTGGTGGGAATGTAAATTGATACATCCACTATGGAGAGCAGTATGGAAGTTCCTTAAAAAATGAAAAATAGAATTACCATATGATCCAGCAATCACACTACTGGGCACATACCCCGAGAAAACCACCATTCAAAAAGAGTCATGTACCACAATATTCATTGCAGCACTATTTACAATAGCCAGGACATGGAAGCAACCTAAGTGTCCATCAACAGATGAATGGATAAAGAAGATGTGGCACATATATACAGTGGAATATTATTCATCCACAAAAAGAAATGAAATTTTGTTTTTTGTAGTGAGGTGGACGGACCTAGTGTCTCTTATACAGAGTGAAGTAAGTCAGAAAGAGAAAAACAAATACCGTATGCTAACATATATATATGGAATCTATAAAAAAAAAGTTTCTGATGATCCTAGGGGCAGGACAGGAATAAAGATGCAGTCGTAGAGAATGGACTTGGCACGTAAGGGTTGAAGTGTAAGCTGGGACGAAGTGAGATAGTAACATTGACATATATACACAATCAAATGTAAAATACATAGCCAGTGGGAAGTAGCTGCAAAGCACAGGGATATCAGCTCAGTGCTTTGTGACCATGTAGAGTGTTGGGAGTGTGGGCCGGAGATGCAAGAGGAAGGTGATATGGGGATAAATGTATACATATAGCTGATTCACCTTGTTATACAGGAGCAACTAATAGAACATTGTAAAGCAATTATACTCCAATAAAGATGTTTAAAAATGAATTAAAATATTATTTATAAATGGATTCGAATCTGGGTATTTTACATCTCTTTTCTTGTGGTCTCTTCAATTTTACCACAATAAGATGCCTTCATATTCTCTCTTAAATCCTTTGAATTTTTTCTGATTTTGCATTTTGGATAATGCACTTAGCTTCTTTTAGGACACTAAGACAACTGGATACTATGTGTAACAAGCTGACAGGTGTGGTAGCAGTGTGGGTTGCCATGACTTTACTTACATTAAATATATGAATTTGAATTGAGAATCTATATCTGTGTTAAACTATATGTACATTTTAATGGAAACATACACTTTAATATTGGCAGAGCTAATCTTTTGCTAACTAGGTTTTATTAAATAGGTTAAATATGTTTCTAAACTTAAAAAGAGAAAATTAAATACTAAGATATTTTGAGCAGTAAGATATTTTAACTGAATATTTTCATTTTTAATTGTTCTTGATAAATTGAATCTCTGAAAAATGTATTGACTAAATTTTTATGAAATTCAGTTTGTTTTTTAATCAATGAGTTTCTGAGTTTCAAAATATTTTACTTCTCCCAAATATAATATATAGATTCTAGATTCTTTAAGTACTTCCAGCTGAGTAAGGGAAAATGGAAAACTGGTAAAAACTACCAATCCACTTTCCACTTGTAGTTTTAAGCTTGTACAGTAACATTCTGATTTTCCCTACTTCATGTTTGTTTCTTTTTGACATTGTTTATGAAAAAATTTTGGATAAATTCTCACCACTTGATTAAGAAATATGGTCTTTCAGCGACCAACAAATTCTGCCTGATCAGTAAAGGATGCCAGCCTTTTTTGCCTGATGAGCAGTGTATAACTAGTCAGTTGAAAATATCAGGGCTAAACCATCTCACTGGGTTCTCCTGGCATTGAGTAAAACTAGCTCACCTGAACTAGAGGAAGCCCCTTTGACAACTGCCGTTATTTCTTTTTCTTATTATCACTGTCTTCCTTCTTCCTTCTATCAGATGTCAGAGGCAAAGACCCAAGAGTATGCAGCAGGATTTAATGGCAACAGATACCAGCTCATATTCACTTCCTTTTTGAAAACATGATTTGTCTTTCATTCAGTCAATACACAATTATAAATGATTTATTGACTACTTTTTTTTAAATAATGAATGGTATCTTCTTAGAAACAAAGAGTGACTACTTCTTATATGCAACATACCACAGTAGATATTGCAGAGAGGAAGCTATGAAAGGTACCTAATTACCCAATTGGTGGGGAGAAAAATACTCTTTTGTTTTCTAAAAAATAGGTGTGACAGATTGTAGCAGGTCCTTAATAGAGACACACAAATTGAATTATGTCATGACAAGAATATTCTGAATAATCAATTTTGACAGGGCAGCAAGGGAAGACTTCATGATGGAATTGAGTGTTGGAGGATAAGGATTTCAGTGTTCTTCCAGTCTTAGTGTACACTATGAACAATGACACATGGTTTTGAGATTATCAGAAAAATTATGAGTCGTTGGTCATGATATTTACAGTGAGTGAAAGGCTATGTTTGATAGAGATGCTGAAAGGTAGTTTACAGCCAGATGAAGTGCCTTGAGTTCTATGTGAAGAAATTTGGGGCTGAAAGGGAGGTATTGATCCTGAGGAAAAGATGTGGGAAACAGAATTCCAAAGAAATGTCTGCTGAGTGTAATGAAATTGTGGGTATAATTGTGGGCAAATATTGTATGAATAGAAATTTCCTTTTTTTCTTTTTTTCCTGTAATTGGAAGAAAAGCAGAACATGAAGTTTTATGGTCAGCAGACACTGTTGACATCCATCACGTATTGACAAATGTTGACTTTAAGGGCTTAGGTCACTGTGCTTCTTTCGCTGAGAGCTTTTGATAGTTCTATAAGAATTTATGTAGTGCATGCACAGGGCAGACTGGAATGGGTAATTTAATGCCCTTACGGGCAACTTCAATAAATATGAGATGGGACTAGGTGGATAAACACTCCAGCTTCCCCATTCATTGAAAGAATATTCTAAATAATTTCTCAGTTGATCTCCAGTGAGATTGAGGCCAACTTGCACATAATGGTAATCCATTGCTTAAAGTAAACTTTATTTTTTTCTCTCTTCTTCATCTCATTTCCTCACCCCTTAACTTGCGCTTCCTGAGATCACTACCAAATAAACTATATGCAGCCAAGGCCCTTGTCTCAGTGTTTGTTTTGGGTTAACCCAAATTAAGATAGTTTGTATTAGTGCCCTAGAGAGCACACCCTCAGGCTAGAATCCTGGAAATGCATCAATTGTCCATCAGATGGTAACAAAGAACACTATCCTGGTGAATGGGGTGGCTTACAGTAACACAACAATTACTAAAACCCTAACTTCTTGGTGGGTTGGGATGATGTACAAGTGGAAGGGGAAGTAATGACTCAGTCAATAGCTAGCATGTGGGAAAATGTAGCAGCAATGGTCATTTTATTGATTATGAAATTGGATGGCTTTTATTAAATATTCTAGGAAATGTAGGAAAAAAAGGAATGGCATGCTCAGGTTACTCAATTACTAACTCAGTGTAGTCTGTTATATTTGGAAGATCCCCATGATAGCATATAAAGAAAGTATTTAAAAGTTGAAATTAGCTGACATTAAAACAAGTCCAATTTCTCTTCTAATTTTCCTCTCCTTGATGCCCTGACAAAACACAGGGGTTCTAGAGGTTGGGAAGTATACCCTACAGTAATTCAGAGATGGTCAAATTAGTGAAGATTTTAGGGGTCCAATGAGATCCACCTGGGTCATAGTTTGGGTGGGCACAACAGCAATCCATCATATGCTTTATCATTTGGAGTCAAGGTTGACTGGATCCAGGATTACATGAAAAAGTGCCAGATGCCTGAACAAGTGGCTCAGTCCTTCATGTTACAAACCTGTCAATGCCTCTCTTTCAGCCAACAACTGTTTATTCGTGAGTGTTCCTTATGACAAGCTAATAACAGGAAGAAACCCAGACTTAGTCCTTCAATGGACCTGCTCAATATTTTGGCGTGAGCTGAAAAAATAAACTAGTTTTACAATAAAGTCTTCTTTGTTATCCTAAAGAGCTGTGGTAAAGGAAATCCTTCTAGTGGGACAGAACAGCAAGAGGAACAATTGATTATCAACTTTGTAAAGAGGGAAAAGTTGTCTGATGTAAGGATATACATGTACTCTTGGGCAGAGCTGAAAGGTTTGGTTGTTGATCAGGGCCTCAGGGGAACAACATTGGAGATTAGGGACAAAATAATATGGAGAAAATGTATGTGGATGCATCATTAGGTGTTTGCCCAATGTGTTTAGATGCCCTGTGAAACCTGCACTGCAGAGGAGGTACTTAACAGCCAGACTGAACAGTATTATTTATGTATCCTTGTTCACCACATTTCTTGCACTATGGGCTTATGAAAAGACAGAATGATAATAATAGAGGTTTAGTATATAAACCCCACAACATGAGCTTCCTGGCATGTCTTTCTTGGTTTCTACTTAATTTAAATCTAAAGTCTTATTAATGTGCTGTAGTATGTGCAGAACACATTTGGCTATGAAGTTTAAAATCTGACCTGCTTTACAGATTTAGAAAAATGTTTTTGTGCCTTAAAGCCTAAGTGTCTTGCTTGTTGACAGAAATTCTTTGCCCATTTTTTTTTTGCCACAGCTGAGGCTACATATTGAGATCTGTACTCCTGTGTTTGTTAAGACCTCAGTAAACTTAGTTCAGCCCATTTAAAATAACTGCTCATTTTTGGACAAATTTGACCAAACAAAATCAAATTCTTATAGTGTTACCCATACTCACAAAGTCAAAGGCTACAGCTGCTCACCCACATGCACCTGGTAAAAGTCATGTGCACTAGAGCATAAACCAGCTGTAAAATGCAATATAGTGTGTTGGCAAAAACTATGTTTGAAAACTTCTATACCCCTGATTGCTAAAGCTCATGGTACAACCATGTAACCTGGCCACATAAATTAGTCTCTACAAATGTTATTTTATTCTGCACTTATGAGTCCTTATATATAATTGGCAAATTTCCTGGCTTGAACAATCCAATATTCAAGTTTTATTTTTATTTATTTAACATTTTTATTGGAGTATAATTGTATTACAATGGTGTGTTAGTTTCTTCTGTATAACAAAATGAGTCAGTATACATATATCCCCATATCCTCTCCCTCTTGCATCTCCCACACACACTCCCTATCCCACCCCTCTAGGTGGTCACAAAGCACCTAGCTGATCTCCCTGTGCTATGTAGTTGCTCCCCAATAGCTATCTATTTTACATTTGGTAGTGTATATATGTCCATGCCACTCTCTCACTTCCTCCCATCTTACCTTCCTCCTCCCCATGTCCTCAAGTCCATTCTCTACATCTGTGTCCTTATTCCTGTCCTGCCCCTAGGTTCTTCAGAACAATTTTCTTATTTTTTAGATTCCATATATATGTGTTAGCATATGGAATTTGTTTTTCTCTTTCTGACTTACTTCATACTGTATGACAGACTGTAGGTTCATCCACCTCGTTACAAATAACCTAATTTCATTTCATTTATGGCTGAGTAATATTCCATTGTATATATGTGTCACATCTTCCTTATCCATTCATTGATTGATGGATACTTAGGTTGCTTCCATGTCCTGGTTACTGTAAATAGTGATACAATGAACATTGTGTTACATGAGTCTTTTTGAATTATGGTTTTCTCATGGTATATGCCCAGTAGTGGGATTGCTGGGTCGTATGGGAGTTTTATTTTTAGTTTTTAAAGGAACCTTCATACTGTTCTCCATAGTGGCTGTATCAACTTACATTCCCAACAACAGTGCAAGAGGGTTCCCTTTTCTCCACATGCTCTCCAGCATTTATTGTTTGTAGATTTTTTGATGATGGCCATTCTGACGGGTGTGAGGTGATACCTCATTGTAATTTTGATTTGTATTTCTCTAACGATTTGTGATGTTGAGGATTCTTTCATGTGTTTGCTGGCAATCTGTACATCTTCTTTGGAGAAATAGCTATTTAGGTCTTCTGCCCATTTTTGTATTAGGTTTTTGTTTTTTTGATATTGAGCTGTGTGAGCCGCTTGTACATTTGGAGATTAATCCTTTGTCAGTTGCTTCATTTGCAAATATTTGCTCCCATTCTAAGGGTTGTCTTTTTGTCTTGTTTATGGTTTCTTTTGTTGTGCAAAAGCTTTTAAGTTTCATTAGGTCCCATTTGTTTATTTTTGTTTTTATTTCCATTTCTCTAGGAGGTGGGCCAAAAGGATCTTGCTGTGATTTATGTCATAGAGTGTTCTGCCTAAGTTTTCCTCTAAGGGTTTTATAGTGTCTGGCCTTACATTTAGGTCTTTAATACATTTTGAGTTTATTTTTGTGTATAGTGTTAGGGAGTGTTCTAATTTCATTCTTTTACATGTAGCTGTCCAGTTTTCCCAGCACCACTTATTGAAGAAGCTGTCTTTTCTCCATTGTATACTCTTGCCTCCTTTATCAAAGATAAGGTGACCATATGTGCATGGGTTTATCTCTTGGCTTTCTATCCTGTTCCATTGATCTATATTTCTGTTTTTGTGCCAGTGCCATATTGCTTGATTACTGTAGCTTTGTAGTATAGTCTGAAATCAGGGAGCCTGATTCCTTCAGCTCTATTTTTCTTTATCAACACAGCTTTGGCTATTCGGGGTCTTTTCTGTTTCCATACAAATTGTGAAATTTTTTGTTTCAGTTCTGTGAAAAATGCCATTGGTAGTTTGTTAGGGATTGCATTGATTTTCTAGATTGCTTTGGGTAGTATAGTCATTTTAACAATGTTGATTCTTCCAATCCAAGAACGTGGTATATCTCTCCATCTGCTTGTATCACCTTTAATTTCTTGCATCAGTGTCCTATAGTTTTCTGCATACAGGTCTTTTGTCTCCTTTTCTAAGTTTATTCCTAGGTATATTTTTCTAATTTTTGTGGTGGTAAATGGGAGTGTTTCCTTAATTTCTCTTTCAGAGTTTTCATCTTTACTGTAGAGGAGTGCAAGAGACTCCTGTGCATTAATTTTGTATCCTGCTACATTACCAAATTCATTGATTAGCTCTAGTAGTTTTCTGGTAGCACCTTTAGGATTCTCTATGTATAGTACCACATCATCTGCAAACAGTGACAGTTTTACTGCTTCTTTTCCTATTTGGATTCATTTTATTTCTTTTTCTTCTCTGATTGCTGTGGCTAAAACTTCCAAAACTATATTGAATAAGAGTGGTGAGAGTGGGCAATACTGTCTTTTCCTGATCTTAGTGGAAATGGTTTCAGATTTTCACCATTGAGAATGTTGTTGGCTGTGAATTTGTCATATATGGCCTTTATTATGTGGAGGTACATTCCCCCTCTGCCTACTTTCTGGAGTGTTTTTATCATAAAAGGGTGTTGAATTTTGTCCAAAGCTATTCCTGCATCTATTGGGATGATCATATGGTTTTTCTCCATTTGTTAATATGGTTTATCTTGTTGATTGATTTGTGTATATGGAAGAATCCTTGCATTCCTGGGATAAACTTCACTTGATCATGCTTATGGTCCTTTAATGGTGCTGATGGATTCTGTTTGCTAGTATTCTGTTGAGGATTTTTGCATCTATGTTCATCAGTGATATTGGCCTGTAGTTTCCTTTCTTTGTGACATCATTGTCTGGTTTTGGTATCAGGGTGATGGTGGCCTCATAGAATGAGTTTGGGAGTGTTCCTCCCTCTGCTATATTTTGGAAGAGTTTGAGAAGGATATGTGTTAGCTCTCCCCTGAATATTTGATAGAATTCACCTGTGAAGCCATCTTGTACAGGGCTTTTTTTTGTTGGAAGATATTTTATCACAGTCTCAATTTCAGTGCTTGTGATTGGTCTGTTTCTATTTTATATTTCTTCCTGATTCAATCTCAGAAGGTTGTGTTTTTCTATGAATTGGTACATTTCTTCCAGGTTTTCCATTTTATTGATATAGAATTGCTTGTAGTAATCGCTCAAGATCCTTTGTATTTCTGCCATATCAGTTGTTACTTCTCCTTTTTCATTTCTAATTCTATTGATTTGAGTCTTTTCCCTTTTATTCTTGATCAGTCTGGCTAATGGTTTATCAATTTAGTTTATCTTCTCAAAGAACCAGCTTTTACTTTTATTGATCTTAGCTATTGTTTCCTTCATTTCTTTTTCATTTATTTCTCATCTGATCTTTATGACTTCTTTCTTCTGCTTACTTTGGTGTTTCTTTGTTCTTCTTTCTCTAATTTCTTTAGGTGTAAGTTTAGGTTGTTTATTTGTGATGTCTCTTGTTTCTTGAGGTAGGATTGTGTTGAGATAAACTTCCCTCTTCAAACTGCTTTTGCAGCATCCCATAGGTTTTCGGTCATCATGTTTTCATTGTCATTTTTTTCTAGGTATATATTTAATTTCCTTTTGATTTCTTCAGTGATCTCTTGGTTATTTAGTAGTGTATTGTTTAGCCTCCATGTGTTTTACTTTTTACAGATATTTTCCTGTAATTGATATCCAGTCTCATAGCATTTTGGTCAGAAAAGGTACTTGATATGATATCAATTTTCTTATATTTACCAAGGCTTTATTTGTAAACCAAGATATGATCTATCCTGGAGAATGTTCCATGAGCACTTTAGAAGAAAGTGTATTCTGTTGTTCTTGGATGGAATGTCCTCTAAATATCAATTAAGTCTATCTTGTTTAATGTATCATTTAAAGCTTGTGTTTCCTTATTTATTTTCTTTTTTGATGGTCTGTCCTTTGGTGAAAGTGTGGAGTTAAAGTCCCCTACTATTGTTGTGCTACTGTCGATTTCCCCTTTTATGGCTGTTAACATTTGCCTTATGTATTGAGGTGTTCCTATGTTCGGTGTATAAATATTTACAATTGTTTTATTTTCTTCTTGGATTGATCGCTTGATCACCATTTAGTGTCCTTCTGTGTCTCTTGTAATATTCTTTATTTTAAAGTCTATTTTGTCTGATATGAGATTGCTACTCCAGCCTTCTTTTGATTTCCATTTGCATGGAATATCCTTTTCCATCCCCTAACTTTCAGTCTGTATGTGTCCTGAGGTCTGAAGTGGGTCTCTTGTAGACAGACTATATATGGGTCTTGTTTTTGTATCCATTCAGCCAGTCTATGACTTTTGGTTGGAGCATTTAGTCCATTTACATTTAAGGTAGTTATCGATATGTATGTTTCTATTACCATTTTCTTAACTGTTTTGGGTTTGCTATTGTAGGTCTTTTCCTTCTCTTGTGTTTCCTGCCTGGAGAAGTTCCTTTAGCCTATGTTGTAAAGCTGGTTTCATAGTGTTGAATTCTCTTAGCTTTTGCTTGTCTGTAAAGATTTTAATTTCTCTGTCGAATCTGAATAAGATTCTTGATGAGTAAGTAATCTTGGCTTTAAATTTTTCCCTTTCACTACTTTAAATATGTCCTGCCTCTCTCTTTTGGCTTGCAGAGTTTCTGCTGAAAGATCTGCTGTTAACCTTATGGGGATTTCCTTGTGTGTTATTTGTTGTTTTTCCCTTGCTGTTTTTTATATTTTTTCTTTGTATTTATCTTTTGACAGTTTTATTAATACATGTCTTGTTGTGTTTCTCCTTGGATTCTTCCTGTATGGAACCGTCTGTACTTCCTGGACATGATTGACTATTTCCTTTCCCATATTAGGGAAATTTTCAACTGTAATTTCTTCAAATATTTTCTCAGTACCTTTCTTTTTCTCTTCTTCTTCTGGGACCCCTATAATTTGAATATTTGTACATTTAATGTTTTCCCAGAGTTCTATGAGACTGTCGTTGATTCTCTTCATTCTTTTTTTCTGCTCTGTGGTAGTTATTTCCACTCTTTTATCTTCCAGTTCACTTATCCGTTTTTCTGCCTCAGTTAATCTGTTACTGATTCCTTCTAAAGAATTTTGAATTTCATTTATTGTGTTTTTTCATCATTGTTGGTTTTCTCTTCAGTTCTTCTAAATCCTTTAATTGTTTCTTGTATTTTCTCCCTTCTATTTCCAAGATTTTGGATCATGTTTATTCACATTACTCTGAATTGTTTTTCCAGGTAGATTGCCTATTTCCTCTTCATTTGTTTGGTCTGGTGGGTTTTTACCTTGCTCCTTCATGTGCTGTGTATGTCTCTGTCTTCTCATTTTGCTTAACTTACTGTGTTTGGAGTCTCCTTTACACAGGCTGCAGGTTTGTAGTTCCCATTGTTTTTGGTGTCTGCCCCCAGTGGGTAAGGTTGGTTCAGTGGGTTTTTTAAGCTTCCTGGTGGAGGGGACTGGTGCCTGTGTTCTGATGGTTCAGGCTGGATCTTTTCTTTCTGGTGGGCAGGACCACGTCTGGTGTTTTCTTTTGGTGTGTGTGAACTTATTATGATTTTAGGCAGCCTCACTTCTAATGGGTGTGGTTGTGTTCCTGTCTTGCTATTTGTTTGGCATAGGGTGTCCTTCAGTGTAGCTTGCTGGTCTTTGAGTGGAGCTGGGTCTTAGGGTTCGGATGGATATCTCTGGTTGGCCTTTGTCTGTTTGATATTGTGTGTGCCTGGTAGGTCTCTGGTGGACCAATGTCCTGAACTCAACTCTCCCACTTCAGAGGCTCAGGCCAGACACCCGGCCCTAGCACCAAGATCCTGTCAGCCACATGGTTCAGAAGAAAAGGGAGAAAAAAAAGAAAGAAAAAAGAAGTTATTAAAATAAAAATAATGATTAAAAATTTTAAAATAAAAATTAATAAAATAGGAGAAATTAAGAAGAGTGAAACCAAACTAAAAAACAAATGCACCAATGATAACAAGTGCTAAAAAGTATATGAAAAAACCATACTGATAGAACCCTAGGACAAATGTTAAAAGCAAATCTATACAGACAAAATTACACAAAGCAGCATACACAAAGACACTCACAAGAAAGGAAAAAGGAAAATAAAAGTATATATGGAAAGGGCAACCAAATCAATAATCAAATCTACCAATGATAATAAGCTCTAGATACTAAACTAAGATAAACATAAAACTAGAACCAAATTAGTTGCAGAATGAAAACCCCAAGTCTATAGTTGCTCTCAATGTCCACCGCCTCAGTTTTAGGATGATTCATTGTTTATTCAGGTATTCCACAGATGCAGGGTACATCAAGTTGATTGTGGAGATTGAATCCACTGCTCCTGAGGCTCATGGAGAAATTTCCCTTTCTCTTCTTTGTTCACAGAATTCCTGGTGTTCAACTTTGGATTTGGCACCTCTTCTGCATGTAGGTCGCCCTCTGTCATCTGCTTTTCACCCAGACAGAAGAGGGTTAAAGGAGCAGCTAATTTGGGTTCTCTTGCTCACTCAGGCCGGGTGGATGGAGGAGTACAAAATGTAGGGAAAGCCTGCAACAGCAGAGTCCAGAGCTCGCTTAGGCAGTGCTCTGAATCCCCTCTCCTTGCGTACCCTGAAACAATGGTGTCTTGACTCTTAGGCAGGTCCACACTTTTCCCAGACTCCCTCTGGTCTAGCTGTGGTGCATTAGCACTTTTCAGGCTGTGTTCACACAGCCAACACCAGTCCTCTCACTGGGATCTTACCTCCAAAGCCCGAACCTCAGCTCCCAACCCCAACCTGCCCCAGCCAGCGGGTGAGCAGACAAGGCTCTCAGGCTGGTGAGTGCTGGTTGGCACCCATCCTCTGTGTGGGAATCTCTCTGCTTTGCCCTCTGTCCCCTGCTTCTGTGCTCTCCTCCATAGCTCTGAAGCTTCCCCCCCTCCCCCGCACCTGAAGGGGCACTTCTCTGCCCATGAAGGTGCTTCCTAGTGTGTGGAAACTTTTCCTCCTTCACAGCTCCCTCACAGAGGTGCAGGTCCCATCCCTATTCTTTTGTCTCCGTTTTTTCTTTTTCCCTACCCAGGTATGTGGGGATTTTCTTGCCTTTTGGGAATTCTGAGGTCTTCTGCCAGCGTTCAGTAGGTGTTCTGTAGGAGTTGTTCCACATGTATATGTATTTTTGATGTATTTGTGGGGTGGAAGGTGATCTCCACGTCTTACTCCTCTGCCATCTTGAAGGTCCAATACGTTAGTTTTAGGGGATCAATCAACAGCATCTTTTGTTTTTCCTTCCCATAATTTGAATATAAATAAAAGATGGGCAGGAAAAATAAAAACATGAGATTTATTCCTGGAAAGAGTTGGTTGGAGGACCTGACTTAATTCTTTGTGTTTCCAATATTTCACCACTAACTTAGACATCATAGAGAGAGGGGACTATCCCTGTATGAGTGAGAAAAAAGACTTTAGTATACCTTTCACTGAACAAGCACTGAGAAGGGAAAGCTCAAATGTGTCTGAGTCCAGCATGCCCATTTTATTTTCTGAAACTCACCAATCAGTTAACTCATTCCTCTCTCCCTAGGGACTACTGAGTGAAGTGCAAAGATTGACCAAGAGTGTTATTATGGGGAAGTCTCTCCATATTGCAATAATGATCACAATTTTGAACCTACACATTTTTTTTTTTTTTTTTTGCGGTACGCGGGCCTCTCACTGTTGTGGCCTCTCCCGTTGTGGAGCCCAGGCTCCGGACGCGCAGGCTCAGCGGCCATGGCTCACGGGCCCAGCCGCTCCGCGGCATGTGGGATCTTCCCGGACTGGGGCACGAACCCGTGTCCCCTGCATCGGCAGGCGGACTCGCAACCACTGCGCCACCAGGGAAGCCCCGAACCTACACATTTTTCCAAGATATTTTACCTGTGCTCTTTTCCCAATAATAATTTGCTACAAGAGGAACTGTTTTTTCTTTTTTTTTTCATTAGCATCCATTCTATGCAAGTCTAAAGGTATCCAAGAAGACTTAAGGTGATGAGTATTTACTTTTTAATCCATGATAGTAACTTTAATCTGATATGTGAAATTAATGTGAAAGCATTAATTTAGGAATTAAATGATCTGTGTCACCTACCCTACAAAATACTTAATCCTTCTTCTCCTCCCCTGACTCTAATTTTCCTTATATCTGAAATGATGCTAGACAGCTACTTTGAGAATTCTATAAAATAACATACAAAATGATGTTGTAAATTATAAAAGATTAAATGTAAATGTTATTTTTATTGTTTTATTTTTTTAAATTTTTATTGGAGTATAGGTGACTTACAATGTGTGTTAGTTTCAGGTGTACAGGAAAGTGAATCAGTTATACATATATCCACTCTTTTTAGTTTCTTTCCCATATAAGTCATCACAGAGTATTGAATAGAGTTCCCTGTACTATGCAGAAGGTCCCTGTTGATTATTTATTTTATATATAGTAGTGTGTATGTGTTAATCCCAACGTCCTAATTTATCCCTCTCCCCAACATTTCCCCTTTGGTAACTATAACTTTACTTTCAAAGTCTATGAGTGTGTTTCTGTTTTGTAAGTAAGTTCATTTGTATCATCTTTTTAGATTACACATATAAGTGATATCATATACTATTTGTCTTTCTCTGTCTGACTTACTTCACTTAGAATGACAATCTCTACGTCCATCCATGTCGCTGCAAATGGTATTATTTCATTCTTTTTTTATGGGTAACATTCCATTGTATATATGTACCACATCACTTTTATCCATTCATCTGTCAATAGACATTTAGGTTGCATCCATGTCTTGGCTATTGTCAATAGTGCTGCAATGAACATTGGTATGCATGCATTGTTTCGAACTACATTTTTCTCTGGGTACATTCCTAGGAGTGGAATTGCTAGATTATAGGGTAGTTCTATTTTTAGTTTTTAAAGGAACCTCCATACTGTTCTCCTTATGGAGACTTAGATTTCCACCAACAGTGTTTGAGGGTTCTCTTTTCTCCACACCCTCTCCAGCATTAATTGTTTGTAGAATTTATGATGATGGCTGTTCTGACTAGTGTGAGGTGATAACTCATTGTAGTTTTGATTTACATTTCTCTAATAATTATTGATGTTGAGCATCTTTTCATGTGCCTCTTGGATATCTGTATGTCTTTGGAGAAACGTGTATTTAGATCTGCCCATTTTTGACTTGGGTTGTTGATTGAGCTGTTTGTTTTTGATTGGGTTGTTGCCTTTTTTTATTGAGCTTCATGAGCTGTTTGTATATTTTGGAGATTAATCCCTTGTCAGTAGATTCATTTGCAAATATTTTCTCCCATTCTGTGTGTTGCCTTTTTATTTTGTTTATGGTTTCCTTTGCTGTGCAAAAGCTTTTAAGTTTAATTAGTTCCCATTTGTTTATTTTTGTTTTTATTTTCACTACTCTAGGAGGTGGATCCAAAAAGATCTTGATGTGATTTATGTCAGAGAGTGTTCTGGCCTATGTTTTCCTCTAACAGTTTCCTAGTGTCCGGTCTTACATTTGGTCTTTAATCTATTTTGAGTTTATTTTTGTGTATGGTGTTAGGGAGTGTCCTAATTCCATTTTTTTTTTTACATGTAGCTGTCCAGTTTTCCCAACACCACTTATTGAAGAGACTGTCTTTTCTCCACTGTTTAGTCTTGCCTCCTTTGTCATAGATTAAGTAACCATAGGTGTGTAGGTTTATCTCTGGACTTTCTATACTGTTTCATTGGTCTATATTTCTGTTTCTATGCCAGTACCATACTCTTTTGATTATTGTAGCTTTGTAGTATAGTCTAAAGTCAAGGTGCCTGATTCCTCCAGCTCCATTTTTTTCCCTTCAATATTGCTTTAGGTACTTGGTGTCTTTTGTTTTTCCACACAAATTGTAAAATTTTTTGTTCCAATTCTGTGAAGAATACCATTGGTAATTTGATAGAGATTGCATTGCTTCGTGATTTCTTTGGGCAGTGTGGTCATTTTGATAATGTTGATTCTTCCAGTCCAAGAACGTCTCTTTGTGCCATCTTTGATTTCTTTCATCAGTATCTTATAATTTTCTGAGTACAGGTCTTTTGTCTCCTTAGGTAGGTTTATTCATAGGTATTTTATCCTTTTGATGTGATGGTAAGTGGGATTGTTTCCTTAATTTCTCTTTCTGACTTTTTGTTGTTAGTGTATAACATTTGGTAAAGTTGCAGGTTACAAAATAAATGTAGCTGTTAAATGATAATGGTACCTATTTGATACTCAATACTAGTTTGATTTAAACTAGTTTACATAACTGAATAAATTTAAAAATTAAAGTCTGTTATTACTAGTATTTATAATTTATTACTAGTATATATAAATTTGCAAAAATTTACTTGGGATGTATTTTAGTAATTTTCCTTTTAAATATAAAAAGGTGAAAAACACTAGAAATCTCATTAGACAGAGAGAAATATTATTATTACTTTACTGACAGTCCTTCATACATACAATATATAAATCATAATGTATAATCTCCTTTCGCATTGCTTTCCCTACTTAGTACATTGTAAAAATTATTTCAAGTCAATTAGTATAGATCTAACAGATTAAAAAAAATTGCATGATATTGTGCTGGTGTATGGACCACATTTTATTCAATTATTTTCTGCTTGATCAGTAGTCACGTACTACAGCAAACTTTCTTTGTTGTTTTTGTGTGTGTGTTTGTGTGGTAGATTCCTAGATCTAGAATAACTGTGGTAAAGGATATGCATATTTAAATTTTGTTAGTTAACGTCAGATTATTGTTTGAAAAATTTAAGTTTTCAACCAAAAGCATAACGTTTTATTTTCATTGCTCTTTCATCAACAGTAATGTTGAGAATCTTTTCATATGTTTAATGGACTTTTGATTTGCTTCATGTGTAAATTTCCAGTTCAGAACATTCACACATTTTTTTCCTATTTATTGTCTGTTATTGATTTGTAAAAGCTCTTTTTCTGTTACAGGTATTAATGTAGTTGAAATATTTTTACAATCTGTTTTTGTTTTGGCTATCTGTGTGGTATATTTTGCTTTTGAAAATATTTTTTAAATTATTATTCTGTAAAATATATAAATCTTCCATTAAATCTTCTGAATGTATTTTCTTCTATTTCTTCTAAAAATATTTTCTCTTTAACTATTTTATATTTACTTTCTTTCTTGTATGCACTCCAATCAGGTTTTCATCCCCATCAATTATTAGAAGCATTCAAAAGAGTTCATCACTCCCTCAGTTTTAAAACAATCTTGTGACTTGGCTTCTAGGCTATCACCTTGCTTCTTTAGCCCCCAACTGAGCTCCCCCTTTCCACTCTCATGGAAAAGTCTGTTCTCCATGGAGCAACCAAAATTACACTATAAAATATGTATCATATAAAACACAGTTCCTTCAGTGGAGGAAGCCTCCAGTGATTTCTTTCATTTAGCATAAAATCCATACTCTTACTATGGCTTATGAGTTCCCCCATGATCAGGTCCCTGCCTGCCTCTTCAATCTCCTCCCCAACTCTTGCTCTGACTTCACTTTTTTTTTTTTTTCTTGCGGTACGCGGGCCTCTCACTGTTGCAACCTCTCCCATTGCGGAGCACAGGCTCCGGATGCACAGGCTCAGCGGCCATGGCTCATGGGTCCAGCCGCTCTGTGGCATGTGGGATCTTCCCGGACCAGGGCACAAACCTGTATCCCCTGCATTGGCAGGCGGACTCACAACCACTGCACTACCAGGGAAGCCCCTGACTTCACTCTTTTTTATCTGCAAACATGTGAAGCTTATATCTCCTCAGATCTTTGCACTTGTTTTTCCTTCTTGTCGAAATGTTCCTTCTCCAGACATCTACAAGGCTTTCACACTTGTTCATTTGGGTCTCAGCTCAGATGTTGCCTCCTCAGAAAGACCCACCATTGTTATACTGCAGTAACTTTACACTGATGTTAAATCATATATTACATCATATGTCACATATTTCCTTTCTTCTGAGATTATTGTCTGTCACCCACACTAGATTCAAGTTCTATGAGAAGGGACACAGTCAATCTTCTTTTTCCTAGAAAAGCCACAGTAGGTCCTTGATAAATATTCACTGAGTGAATAGTTGAATATATGAATTTAAATCTTTAATACACCTAGAATTTTTAATCATGTATATTGAATTTGTCATTTATGATGTTCCTATAAACACTAAGATTTATTTCTGAACTTTCTATTATATTTCACTGATCAATTTGTTTATTCCTATTCCAGTACCACTCACTCAATGGTTTATTCCTTTGCCACTGTTTTGACTATATACCTCTAAATTGTGGGAGGATTTACCATATTTGTGAAGATCATGACATATTTCCACAACCTAGAACATGACTGGTATTTCCACTTGTTTAGATCTTTTTTTATGACTTAAAATGTTTTATCTTTATTTTTACATGCTTGTGTCTTTATCTACTTAATACTCTAGTTTTTGCACAGAGAAGGCAGACCTTGACCATGTTTGTGAGTTAAGTCAATTATGAATTAGAATCTCTTACTTCTTCATATGTGGCTCCTTTATTATTGTTTATGGGCTAGTCTCCAGATGTCTGACCTACCTCCAAGATGTCCCCAGGAAGGTGTTCCTGGTTTTGGCTCATTCTGTCACACCTAATTTCTCCTGAACTTTTTATAAGCTGCTCTATCTACCTAGAAACTTTTCCTTCTTCACTTTGCCTGGTTAATATCATTTAGATCACTGTGTAATTGTCATTTATTCAGGGAAACTTTCCTTATCTTCTTTGATAAAGCCAGCTCCCATTATTAAACATGATTTTAGCTCCATGTACCTTTTCTTATTAGCATTTCTCAGAGCTGGCAATTTTAGAATTTTCTGAGATTATTTGAGGATGTCACTGAAGTTCACTAAAGTTAGGGACTGTGGGGACTGTGTCTGGTTTTTACTCAAATTTTATCTGCAGCACCTAGTGTAATGAACTGACTCATTAATGTTCAATAGATATTCATTGATTAAAAGACTGGGTGCTAAACATTAGATAAACCACATTAAAATGTATTATGTAACACAGTACAGAAAAATTTTCTATTTTGCTGATCAATATCTTCCTCCTCTTTGACATTCTTAAAGCTATTCTCTCTTTTCAATTAACGTAAGAATAAAGATTCAAGTGTATTAGAACTACATACAACTTTGGAAAATAGACAGCAACAAAACTATTTAACATAAAGTAACCTCTTATCTGATTCCTCTAATAGGAAACCATTGCTGCTCAAAAACAGAGTGCTGACTAGCCTTAAAGAGTGGCAAATTCAGCAAAACTCTTTAGTGCTTCAGGAAATTATTAGCAATAAGCACTCTGGTCTGGCTTGACCCACAAAGGTTAAGTTCATTGTTCATTTTTAATGTTTCTTAGTTGGAAAGCTAAAATACTTTAACAAATAAACTGATCATATGGTATATAAGATCAGCTCATTTAAAATTCTACTAATTACTTGTCATTAATTTAGAGACCATTGCCAATATATGTTAATTTTAAAGAAATGACAATGTTCTGTAGATCCCTGTGGTATTGATCTTTAAAATATTGTTTACCAATATAATTCTTTACTCAATTAATCACTTCAGCTAGCAAAATCTCTGAGTGGCATCTGCCAGTCTTTCTAAGTCTGTTTGTACTGTTCATTTGTGTTTTTTTCCCAAGAACAGAGCTCTTAGTGATATTACAAATGTGTTTCTGGAATAGCTGTCTAATGGAAATTGGCTTTGGAGAAATGCTTAGGTTTATTTCCCTCAAACCTTTACATTTTTTGTAAGGGAGCTTTAGCATTATGGAGCATTTTTTAGAAAGCATCTTTAAAATAGTTGACGTTGGTCCCTATTGAATGAATGTCTTATTGGTATTGCCCTAGCAAACATCTATCTTACACAATGTAAGAACATTAACATTATTGTACATTTGTGTTTCAAAAATTTTAATAGTTTTATTTCCAATCAACTACAAATGCCTGGTCATTAGTGAGAATGTGGACTCTGAGCATCCTATATATTTATTTTTCCAAAAAAAGGAGAACACTTAAGACACCATGTGATTTGAATATAAGTAGCTATAAAATTTACATGAAAGATCAAGACTAAAAAGGAATGAATGACTTTCAACAGAATTCAATTTGAAACTGTCTCTGTATCAAAAAAAAAGATTTAAAAAATTAACTGTAAGAACAGAAAAAGCAATATTTAACATATATTGTAGGCTGAATACATACCAGGAATTCTGCTAAACATTCTATTAAAATTTTTACATAATACTCTTGATAATAGGAAAAAAAATTCGTTAGAATATGCTAAAAATAAAAGTTGATTTTCAGTTAAAAAAAGTTCTTCTTTTGAAAAGCACCTTAAAGAATATTATGCGCTTTCATATTGTAATAATGTAAAGAGTTATAGTTACATCTATTCGCAAACTTATCCCAAGAATTCAGTCACAATCTGAAAAACACTACATCCATGTAGTTTTAATACTTTAGCTGATTTAGAAGAATATGATTTCATATTTGTTGATTAATAGTCAGGAATAGTGACACATTAATTTTAATTTAGAGCCAGAATGTACTAATTAATAACACACATGTGCTAGTCTCATGTACATATAATTGACACTTAGAATATTAAAATCTTTCTGCACATTAGAATGCACAAGGAACATAAGAACTATGATGAACTATGGATGCATTTTATGAGTCTTAGAAATATGATTTGTTAAGGGTTTAATTATGTCTCCCCAAAAGATATGTTAAAGCCCTAACACCTGGCATCCTTGAATGTGGTTTTATTTGGAAATAGTCTTTGCAAATTTAGTCTTGTCAAAGTGAGGTCATACTTGATTAAGGTGTCCCTAATCCAACGTGACTAATGTCTTTGTAAGAAGACAAGAGACAAGGAGAAAACAACATGTGAAAACACAGGCAGACATTGAATTGCTGTAGCATCAAGCCAAGGAATGTCAAGAATTTCCTGGAAGCCACCAGAACTTGGAAGAGGCAAGGGAAGATATCCTCCTCTACAGACTGCAGAGGGAGCATGTCCTTGTTGACAACTTGATTTTTGGACTTCTACCCTCCAGAATTGTGAGACAATAAATTATTGTTGTTTTAGACCATTCAGCTTTGTGGTACTTAGTTACAGCAACACTAGGAAAGCAGTACATGGCTAAAACGTAGGAAAAATGTTCATGCTTGTTAATTGTTTGGTGTATGAGACATGGGACAATTTGATTTTATGGTACTATTCTCCTACCTCAAAGAAATGCATGGTTATATTAATGTATTTTAAATTATAGTGAGTTAATATTAATCGAGTTTTTAAAAATTAGTTTATACTTCTTGATATATCTTTGGGTATCCTACCCATAATCCAGACTATCGAGTTACTCCCAGTTCCTGAATTCACCATGATGTCACATTTTTTCACATTCTTTATTCTTTTCAATTCTGGAAATTCCCACCATTCTTTGAGTATTTCTTATCTTCTTGTATCAACACTTCATTGTCATAATAATGTCAGTTACTTAACAAACATCAACAAAACATGTGTGGCATATAACAATAAACATTTATTTATATCATGGGCTCTGGGGTTCACTGGTGGCCAGCTCTGTGTCATATCTTTCATATTCCAGTACTCCAGCCTGACATGTTCTGTTGGCATTCACTGAACTCACAAGATAAGTGGAAAGTGTACATATTTTTCAGGTCTTTGCTTGTGTTACATCTGCTAAATCAAACCACATGGCTTATCTCAGAATTGAGAAATAGGAAAATATTTTCAACCTCTCTATGGGAAGAGTATCAAAGTTACGTGTAAAGGGTCTTATACAGGGAGTGGCAAAGAATTGGGTTATTAATGCAATCAATCTACCATTCTTTCATTCTCTGTATTTGTTTCTTTTGAAACTTCTTTTGGAATAACAATTCACCTCATTTTAATAGTGCTTTCATATTTTCTAAATTTTTGTCTTTTTGCTTTTCATTCTTGTTGATTTCCATACTCTTTTAACTCATTAACTTTCTCTTTGGATATGTCTAATCTGCTATTAATCAATCAATCCACTGACTTTCATTTACAATGGTTAGTTTTTTATTTTTAGAAGTTGTATTTGGTTCCTTTTACAAATATGCCATCTTTTTAAGAATGTGATTTATTAGTTTTTAATTCTTCTTTATCTCTTTAAGTATTGCAAATATACTTATTTCTTAGCTCTTTCCAGTTTCATCTTTTGATTCATTTCCATATTTTTACCATGAATGACTTTACAAACAGGTTATCTATCTTCTTTCACCTACCTATCTCTCTCTTTTTTCTTTTTTTTTTGCGGTACGCGGGCCTCTCACTGTTGTGGCCTCCCCCGTTGTGGAGCACAGGCTCTGGACACGCAGGCTCAGTGGCCATGGCTCACGGGCCCAGCCGCTCCTTGGCATGTGGGATCTTCCTGGACCAGGGCACGAACCCGTGTCCCCTGCATCGGCAGGCAGACTCTCAATCACTACGCCACCAGGGAAGCCCTCACCTGCCTATCTCTCTATCTATGATTCTATCTCTCTATCTATCTATCTTTCTACCTATCTATCTATATCTATCTATCTACCATATTGTAAAATGTTTTTATGCATATGATGTGATGATCACTTGTTTTTTCTACTTTATTTGTTAATATTGTAAATAATATTCCTTGATTGTAAGATGTTAAAAAAATCTTGCATTCCTGGAATAAACCCCAGTTGCTCATGATGCTTTATATTTTTTATATATTGCTGGATTTGATATGCATATATTTTGTTAAGGATTTTAGTGTTCATATTCATGAGAGATATTGGTCTATACTTTCCTTTCCTTGTAATGCTTTTGTCTGATTTTAAAAAAATCAGGGTGATGTTCTCATAAACTTAGTGGATAGTGTTCTCTCTCTATTTCTAGGAAGAGATTCTGTTTGATTAGTGTTATTTCATTCTAAATATTTAATAGAATTCACCAGTTAAGGCATTTGTAGTAATGTTTTAAATTATATATTCATTTTATTTAATAGACAGGAATATTCAGATTTTCTACTTCCTATCCTATCATATTCTGATCAGTTGCTTCTTGGGAAAAGGATTTTTTTCCAATGAACTATTTATGGACACATTCTATTTTACCCAGAGTTCAAACTTTGGTGCCTTAATTAACACTGAGTGCATGAATCTTACCTCTACTTCTAGTACATAGGCCTGCCATGGTATTTTCTCCCAAATGCCCAACTTAAAAAATTCTTTACTCCTGTGTATACCCTGTCCCCTTGCCTAGCAAGTAATAAGCTCAGAGTTTATGCTTTTGATCAGACCAGTCTTATTATCTGTGCATTATCACCTCACGGGATGGTTTCAAGATATATAAATTTATATATGTTGTTTAATTTTCAGGCAATGTGGCAAAATAGCAATAAAACAGACTTTTTAAAAATACAGACCTGTGTTCAAATCCCAGAATTCCTCAAGCAAGCTATTTACATCTTTAATTTTCCATTTTTGCTTCTGCAAAATTGGAGTAAAAATTACAGCAATGAGACTGTTTTGGGGATTATGTGAAATAATCCATATTGTCTAATGATCAATAAATTGTGTTCTCTTCACCCCTAAAATATAGGAGCATATAGTTTGAGACCTCATTGAACACCTGAACATTTTTTTTCTGTCACAACACTGGGACTAGAGCTTGAAAAACTATTATCAGGAACTTCTCAGAGCAAATCTGCATGTGCCTGTAGCAAACCTACCTCAGACTGAGAATCAATTGTTTTATACTTTAGAAAAGGTGTCCTATAAATATAATTAGCCCTTATTCAGTTGAAAGGAATAATATTGCCAACTTGAAAGGAGGGCAAATATCTATTATTTCACTGAAATGCATTAATTTAGAAAACTTAACTGAGTTAATCTAGAGAAACATGAATTCTGGGGGTAACTCTATGAGCAAGGGCATCCCTAAAAATAGTTTTTCCATTTTGTCTCATGGATCCACATCAGGAAAGCTAAGGGAGGTGAGAATGGAGGTGGATTATACAATAGGAACTCTTCAAGAAGAGGAATTAGATCTATTAATCTCATGTCAAAGTTATGGTATTATTTGTAATTATTAATAACTTATTGATACATTATGAATATTGGGTAGTATGGTGGTCTAAATTTGTACATCTAAACATAAACAGACAGAATAACTTTAACATATTTAACTAGTCAATTCAAACACGTGTTTGAACTGGTTGCTTTCACCACTGTCTGAGTGTTTTCATCATTTTGTAGCTTTGGCATGGTGTTAACACTTTTTTAAGTATGATGACCAACACATCCTGATGTATGTAAAGAAATTTTCCTAGAAAAAATTCTCAACATGCTGTATGGTCTCCAAGAAAAATACACAAAATCAGTGGTGCTTCAACATCTTTTTTTTTTTTTTTATCAATCCATTTCTGGGCAAGATTTCAAAGGAAGTATCTGTTACAATGTTAGACACTTTCCAGCAGATTGAAAAAGAAACATTCCAACCAAAATCTTACATTTGATCAGCTGCCATATCAAGGGATGGGTTATTTCTGCTTTTAATCTAAATGTTCTTGGTTAAAAGAAAGAGTTTTAGCTTCCATTTGGATATTAGTGGGAATAATATATCTAAATTTCTCAATGGATGAAAAGTTGTTTTGATAATATGACCTTCTACTGAATAGGGAGGTCTACTTTTGAGATATAAATTGAATTTGGAAGTTTCTAAATAAATGTGATTAGAAAATTTTCCAAAATACCATCTTTATTATTTCTTTAAGAAAAGAATTACAGCTCCTGCATACTTGCCATTGGGATATATTTTAAAATAGCAAAATCACTTTAGTGTTGTTTCAGCATAACTAAAATTTGATGATGCAGCAGCAGTTATGTATGTACATGAACCAATCTTAAAATTATCCATTTAAGATTGGTTCATGTACATAACTAAACCAATACTGTGACTTTTTCTTCTTAATCTATCTTATATCTACTTTGTTCAAGAAATGTCCCTTGGTAAAGTTGAAAATTAGAGTACATACATAACCCTAAAATAAATAAATATTGCTCCATATTTGATCTTGTATTATCCAAGATAGTATTGGTTTCATATAATTATACTTAAAATAAATATAATGAATTATATATCCATCAAAATGCAAACTGATCTTGTACCTTTTGTAAGAGTTAATATAAATTTACAAACAAGAAAAATTTATAAAGCCATGTGTTCCTCTTTTCTTATTTGTTTTAAAACATTATGCTGTATAATTGTAAGGCAAGTAGGGAAAGTAGGTAGACAAGGAGAAGAAAACATAAAAAAGAAGAAAATTATGATTTGATCTCTTTATACCTCCTCATGTCACAGACTTTTGAATTGATATATGCTGTTTACAAAACTTGGACTATGATCTGAAGTTACAAATTCTGTATGTTATTATGAAATTTGACCTTAGCAGGTATTTGCTACCCTCTTTAATGTTGATTAAAGTTTACAATCCAATTGTTTTTCTAACAAGTGTGATGTGAGATTAATTTCTAGCAAAGTGAAAAAAAAAAAACACTACACTGTCATTGGGAAAGTTTAGTTTACAAGCCGAAGGAAGCTCATTCACCCTATCTAAATATTAATTGCAATAGTTGATACCAATGCATCTTTATAACACACACTTTAACTGCAGGAGGAGTCAAAATGGTTTGCACTCAGTTTAAAATTCCAAAAAACAACATATGTCTGATGACTTCTGAATATTAAGAGTTCCAATTCTTGGTGCCAGTTGATTGAATTCAGATGTGGTTGCACCTGGAAATCATTGTGGCTTCTTTTAGTTATCAGATGGCTGAGGATATTAGACTATGATAATGTTGATGTGTATGGAAAATATAGTATATTTTAAAATACTTTTTCTTTAATCTTCTTTTACCTCTTCCACTACTCTCCCTCCTACCTTCTGAATTATAAAAATACATGCTTGAGGTAAAAATTCTATATGTTTTAGAAGGATATTTAGTAAAATGTGAAAATCTGCTTCTCTTATCCTGCTTCTCTCCATTCAATTATTAAGTGGTCTTAAAAATTTTTATATAATTCCCTGTATTTCACAGGTGTAGAAGATATTTTCCCTAGTTTGTTCTTTGTATTTTGACTTTGTTGTGATATAAAATTTTTATTTGTTTGCAGTAAAACATATCAATCATTTCCTTTGTAGCTTCTGGGTTGATATCATACTTTGGACAACCTAAAGTAATTCCAAAGGTTATTTTAGAATTATTCTAAAGATAATATAAATATTATTAAGATTCTAAAATAATGTGCCTATGTTTTTTTGTTTGTTTTTTATGCTGTTATGTTTTCAATTCGTATCTTTAATTTAGCTCAAATTTTATTTGATGTTTTTCTTTTTTCTTTTTGAAAGACCTGAGAAAAGGACTTTTTTTTCTTAAATAATTGACAAGCCAGTTGTCCTACCTCTTTTATTTTCTTATTTAAATATCACAACATTCTCTCATTCAAGTTCAAACAAAGGAGAGCAAAGCTTTATATGGTCACTGTATCAACTCTTTTATTTTTTGATCTTACAACAAACGTTTGCAGCATCTCAGTGGTATTGATAAACACAGCTCCAGTGAAAATTGTCATAAAAGAAGGAATTTATTGCATATTCAGTCTGCTTTTCATTTGAAGTAGAATACTCTTCTGATTTATTTAAAAGTGCAGTAGGATGTTTGAGGAGAGTTTTGATGGAGAATTTGTTGACAACTAAATTTTTATAAATCCATAAAATGGCAGATTCTTGCTCATAGAAAAATCTTGGTGTCCAGTTGGAAAAGAAAGTAAAGCAGATGGTTTCAGAATTCAATAATTTTAAACCAACCATAACACTGAAGCTACATGAGGAATACGTGTTTCATTAAATTTTAGTTACTCCCTGAGTCCTAGATAGACCAGGTGAAGAGGTGAAAATATTCCTCTGTCTTGGCTCTGTACATAGCCCTTGGAGAGTTCAATCACTTGCAAACTCAAGAAAAGAACTGACTGGCACAATCACCTAAAACTATTTCATGAAACCAAATATATTTTCGGTCCCTTTTAAAATTCTCCTTCTTGCCCTTTTAAGTGTAAACTTCTGATGGAAAATGGTATAGGCTAAAATGATTATCTCACAGACCAGTGACCAAATAATTCATAGTTCTGATGAATTTGGTCACAGAGAAATAAGTAGGTCAAAAATAAATCACTGTCCATTGCAACTAATTGATCCAGTCAAAATTAAAGACTAATAAGTTAGAAACTTCAAGTGTCATGATGCTGTCAGAGATGTGGAATAGTTTAATGGTTAAAAGATGTCTAACTCCCTGGGTTCCAATTTTGGCTCTATTGCTTGACAACTGTGTGTTATTTATTATTTATTTGTAATCATGTGTCATTTAGTCTCTTTTGTTTTCAGTTTCCTCATCTGTAAAAAAGGGTTGTGAGGATAAATTGATATAGGTAAATAATCTAGCATTCAATAAATGCTGTTTAATACTCTTTTAATTTTTTATTCTATAACAAGGGTACTGTCCTTTAGAATCTATAACCTCAAGATTCAAAATTGTAAGAAAACAATTTAGGCAATTTTGTTTCTGATGACTTACAGACTATGGAGAAAAGTTGAACACTGACACTTATATGTCCTTACATGTCTACACTTCGATTTCTTATCTGAGTTCTGCTTTCTTAAAAGCATTTTGCAATTACTAATAAGATCTAAGAAGTCCTCCTTTAGAGTCTTATTTGTTTTACATAACAGTCTTCCTGTTCCCTCAGAATAGATAAGGAATACATTATTTTATAGAAAATACAGAGAAGTATAAAAGGGAAAGTAAAAATCAAGTACAATTCTATCACCTAGAGAAAATTTCATAAAAGAGTTAATATTTACCTGCATACTTTTTTTCTTAGGAGTCATAGCTATTTTCCCATATTGTTATATATTTATACAAATATTTCTGTTTAATATTATTTTGTATTTCAACCTAAATTTATCTAACCATTTAGATATACCTACATATCTATATAACTGTATTTGCTTTTCTTGCTACAAATAATGATGGTAACATCTCTTGTTTTGCATCTTTGATTAACCCAAGGAGAAATTTCCAAAAACAGACTCTGTTCTGAAGGTATGTTATCACTGAGGACCTTGATACATATTGACAACTATTTCTCAGAAATTTTATACCAATTTATATTCCCACCAGTTGTATTGCAGCTGCATTTAGGATAACATTTTTTGACATTTGCCATTTTGATAGGTAAAAATGTCATCTATTCTTGTTTTAATTTGCTTATCTTTGATTAATAATGTCTTGTTTTTTCACAAGAGTTCTTTCTTAAGAATTCATTTGCATGTCTTTTTAATTAAAGGTACACCTCATTAATACTTTTTAATGTTATCAGTTTGTAAGAGTTAACCAAGATTAAATTATTATTTATATTTATGTCACTACATGTACTTAATGTCTTATAGACTGCAATTTGTCTCTAATACAACTATGCCATTGGAGTTAAGATAACTGCAAATTTTATTTGGGACTAATTTAAACCTACTTGCATCTGCTACTATAATCTTTTCTCCTTTTTTAAGTGCTCACCTTTGAGGGCATTTGCTGGATGCTTGCACCTGATTATACATTATCTCCTGAAAAGTCTTTCCTAGGCCTACCTTTATATATATTTCTTTAAACTCAGACGTTTCTTTTTTTTTTTTTTCCCTGTGGTACGCGGGCCTCTCACTGTTGTGGCCTCTCCCGTTGCAGAGCACAGGCTCTGGACATGCAGGCTCAGAGGCCATGTCTCACAGGCCTAGCCACTCCATGGCATGTGGGATCTTCCCGGGCCGGGGCACGAACCCGTGTCCCCTGCATCTGCAGGCGGACTCTCAACCACTGCGCCACCAGGGAAGCCCTAAACTCAGACATTTCTTGACACACATAGTCTACCTGCTTGGCACACCAGTCTCTCATGGTTAAAGTATATATTGTTCTCTAATCATATCACAATATATTAACAGACTTCCCCTCCTAGATAGATAAATTATTTGCCTATTAAGGAGTGGTTATAATGTTGGGAATTTCCGACACAGAACTTGGCAAGTTAGAAGACAATTTTTAGGTAGACAGGTGTTCTGACACACTTATATAAGACTAGACTACCAGGTAGATATTAGCAGTCTACATAGCAACAAAGTGAGACAGGTCACTTCTAATTTACAATTTCCAAGATCTGATGTCATTTTCCATTGATTTTTGCATCTGTTATAAAATGTATAAATCCTTAAATGTTGACATGTTAATGATCTTAGATCCCAAACAGCAGGAATTACTTGGTTTTGACAGAGTTTAAAGGATAGTAGTGAACACTCTAAAAGAGCTAGAAGGGCAATTTAAATGATCAAGAAGATTGAGATGCTTAAACTCTGCAAGATGATGGAATAGAAATATTGAACTACAGTCTGAAAAGTCAAATATTGATGAATGAGAATGAAGGTCCAAGTACACACAATCACAAAAGTTGAAAAGGATTAACAAGGAGATTTGTCCAAACTCTCAGTATTAGCATTATGGAACACGTATCAAGTTTACAAATTATATTTCTAAAGAATTATGAAAGAAAGTGTGTAGCACAGTGTAATTAATAAAATGAGAGAATTTAAAATTGGTGCAGCCATTATGGAAAACAGTATGAAGATTCCTCAAAAAATTAACAGAACTACCATATGATCCATGTATTCTACTTCTGGGTATTTACACAAACAATATGAAAGCACTAATTTGAAAATTTTTATGCACCTCTATGTTCAACACAGCATTATTTACAATAGTCAAGATATGGAAACAACCTAAGTGCTAAGTGCCCATCAACTGGTGATGGATAGAGAAGATGTGGTAGATATATGTGTGTGTATATATATATATATATATATATATATATATATATATTTCATTTATTTCATGCTAAATGAAATAAGTCAGATAGAGAAAGACAAATTAAGTATGATATTACTCATATGTGGAATCTAAAACAAACAAATATAAAAACAAACAAGCAAACAAAACAAAATAAATGAATAAACCAAATGAAACCAACCTGGAAATACTGAGAACAGTGTAGTGGTTACCAGATGGGAAGGTGCAGGGGGGTATGAAATGGGCAAATGAGGTATAGTCATTGATAGAAACTAAACTTTTTGTGGTGAGCACACTGTACTGTATACAGAAGAAGAAATATACTGTTTTACATATGGTACTTGTATAATGTTAAAAACCAATATTACATCTATAAATTTTCTTTGAAAATAAAGAATTCAGATAAATCTAGAGATAAAAACACACAAGGGGCTAAGAACTGTCGGTGAGTGGGTTATTTCTTCCTCCAGGCTTTATTTACTGATTATTTCATGAGAGGTAATTTGTCTTATTTCCTTACTGCACTTTTTCCTTGCTCTCTTAATAGAATGACGTTAGATGCTATTGTATGCAGTTTGCTTAGTTCCAGAGTGATACTCTTTATAGCCTATGTCAAATCAGTGGTCATCAATAAATGTGTATTAACCATAAAATAATCACATATGGTTGTAAAATTTGACAGCTTATGATAATTTAGGAAACCATTGATTTTGAAAGTGCAATGACTTTACAGAATTTGAAAGCATTTAGGTGATTTTCTTAGAAAGGTGAAAAAAGCTATCATGCTGTAATTTTCTGCGATTTTATGACTTAACCTAGATGTATCTGAAAATGGCTTCTATATTCAATAGGTTGTGAAATAAATTGCCTTTTCTGGGTAGTGCTACAGGATAATATAAAGGTCACTGTCATGTTTTAGACTTTTAACAACATTCATTGTGTTAAAAATAAATGTGGCTAGCATTTTTACCTCCTGAAACCCAAGTTATATAAATTGAATTTTATGATATAAGGTATGTGGTAGATGAATTACATTGAAAACATGTGTACATATCATATTGCTACAGTTCTCTTTAATTAAAGTTCATTTTGGAGGCTTCTTTTAAAGTTAAAGCTAATATCTCTTAAGGTCTCTAGTTATTGAAATCTGGGTTTGAGTTTAGTGTTTATGGGATAAGCTAATCATGTGGAAGTGGTCATAGAACCTTACACAGTCTTAACTTTCTTGGGCTGTTCCCAAACAATGCAGAGACTCCTCTTAAGAATAATCTTTTCATATTATTTTTGATATAGTTCTCCCTCTTGTATAACACACAAATTTTTTTAAATGGCAGGTACAGAGATTGTCATTGTTGACAAGGGGTCACAGCAATGCCCACATCTTGCTGACCAGCCCAGCTGGGCTTTGACAACTTCACCAAGAAAGGAAAGAGTGAGATCAAGATACCAACATTAAGAGTGAATACAAAAAGTAAGAAGTGATAAAAAGCTCATTTAAGACATGGTAAGTAATTCTAGAACCCAGGTTCCAGCTTTAATTTCTACTTCGAAAAAAACCTCTCTTTTTAATTCGTTCAAAACTGTTTTATCAGTTGATCCATTTATCACCATTTCAGCATTACCGTTGTTATTGTAGATTCAAGGTGATCAGGACATGGTTCCTGGCTTTAAGGAACTTATGATCTAGTAAGGGAGAGACAAGAACACAAAAAATTATAATGCAAACATTAGGCCTAAAATAAGCAAAAATCCTTATGTGCATTTATAGAAAACAACAAAAAAACATGTTGGAGATATTAGGGAAGAATTCACTAAGGAAGTGGAATTTTGAAAAGGTCCCCATCTATAAGCAGAGTCAATGGCTGGGTGGAGGGAGTCCCTGAAAGATGTGAAAGGATGAGTGTGAAGTCAGTTGAAAAATAGTGATTGGTCTCTTTTGTGTGTATGGTGTTAGGGAGTGTTCTAAATTCATCCTTTTACATGTAGCAGTCCAGATTTCCCAGCACTACTTACATATTTTTAAGATTTTTATTGTTTTTATTGAAGTACAGTTGACATACAGTATTATGGTAGTTTTAGGTGTACAACATAGTGGTTTGACATGGATAAACATTATATACTGATCACCAGGATAAATCAACTATCTGTTGCCATACAAATTTATTGCAATGTTATTGACTATATTCCCCATGCTGCATGTTACATCCCCATGGCTTATTTTATAATTGGAAGTTTTTACCTCTTAATTCTCTTCACCTATTTTGTCCAACCTCCCACAGTTCTCTCCTCTGGAGACCACCAGTATTTTTTTCTGCATCTGTGAATCTGTTTGGTTTTGTTCATTCTTTTTCTTTCTTTTTTTTTTTTTTAGATTCCACATATAAGTGAAATAATATTTGATTTGTCTTTTTGTCTGACATGTCACTAAGCATAATACCCTCTAGATACATTCACATTGTTGCAAATGACAGAATTTTCTTCTTTTTTATGGCTAAGTAATATTCCATTGTATATATATATATATATATACCACTTCTATATATACCACATTGTATATATATATACCACTTCTTTATCTATTCATATTTTGATGGGCAGTTAGATTGTTTCTATAAATTGGCTGTTGTAAATAATGCTGCAATGAACATAGAGGTGCATATTTCTTTTCTAATTAGTGTTTTTGTATTCTTTGGGTAAATAGCCAGAAGTGAGGTAGCTGCTGGATCATATGGTAGTTCTATTCTTAGTATTTTGAGGAATCTCCATATTGTTTTCCATAGTGGCTGTACCAATTTAAATTCCCAAAAATAGTGTATGACTGTTCACTTATCCCACATGTGATTGTTTTCTTAATTTTTCTTTCTGATAGTTATTATTTTATAGAAAAACAATAGATTTATGTATATTGATTTTTGTATCCTACAACTTTACTGAATCCATTTATCAGTTTTAATAGTTTTTAGGTGGAGTCTTTAAGGTTTTTTTTTTATGTATATTATCATGTCATCTGCAAACAGTGACAGTTTTATTTCTTTTTTTCTAATTTGGATAATTTTTATTTCTTTTTCTTGTCTGATTATTGTGGCTAGTACTTCAAACACTGTGTTGAGTAAAAGTGGTGATAGTAGGGATCCTTGTCTTATTTCTGATTTTAGAGGAAAAGCTTTCAGCATTTCACCATTGAGTGTGATGTTAACTGTGGGTTTATTGTATATGGCCTTTATCATGGTGAGGTACATTCCCTCTATACTCACTTTGTTGAGAGTTTTTAATCATAACTTGATTTTGAATTTTGTCGAGTACTTTTTCTTTATCTATTGAGATGATCGTATGATTTTCTCCTGTATTTTGTAAGTGTGGTGCATCACATTGATTGACTTGCAGATATTGAACCATACTTGAATCCCTGGAATAAATTCCACTTCATCATGGCATATAGCCTTTTTAATGTATTGTTAAAATAGGTTTGTTAATATTTTGTTGAGGTTTTTTGCCTCTAACTTCATCAGGGATGTTGGCCAGTAATTGTCTTTCTTTTTTTTGTTAGAGTCTTTGTCTATAGTTTAAGTATAAGGATAATGAGCTTGGAAGCATTATTTCTCCTTTAAATTTTTGGAATAATTTGAAAAGGATAGGTATTAATTCTTCTTTAAATGTTTTATACAATTCCTCTCTGAAGACATCTGGTTCTGGACCTTGCTGTGAGGTTTTTTGTTTTGTTTTGCTTTTTGGAGTATAGTGGCTTTACGCTGTGTCAGTTTCTGCTGTACAGCAAAGTGAATCAGCCATACATATATACACATCCCCTCATTTTTGTATTTCCTTCCCATTTAGGTCACCACAGAGTACCGAGTAAAGTTCCCTGTGCTATATAGTAAGTTCTCATTAGTTATCTATTTTATACATGGTATTGATATTGTATATATGTCAATCCCTATCTCCCAGTTCATCCCAACCCCACTTCCCTTTGGGTACCCTGTTGTGAGTTTTTGTATTACTGATTCAATTTCAAAACTAGTAATCAATTTGTTCAGATTTTCTATTTCTTCCTGATTGTCTTAGAAGAATGTATGTTTCCAGGAGTTTATCTATTTATTTGAGGCTGTTCAGTTTGTTGGTATATAATTATTTGTACTAACCAATTATGATTCTTTGTATTTCTGTGGTGTCAGTTTTAACTTCTCTTTCATGTCTGATTTTATTTATTTGGCCCCTTTCTTTTTTTTGCTTGATGAGTTTGGCTAAACTTTAATCAATTTTGTTTATATTTTCAAAGAATGAGTTCTTAGTTCTGTTGATCATGTCTATTTTCTTTTTAGTCTCTTATTCATTTATTTCTGCTCTAATATTTATTATTTCCTTCCTTCTTCTGACTTTGGACTTTCTTTGTTCCTCCTCTTCTAATTCCTTCAGATGGTAAGTTTATTTGAGATTATTCTTGTTTCTTGAGGTAGGCATATATCACTATAAATGTCCCTCTTAGAACTGCATTCGCTGTGTCCTATAGAGTCTAGAAAATTATACTTTATTTTTATTTGTTTTGAGCTATTTTCTGTTTCCTCTTTGATTTCTTCATTGACTCGTTGGGTTTTTAGTAACATATTGCTTAGTCTCCACATGTTTGTGTTTTTTCCAGACTTCTTTTTTTTTTTTTAACGTCTTTACCGGAGTAAAATTATTTTATAATGTTGTGATAGATTCTTCTGTATAAAACAGTGAATCAACTATATGTATACATATATCCCCATATCCCCTCCCTCCTGCATCTCCCTCACACCCTCCATATGCCACCCCTCTATGTAGTCACAAAGCTCTGAGCTGATATCCCTGTGCTATGTAGCTGCTTCACAATAGCTATCTATTTTACATTTAGTAGTGTATATACGTTCATGCTACTCTCTCATTTCATCCCAGCTTACCCTTTCCAGTACCCATGTCCTCAAGGCCATTCTCTATGTCTATGTCTTTATGCCTGTCCTACCCTTAGGTTCATCAGAACCATTTTTTTTCATATATATGTGTGAGCATATGGTATTTGTTTTTCTCTTTCTGACTTACTTCACTCTGTGTGACACAATCTACCTCCATCAACCTCACTACAACAAACTCAATTTAGTTTTTTTAATGACTAATATTCCACTGTATATATGTGCCACAACTTCTTTATCCATTCATCTGTTGATGGACACCTAAGTGGCTTCCACATCCTGGTTATAGCAAATAGTGCTGCAATGAATATTGTGGTACATGCCATTTTTAAATTATGGTTTTCTCAGAGTATATGCCCAGTAGTGATGTTGCTGGGTCATATGGGAGTTGTATTTTTAGTTTTTTAAGGAATATCCATACTGTTCTCCATAGTGGCTGTATCAATTTACATTCCCACCAACAGTGCAAGAGGGTTCCATTTTCTCCACACCCTCTCCAGCATTTTTGGTTGTAGATATTTTGATGATGGGCATTCAGACTGGTGTGAGGTGATACTTTATTTTAGTTTTCATTTGCATTTCTCTAACGATTATTGATGTTGACAACCTTACAGGTGATTGTTGGCAATCTTTGGAGAAATGTCTATTTAGATCTTCTGTCCATTTTTGGACTGGGTTGTTTGTTTTTCTGATATTGATCTGAGTGAGCTGCTTATATATTTTGGAGATTAATCCTTTATCAGTTGCTTCCTTTGCAAATATTTTCTCCCATTATAAGAGATGTCTTTTTATTGTGTTTATGGTTTCCTTTGCTGTGCAAAAGATTTAAGTTTCATTAGGTCCCATTGGTTTTTCTGTTTTTATTTCCATTTCTCTAGGAGGTGGGTCAAAAAGGATCTTGCTGTGATTTATGTCATAGAGTGTTCTTCCTATGTTTTCCTTTAAGAGTTTTATAGTGTCTGGCCTTACATTTAGGTCATTAATCCATTTTGATTTTACTTTTGTGTATGGTGTTAGGAAGTGTTATAATTTCATTCTTTTACATGTAGCTGTCCAGTTTTCCCAGCACCACTTACTGAAGAGGCTGTCTTTTCTGCATTGTATATTCTTGCCTCCTTTACCAAACATAAGGTGACCATATGTGTGTGTATTTATCTCTGGGCTTTCTATCCTGTTCCATTGATCTATCTTTCTGTTTTTGTGCCAGTACCATATTGTATTGATTATTGTAGCTATGGAGTATAGTCAGAAATCAGGGAGCCTGATTCCTCCAGCTCCATTCTTCTTTCTCAAGAGTGCTTTGGCTATTCGGGTTCTATTGTGTTTCCAAAACAATTGTGAAATTTTCTGTTCTCATTCTGTGAAAATTGCCGTTGGTAGTTTGATAGGGATTGCATTGAATCTGTAGATTGCTTTGTGTAGTATAGTCACTTTCACAATGTTGATTCTTCCAATCCAAAACATGGTGTATCTCTCCATCTGTTTGTATCATCTTTAATTTCTTTCATCAGCTTCTTATAGTTTTCTGCATACAGGTCTTTGTCTACCTAGGTAGGTTTATTCCTGGGCATCTTATTCTTTTTGTTGCAATGGTAAATGGGAGTGTTTCATTAATTTCTCTTTCAGATTTTTCATCATGAGTGTATATGAATGCAAGAGTTTTCTGTGCATTAATTATGTATCCTGCTACTTTACCAAATTCCTTGATTAGCTCTAGTAGTTTTCTGGTAGCATCTTTAGGATTCTCTATGTACAGTATCATGTCATCTGCAAATAGTGACAGCTTTATTTCTTCTTTTCTGATTTGGATTCCATTTATGTCTTTGTCTTCTCTGATTGCTGTGGCTAAAACTTCCATAACTATGTTGAATAATAATGGTGAGAGTGGGTCTCCTTGCTGCATTCCTGATTTTAGAGGAAATGGTTTCAGTTTTTCTCCATTGAGAATGATATTGGCTGTGGGTTTTTCATATATGGACTTTATTATTTTGGGGTAGGTTCCCTCAATGCCTACTTTCTGGAGAGTTTTATCATTAATCAGCCTTGAATTTTGTTGAAAGCTTTTCCTCCATCTATTGAGATGCTCATATGGTTTTTATCCTTCAGCTGGATAGTATGCTGTATTACATTGATTGATTTGCATATATTGAAGAATCCTTGCATTACTGAGATAAACCCCACTGTTCATGGTGTATGATCCTTTGAATGTGTTGCTGGATTCTGTTTGCTAGTATTTTGTTGAGAAATTTTGCATTTATGCTCATCAATGATATTGGCCTGTTGTTTTCTTTCTTTCTGATATCTTGTCTGTTTTTGGTATCGGGGTGATGTGGCCTCATAGAATTAGTTTGGGAGTGTTCCTCCCTCTGCTCTATTTTGGAAGAGTTTGCGAAGGATAGGTGTTAGCTCTTCTCTAAATGTATGATAGATTTCACCTGTGAAGCCATCTTTTCCTGGGCTTTTGTTTGTTGGAAAATTTTAAGTCACAGTTTCAACTTCAGTGCTTATGATTGGTCTGTTTATATTTTCTATTCCTTCCTGGTTCAGTCTCAGAAGATTGTGCTTTTCTAAGAATTTGTCCTTTTCTTCCAGGTTTTCCATTTAATTGGCATATAGTTGCTTGTAGTATTGTGTCATGATCTGTGGATTTCTGCAGTGCCATTTGTTACTTCTCCTTTTTCATTTCTAATTCTATTGATTTGAGTCTTCTCCTTTTTTTTCTTGATCAGTCTGGCTAATGGTTTATCAAGTTTCTTTATCTTCTCAAAGAACTAGCTTTTAGTTGTATTGATCTTTGCTATTGTTTCCTTCATGTCTTTTTCATTTCTTTCTGATCTGATCTTTATTACTTCTTTCCTTCTGCTAAGTTTGGGGTTTTTTTGTTCTTTTTTCTCTAATTGCTTTAGGTGTATGGTTAGGTTGTTTATTTGAGCTGTGTCTTGTTTCTTGGGGTAGGATTGCATTGAGATAAACTTCCCTCTTAGAACTGCTTTTGCTGCATCTCATAGGTTTTGGGTTGTCATGTTTTCATTGTCATTTATTTCTAGGTATTTTTAAATTTCCTCTTTGATTTCTTCACTGATCTCTTGGTTATTAAGTAATGTATTGTTTAGCCTCCTTGTGTTTGTATTTTTTACAGATTTTTTTCCTGTTATTGACATGTAGTCTCATAGCGTTAGTATCCGAAAAGATAGTTGATACAATTTCAATTTTCTTAAATTTACCAAGGCTTGATTTGTGACCCAAGATAAGATATATCCTGGAGAAAGTTCCATGAACACTTGAGTAGAAAGTGTATTCTGTTGTTTTTGGATGGAATGTCCTCTAAATATCAATTAAGCCCATCTTGTTTAATATATCATTTAAGGCTTGTGTTTCCTTATTTATTTTCATTTTGGATGATCTGTCCATTGGTGAAAATGGGGTGTTAAATTCCCCTACTATGATTGTATTACTGCCGATTTCCTCTTTTATGGCTGTTAGCATTTGCCTTATGTATTGAGGTGCTCTTTGCTGGGTGCATAAATATTTACAATTGTTATATCTTCTTCTTGGATTGATTCCTTGATCATTATGTAGTTTCCTACTTTGTCTCTTGTAATAATCATTTAAAGTGGTTTTTTTTTCTGATATGAGATTTGCTATTCCAGCTTTCTACTGATTTTCATTTGCATGGAATATCTTTGTCCATCTCCTCACTTTCAGTCAGTATGTGTCCCTAGGTCTGAAATGGGTCTCCTATAGACAGCATATATATGGGTCTTGTTTTTGTATCCATTCAACCAGTCTATGTCTTTTGGATGGAGCATTTAATCCATTTACATTTAAGTTAATTATCGATATATATGTTCCTATTACCATTTTCTTAATTGTTTTGGGTTTGTTATTGTAGTTATTTTCCTTCTCTTGTGTTTCCTGCCTAGAGAAATTTCTTTAGCATTTGTTGTAAAGCTGCTTTTGTGGTGTTGTATTCTCTTAGCTTCTGCTTGTCTGTCAAGATTTTAATTTCTCTGTCGAATCTGAATGAGATCCTGGCTGGGTAGAATACTCTTGGTTGTAGGTTTTTCCCTGTCTTCATTTTAAATATTTCATGTCCCTCACTTCTGGCTTGCAGAGTTTCTGCTGAATGATCAGCTGTTAAGCTTATGGGGATTCCCTTGTATGTTATTTTTGGTTTTCCCTTGCTGCTTTAATATTTTTTCTTTGTATTTAATTTTTGACAATTTGATTAATATGTGTCTTGGCTTGTTTCTCCTTGGGTTTATCCTGTGTGGGACTCTCTGCACGTCCTGGACTTGTTGACTATTTCCTTTCCCATATTAGGGAAGTTTTCAACTATAATCTCTTCAAATATTTCTTAGTCTCTTTCCCTTTCTCTTCTTCTGGGACACCTATATTTCTAATGTTGGTGCACTGAATGTTGTCCCAGAGGTCTCTGAGACTGTCCTCAATTCTTTTTATTCTTTTTTCTTTATTCTGGTTTGTAGCAATTATTTCCACTATTTTACTTTCCGGGTCACTTATCCATTCTCCTGCCTTAGTTATTCTGCTTTTGATTCCTTCTAGAGAATTTTTAACCTCATTTATTGTATAGTTCATCATTTTTTGTTTGCTCTTTAGTTCTTCTAGGTCCTTGTTAAACGTTTCTTGTATTTTCTCCATTCTATTTCCAAGATTTTGGATCATCTTTACTATAATTACACTGAATTCTTTTTCAGGTACACTGCGTATTTTGTCTTCATTTGTTAGGTGTGGTGGGTTTTTCCCTTGCTCCTTCATCTGCTCTGTGTTTCTCTGTCTTCTCATTTTGCTTAACTTATGGTGTTTGGGGTCTCCTTTTTGCAGGCTGCCATTTCATAGTTCCTGGGGTTTTTTTGGTGTCTGCTCCCAGTGGTTAAGGTTGGCTCAGTGGCTTTTGTAAGCTTCCTGGTGGAGGGGACTCATTCCTGTGTCCTGGTGGATGAGGCTGTATCTTGTCTTTGTAGTGGACAGGACCATGTCTGGTGGTGTGTTTTGGGGTGTCTTTAACCTTATTATGATGTTAGGCAGCCTCTGTGCTTATGGGTGGGGTTGTTTTCCTGTCTTGCTAGGTGTTTGGCATAAGGTGTCCAGCACTATAGCTTGCTGGTCATTGGATGGAGCTGGGTCTTAGCATTGACATAGAGATCACTGTGAGAGCTCTCTGGTGGAAGTCTCTGGTGGTCCAATGTCATGAACTTGGCTCTCCCACATCAGAGGCTCAGGCCTGACACTTGCCCAGAGCACAAGACCCTGTCAGCCACACAGCTAAGAAGAAAAGGGAGAAAAAAATTAATGAAAAATAAATAATTTAAAAAAAATAATTATAAATAAATTTTTTTTAAAACATTAAAATAACAAAAATAAAAGTAATAAAAAAAAGAAGAGCACAACCAAACCAATAACAAATCCACCAATGATAACAGGTGCTAAAAACTATAATAAGATAAACATAAAATTCAGCAGCAAGTCAGTCACAGATAGCAAACCTCAAGTCTACAGTTGCTCCCAGAGTCCACCATCTCAATTTTGGGTTGATTTGTTGTCTATTCAGGTATTTCACAGATGTACGGTTCATCAAGTTGATTGTGGTGATTTAATCCGCTGTTCCTGAGGTTGCATGGAGAACTTTCCCGTTCTCTTCTTTGTTCACACAGCTCCTGGATTTCAGCTTGGTTTTGGCCCCACTTCTGCGTGTAGCTTGCCCTCAGGATTCTGTTCATGCCCAGGAAGGATGGGGTTAAAGCAGCAGCTGATTAGGGGGCTCTGGGTCACTCATGCATTGGGGAGGGAAGTGTACAGTAATTATAATTGGCATGCGGGGCAAGCTTACTGTGGCAGAGGCTGGCGTGACATTGCAACAGTCTGAGTTACAGCCTTTGTTTTCCAGGGGAAGTTGTATCTGGATCATGGGACCCTGCTGTGGTGGCCCGCACAGGCTCCCAAGGGTTGGGAATGTGGATAGTGAACTGTGCTTGCACACAGGATTCTTGGTGGTTGCAGCAGCAGCATTAACATTTCCTGCCTGTCTCTGGTGTCCAAGCTGATAGCCACATCTTGCGTCCATCTCTGGAGCTCTTTTAGGTGGTGCTCTGCCTTCTTTAGGCAGACAGGTGAGGAATCCCCTTTCCTCAAGCAACCCAAAACAATGGTCTCTTGCCTCAGGCAGGTCCACAGTTTTTCCCAGACTCCCTCCCAGCTAGCTGTGGTGCACTAGCTCCCTTCAGGCTGTGTTCACACAGCCAACCCCAGTCCTCTCCCTGGGATCTGACCTCCGAAGCCTGAGACTCAGTTCCCAGCCCCCACCAACCCCAGTGGGTGAGCAGACAAGCATCTCAGGCTGGTGAGTGCTGGTCAGCACTGATCTTCTGTGTGTGAATCTCTATGCTTTGCCCTCTGCGTCCCTGTTGCTGTGCTCTTCTCCGTGGCTCCAAAGCTTCCCTTCCACCAATCCCCCATCTCTGCCAGTGAAGAGGATTCCTAGTGTGTGGAAACTTTTCCTCCTTCAAAGATCCCTTCCAGAGGTGCTGGTCTCATCCTTATTCTTTTGTCTCTGTTTTTTCTATTTTCTTTGCCTTACCCAGGTGTGTGGGGCTTTTCTTTCCTTTTGGAAAGTCTGAAGTCTGCCAGCATTTTGTATGTGTTCTGTAGGAGTTGTTCCACATGTAAATGTATTTTTGATGTAATTTTAGGAAAGAAGGTGATCTCTACATTTTAATCCTCTGCCATCTTAAAGCAGGACTCCAGCATTACTTACTGAAGAGGCTGTCTTTTCTCCATTGTATATTCCTGCTTCATTTGTCATAGATTAGGTGACCATACATGTGTGGGTTTATCTCTGGACTTTATGTCTTATTCCATTGATCTACATTTCTGCTTTTGTGCCAGTACCATGTTGTCTTGATTACTGTAGCTTTGTAGTATAGTGTGAAGTCAAGGAGCTTGATTCATCCAGCTCTGTTTTTCTTTCTTAATATTGCTCTTGTTATTCTTTGTCTTTTGTGTTTCCATGCAAATTGTAACATTTTTTTGTTCTATTCTGTGAAAAATGCCATTGGTAATTTGATAGGGACTGCATTGAATCTGTAAGTTGCTTTGGGAAGTATAGTTATTTTCATAATGTTGATTCTTCCAATCCAAGAACATGGTATATCTCTCCATCTGTTTGTGTCATATTTGATTTCCTTAATCAATATCTTACAGATTTCTGAGTACAGTTATTTTGCCTCCGTAGGTAGGTTTATTCCTAGGTTTTTAATTCTTTATGATGTGATGGTAAATGGGATTGTTTCCTTAATTGCACTTTCTGATCTTTTGTTGTTAGTGTATAGGAATGCAAGAGATTTCTGTGTATTAATTTTGTATCTTGCAATTTTACCAAATTCATTGATGAGTTCCAGTAGTTTTCTGGTAGCATCTTTTAGGATTTTCTATGTATAGTATCATGTCATCTGCAAAGAGTGACAGTTTTACTTCTTTTCCAATTTGGATTCCTTTTATTTGTTTTTATTCTCTGATTGCAGTGACTAAAACTTCTAAAACTATGTTGAATAGTAGTGGTGATAATGGCCACCCTTGTCTTATTCCTGATCTTAGAGGAAGTGATTAAGTTTCTCATCATTGAGAATGATGTGTGCTGTGTCTTTTTCATATATGGCTGTTATTGTGTTGAGGTAGGTTTCCTCTATACTCACTTTCTGGAGAGTTTTATCATAAATGGGTGTTGAATTTTGTCAAAAGTTTCTTCTCCATCTATTGAGATGATCATGTTTTTATTCTTCAAGTTGTTAATATGGTGTATCACATTGATTGATTTGTGTGTTTTGAAGAACCTTGTATCCTTGGGATGAAGGCCACTTGATCATTTTGCATGATCCATTTAATGTGTTGTTGGATTCTGTTTGCTAGTTTTCTGTTGAAAATTATTGTGTCTATGTTCCTCAGTGGTATTGGCCTGTAATTTCCTTTTTTGTGTGATATATTTGTCTGGTTTTTGTATAAGGGTGATGGTGTCCTTGTAGAATGAGCTTTGGAATGTTAAAAGATTAAAGACCTAAATATATGACTAGACTCTATAAAACTCTTCAAGGAAAACATAGGTAGAACACTCCTTGACATAAATCCCGGCAAGATCTTTTTTGATCCACCTTCTAGAGTAATGAAAATATAAACAAAAATAAACAAATGGGTCCTAATTAAACTCAAAGGTTTTGCACAGCAAAGGAAACCATAAATGAAATGAAAAGACAACACTCAGAATGGGAGAAAATATTTGCAAATGAAGCAACTGACAAGGAATTAATCTCTAAAATATACAAACAGCTCATACAGATCAATGTCAAAGAAACAAACAACACTATCAAAAAATGGGCAGTTCTGAATAGACACTTCTCCAAAGAAGACCTAGAGCTGTCCAAGAGCCATGTGAAAAGTTGTTCAACATCACTAATTATTAGAGAAATGCAAATCAAAACTACAATTCGGTATTACCTCACACCAGTCATAATGACCATCATCAAAAAGTCTAGAAAAAATAAATGCTGGATAGGGTGTGGAGAAAAGGGAGCCCTCCTACACTGTTGGTGGGAATGTAAATTGGTACAGCCACTATGGAGAACAGTATGGAGATAAGCATGGAATCTAAAAAAATATCTTAAAAATATATACAAATGAACTTATTTACAAAACAGAAATGGGGGAAAAAACTAGATTCAGTCATCAAGTATTTATAAAGATATATGGAACAAACATTACTCAGTTTGCTACTGTTAAAAAAATACATAACAGAAAACTCAATAGGTGTATGTACTAGAAATTCTCACTATGAAACTGCTAGGTGACATTTCATTGGGCTCCGAGGACCTCCAGTTCTTTCTTTCTCAGTGCAGAAATAATTCATCAAGAGGCAAAGTGATAGATAAAAAATGATTTATTAGAATAGGACACTTGTGAGGCTTAACAAGCAGGCAGGAGAGCTTTTCATTGCCCCAAGTACTTAGTGGGTTATATTTTTATAATCAAAGGAAAAGAGGGGAGGGGAAGAAGACCACCTTCTTCCTCATTCTTTGAGTCTTACATCCTTACCTCCTCCTACATGTCAGGCAGGGGAGTTTTTGACCATATATTGTACCTCCAGGAATGTCATGGCAGTATGGAAAATTATTTTATGTCTCAGTACAATGAGGGTCTTTCACTTTGAAATGTCATCTTTCCATAGATTATTGTTTCTATGTGTGCAGAGAGCATGTCCTAAGGGTCATTAACTTGTTGACATCACTGGGCAGGATGTAGGCCTTAGTCTTCCACTATTGTTTTATTGTCTTGAGACATGACTCATTCCTCCATTGCATGGTTTTGTTGCTAAGCAAGTTAGCTTGGTTTTGTTGTTAGGGAAGCTGGTCTGGTTTCGATGCTAAGTGATGTGCTCTGCTTTATGAGTCATGCAAGCCCATATTGTTTCAGGATTTTTCCATCACTTTCTTGAGTGATTATTAACTTACTGCAGTCTCCCAAAGCCCCCTAAAGTTTCCTCTCTATCTACAGTCCCCTAGTGGGATTTCTGAACTATTTGATTATCCTACTCTATCCCTATCAACTATACCCCACTACCCACATCTCCTTCTAATAAAAACAGCCTATTTCCATGTTCTACTTCTAAGTACTCATGTTTTATACCATATAGTCCTTCATCTCTGCATATTCTGTCTATAGAGAGAAGCACAGATGCCTGGAGAGAGCAATCTTGTGCGGTTTTTCCCTAGAGCTGCTTTAGATTTAGTTCCCCAGCATTGTATAGTCCTAGGTCTAGTCTATATACATTCTTAAAATAAACTCCCATCTTCTTGAGGCAGATTGAATTAGTCTCCAATCTTTGCCACCAAAAGAGCAAACTAAAAATAGTGTTGATCTGTTATGTATGAGAAAATGAAAACCCATTGTACAAAAATAATTAAGGAGAAATAAATCTATTTCCAGTTAGGTTCAAGGTTGGCTCGAACTTATTTTTCTTTTATAAGTGGACCATCTCTAGGAATGGAAACTTTCTTAGAGCTCTTACAGCAGTTTCCAAGTGTTTTGTATAGCTCCAGGTCTTGCTCTAGATCCCTGAGTGCTAAAGCTAGTGGTGCACCAGAACCACTCTGGGAAGTGTGCTGCAAGTATTGATTCCAGGGCTTAGACCCCGCAGATTCTGAGAGGAAATCTGGGGTACACATGGGCACCTGTAATTTTGGCAAGCCCATAGATGATTAACACATAGCCAGGTTTCAAAACCATGCCCATTTGTCTCGAGTAGTTTTGACTCAGTTGCACTTATATATCTTAAAATATTACTGCTCTCTGCTAAGATGTCCATTTGTTTTCTGATCCAGAATGAAAAACAAAGAAAGATTTATTTTTCTTTCTTTACCTACTCTGCTGGCAACAATGCAATAAGAGTCCTTAAAACAGGTTTCATCTAGTGTTGCTTACTATCAAAGGAAGAAATATATGATTTTTCATTTTGGAAAACAAACTGAAATTCCAGGGTAAGCATGACATCAGAGTCCCATGTGAACGTTTTCCTTCAGGGAAAATTGAACATCAGAACTTCTTTGTCTACTTTCCGTCCCTCTGACTCAGCCCCAGCTCACCCCACCTCCTTTTCAGGAAGTGCAGAAATTACAAACAATAGAGATATTTGGTGATTGAAGCACTTATCTCAAAAGTATCTCTGTCCCCCTGTTTTGTACATATTGAAACATACCTAAGCACAGATTGTTGCTAAATCACAGGAGCAAATAAGTTGGAATTATTACAAACTCCTGACCTCTGGCCTAGGTTAGGTCTTAATTATTTATTATTTAATTTATTTATTTATTAATATTATTTTATCTTATAATTATCTCTTTATTCCCCTCAACAACTATAACTAATCACAGTTTTATCTAGGGTGGACAATGTTCTTGTTTACCCAAGACTGAGGGATTCTAGGACATGGACTTTCAGTACTAAAGCCAGATGATTCCCAGGTAAACTGGAATGAGTTGATCACTCTAGTCATGAGAACTCTCTTTGAATTAATTTTCCTTACTTCCAATGAAACGTCTAATTTCTTACTTCACAGAGAAAACAGAGGTGCAAAAAATTTCAACTTTCTGCTCAATTCACTAAAAAGTGTCTGGCCAGGACGTGACTCCATTAGCAATCTTCTTTTCTGCCATGTCTTCTACCTCTTCATATATACTTACTCTGTTCCCTCAGCATAATGTTACAAGAAAATTTGCCAAGCCCAAGCATGCTCATAGGAATGTGTCCCTACATGACTTTGAGCTTCATAGAGCCTTTCTCCAATGCCCATACTTTTGGGACATATTCAGAGCATGAACAAGTCCAAATGAGGCTTTATAATGTTCTCCTCATTCTTAGAATTCCTCTTTATATGGTAAAAACACCCCCTCTCCCACTTTGTGTAGTTCCTTGACTTTCAGTTAGGGGAGACTCACTGAAATGCATGAGTGTGGTTGTTCTCCTTTGACTGGAAAGTAGTTAAACCAGCTTTTTTTTTTTAAATACCTGACAGCCTTTTATTATTTAACAATGAGCATGTTCAAGTATTTTCCATCTTAAACACAAAACTCACTCTTCCTACACCTTAGATGTCCTTAACCATCTCTTACCCTGTCTCTTCCTAGGTATTCAATTTGAAAAAGAAATGTGCTTTTTTTCTCTTCACTTGCTCCATGAATTGCAGGGTGCCTTTGTGTCTTCAATGCTCTCCTCCAATGAACCTGCTCTTGTATGAGCACCAATGATCTTGTTGCTAAATTTTATGTGAGTGTTTCATTCTATCTGTGATTTAAATATATATATATATAAAATAAAGTACAGTAAGTTAGAAGGGATAATATAAAATCACCCATAATTCTTCCATGAAAAACTAAAACGTTATTCTCTGTGGTTTTTATTATTTACAACTTTACAAATTATTTACAACTCCTTTTTAAAAACTATTCCACTTTTATTCATAGTCCTATGGAGGTTCCTTCTCAGTCTTCTTTGCTAAACCTTCATCTAGTATCCAAAATACATTCAAATATTGATGTTTCTAGCTTTACATTCTCATCTCACTTTTATTTACTCTGTAGATTCTCCCTAGTTGAATTCCTTTTTCCCTAGCTCCATGGCTATATCCACAACCTATATTCTGAGGCCTGTCATATCTCTCTCTAGATGTCCAGTTCCATATGAGTTTTCTAAAAGTACCAAAATATCAACAATGATTTTATCATCTCCAATTACTGCATCCCAGATTAATTTTATCATCTCCCAGTTTTTACATTCCACACATCTTATATTAATGACACAACAATGGACCAAGTTATTTGGTTATTACCTTTAATTTCTCCTGTTCCTCTCTCACATCCAACCAGTTAATAGCCCTAAGCTTAAACCTAACTCTCCTTCAAATTTTTTAAATCTACCTTTACCTGTGCTACTCCTCTGAGAATGGGCTCTTAACCCTTTTAAATTGTATTTGTGCAATAGTCTTCCAAATGGAGTCTTCGCCTCAAGGCTTGGCCTCCTTCAACTTCTCCACACTGCTGCCAAAGTGATCTTTCTAAAACATAAATCTGAACATTGTGGTTAAGATTTTGGGTTCTTGAATGAGACAGATCATGCTTTATAACCAGTTTCAGTACTTAATAACTGTAACCTTGGGCAGGTTGTATTTAACCTCTCTAAGCTTCAAGTCCCTCATTGGTAAACTGGGGTTATAATGTCTATATGAGAGCATTGTCTTGAGAATAAAATGAATTATCTATTTAGCACAGTACCTTGCAAATAAATAGTGCTCAATATTTGGTGCTACTAGTATTATGGTGATTCTTCTTATTGTTCTTGTTGATGTGTATTATAACTTTTCCTGCCTGAATTTGTTCAGTGTTTCTCTAATGGGTTTAAGATAAAGTCTTAACCCTTTGTGTGGTATAGAAGGCCTTTTACGATAGTGCCTTGGTTGGCCTTCCAATTTCATCTTGGGCTGTTTCCCTTTCTCACTCTATCCTCCAGTCATAGAGAACTATTTGCAATTTTTCCAACAGCATTCTTTTTCTTTTTAGGTAAATTTTAAAATATTTCTTGATTTTTACTATGTGCCTGGCTAAATCCAATGCCTTCTTCAAAATTCAGTTACGCTTAATCTTTCCTGAAGAACGTTCCCTCTCACCACTCTTATTGTAATCTGGATCAGGTGTTCTGTTTTCTCCCTTAATTTCTTCTGAACTCATGACTCTATAATGCTATATTATTCAGCATATTATAATTATATTCTGCAATAGTCTGTGAGTGTCTTGTAGGCACCAACTGTGTCTTATTTATCTTTGTGTCACCAATTTCCATGCCAGTACCTGGCATGGTAGGTGGCACTCAAATGTTGACTGATATGAAGGTTTTGGACACTTGTAATGATAATGAATAACAGTGGAGATGACATAGTACATAAATAATTAGTTAATAATAATTTTAAAATAAATGGATAATGAAATGCTTAAATGAGTGCTGTACTCCTGTAAGAAGTTATATAGTACTTCCACACAACTATAAATCATAGTTAAGTACTATATAACTTACATAAGAAGTTATATGGAGGTAAATAACTTTATATTGTTTGAAAATTTTCAAGGAAAGTATAAGAATTGAACAGTATTTTGCAGGTACATGATTCAATCAGCAAAAGTAACAGGAGATTTTTAAGAAAAGGGTACTATGAGATCAAAGGCAGAAGGAGTTAGGGCATATGAGATTACAGTGTTTGTGAACTTGTCTTTTTATTTAATTCTCTCATTGACTCTATGAGGTGGATAGTTGTGGATTCTAAAAGTCAAATATTTTAAGTAAATTTATAAAGTTCACACAACTATCACATGGTGAAGATAGTATTCAAATCCAGCTGTGCCCGCCTCTGAAAAATTGCTTTCTCCACAATAAGCTGATGTACCACAGGTGGAATTAACATGTGATTTTGAAATAGAGTAACCCTAAATCTAGATTGTGACAGGCCTTCAAAGAAGGCAGAGGAGGCATTTGACAGTTCTCCATTAAGTCACTATAACATTCTTTCTTTCAGCTCTCTATTTGGTGGAATTGAAGAGGCTATATTAAAATCAAGAGTTGGCAAAAAAAAGAAACCATATATATATATATATATATATATATATATATATATATATATATATATATATGGCAAACTTGCTACTATTATTCTTTCCAGTACCCATGACAGGCAATGCTATTAAAGCATATGCTATTTTATTTTGTTTTTTACTGGGCTTTGTTATGGCTTCAGTATCCTTATTAAAGGACATTCATTAGAAGTTTTTTGTTAATCCATAACCATTCCTTTTTCTTATATTACTCCAATTACTTTTTGGAAAATTATCTTGCCACCTATCTTGTAATATTTGAGAAAGCTTGATGAAACTCTAAAACAAGGTAAAGCACCCTCCTATTACAGAGGACAACGAGTTTCTTGGAGGCTGGGGCAGGATACTTCTGCCAGATCTCACTGTCTCAAGAGGACCAAGAAGTGAGCATGGCTTAGAAAAAAACATTCGTTCTAATGATAATCTTGAGCACAGTTATTCAGGATTGAAAACAAAACAAAACAAAACAAGCAAAAAAACTGTACATTTCTTTCAGAGAAGAAATCCTGATAGAGCAGTAGAGAATTACTTGTTGTACCTCTGATTTTCCTTTTACTACTAAGCATCTTCTCTAGCATTCCCTTCAGAATAATGATCTTCTCAATGACATTATTCCAATCAGCTCTTTTTTTTAAACTTTTTATTGGAGTATAGTTGACTAACAATGTTGTATGAGTTTCAGGTGTATAGAAAAGTGATTCTGTTATACATATATATGTATCTATACTTTTTCAATTTTTTTTCCCATTTAGATTGTTACATAACATTAAGCAGAGTTCCTTGTGCTATACAGTAGGTACTTGTTGGTTATCCATTTTAAATATGGCAGTGTGTACATGTCAATCCCAAACTCCCTAACTATCTCTTGCCCCCACCCTACCCCCTGGTAACCATAAGTTCATTCTCTAAGTTGGTGAGTCTGTTTCTGTTTTGTAAATAAGTTCTTTTGTATCATTATTTTAGATTCTGCATGTAAGTGATATATGATATTTCACTTTCTCTGTTTGACTTACTTCATTCAGTATGACAATCTCTAGGTCCATCATGTGGCTGCAAATGACATTATTTCACTATTTTTAATGACTGAGTAATATTCCATTGTATATATGTACCACATCTTCTTTACCCATACATCTATTGATGGACATTTAGGTTACTTCCATGTCTTGGCTATTGAAAACAGTGCTGCAATGAACATTGGGGTGCATGTATCCTTTTGGACCGTGTTTTTCTCTGGATATATGCCCAGGAGTGGGATTTTAGGGTCATATGGTATCTCTATTTTTAGTCTTTTAAAGAACATCCATACTGTTCTCCATAGTGGCTGTACCAATATACATTCCCACCAACAGTGTTTCCTTTGTTGTGCAAAATCTTTTGAGTTTTATTAGGTCCCATTTGTTTATTTTTGTTTTTATTTCCATTTTTCTGGGAGATGGATCAAAAAAGATATTGCTGCGATTTATGTCAGACAGTGTTCTGCCTATGTTTTCCTCTAAGAGTTTATAGTGTCCAGTCTCACATTTAGGTTTTTAATCCATTTTGAGCTTATTTTTGTGTATGGTGTTAAATAATGGTCTAATTTCATTTTTTTACATGTAGCTGTCCAGTTTACCAAGCACCATTTATTGAAGTGACTGTCTTTCCACCATTGTCTTGCCTCTATATTTCTATTTTTGTGCCAGTACTATACTGTTTTGATGACTATAGCTTTGTAGTAGAGTCTCCCTGACTTCAGACTATCAGACTATACTCAGTGAGCCTTTTTTTCTTTTCTTTTTTTGCCCAAGTTAACCAGAGTCTATTTCTGTGACTTGCAACCAAAAAGTCATAATCAATACCACTTTTATTTAGTCATGGTTGACACATGATTTAGACCTATGCTAACAGGTCTATGATTAACACCAATGGCACATAATTTAGACCTAATAGGCTTTAAATATGGAAAATATTCTGTGATATTTTTATACTGTGTCTACTTGACTAAGCTTGAACTATATTTCCCACAATCCCCTTCCCTATATGGCTTCAAGTTAAAGTTGGTTATAAGAGAAATTTTTTTGGTGAGATTTGGAAGGTAGAAGTGAAGCAGGAGCCATTATGAGCTTCTTCTTTGTCTTCCTTGTCATAAATATTTACAGACAGTTGCAGACGTGTCTTAACATCCCTGTTTATATCCAGACCTTCTTCATAAATGGCATCCTGAAACAATGGACTCTCCAGACTCACAAACAAGTGCAGAGTCAAGAGCCTTCCATCTTTTATTCCATCACCTTTCCTTGTGGTCCCATTCCGGAAGCTGGATATGCTTTGTCTTTAGGATTCCTTGAAAGACTAAAATTTGTACACACACTTCAGTGATTCAGAAAGGCACTTTTATCTGATTATTCAACTTATTCTTTTTGTCTGTTATTTATTCAATTTCTCTAACAATTGAGTAACGTCTTGCTCTTATAATAAATCTCTTATTCAATAACAGTCATATAGGTTCTGCTTCCATGATTGAACCCTGGTTGCTATAGCTATTGGTACCAAAATTGGTGCTTGTAGAACAGAACGTTAAAGATGTTCTCACTGCCAGTAGCAAAGGGGAAACTGGCAAGCCATGGTATGTGGTGGCAAAATCATTTCTTAAGTTATCATCTGTGGTTTCACCTATGATAAAATGCCTGTAGATGGCAAGACTTTGACTCACCAAGTAGTTGCTGCTGTAGAACACTTTAATTAAAATTAATATAATAGTAGTGGTTAGTTGATTCTAAGTGCATTGTAAATTTTGGAGAATGAAAATGAGCTCAAGGTTTTAAATTCCCAGATCAAGGTCTGGGTAACAAATTAGAATGCTTCTATGACTGCTCAGAGAGAAACCCGTATTTCTTACATAATTTCTTAAAACCAAACCCAAATTCTAATTTTCACAGTAGCTGAATTACAATTTAATCCAATCTTTAAGGGTTTCTTATATTAGAATTAAAGCATTGATTAGGAAGGAGTAGAGACATGAAAATTGGGATGGAGACATGTGGGTTGATTCTGATGATGTAGAGGAGAAAATTGGAATAGAGACACATGGGCTGATTCTGATGATGCCGAGGAACTTGAACCTTTATATTTTATTGAGCCTCGTTTGCTAGTAGAGATATCTTTCCCTTAACACTGAGAAATTTGGTGTCCTCTTACCTGAGGAACTTAATTTTCCAAGTCTGTGGAACTTGATTTGCAGGAGAATGTGGATTCCCCTCAGATATATCTTACTACCTCCCCTTGTTTCTATATCTATGACAAGACTCAGATTATTGAATGCTCCTGGGAGTCAGATAAAAATTATGACTCAAAAGAAGTACTGCACAGACATAATGAATTATATTTATATGATTTATGTTCATATTAATAGAAAACTAGGGAATGTAAATGGAAATGGATTGAAAGAATGTTGGATCAGACAGGAGAAGGTAATGTTGGGTCTGTTTGAATTTATTAAAATTCAGTGTGTTTTAAGTGGCTGGTAAATAGTTCCAACTTTTGGCTTGGTTAGTTGACTAAAATGAAGTTGAGTTGTTAGAACTCCCTTGATATACTATATAGGACAATATCAAAAGGCTTGGGAGATATTTAAATGTGGGGATAGATTTATCTTTAAGACCTGCTAACCCACCCATATATGAGTCTGAATGACATTTCCTTTATCAAGGCTTTTAGAAGTACATTGTTGAAGAGAGTACTGTCATTTTTGAAAAGATTTCTAGTGACTCTTCTCTGCAGGCCATGAATGACAATGAGAAATGTTGCCATCAAAATAGAATACCTGAATTCAATAGGGATGATAGGATCTCAAAGTGGTAAGGGCCAAGTAGTGGTACTTAATTGAGACAACATGGGTAGAATTACTATAATGAGTAGCACATCTGAAGAGGTAATCAAAGTGATTTCACCTGTAGAGAACTTTGTCTTTAACTAGCTGATTATGGTGTCCCAAGGACTGAAATATATGAGTGGTTTGCTAAAGTCTTGCTTGATTTGTGGAATGGAAAACCTCTAAGTCTGGTGAACAGAAATTTGACCTCAATCAAAAAATAGAGGATCAATTCCAATTCTTGAGATAGCTTATACCTCTAGAGTGTTCTGTGTCCAGAACTTAATTTATAAGGGTGGCTGAATGAAGACATGGAGACATTAATGCCATTGAAAGAAAAATTTAATGTCATTCACAGTTTCCCTAAAAAGAAGAGGGACATCTGGCCATGCAGGACCATAGGAAGGTCACCAAGTTTTTATCAGGAAGCAGAGTAGGAGTGAGTGAGAGATTTAAGCCAGATCCTTTATTGGGGTTTCTCTGAGAAAGGCAAGTCGGGGCAGGGTAAATAGTTTAGGATTGGCTAGTTTGAATAATGGCTCTAAGCTATAGAGATGGTCCCTAGGTTGTCTGTTATCTGGTCCTGTGATAATTAAGGTGGGGGAATATTGCCCCTAGGGTGAATGGGCCAGATAGAGGAGGTATGGTTCTGGACTGGTAAGTTTGTTTATCAGAGGCTTGCTTTTGGCTGAGCCCTTTGCAATCTCTAAGAATTGGCTGGCTCTAGAAAGGGTAGTCATACTTTAGCCAGAAAGGTTTTATAAGATGTCAAAACATAAAATAGAGAAAATGGAAAAATATGATTAATACACAGGGCTCCTTGTATAAGGAGAGCTAGGTTCATTTAAGGAAAGATATTTCATTGCAAAGAACTCATCCAGTATACCTTTCTCTAGCCTTCTCCAAAAGGATCTGTGGCCATTCACAAGGGTGACAGTACAATGAGAAAGGGAAAATGATCATACTACTCAGGCATTACTTGACACTGGCTCTGAACTGCTATTAATTCCTAGAGACACAAAATGTCTCCAATCAGAGGAGAGATTTTGGAGATCAGAATTAATGATGTTTAAATTGATTTATCTCATAGGGGGATGACTGGGTCCCCAAACCCACTGTGTGGTTACTTCCCGTGGCAGAATGCATAAACAGAATAAACACACTTAAACATTAGCAAAATAGTACTAGCATTTGAATTAAAGTGGTCCCAGAAGAACAAGAGAGAGAGAAAAGGGTAGAAAATGTGTCTGATGAAATTATGGCTAAAAACATCATGAAGCTGAAGAAGTAAATATACTTCCAGGTATAAGAAGCACAGAGGATCACAAGTAGGATGAACCCAAGAGACCCACACAAAAGCATTGCATAATTAAGATAACAAAAGTTAGATAAAGAGAATTTTAAAGGCAACAAGGGTAAAATAAAGAGTCACATACAAAGGAATCCCAATAAGGCTATCAGCAGAAACTTTATTGACGAGAGAGGAGAGTGGCATGATATATTTAAAGTGCTGAAATGGAAAAACATACTAAGATACTCTACCTGGCAAGATCATCATTCAGAATTGAAAGAGAGATAAAAAACTTCTCACTTGAAAGAAAAACAAAGACTTCATCAATGCTCAACCAAGTCTACAAGAAATGTCAAAGGTTCTTCTCTAAGTGAAAAAGAAAAGGCTACAACAAGAAGAATTTAAAGGAAAGGGAAAATGCCACTAGTAAAGGTAAATATACAATAAAGGCTGTGGACCAACCAATTAAATAGACTAATAAGAATATCAAAAGATAAAATTATACAATCAACTATAACTACAATAAACAGTTAAGATATAGACAGGAAGATGTAAAATATGACATCAAAAATACAAAACATGGGGGAGGGGAGTAAAAATGTAGATATTTTAGAATGTGTTTGAAATTTAATGACTATCAGTTTCAAACAAGTAGATATAGTTATAGGTTAACATAAATGAACCTCATGGTAACCACAAATCAAAAAAAAAAAAAAAAAGAAATACACAAAAATTAGAGAGAAAGGAGCACAAGCATACCACTAAAGAAAATCATTAAACCACAAGGTAAGAAACTGAAAGAAGAAAAGAACAGAGAAGAACTGCAAAATAAAAACCAGACGAGTAACAAAATGTCAATAAATACATACCAGTAATCACTTTAAATGGCAAAAGGCACGTGAAAAGATGTTCAGCATTGTTAATTATTAGAGAAATGTAAATCAAAACTACAATGAGGTTATCACCTCACACCAGTCAGAATGACCAAGATAAAATGTCTACAAATAATAAATCCTGGAGAGGGTATGGAGAAAAAGGAGCCCTCCTACACTGTTGGTGAGAATTTAAATTGGTACAGCCACTATAGAGAACAGTACAGAGATTCCATAAAAAACTAAAAATAGAGGTACCATATAATCCTGCAATCAAACTTTTGAGCATATATCTGGAGAAAACTATAATTGAAAAGACACATGCACCCCAATGTGCATAGTAGCACTATTTACAATAGTCAAGATGTGAAAGCAACCTAAGTATCCACTGACAGATGAATGGATAAAGAAGATGTAGTGTGTGTTTGTGTGTGTGTGTGTGTGTGTGTGTGTAAAATGGAATATTACTCAGCCATCAAAAAGAATGAAATAATGCCATTTACAGCAACTTGGATGGACCTAGAGACTATCACTCTAAGTGAAGTAAGACAGACAGAGAAAGACAAATATCATATGATATTGCTTATATGTGGAATCTTAAAAAAAATGATACAAATGAACTTTTATACACAACAGAAATAGATCCACAGACATAGAAAAAAACTTATGGTTACCAAAGGGGAACAGGGGTGGAGGCATAAATTAGGAGTTTAGATTAACATGTACACACTACTATATAGAAAATAGATAACCAACAAGGACACACTGTATAGCACAGGGAACTATACTCAATATTTTGTAATAACCTATAAGAGAAAAGAATCTGAAAAACCATATATATAACAATGATTTTGCTGTACATCTGAAACTAACACATTATAAATTAACAATAATTCATTTTTAAAAAAGTCTCAATGGACCAAATACTCCAATCAAAAACATAAAGTGGCAGACTAGCTTAAAAAACAAAAACAAAAAAACTCCCAAGACCCATGTGCATGTTGCCTACAGGAGACTCACTTCAGAGGTTAACACAAACAGAGACTGAAAGCAAGGAGATGAAAAAAGATATTTCATGCAAATGGAAATGAATACTGGAGTAGCAATGCTCATATCAAAGTAGACTTCAAAACAAAGTCTATAGTAAAGGACAAAGAAGTATATTATATAATGATAAAGGGATCAATACAAGAAGAGAGTATAACATTTGTTAGCATATATGCACTTAATATAGGAGCACTTAAATATATAAAGCAAATATTAAGAGACATAAAGGGAGAAATCAACAATAATACAATAAAAATAAGGAACTTTATAACCCCACTTACATCAATGGACATATCATCCAGGCAGAAAATCAATAAAGACACAGTGGTTAATGACACATTAGACCAGTTGGACTTAGTAGATATCTACAGGAAATTCAATCAAAATAGCAGAGTACACATTCTTTTCAAGGGCACATGGAATATTCTCCGGGTTTGATCACATGCTAGGCCACAAAACAAGTCTCAACAAATTTAAGAGGATAAAAATTATATGAAGCATATTCTTTTTTCTGACAATAACATTATGAAACTAGAAATTAATCACAGGAAGGAAGAAAACTGGGAAAAACAAACAAGTGGAGACTATACAGCATGTTACTAAAAAACAATGGATCGGGCTTCCCTGGTGGCGCAGTGGTTGAGAGTCTGCCTGCCGATGCAGGGGACACGGGTTCGTGTCCCGGTCTGGGAGGATCCCACATGCTGTGGAGCGGCTGGGCCTGTGAGGCATGGCCGCTAAGCCTGCGTGTCCAGAGCCTGTGCTCTGCAATGGGAGAGGCCACAATAGTGAGAGGCCCGCGTACCACAAAGTAAACAAACAAAACAAAACAGTTGATCAATAAAGAAATAACCATAAGAAAAATAAATACAACTTTTGCAAATCTACGGAATGCAGCAAAAGCAGTTCTAAGCTGGAAAATTATAGTGATACAGGCCTACCTAAAAGAACAACAAAAAAATACAAATGAAAACCTTACCTATTGTACCATCTAAAGGAATTATAAAAAGAAGAATGAAGAAAGCCCAAAATCAGGGGAAAGAAGGAAATAATAAAGATCAGGGAGGAAACCAATTCGAGACCAAATAAAACATTAGAAAAGATTAAAAAAAACAAAAAATAAACAAAAAACAGTTGTTTTTTTAAAAGATAAGCAAAATTGATAAAGTTAACTTAGCCTCATTAAAAAGAGAGAACCCAAATGAACAAAATAAGAAATGAAATAGGAGAAATTACAACTGATAGCACAGAGATAAAAAAAATCATAAGAGAATAATATGAACAGTTATATGCCAACAAACTAGACAAGCTAGAAGAAATGGATACATTTCTAGAAACATAAAACCTTCTAAGGCTGAATCAGGAAGAAAAAGATAATTGGAAAGACTTATCACTAGCAGTGAAATTGAATTGGTAATCAAAAAACTCTCAGAAAATAAAAGTCCAGGACAAGATAGCTTCATGGGACAATTCAATCAAACATGTGAAGAAGTGCGAATACCTATCCTTTTCAAATGATTCCAAAAATTGAAGAAGAGGGAACACTCCCAAATTAATTCTACAAGGTCAACTTTACCCTGATACAAAAACCAAACATGCTACAAAAAAAGAAAATTATAGGCCAATTATCTGATAAATATATTATAGATGTAAAGCTCCTCAACAAAATATTAGCAAACATAATTCAACAATATATAAAAAGGATTGTGCATCATGATCAAGTTGGATTTACTTCAGGTATGCAAGGACAGTGCAATATCCACAAATCAATCAATGTGATGCACCACATTTTTAATAAAGGATAAAAGTCATATGATCATTTCAATAGATGCAGAAAAAACATTTGACTAAATTCATCATCCATTCATGATAAAAATGCTCATCAAAGTTGGTGCAGAGGAAATATATCTCAAAATAATAAAGGTCATTTATGACAAACCCACAGCTAATAGCATGCTCAATGGTGAAAAGCTGAAAGCTTTTTATCTAAAATCAGGAATAAGACAAGGATGCCCGCTCCCTCCATTTCTATTTACTATAGTACCAGAAGACCTGGCCACAGTGATCAGAAAACAAAAAATAAAAAATGTCCAAATAGGAAGGGAAGAAATAAAACTCTCACTATTCCCAGATGACCTGATATTATATATAGGAAACCATAAAGTTGCCACCAAAAAACTATTAAACTAATGAATGAATTTGGTAAATTTATATGATACAAGATTAACATATGAAAATTTGTTGCTTTTCTATACATTGATAATAAACTATCAGAAATAGAAAGTAAGAAAGCAATCCCATTTAAAATTTCATCAAAAACAGTGAAATAGAGAGACATTAAAGATGGTAGAGGAGTAAAACTTGGAGATCATCTTCCTCCCCACATATACATCAGAAATACATCTACATGTGGAACAATTCCTACAGAACACCTACTGAACAGTGGCAGAAGACTTCAGACTTCCCAAAAGGCAAGAAATTCCCCACATACCTGGGTAGGGTAAAAGAAAAAAGAAAACACACAGACAATAGGGACGGGACCAGCATCTCTGGGAGGGAGCTGTGAAGGAGGAAAGGTGTCCACACACGAGCAAGCCCCTTCACTGGCAGAGATGGGAGTGGCGTGGGGGGAAGCTTTGGAGCAATGGGGGAGAGTGTAGCAATAAGCGTGCAGAGGGCAAAGTGGAGAGATTCCTGCACAGAGAACCGGTGCTGCCCAGCACTCTCCAGCCTGAGAGGCTTGTCTGCTCACCCGCCAGTGTGGGTGGGGACTGGGAGCTGAGGCTCGGGATTCAGAATTCAGATCCCAGGGAGAGGACTGGGGTTGGCTGCATGAACACAGCCTGACTGGGGCTAGTGCACCACAGCTAGATGGGAGGGTATTCAGGCAAAAGTCTGGAACTGCCTAAGAGGCAAGAGACCATTGTTTGGGATGCACAAGGAGAGGGGATTCAGAGGACCACCTAAATGAGCTACAGAGACGGGCACAAGCCGCGGCCAACACTCAGACACCAGAGATAGACATGAAATGCTAAGGCTGCTGCTGCAGCCACCAAGAAGCCTGTGGGCAAACACAGGTCACTTTCCATACCTTCCATCCCAGGAGCCTGTGCAGCCCACCATGCCCAGGGTCCTATGACCCAGGGACAACTTCACTGGGACAACACACGGTGCACTTCAGGCTGTTGCAACATCACATTGCCCTCTGTTGCCACAGGCTCACCCTGCATTCCATAGCCCTCCTTGCTCCCGGCCTGAGTGAGCCAGAGCCCTCTAATCAGCTGCTCCTTTAACCTTGTACTGTCTGAGTGAAGAACAGACACTCTCAGGTGAACTACATACAGAGGCAGGGCCAAATCCAAAGCTGAACCCCAGGAGCTGTGTGAACAAAGAAGAGAAAGGGAAATTTCTCTCAGCAGCCTCAGGAGGAACAGATTAACTTGCCACAATCAACTTGATGTACCCTGCATCTCTGGTATACCTGAATAGACAACAAATCATCCCAAAATTGAGGTGGTGGACTTTGGGAGCAAGTGTTGACTTGAGGTTTGCTTTCTGCATCTAATTTGTTTTCGGTTTTATGTTTATCTTAGTTTAGTATTTAGAGTTTATTATCATTGATAAAATTGTTTATTGATTTGTTGCTCTCTTCATTTATATATATATTTTTTCCTTTTTCTCTTTTTCTGAGTGTGTATGTTTCTTTGTGTGATTTTGTCTGTATAGTTTTTCTTTTACCACTTGTCCTAGGGTTCTGTCTGTCCTTTTTTTTTTTTTTTTAAGTATGCTTTTTAGCACTGGTTATCACTGGTGAATTTGGTTTTTTGGTTTGGTTGCTCTCTTCTTTCTTTCTTTTCTTTTTCTTTTTTAAAATTACTTATTAATATTTTTTATTTCTAATATTTTTTATTAGTTTTTAGGTTAATAATGTTATTTTATTTTAGTTCAGTTTAGATTAGTTTTCTATTTCTTTCTTTCTTCTTCTCTCCTTTTTCTTCTGAGCGATGTGGCTGGCAGCGTCTTAGTGCTCCAGTGAGGTGTCAGGCCTTTGACTCTGAGGTGGGAGAGCCGAGTTCAGGACATTGGTCCACCAGAGACCTCCTGGCTCCATGTAATATCAAACAGCAAAAGCTCTCCCAGAGATCTCCATCTCAATGCTAAGAACCAGCTCACTCAATGACCAGCTCGCTACAGTGCTGGACACCTTATGCCAAACAAATAGCAAGACAGGAATACAAACTTTCCCATTAGAAGAGAGGCTGCCTAAAATCATAATAAGGTCACAAACACCCAAAAACACACCACTGACACAGTAGTGCCCAGCAGAAAGACAAGATCCAGCCTCATCCACAAGAACACAGGCACCAATCCCCTCCACCAGGAAGCATACACAATCCACTGAACGAAACTTAGCTACTGGGGGCAGACACCAAAAACAACGGGAACTACAAGCCTGCATCCTACAAAAAGGAGACACCAAACACAGTAAGTGCAGCAAAATGAGAAGACAGAGAAACACAGCAGATGAAGGATGAAGGTAAAAACACACCAGACTAAAGAAATGAAGAGGGAATCAGCAGTCTAGAATGAAGGAAATTAAAAATTCTCTAGAAGGAATCAATAGCAGAATAACTGAGGCAGAAGAATGGATAAGTGACCTGGAGATAAAATAGTGGAAATAAATACCACAGAGCAGAAAAAAGAGAAAAAGAATGAAAATAATTGAGGACAGTCTCAGAGACCTCTGGAAAAACATTAAACAAACCAACATGCGAATTATAGGGGTCCCAGAAGAAGAATAGAAAAAGAAAGGGACCGAGAAAATTTTGAAGGAGATTACAGTTGAAAACTTCCCTAATATGGGAAAGGAAATAGTTAATCAAGTCCAGGAAGCACAGAGAGTCCCATACAGGATAACTCCAAGGAAAAACATGCCAAGATACATATTAATCAAACTATCAAAAATTAAGTACAAAGAAAACATATTAAAAGCAGCAAGGGAAAAACAACAAATAACACACAAGGGAATCCACATAAGGTTAACAGCTGATCTTTCAGCAGAAACTCTGCAAGCCAGAAGGGAGTGGCAGGACATTTTTAAAGTGATGAAAGGGAAAAACATACAACCAAGATTACTCTAGCCAGCAAGAATCTTATTCAGATTCGATGGAGAAATTAAAACCTTTACAGACAAGCAAAAGCTAAGGTAATACAGCACAAGCAAACCAGCTTTACAAGAAATGCTAAAGGAAATTCCCTAGGCCAGTAACACAAGAGAAGCAAAAGATCTACAAAAACAAACCCAAAACAATTAAGAAATTGGTCATAGTGACATACATATTGATAATTACTTTAACATAAATGGATTAAATGCTCCCACCAAAAGACATAGACTAACTGAATGGTTACAAAAACAAGACCCATATATATGTTGTCTACTAGAGACCCACTTCAGACCTAGGGACACACACAGACTGAAAGTGAGGGGATGAAAAAAGATATTACATGTAAATGGAAATCAAAAGAAAACTGGAGTAGCAATTCTCATATCACAAAAAATAGACTTTAAAATGAAGACTATTACAAGAGACAAAGAAGGACACTACATAGTGATCAAGGGATCAATTCAAGAAGAAGATATAACAAGTGTAAATATTTATGCACCCAACATAGGAGCAGCTCAATACATAAGGCAAATGGTAACAGCCATAAAAGGGGAAAACAACAGTAACAAAATCATAGTAGGGGACTATAACACCCCACTTTCACCAAAGGACAGATCATCCAAAATGAAAATAAATAAGGAAACAAAGTTTTAAATGATATATTAAACAAGATGTACTTAATTGACATTTGTAGGATGTTACATCCAAAAACAACAGAATACACTTTCTTCTCACATACTCATGGAACATTCTCCAGGATAGATCATATCTTGGGTCACAAATCAAGTCTTGGCAAATTTAAGAAAATTGAAATTGTATCAAATATCTTTTCCAATCACTATGCTATGAGACTCGATATCAATTACAGGAAAAAATCTGTTAAAAATACAAACAATTAGAGGCTAAGCAATACACTACTGAACAACAAAGAAGTCACTGAAGAAGTCAAAATGGAAATAAAAAAATACCTAGAAACAAATGGCAATGAAAACATGATGACTCAAAACCTATGGGATGCAGCAAAAGCAGTTCTCAGAGGGAAGTTTATAACAATAAAATCCTACCTCAAGAAAGAAGAAAAATCTCAAATAAGCAATATATCCTTACCCCTAATGGAACTGGAGAAAGAAGAATAAACAAAACCTAATGTTAGCAGAAGGAAATAAATCATAAAGATTAGAGCAGAAATAAATGAAATAGAAACAAAGAAAACCACAGAAAAGTTCTATAAAACTAAAAGCTGGTTATTTGAGAAGATAAGCAAAGTTGATAAACCACTAGCCAGACTCACCAGGAAAAAAAGGGAGAAGTCTCAAATCAATAGAATTAGAAATGAAAAAGGAGAAGTAACAAATGACACTGCAGAAATACAAAGGATCATGAGAGCTTACTGCAATCAACTCTATGCCAATAAAATGGATAACCTGGAAGAAATGGACAAATTCTTAGAAAAGCACAACCTTCTGAGACTGAACCAGGAAGAAATACAAAATATAGACAGACCAACCAGAAGCACTATAATTGAGACTATAATTAAAAATCTCCCAACAAACAAAAGTCCAGGACAAGATGGCTTCACAGGTGAATTCTATCAAACATTTAGAGAAGAGCTAACACCTATCCTTCTCAAACTCTTCCAAAATATAGCAGAAGGCAAAACACCCCAAACACATTGTAAAAGGCCACCATCACCCTGATACCAAAACCAGACCAAGATGATAGAAAGAAAGAAAACTACAGGCCAGTATCACTCAGGAGTATAGATGCAAAAATCATCAACAAAATACTAGCAAACAGAATGTAATAGCACATTAAAAAGATCATACACCATGATTAAGTGAGATTTATCACAGGGTGCAATCTACTTCAATATATGCAAATCAATGTGATATACCATATTAACAAACTGAAGGATGGAAAATATAAGATCATCTCAATAGATGCAGAAAAATCTTTTGACAAAATTCAACACCGATTTATGATAAAAACCCTACAGAAAGTAGATATACAGGGAATTTACCTCAATATACTAAAGACTGTATATGACAAACCCACAACCAACATCATTCTCAATGGTGAAAAACTGAAAGCATTTCCTCTAAGATCAGGGATAAGACAAGGTTGTCCACTCTCACCACTATTATTCAACATAGTTTTGGAAGTTTTAGTCCCAGCAATCAGAGAAGAAAAAGAAATAAAAGAAAACCAAATAGGAAAAGAAGTAAAGCTGTCATTGTTTGCAGATGACATGAAACTATACATAGAGAATCATAAAGATGCTACCAGAAATCTGCTAGAGTTATCAATGAATTTGGTAAAGTAGCAGGATACAAAATTAATGCAGAGAAATCTCTTGCATTCCTATACACTAATGATGAAAAATGAAAGAGAAATTAAGGAAACACTCCCATTTACCATTACAACAAAAAGAGTAAAATATCTAGGAATAAACCTACCTAGGAGACAAAAGAACTGTATGCAGAAAACTATAACTTACTGATGAAAGATTAAAGATGATACAAACGGATGGAGAGATATACAATGCTCTTGGATTGGAAGGATCAACATTGTGAAAATGATTATGCTACTTAAAGCAATCTACAGCTTCAATGCAATCCCGATCAAACTACCAATGGCATTTTTCCAGAACAAGAAGAAAAAATTTCACAATGTGTATGGAAACACAAGAGACCCCGAATAGCCAAATCAATCTTGGGAAAGAAAAACAGAGCTGGAGAAATCTGCTTCCAGACTTCAAACAATGCTACAAAGCTACTGTAATCAAGACAGTATGGTACTGGCACAAAAACAGAAATATAGATCAATGGAACAGGTTAGAAAACCCAGAGATAAACCCACACACATATGGTAACATTATCTTTGATAAAGGAAGCAAGAATATACACTGGAGAAAAGACAGCCCCTTCAATAAATGGTGCTTTGGAAACTGGACAGCTACACATAAAAGAATGAAATTAGAACACTCCCTAACATCCTACACAAAAATAAAGTCAAAATGGATTAAAGATCTAAATGTAATGCCAGACTCCATCAAACTATTAGAGGAAAACATAGGCAGAACACTCTATGATATAAATCACAGCAAGATCCTTTTTGACCCACCTCCTAGAGAAATGGAAATAAAAACAAAAATAAACAAATGGGACCTAAAGAAAGTTAAAATCTTTTTCACAGAAAAGGAAAAACATAAACAAGATGAAAAGACAACCCTCAGAATGGGAGAAAATATTTGCAATGGAAGCAACTGACAACGGATTAATCTCTAAATTTTACATTGAGCTCATTGGGCTCAATATTTACATTGAGCTCAATATTGAGCTCATCCTGCTCAATATCAAAAAAATAAACAACCCAATCCATAAATGGTCAGAATAACTAAACAGACATTTGTCCAAAGAAGATATACAGATTGCCAAGAAACACATGAAAGGATGTTCAACATCTCTAATCACAAGAGAAATGCAAATCAAAACTACAATAGGTATCACCTCACACAAGTCATAATGGCCATCATCAAAAATCTACAAATAAATCTACAATAAATTCTGGAGAGAGTGTGGAGAAAACGGAACCCTCTTGTACTGTTGGTGGGATAGTGAATTGATACAACCACTATGGAGAACAGTATAGAGGTTCCTTAAAAAACTAAAAATAGAACTACTGTATGATCCAGCAATCCCACTACTGGGCATATACCCAGAGAAAACCATAATTCAAAAAGAGTCATGTACCACAATGTTCACTATAGCTCTATTTACAATAGCCAGGACATGGAAGCAACCTAAGTGTCCATCGACAGATAAATGGATAAAGAAAATGTGGCACATATATACAATGGAATATTACTCAGCTGTAAAAAGAAACAAAATTAAGTTATTTGTAGTGAGATGGATGGATATAGAGTCTGTCATATAGAGTGAAGTAAGTCAGAAAGTGAAAAACAAACACCGTATGCTAACACATATATATGGAATCTAAAATTAAAAAAAAAAAAATGTTCTGAAAAACCTAGGGGCTGGGTAGGTGTAAAGATGCAGACATAGAGAATGGAGTTGAGGATACAGGGAGGGTGAAGGGTAAGATGGGACGAAGTGAGAGAGTGGCCTGAACATATATACACTACCCAATATGAAATTGATAGCTAGTGGGAAGTAGCCACATAGCACAGAGATGAGCTCGGTGCTTTGTTACCACCTAGAGTGGTGGGATAGGGAGGGTGGTAGGGAGATGCATATGGGAGGAGATATGGGGATATATGTATAGCTGATTCACTTTTTTATAAAGCAGAAACTAACACACCATTGTAAAGCAATTATGCTCCAATAAAGATGTTAAAAAAAGAAAGAAACAATGAAATACCTAGGAATACACTTAACCAGGGAGACCAAAGACTTACACTCTAAAAACTATCAACCTTTGACGAAGGAAATTGAAGATGATAGAAATGGAAAGATATCCCATGTTCATGAATAGAAGAATTAATATTGTTGAAATGCGCATACTTCCCAAAATAATCTACAGATTTAATGCAATCCCTATCAAAATACCAATGAAATTTTTCACATAGCTAGAATAAATAATCTACATATTAATTCTAGGGAAAAGACAGTCCCTTCAAAAATCAGTGCTAGGAAATCTGGACAGATACTGGTAAGTAATGAAATTAGACATTTTCTCACACCATATACACAAATAAACTCAAAATGACTTAAAAACCTAAATAGTTTGGAAGCATTAGTGTGATGGGGGTGTGCTTGGAACCCTGGTGTGTAATGTTTTGTATTATAGTAATCCTGCTTTCATTCTGGTACCCTGTAGCCAGTATTGAATGTTTTAGATGAAATGTGAGGATCTTGTTCAATCTGAAACTGCCATTACCCTCCATCCCCCTTTTTTTACTTAAACATTTTTTATGATACTTTAGATGGAAGTTGTTTTTTTCCAGTTAATGTTTGTTCCAGTCCTTCAAACTGTTCATATCTGTTTTATTATATTCACTCTACTAACCCTTCTTCGAATAGGCATGGGAGGTGGTGACACAGTTTAGTTGGGGTCCTCAATATAAAGTCTTAGTGAAAAACAAATAAATGATGTTCAGTCATTTAAAAAAACAAAAAACTCATAGAGTAAAACATTGCTAGAACATTCTTTCACTTAAGTTGTAGCATTTTGTTGTTGTTGTTGCTGTTCTGTCTCTTCAGACAAAGGAAACAAAAGGAAAAATAAACTAAAGGGACATAATGAATCTTCAAAGCTTTTGCATAGCAAAGGGAATCTTGGAAAAAAAGAAAAAAAACCACTGAATGGGATAAAATATTCATAAATAATATAATTTATAAGGGGTTAATATTCTAAATATATAAGCAGCTAATACAATTCAATATAAAAAAACAATTTTAAAAATGGGCAGAAAACCTGAATAGATGTTTTCCCAAAGAAGACACACAGATGGCCAACAGACACAGGAATGTATCTGCATTTCACAGAACATGCCACTCCTCCACTATATTGATGATATTAATGTTTGTACCTGGTGAGCAGAAAGTAGTAACTACTTGGTAAGACACATGTGTATCTGAAGGTAGTACATAAATTAAATAAAAATTAAAAGGCCTGTACCTCAGCAAAATTATCTAAGTTTACAGTAGTTTGGGGTATGTCAAGATCTGTCCTTCTAAGGTAAAGGACAAGTTACTTTTTCTGGTCCCTCCTACCATGGAGAAAGAAGCTCAATGTCTTACATCCTCACGGAAGGTTCCTTTGGAATAACACACTGAGGAAGGATATTTCTGGACCTGGATTACAAATGGTTCTGAATGATAAGCTGACACTAACTTAAATGACTAATGGTTTGGTTTAGAAAGAACATGATTGGAAAACTTTTCTGCATAGGTGATATAAAGATGAATGCCTCCAAATGGACAAAGAGCATGAACATATCTGTGTCCTATGTCAGTGCTCAGTAAAAAGCATTCTTAGCACAGAAGGATCTTAATAACTAGGCGGCCAAGATCACTTGTTCTGTGAATGTTCGTCAGCCTCTTTCACTGGTTTCCCTATTCTAACCCAATCGATGCATGAATAAACAAAATGGTCATGAGTTCAGCAAACTGGATTTCTACTCACTAAAGCCGGTCTGGTTAAAGCCATTGCTGATTGCCATGTCTTCCAATAGCAGGAGCCAACACTTGGTTCCAACATGGCATTATTCCCCAGGAAGTTCAGCAAGTTACCTGTTACAGCCAGTTATATGCAAATTGATTATGCTAGATCACTTCCATAATGGAAATGGCAGCACAAAAAAAAAAAAAATGGAATAGATATTCTGAATATGCATTTGCTTCCCCTGCCCAAAATGCTTCTTCAAAAATCACGAACCGGGCTTCCCTGGTGGCGCAGTGGTTGGGAGTCCACCTGCCGATGCAGGGGACACGGGTTCGTGCCCCGGTCTGGGAAGATCCCACATGCCGCGGAGCGGCTGGGCCCGTGAGCCATGGCCGCTGAGCCTGCGCGTCCGGAGCCTGTGCTCCGCAATGGGAGAGGCCACAACAGTGAGAGGCCCGTGTACCACAAAAACAAAACAAAACAAAACAAAACAAAAAAAACACGAACCATGAACTTTCAGATGCCTTATTCACTGTGATGGTAATTCACAAGCATTGCTTTTGATGTGGGAACTAATTTTATAGGAAGTAAAATATGTGATTGGTCCAAGCTATGAACCTTACTGATATTATCATGTTCCCCATCACCCTGAGGCAGCAGATCTGATAGATGGTGTAAAATGTTTTTTTGAATACTTAACTATAGCACCAGCTGTGTGGTAACATTTTGCAGGCTGGAGTAACTTCCTCTGGGCTATGGTATATGCTCTGAATCAGTAACTGACTCCTGATTCATTACAGTGCTGTTACACCCAAAGCTAGGATTCTCTGGTCCATGAATGAAATATTTCAAATGGGAATATATTTTCTTACAATTATATTTAGCAATCTACTATTTAAATTTTTATTTCTGTAACTTTGCATTCCCCTCATTGAGAGCTCTCCCCTACTCTATACCCAGTGCTTCTTCCATAATGCCAGGTGTATTTGACTTCTCATGTGAGAGGTTGCCTAAGTTTTATTTGAGTCTACCTGAGCATGATGATTAAGGAATATAAAACCAAGGAGAGAACGATACTGTATCTTGAAGATTCCACCTTCATTTCAGGTACACTACTCTGCTCAATGACCAAGAAATCTGGGTTTAAAATATGGCAATATCTATGACAAGGCATAGAGAATATCATCCTGTGATCCCTGGCATTGGCTATCACTTAAACCAAAGGACTCTCCTTTTATTCTCCAACAAAGTCACAGATCACTATTTTTGGTTTAAGATACTAAGTGATTCCATTTAGTTTGAACTTGTGTCTTCCCTTTCCAGGTTGAGAGAGATAGAAAAAAATGCCTCCTTTTCTTCTTTTTCTTAATTTTTCAAGACAGCTGGACTACTGCCCAGTCATATTGCCAAATCACAACCCTAATTTATGCAGGAGATGATAAATCCCCATCCTTGCTGATTTTTAGTGCAAAGAAGCATATGGAACCAAAAAGTGCCAGACCCAGCTTTGCACTCCAGGAATGTGTAGGAGGGCTTAACAGGGTGCAGGGTGAAGAGAAAGAAGAGGTGAGTGAAATTCATTAAAAAAGTGTAAGTTTTCTTTCATTACCCTCACTTTTGGGTATTTTAGGATATATTTCTGAAAGAAAAAAATATATAAAATATATAAGTATAATGCATTTCTTAAAATGCACTAGGTATCTTGCTATTTAAAGGCATTTCATTATTTTTTTAGGAATTTTCTTATAAGGCTTTCTTTTAAAAATCCAATGTACATTATCACCAATGTTTTTTATTACCATTTTCCTTTATACCCATAGGAATCTCATGAAATTAGCATGTAGTTAAACACTATTTAATTCAATAAGAATTTTTCATTTAACTTTGAAAACTGAAAAATGGGGACTATAAAGTGAGATTTTATTTTCCACTTTAAATACAATGCTAATTTTTAATGCTCTAGTTGGTGAAATATACACCACAGAATAATTCTTGGATTTCTCCAGACACATTTTTATATTATATTCTCTTGTATTTGCTATAAACATTACACTGTGCCCAGTTCTTTCAGCACCTATTAACACTCATCCTGAGAATACAAACCCTCTCACTATATGAAGTCAATGAGAGCTCTAGTTAATTGGGCAAATCTATTTCCTGGAAGTTGAATCTAGTCTTGTCCTAAAAATAAATTTAAATATTTTGTTATGTTTCCAAGTATTAAGCAAGGTTTTAATAAAACAAACATTCCTATCCACTGAAGCAGACAGAAGCACTGAGCCTGTGTAAGAAAACAAAGCCCCAATCAATCAAGATAGGAAAACTTTCCAGATGAAAATGATACTTTCAGTCCCTTTTTTTAAAACATACTTTTATGTAAAGTGATATAAATGCAAACATAATATTTATTTGCAAAAATCACAGTGAAATTCTGTTTTATTATATTGCCATTCATCATTGTTTATTTATTCATTGTAGTGAAACATCTATTACTTGCTTTCTAGCAAACATTTTCCTCTCTCTTGCTAATAGCTCTCTGATTTTCTTCCAGAAAATACCTCTCTTCCTTTTTCAGCTCTTTGCTTTAAGTGGAGCTCTTTCTCCAGCTCCAGAACAAAGCAAATGAGCCAGACTTCAGTCAATTAGTACATTGCATTCCTCTGGTGGCAGTGATTGGTCAGGGATGTTCATGTAATCTCATGAGAGTCAATGAAATTCAATGATGCTTTTTCCACATGTGCTAGGATAGACTGTGTTTTCTCTATTGGATATAAACCTCAGAGGATTAGTGACCACTGCTGTTGCAGTCATTTTGCAAACATATGGACAGTGGAGCCAACTTCAAGGTCGCATATCCAGAGAAATATAGACAAAGAAAATGACTTTTGGTATCATTGTTTGGGTCATTTGAGTGAAGACAAACGTGGTTATCTCTTTCTGGACTGCTTAGTTATTTGATACAACAAATCCTTCTCTCCTTCCTTTTTTGGTTTATGTTATCAACAGCAGAAATAATTCTAACTGGTACATTCATCAAAATGAATGGCACTGCTTCTGGCCCTGGGGATACAGAGGGTTATAAAACACTGTTTCTAACTTTAAGGAATTCAGTTCTTGAGGGAACACACACAGACACACACAAACACACACACACACACACACACACACACACACGCACACACACAGGTTATTCCAAAGTATGAGAGTTATTCATGGAGTGATAATGAAGTACAAGTTGAGGAGGAAGCAGGCCAGAGAAGTGATCTCCAGAAAAGTGATACCTGAATTAATTCTTCAGGGAAATGCACATTTAAACAAAATTGGCCTGATTTCTACCTGTTTTAGTTCCTCCCAAAGCCATTTCTGACACAAGAATTTGGGTATAGGTAATTTATTTGGGAGATAATTCCAGGAAGCGCAAGTGAGAGAGTGGGTGAGACAGGAATGGGAAAAAAGCCAATAAAGAGCACATTAATGGCTAAATTAGTATGAACAACTGAGACTCAGTCCCATTGGCGACTCTCTGAGAATCCGTTTTGGCCAAGGAAGTCCGTGAATTTACCCACGACTCCCGTTCCTTCCTGGTTGAGGATTGCCCCCAGGGACTTCATCTCCCTTAAAATTCTTGGTTTCACCTGTGTGGAGTGGCGCATGCTCCTGTGGTTCTGGAGAAAATCCTCAGGGAGAATAAAAGAGGCCCATGCTGTTGGTGCTCTGGGAACCACCTGGAAAGAAACTGAAGGATGACTAAAGGTTATGGGATAGGCCTCAGTCTTCATCTGCCGCAATTCCCATTTTCTGTGGGAAGACTTATCCCCTCCCCGTGGTTTCTGTGAATTCCAAGACACTTATATTCTCATGACTTTGGTTAGTTCTGAGCTCCTAGTGAATTATCTCATTGTAGCTGTTCTTCTCCTTCTGCTTTGTGCCAACCCCATGTGGATCTCAGCCGTTTATCTTTGATTTTCCTCTGAAAACTTAAGGAAGACATTTTTAAGGGTGTGTTTCTTTTTTAAAGATTTTTTTGATGTAGACCATGTTTTTAAAGTCTTTATTGAATTTGTTACAATGTTGCTTCTGTTTTCTTTTGTTTTTTGGCTGCTAGGCATGTGGGATTTTAACTCCCTGACCAGGGATCAAACTCACAACCCCTGCACTGGAAGGTGAGGTCTTAACCACTGGACTGACAGGGAAGTCCCTCAGCGTGTGTTTTGATGGATACATATGTACAGCACAAGCTTTAGAAGATGAGGTTATTGGGAGAGTTTTAGTATTATGCAATTTTGGTCTTGAAAATCCTAGATTGCTATCCTGAGACAAGGATTCTTGCGGCTCTAGTGAATTCTGTAAGGGAATGAAGAAAGCAGGATAGGAAAAGAGGAAAAGCTAGGTAAACCATGGATCCCATAGTGAGCTCTGGAATAAAATTGGCACCACAGTATTGTCCTTGCTAGGGACAAGGGGCCACGTCTTTTATGCCCTTGCATTAGTCAGTCACTGACTGCAGGCTACCTCTCAGGCAATTTTGGATTAAGTACTCCTGTTTTTAACAGGCACTTTTCATGAGAAAGGTGTAGCTGAGAGATGTTAGCATCCAATGCTCAGAGAAGATGGTGGAATGGGTGTACCTATACTTGCTTGTCAAAGGGGATGTTGTTGGAATGACAAAAACCTCTACTATGGCCACTTTGTCATGATGATTTCTCACTGGATAGACTCCTCCAGAAGCTCTGGCCTTCTGCGATAGTGCTCATCTCCATTTTTTTCTCTCAAGACTCCCTTGATTCTCCAACTTCTGGTCAGCCCTATGACTTCTAAATACAAATTGACTTTTGATATTACACAAAACAATTGACTCTAAGTATCCTTCTAAAAGAAGGTCTTCCTTTGCCTACCCGAAGTATCACAAATGTGCTGAGCTAAATAAAGGGCTACTCACTCAACTCATTCTGGTTCTTGTTTAGCTTTATGGAAAAGTTTACAGACACCTTGGAATTTCTTTATCCATTTCTGAAAGTGGAGACATAGTTTATAACTGAAATAAATACCTGCATTAATAGAAGTGTCTATAGTCAGTTTGCTTTTAAACAGCAATGATTTTATCTCTGTAAAAGATGATTAACAACTAGATGAGGAGATAAGCTTGCTTTTGGTGGATAAAGCAGTATATGTTAAGATGCAGAAAACTGACCTTGGTAAGCTTAGGAAACATGGATATGGGTCATAGTTTTAATGGTCTAATATGTGATGTCAAGGACTATAGACCTTGCCCTGAAAATATGCCATATTCAGATCAGCATTTAAGAAAGACCATTCTCCATCTTCCCTGTGGAGTTTGGACTTGAGAAGGGAAACAATGGGATAGGGACATCAGTTATGTAGCTTTCCTACAAAAACATGAAAAATGATGCCATTTTTAAATTAACATTATGACAGTAGTGATATAGAGAATGGTAAGTTTAGATGACATATAAAACGTACAAAGGACAGGACCAGATGATGAATAGGATACAAATAAGGGGCAGTGAGTATGCAGGGGAGGTTATCAAGTTTTGGGCTTGCATAATATTCTCTCTTCCCCTATTCTTGTCCTTTCTACACTCTCAATAAAACAAAAATGGTATTATGCTCTACATATTGTTTTATAACCAATGAAAGCATAAACATCTTTCATTATAGTAAACATGATATAAAATATTAATTTAAATAACTGCTCAGTGTTTTATTATACAGATGTAGAATAATTTATTTAATCTTCTATTATTGACATTTAGATTATTTACTGTCTAAATATTACAAACATTTAGTTAAAATATTTAAAGCCAAATGTTTATTTATGTTCTTGATTATTATTTCAGGATATTTCTATAAGAGGAATTGTTGCATTTTTAAGGCTTCTGATAAATATGGCCAAGTCGTTCTCCAGAAGGTTTATGTACCAAAATATTCACAAAACCACCCATCCTTTGATTTGAAGTGCCATGGAAATTCTACTCTGTGAATGGTGCTTTCACAGGATAAGGTAAGCTCTAGTGGCATAAATTTAAATATTTTGATGGCTACTTTTACTTTAGTCTAATTTCTGTGGAGGTATTTGGGGGACTTAAGGATTTTTATGGTTTTATGGACTTAAGGTTTTTACGGTTGTGGTAAGGCATATTGTCCTTTCAGTCCTGTATATAGTTTGGTCTTCTTTTTGGAAAAATAGAAAATAATCTCAAAAAATCAATTTCAAAATTTATTTGTATAGTACTTATCAATCAGTAATTAATAAATTTTTATATGCTTATTCATTAACTCAATAAATATTTATTTAAGGCTCACACTTATTCTAGATAATGTGAACAAAACCCCTTTTCCTAAATTTTGTAGTTCACATTCATCCAGTGATCATGATGAAACAATGACGATCATAACAGGACCTGACATTTATATGGTTTTTCCTATGGGTCAAGCACTATTCTCTCATCAATCCTATGAAACAATTCATATTATTATCTTTAAGAAGCAGACAAAAAAGAAAATAAGATACTTCAATGAAAAACAGTATGTGTTAAAATGCTGTAAGTCACTTGCTGCACTAGGAATACACTGAAGGGGTTCCCAATTAGTTTTGCAAGGGTGGGTCTTAGTAGAGGCTTCCTGGAGGAGTCAGTATGTAAACTGAGATATTAAGGTTGAAGAAATGTTAGCTTATGTGCTCTCAAAGCTTTTCTTTTTTTCTTTTTTAAATATTTATTTCTTTATTTATGTAAGTATGTATGTTTGTATTTATATCCATGAGTGTGGTCTTTTTAATTTTGCAAATATTACAGAAGCAGGGAATCAATATTTATTGAACACACCCCTTGTCTGATGCCATGCTTAGTATTTCACATCCTTCCTCATTTGTAAAATGTGAAGACGTCTGTTTTGCAAGTCTGTTGGGAGACCATGATGAATGAAGCATCTAGTCCTCGGTGAGAGTTTGGTAACAGCAGCCAGGGCCCCAACAGCTTTCTCATTTGACTTTCCCATTTTACACATGAAGAAACTGAGGTTCAGCAAAGTAAAGGAAGTTGCTCAAGGTCAGCCAGGGAACAGTGCAGGCAGGATTTCACACTAGGCTCCCATGAACTGTCTCTCAGCACACCTACCCCTCCTCTGCCCATCACAGGGGTAAACCAGGAGCAAAAACTAAAGAAGGTGCGGCCATAGGTAGGTCAAGAAAGCTGAGCCACACTGCCATGGTTCCCCATCCAAAAATCCAAGGGCCTCCACTCTCTTCTTTAATTCTTCTGAGTGGAGAGTGTTCAGCTGGCCTCCACTGAGATCTTGAATTCCTTTTTCCAGTAGAAAGTGAGGGACAACTTGAAGTGCCCCAAGTTGTTAAAGATTTTATTTTTTTTAAAACACTTCAGGACCTCATATTTACTTTAAGTAGTGTCTACCATGAGGAAATGTTGCCTTTTTCTGTGACATAAGGTAGGTAGAATGATTCTTGATTCTCCTCTTTAACAGTTTTTAATTCATTATTTCCACTCCCATTTTGTATTCAATCCTCTGACTTCTGTATTCTGGCCTATCATGCTACAAAAAGAGTATAAGTAAAGCTTACCAATGACTTTCTAACTGAAAAATTCAATGTTAATGTTTTAGTCATTGTATTATTTGGCATCTTTCAGAAATTAAAAAAAAAAGTTCAATATTCCTTCCCTTTTGAAAATCTCTACTATCCATCTAATGACCTAAACCAGAAATTTGGAAACCATCCCATAATATTTAGTTTCCCTCACCCATCTCATCTATAAACTCTTATCTTTATCCCTTGCATTTACATGCCTACCTTTCCCACTGGACAAACATATGGGTCCTATTTCGTTTAATTTCTAAGGCAGTCTAATTTGGCTATCCCAAGCCCCAAGCCTTTCTTACCAATAAGGTTTAGAACTAAGACTGATACCCAAGATGTGGGACAAATCAAATAATTGATGTATTTCCATATTGTTTTGAAAATCTTTACTCCAGTTGCACCTGGAAACTGGTGAATTAGAGATAAACCACATATTCAAGTCTCATTAACTCCTCTTGTGTTGTTTCATCAGGTTGATTCACTGGCTTACACGAACACTTGGGTTGGAGTCCTTTCTCCAGCCCATCAACAGCACCTACTTAACTTTAGGATAGATATTCAAACTCTGGAAGGATTAGTTTTCTCATATATAATTTTGGGCTAATAGTACCCATTTCATAAGATGGTTTTGAGGGTTAAATGAGCTAATGCACATAAAGCACTTAGTTTGGTGTCAGGCATGGTATAATTCCTCAAACTATTACATATTACTATTATTTTTACATTTATTATTGTTATTATAGTTACTACTATCCTATTTGCCTGGGAGCCCTGTTCTGAACCTCAGTTTTCATGACTTGGGTTCTCCTAGGACTGTAGTCTCTGCATAACCTCTATTCACTATCCAGTAAGAGCAAAACCTCTGGAAATATGGCTGCAGCCTGGTTAACTCTTGAGTTGGATCCATTGTCATACCTACAGATTAAACTTCCATACTGACTGAAATATTTCTGAACCCTTGTGATATTTTGGTTTCAGTTCAACTAGAGCTCCTTCTCAGAGTCCACATTTCTCACCTTGGTCAATTGACTCTCTCTAATGTCCATTTGGATTTTCTTTCTCAGGGGATGATTGGCTACTTGGCTTTTGCATATCACACGCATAATCATGTCTCCACTGTAATATAGGATGATTTTGTAGGACAGAAGAGTGAAGTACTTCTTCTATAAGGAGAAAACAGAGAAAAAACTGGGTGGAATCTGAGCTTGAGATGATAGAAGTATAGAGAAGATTCCAGAGATGAGTAGAAGTATGACTAAAATATTGGTGGCACAAAAATGAGATGACAGTGATGGCCCTGATTCCAGAATTTCTAGTTTGATTATATTTAAGTATGTCAAATACGGCTGAAATTCATGCTATCGGAGCAGGACGTGTTTCTTGTCTACTTCCCCCATGATTCCAAACTAAATTGAACTCAGAGATAAGATTAAAACCTGTCCAGCTTCACTCAGTTCTTGTGACAATCTATCTACACAATCAAAGGGGAGATGTGCCCTTTGTTCTTATTGGTTAAGCGTCTTATAATTTTTCCTCTCTATTTTTGCATGATTTCATTCTCATATCACTGTCAGCATCTCTTTTATTTTAGGGGGCTATAGAATGGTGTTGAGTACAGTGAAGAGAGTATTGAACTGTTATTGAAAATATAGGGATCTCATTCTGTTTCAGACTAGGTACTTTATATCTCAGGTCAGGAATTGGCATACTATAGCTTGTGGCCAAATCTGGCCTGCCTCCCACTTTTATTCAACCTTTGAGCTAAGAATGGATTGTCCATTTTAAACTTAGGTTTAAAAAAAGATCAAAAGAAGAAGAATAATGTATGACACATAAAAACTATATGGGATTCAAGTTTTCAGCGTTCATCAATAAAGTTTTATTGAAATGCAGTATAGTTATATGTCTCCATAGTGTCTATGGTTGCTTTCATGCAAAAATAGCAAAGTTGAATATCTGTGATAGAGACAGTATCCTCTGTCTCAATCAAAATCAAAATGAAAAATATTTACTATCTGGCTCTGAATTTACAGAACAAGTATGCTCACCTCTGCCTTGGGTCTTCAGTTTCCTTCATAAGATATATACCTAGACAGACATTTCATGAATGCTATCTTCTCCTTTATCTTATAAAAAAGAATTCACTTTTAAAAGTACAAAGGCTGTTTCAAACACTATTGAATATACAAGGCAGAATGTAGCTAAGCTGTAAAAATGTTCAATTGTACATTATTTTCGAAGCCTCCTCCTCATCTACTATAGGGAATATAGGCATAGAAACTTGCTCTAGTAAAAGAAGTAACAGTCAGTAGGAATGGAACAAGTGTCCTCACACATTGCCTGCATAGCAGTCCACTGGGTTGTAGGATGTTTTCTGAGGGTGGAGATGGTGTCATTTACAACTTAAGTGTTGTCCCTCAGCATCTGAAAAGGAACCTTTGGAGGTTTGCTTTTTGGAGCAGTAATATTTGTCTTGACAGCCTCAGTCAATTTTAATCTTTGACTAAGCACTAGGATAGTAATCTCTGAATGATTGAATAAGTCACCCTGGGTCCACTCTCTGATTTAAACACAATTGAATCAGATTTGCTTTTTAAACTGGGACTTTAGAAACAAAGCAAAATAATTAGAAATAAGAACCAAGGCAAAATGCAGGACACAATGTGTATGTCTCCACTAAGTAAGTAGGTTTATATATCTGTCTTCATTGGATTGAGGTTACCTCTAAGAAACTTCATAATTCAGTTCTGACTCTCCAATGCCTTATACAGCACCTAGTGAGTAAATTAAAAAAGTAAATAAAAGAAGGAAGAAAAATTATATAGTGATAAAGAAAGACACATTTTTCCAAAGCAGAGAACAATTGAATATATAAATCAACATATGAACAATAATGTTGACATGTTCTAGCTTTAAAAAGTGAAATTTTCTCTTTTTACATAGCTGATTACATTGAGAATGTTGGTTAAAATCAAGTTTCCAATGTCTTTTCTACAACATTCTGTTTTATTTTGACTTGAAGTGCTCTCTTCTTGAGTCTGTTCTTCTAAATTCATCTATTCTCTACCAACTGTGTAGATTAAGAGATGGCTGTCATATTTACTAAATATCTAGTTACCCTATTCCAAGGACATTCTGGAAAACAAATGTAGTGGTGACAACAGTATTGTTTGGGTGGTGGTACATTTGAAAAAAATTACCTCTGGCCAATTTACACAAAGACAAATGTCAAGGAATTACAGAAACTTTTTTTTGAAAACTACTGTGTGCGAGACATTTCTGAAGTCTTATTGTATTTAATCCTCACAGCAATCCTAAAAGGTGCTTTATAGATTAGGACACTGAGACAGAAAGAAAATAAGAACTTTCTCAAAGAAGGAAAAAACTGACATGTTTAATTCTATGGCCCAGATGCCCAAGTGAGACATCTTAATGGGTAGCATTCTTGACCTGATTTTTTGTGAGATGATAGCACCTCAGGGTATTCAGTTAAAGACTAAAACCACAAGCTTTATAAAGTGTCTCTGAATATTTTGTATTTTCTCCTTCACCCTCATGCTGCAGTGATGATTAGTCAGATTGGAAGAAATGCCTGCCACTGACAGGTGGCCCACATAGAGAAGCATTTGCTTCTGTCCTGAATCTGAAATAAGGCCTCTAGAGTAATAAGATCAGCCTTGTCAATTAATGAAGAAAAACTTCAGGACTGGTTCCTTGTGATTTCCTAGCTAGAAGTGCTGGAAAGCTATTTGCTATTATTTTAAAGGAAGCTAGTTTACATGAAACCAAAGAAAAATAATATTTCAAAAAAGGGAGGAAACATTAAATGTCAACCTGACAAGTTATTTTTTGATACCACTATGATAAGCATTACTCACAATGTGCTTAATTCACTTTAAAGGCTATTGAAGCCTCTACTATATTTTAAAATAAACCAGAATGAGTATTTGAAAGTAACAGAGCTATTTGGGCCAGTTAAAAAAAACATTTGTTTCACTTTCCTATGGTGATAGTGTAAGTGCAACATTGCAACATTTCTGCTAAAGACAAAATCATATTGACTTCAGTGAGCTTTTGGACTAAGGGAGCCATCAAGGAAAATAGTACTGATTTAAGTGCCTTTCTTTACTTTCACATGGATATCAACAGAAAAATACAAAGAAATATTAATTGGCATGCTGCTATGTAATAGCTGGTTTCTAGACCAAGAAAAAGGCAATTCTACTTAACGATAAGAATATATTTTGGAAGAATCAACATTGTGAAAATGACTCTACTACCCAAAGCAATCTGTAGATTCAATGCAATCCCTATCAAACTACTACTGGCATTTTTCACAGAACTAGAACAAAAAATTTCACAATTTGTATGGAAACACAAAAGACCCTGAATAGCCAAAGCAATCTTGAGGACGAAAAAAGAAGCTGGAGGAATCAGGCTCCCTGACTTCAGACTATACTACAAAGCTACAGTAATCAAGACAGTATGGTACTGGCACAAAAACAGAAAGATCAATGGAACAGGATAGAAAGCCCAGAGATAAACCCACACACATATGGACAACTTATCTTTGATAAAGGTGGCAGGAATGTACAGGGGAGAAAGGACAGCCTCTTCAATAAGTTGTGCTGGGAAAACTGGACAGGTACATGTAAAAGTATGAGATTAGATCACTCCCTAACACCACACACAAAAATAAGCTCAAAATGGATTAAAGACCTAAATGTAAGGCCAGAAATTATCAAACTCTTAGAGGAAAACATAGGTAGAACACTCTATGACATAAATCACAGCAAGATCCTTTCTGACCCACCTCCTAGAGAAATGGAAATAAAAACAAAAATAAACAAATGGGACCTAATGAAACTTCAAAGCTTTTGCACAGCAAAGGGAACCATAAACAAGACCAAGAGAGAGAGAGGAAGATGGCGGACGAGTAAGACGCGGAGATCACCTTCCTCCCCACAGATACACCAGAAATACATCTACACGTGGAACAACTCCTACAGAACACCTACTGAAGGCTGGCAGAAGACCTCAGACCTCCCAAAAGGCAAGAAACTCCCCACGTACCTGGGTAGGGCAAAAGAAAAAACAAAGACAAAAGAATAGGGACGGCACCTGCACCAGTGGGAGGGAGCTGTGAAGGAGGAAAAGTTTCCACACACTAGGAAGCCCCTTCGCGGGCGGAGACTGTGGGAGGCGGAGGGGGGAGCTTCGAAGCCGCGGAGGAGTGCACAGCAACGGGTGCAGAGGGCAAAGCGGGGAGATTCCCGCACAGAGAATCGGTGCCGACTGGGACTCACCAGCCGGAGAGGCTTGTCTGCTCACCCGCCGGGGCGGGCGGGGCTGCGAGCTGAGGCTCTGAGGCTCGGGTTTCGGTTTTGGACGGAGCGCAGGGAGAGGACTGGGGTTGGCGGCTTGAACATAGCCTGAAGGGGTTAGTGCACCACGGCTAGCCGGGAGGGAGTCCGGGGAAAAGTCTGCACCTGCCGAAGAGGCAAGAGACTTTTTCTTCCCTCTTTGTTTCCTGGTGCGTGAGGAGAGGGGTTTAAGAACGCTGCTTAAAGGAATCCCAGAGACGGGCGCGAGCCGCGGCTAAAAGCGCGGACCCCAGAGACAGGCGGGAGATGCTAAGGCTGCTGCTGCCACCACCAAGGGGCCTGTGTGCGAGCACAGGTCACTCTCCACACCCCTCTTCCGCGGAGCCTGTGCAGCCCGCCACTGCCAGGTTCCCGGGATCCAGGGACAACTTCCCCGGGAGAACTCACGGCGGGCCTCAGGCTGGTGCAAAGTCATGCCGGCCTTTGCCGCCGCAGGCCCGCCCCGCACTCCGTGCCCCTCCCTCCCCGCCGGCCTGAGTGCGCCAGAGCCCCCGAATCAGCGGCTCCTTTAACCCCGTCCTGTCTGAGCAAAAACCAGACGCCCTCCAGCGACCTACACGCAGAGGCAGGGCCAAATCCAAAGCTGAGCCCCGGTGAGCTGTGAGAACAAAGAAGAGAAAGGGAAATCTCTCCCAGCAGCCTCAGAAGCAGCAGATTAAAGCTCCACAATCAACTTGATATACCCTGCATCTGTGGAATACCTGAATAGACAACAAATCATCCCAAATTAACGAAGTGGACTTTAGGAGCAAGATCTATGATTTTTTTCCCTTTTCCTCTTTTTGTGAATGTGTATGTGTATGCTTCTGTGTGAGATCTTGTCTGTATAGTCTTGCTTCCACCTTTTGTCCTAGGGTTCTATCCATACATGTTTTTTTTTAAATTTCTTTCTTAATAATTAATTTTAATAACGTTATTATACTTTACCTTCTTTCTTTCTTTCCTTCTTTGCTTCTTTCTTTCTTCCTTCCTTCCTTCCTTCCTTCCTTCCTTCCTTCCCTCCTTTAGATAACTAATCATCCCAAATTGAGGAGGTGGTCTCTGAGAGCAAGATTTATGATTTTTCCCCCTTTACCTCTTTTAGTGAGGGTGTATGTGTATGCTTCTGTGTAAGATTTTGTCTGTATAGCTTAGCTTCCAACATTTGCCCTAAGGTTCTATCTTTTTTTTTTCTAAATAAGAATTTTTTAATTCAATAACTTTATTATACTTTATTTTATTTTTACTGTATCTTCTTTCTGTCTTTTTTCCTTCTTTCCCTCCTTCCTTCCTTCCTCCCTCCCTCCCTCCCTCCTCTTTCCTTCTTGCCTTCTTTCCTTCTTTCTTTCTTTCTTTCTTTCTTTCTTCCTTCCTTCCTTCCTTCCTTCCTTCCTTCCCTCCTTTCCTTCTTTCTTTCCTCATACTTCTACTAATTCCCTCTACTTTTTCTCCCTTTTATTCTGAGCCGTGTGGATGAAAGGCTCTTGGTGCTCCAGCCAGGAGTCAGAGCTCTGCCTCTGAGGTAGGAGAGCCAACTTCAGCACACTGGTCCACAAGAGACCTCCCAGCTCCACATAATAACAAATGGTGAAAATCTCCCAGAGACCTCCATCTTAACACCAGCACCCAGCTTCACTCAATGACCAGCAAGCCACAGTGCTGGACAACCTATGCCAAACAACTAGCAAAACAGGAACACAACCCCACCCATTAGCAGAGAGGCTACCTAAAATCATAATAAGGCCACACACACCCCAAAACACACCACCAGAGGTGAACCTGCCCACTAGAGAGACAAGATCCAGCCTCATCCACCACAACACAGGCACTAGTCCCCTCCACCAGGAAGCCTACACAACCCACTGAACCAACCTTAGCCACTGGAGACAGACATCAAAAACAGCGGGAACTACGAACCTGCAGTCTGCAAAAAGGAGACCCCAAACACAGTAAGATAAGCAAAATGAGAAGACAGAAAAACACACAGCAGATAAAGGAGCAAGATAAAAATGCACCAGACTAACAAATGAAGAGGAAATAGGCAGTCTACCTGAAAAAGAATTCAGAATAATGATAGTAAGGATGATCCGAAATCTTGGTAATAGAATGGACAAAATGCAAGAAACAGTTAACAAGGACCTAGAAGAAATAAAGATGAAACAAGCAAGGATGAACAACACAATAAATGAAATTAAAAGTATTCTAGATGGGATCAATAGCAGAATAACTGAGGCAGAAGAAAGGATAAGTGACCTGGAAGATAAAATAGTGGAAATAACTGCTGCAGAGCAGAATAAAGAAAAAAGAATGAAAAGAACTGAGGACAGTCTCAGAGACCTCTGGGACAACATTAAACGCACCAACATTCGAATTATAGGGGTTCCAGAAGAAGAAGAGAAAAAGAAAGGGACTGAGAAAATATTTGAAGAGATTATAGTTGAAAACTTCCCTAATATGGGAAAGGAAATAGTTAATCAAGTCCAGGAAGCACAGAGAGTCCCATACAGGATAAATCCAAGGAGAAATACGCCAAGACACATATTAATCAAACTGTCAAAAATTAAATACAAAGAAAGCATATTAAAAGCAGCAAGGGAAAAACAACAAATAACACATAAGGGAATCCCCATAAGGTTAATAGCTGATCTCTCAGCAGAAACCCTACAAGCCAGAAGGGACATACTGAAATTGATGAAGGAGAAAAACCTGCAGCCAAGTCTACTCTACCCAGCAAGGATCTCATTCAGATTTGATGGAGAAATTAAAACCTTTACAGACAAGCAAAAGCTGAGAGAGTTCAGCACCACCAAACCAGCTTTACAACAAATGCTAAAGGAACTTCTCTAGACAAGAAACACAAGAGAAGGAAAAGGCCTATAATAACGAACCCAAAACAATTTAGAAAATGGTAATAGAAACATACATATCGATAATTACCTTAAATGTAAATGGACTAAATGCTCCCAACAAAAGACACAGGTTGGCTGAATGGATACAAAAACAAGACACTTATATATGCTGTCTACAAGAGACCCACTTCAGACCTAGAGACACATACAGACTGAAAGTAAGGGGATGGAAAAAGATATTTCATGCAAATGGAAACCAAAAGAAAGCTGGAGTAGCAATTCTCATATCAGACAAAATAGACTTTAAAATAAGGACTATTAAAAGAGACAAAGAAGGACACTACATAATGATCAAGGGATCGATCCAAGAAGAAGATATAACAATTGTAAATATTTATGCATCCAACATAGGAACACCTCAATACATAAGGCAAATACTAACAGTCATAAAAGGGGAAATCGACAGTAACACATTCATAGTAGGGGACTTTAACACCCCACTTTCACCCATGGACAGATCATCCAAAATGAAAATAAATAAGGAAACACAAGCTTTAAATGATACATTAAACAAGATGGACTTAATTGATATTTATAGGACACTCCATCCAAAAACAACAGAATACACATTTTTCTCAAGTGCTCATGGAACATTCTCCAGCATAGATCATATCTTGGGTCACAAATCAAGCCTTGGTAAATTTAAGAAAATTGAAATTGTATCAAGTATCTTTTCTGACCACAACGCCATGAGACTAGATATCAATTACAGGAAAAGATCTGTAAAAAATACAAACACATGGAGGCTAAACAATACACTACTAAATAACCAAGAGATCACTGAAGAAATCAAAGAAGAAATAAAAAAATACCTAGAAACAAATGACAATGGAGGCAGAACGACCCAAAACCTATGGGATGCAGCAAAAGCAGTTCTAAGGGGGAAGTTTATAGCAATACAAGCCCACCTTAAGAATCAGGAAACATCTCGAATAAACAACCTAACCTTGCACCTCAAGCAATTAGAGAAAGAAGAACAAAAAAACCCCAAAGCTAGCAGAAGGAAAGAAATCATAAAAATCAGATCAGAAATAAATGAAAAAGAAATGAAGGAAACAATAGCAAAGATCAATAAAATTAAAAGCTGGTTCTTTGAGAAGATAAACAAAATAGATAAGCCACTAGCCAGACTCATCAAGAAAAAAAGGGAGAAGACTCAAAAATCAATAGAATTAGAAATGAAAAAGGAGAGGTAACAACTGACACTGCAGAAATACAAAAGATCATGAGAGATTACTACAAGCAACTCTATGCCAATAAAATGGACAATCTGGATGAAATGGACAAATTCTTAGAAATGCATAACCTGCCAAGACTGAATAAGGAAGAAATAGAAAATATGAACAGACCAATCACAAGCACTGCAATTGAAACTGTGATTAAAAATCTTCCAACAAACAAAAGCCCAGGACCAGATGGCTTCAAGGCGAATTCTATCAAACATTTAGAGAAGTGCTAACACCTATCCTTCTCAAATTCTTCCAAAATATAGCAGAGGGAGGAACACTCCCAAATTCCTTCTACGAGGCCACCATCTCCTTGATACCAAAACCAGACAAGGATGTCACAAAGAAAGAAAACTACAGGCCAATATCACTGATGAACATAGATGCAAAAATCCTCAACCAAATACTAGGAAACAGAATCCAACAGCACATTAAAAGGATCATACACCATGATCAAGTGGGGTTTATTCCAGGAATGCAAGGATTCTTCAATATACGCAAATCTATCAATGTGATAAACCATATTAACAAATTGAAGGAGAAAAACCATATGATCATCTCAATAGATGCAGAGAAAGCTTTTGACAAAATTCAACACCCATTTATGATAAAAACCCTGCAGAAAGTAGGCATAGAGGGAACTTTCCTCAACAAAATAAAGGCCATATATGACAAGCCCACAGCAAACATCATCCTCAATGGTGAAAAACTGAAAGCATTTCCACTAAGATCAGGAACAAGACAAGGTTGCCCACTCTCACCACTCTTATTCAACATAGTTTTGGAAGTTTTAGCCACAGCAAGCAGAGAAGAAAAGGAAATAAAAGGAATCCAAATCGGAAAAGAAGAAGTAAAGCTGTCACTGTTTGCAGATGACATGGTCCTATACATAAAGAATCCTAAAGATGCTACCAGAAAACTACTAGAGCTAATCAATGAATTTGGTAAAGTGGCAGGATACCAAATTAATGCACAGAAATCTCTGGCATTCCTATATACTAATGATGAAAAATCTGAAAGTGAAATCAAGAAAACACTCCCATTTACCATTGCAACAAAAAGAATAAAATATCTAGGAATAAACCTACCTAAGGAGACAAAAGATCTGTATGCAGAAAATTATAAGACACTGATGAAAGAAATTAAAGATGATACAAATAGATGGAGAGATATACCATGTTCTTGGATTGGAAGAATCAACATTGTGAAAATGACTCTACTACCCAAAGCAATCTATAGATTCAATGCAATCCCTATCAAACTACCACTGGCATTTTTCACAGAACTAGAACAAAAAAATTCGCAATTTGTATGGAAACACAAAAGACCCCGAATAGCCAAAGCAATCTTGAGAACGAAAAAAGGAGCTGGAGGAATCAGGCTCCCTGACCTCAGACTATACTACAAAGCTACAGTAATCAAGACAGTATGGTACTGGCACAAAAACAGAAAGATAGATCAATGGAACAGGATAGAAGGCCCAGAGAAAAACCCACGCACATATGGACACCTTATCTTTGATAAAGGTGGCAGGAATGTACAGTGGAGAAAGGACAGCCTCTTCAATAAGTTGTGCTGGGAAAACTGGACAGGTACATGTAAAAGTATGAGATTAGATCACTCCCTAACACCATACACAAAAATAAGCTCAAAATGGATTAAAGACCTAAATGTAAGGCCAGAAACTATCAAACTCTTAGAGGAAAACATAGGCAGAACACTCTATGACATAAATCACAGCAAGATTCTTTCTGACCCACCTATAGAGAAATGGAAATAAAAATAAACAAATGGGACCTAATGAAACTTCAAAGCTTTTGCACAACAAAGGAAACCATAAGCAAGACCAAAAGACAACCCTCAGAATGGGAGAAAATATTTGCCAATGAAGCAACTGACAAAGGATTAATTTCCAAAATTTACAAGCAGCCCATGCAGCTCAATAACAAAAAAACAACCCAATCCAAAAATGGACAGAAGACCTAAATAGACATCTCTCCAAAGAAGATATACACACTGCAAATGAACACATGAAAGAATGCTCAACGTCATTAATCATTAGAGAAATGCAAATCAAAACTACAATGAGGTATCATCTCACACCTGTCAGAATGGACATCATCAAAAAATCTAGAAACAATAAATGCTGGAGAGGGTGTGGAGAAAAGGGAACACTCTTGCACTGCTGGTGGGAATGTGAATTGGTTCAGCCACTATGGAGAACAGTATGGAGGTTCCTTAAAAAACTACAAATAGAACTACCATATGACCCAGCAATCTCACTACTGGGCATATACCCTGAGAAAACCAAAATTCAAAAAGAGTCATGTACCAAAATGTTCATTGCAGCTCTATTTACAATAGTCTGGAGATGGAAACAACCTAAGTGTCCATCATCGGATGAATGGATAAAGAAGATGTGGCACATATATACAATGGAATATTACTCAGCCATAAAAAGAAACGAAATTGAGCTATTTGTAATGAGGTGGATAGACCTAGAGTCTGTCATACAGAGTGAAGTAAGTCAGAAAGAAAAAGACAAATGCCGTATGCTAACCCATATATATGGAATTTAAGAAAAAAAAATGTCATGAAGAACCTAGGGGTAAGGCAGGAATAAAGATGCAGACCTACTAGAGAACGGACTTGAGGTTGTGGGGAGGGGGATGGGTGAGCTGTGACAGGGCGAGAGAGAGTCATGGACATATACACACTAACAAACGTAGTAAGGTAGATAGCTAGTGGGAAGCAGCCGCATGGCACATGGATATTGGCTCGGTGCTTTGTGACAGCCTGGAGGGGTGGGATAGGGAGGGTGGGAGGAAGGGAGATGCAAGAGGGAAGACATATGGGAACATATGTATATGTATAACTGATTCACTTTGTTATAAAGCAGAAACTAACACACCATTGTAAAGCAATTATACCCCAATAAATATGTTAAAAAAAAAAGAATATATTTTGCTATCAATAAAATTATCATGTGACTTACTAATTTTCTGGTAAGAGCAACTTATTTGGTGAATTTTTTTTTTGCAAAGTGTTATCCAATATGGAAATAGGGCTGTTAGTAAAAGCAAACAGTGGACATAAAGTATATATTTCACTTTAAAAATTAGACAACTTTTGTATGATTATTACAGATGTAATATTCCTATTTTTCTTTAAAATATCATACTCACTGGGTAGGCTGATAATTTATCCTCCATAAATGTACAAATCTCTCTCTCTCTCTCTGTAGTGGTGGTGGTTATAGTCCATTTGATTTTCTGTTGGAGATAGTGTACATTATTTCTTTTATTACAGAAAAAACAAGGTTTATCACTCAGGAGAGCAGGAAACTTCCAAACCAGTCACATAAGGATTAAATAAGGAGAAAAGCTTCATTTTAACAAAGGAGTATTCTAGTTGGAGAGTTAATGACCTATCATGATGAGACGAACACCTGGGCATTTGTGTTCAGCTCCACTTTCACCCAAAGTCAAGACATATCTCATTGTACTTCTTTCTGGAAGAGAGCTGTTCAGGTGTCATCTTCTTATTATGGAGGGATATTAGGGCATGGGCAGGTTTTTGGCCATGAGCCACCATCATTTAAATAACTGGTGGTTAAGTTGGGAAATAAACTCAGATATATTTGAATTCCAAGGTTTAAATAAACTTTGTGGTTATAGACGTAAGAAATTCAAGATAGAATATTCACCATTTTGAAATTTGATAGGTTTATAAAAATTCTATTCAACTGCTAAAAGAAATGGTACCTTCATTTTTCACCAGTGTCAACTAAATTATTCACATTATTTTATGAAGGCTGCTGGGTTTCCATAAGTTCATACTTAAAATATAACAGGCTCCTTCCTGGAAGCAAATATATGCAGACTTCCTCCCAAATAGTCCTATGAAATATAGTTGTAGACTTTAAAAGGTAAATTTTATAGTATGTGAATTATGTCTCAATTAAAAAATACGCAAGTAGGAAGTAGAAGAAATATATAAGATTATTTTTTAACAGACAGGCTGTTATGGGCTGAATTGTATCCTTTCAAAACTCATATGTTGAAGTCCTAACTTCCAGTACCTCAGAATGTGACTGTATTTGGAGATAGGGCCTCTAAGGAGGTAGTTAAGGTAAAATGAGGTCATATTGATGGGCCCAAATCCACTATAACTGGCTTCCTTATAAAAAGAAAATTAAGACTCAAATACAGAGAGGAGACCATGTGAAGACAATGAAAGAAGATGTCTATCTACAAGCCAAGGAGAGAGGACCTCAGAAAATATCAATCCTATCCCCACTTTGACCTCAGACCTCTAGCCTCCAGAACTGTGAGAAAATAATTTCTTGTTGTTTAAGCATCCTAGTCTGTTGTACTTTGCTATGGGGGCCCTAGAAAACAAATATACATGCTATCCCAATTTTAATAGTTTTAGCTTGATCTCTTTTATAAGGCAGCATATATTTTTATGCTAAATAGCCTAAGGTGTCAGAAATCATTTCCCTCCTCTTTTTCAGGTGTTTTATTTGTTTATATCTGTTCAGATAGTGCAAGTGATATGAGAGCCACTTGTTTAACTTTTAATTTCCTTATTGTATTATTCTTAATTTACTTGAAATGATTTCTTTAGTGATCTCTTTTTCTTTGTTATTAGATGTAGTGATTGGATTTTACCGTAAACTCGAAATTTCTACTTGAAAGGTGCTTTGTTTCCTACTCATTTTCATCTTTTAAAGTGCCCTGATTAGTGATAAAAACAAAGAAATTGGAAGCATAGTATTAGCATTTGAACATAGCACAGTAACTGTTTACCTTACTCTTCCCATGTACACACACATTTTTTGGAATGGTTGTCAGATTCCACTAAGCTCGAATGGCTTTCAACAGCCTTAGTTTGGGCTTGCTTATAAACAATGTAAAAAGAAGTGAGGCCTCCTGACAGCACCTAACCTTTACTTAAGGAGACTCTTAGAATTTGTCATGTGATGGTTTCTTTAAAGAAAACTCAGCCGAAAGTGTTATACTCAGGCTCTTTTCTCTGAGAAGAAAATATGGAGGTCTGATTTTCTTGACTTTACTTATTTCCTACGTAAGTTTTTTAAAAATTAAGAAATATGCTAACCAGCTGTTCTCAGAATTTTCTCAAAATTTTCTTCTCAATGTGTGACTTTGAGACATATTGGCAGGAGAAGGTGTGAATATTCAAATGAATTTTCCTAGAAAGGATCTAAAATCTACTGAAATTTTGAAAAATCTCTTTAGCACAATTTTTTTTTTCCTACTGGAAAGTGCAAATGCATTAGGTGGAAGCAAATCCTCATTGTAAAAGCTACTTTGGGGGAATTCACAAATATTCATACACATTTTCCTTTTATTTATATAGTAAATATTTCTCTTCTATCTCATAAATACAGGCATTGCCTAGGCCCTGGAAATGTAGCTGGGCAGAAACATAGATAAGCAATTAGGTTTATGAGCAGTTTACAGTTTAGTAAGGAAGATGGACATTAAACAAATAATGACACAAATAATCACATGCATTATGACATAAATGATTAATTATTGGTTCGATGTGGTCCTAAAGGAGAGAAACAAAGAGTTCTGAGAATGTAGAATACTGAGATTTATCTTTGTCTGTGTAGCCAGTAAGTCTTCCCTAAGACTGGTGAGGGGAATGACCAACGCATTCCAAAGTGTCTTCACTTCACACACTCAACCTTGGGGTTGCACCACCTGTAGGGTACTGGGTTAAGATGGCTCCCTGTTCCAGGTGTGGTAGCAGCACTGTACCTGGAAAGATTCTTCATTTCCATCTCACAGGACTCACATCTGTCAACTCCAGGTAACCATTCACACTCCTTCCTTTTTTGCTGAATTCTTTTTCAGGGGCTTTGTTGTAACTTTGTGCAGCATGGTTTATATTTGGGGCTCCCCAAGTCTATCAGAAATGTTCATGTATCATGCATTTTCTTCTCCATAATGGCAAGTTCCAGTCTCTTTTCCTTAGTGTCCACACTCCTCCTCAAGTCTCCTTGGACTATTTATAAATAAATACATGCAGTTAGATCTTGAGAGAATGAGTGACCTGACTCAATATGGCTCTATAGTTGTGAGATAATTATAAATTATATGAAAGTATTTTGCTTTTTAATTTCTCATATCGAATATTTGAAGACAACATAAGGCTCACAAAAGACAGTTGAACTTCACTGACTTTATTTTTAAATTATTTTTATTTTTTTTTATATGGGAGTATAGTTGAGTAAAAATGTTGTGTTAGTTTCAGGTGTACAGCAAAGTGATTCAGTTATACATATATGTGTATCTATTATTTTTCAAATTCTTTTCCCATTTATGTTATTACAGAATATTGAGCAGCATTCCCTGTGCTAAACAGTAGGTCCTTGTTGTTGGTTATCTATTTTAAATATAGTAGTGGGTACATGTAAGACTTTAAAATAATAATTCTCAATAAAGGGGTGGGTATGTGGGTGGGTAAGATACCACTTCCTGGTATGGGAAAATAGGTAGCAACAGAATGTATCCAGTAAAATCAGGGAAACTTTTCAGGCTACACATGTACCCAAGGCACTCCTAGATCTTCTTTCAGACTCTGCTAATAAGGATAATGTTTTAAACTTATATATCAGCTCACCACAAGAAATTTTTTTTTCTATGCTACATGAATTTCTATGAGTTTGTCATGATGAATTTGGTTTTTAATCACTATTTTGGGTACTAGTTTTTCTTGGATATTTTGAACTGGTTTTGGGTAGAAAGTTGTATTTTCATGTCTTAAAATATGGGAGGTGCCACAGAGCCTGTAGAAATATTCAATTATTGATTCTGTGGGATTATTACAAGATTACATTTCTTTTGGCATTTAAAAAGACAGACACAGCAATTTATATTTATAATGGAAAGAGTCTCAGCATTAGGTAACTCATTAACTTGTAAATGTTTAACCAACTCACAGGAAGCTGTAGAATTAATAATTATTGTAAAAAAGTAGTTTTTGTAAGTCTGGAAGATTTAAAAATTTTTGAAAATGTAATTTTATTCCTATTATATTTAACAAGCATTTATGTAACTATAATTATTATATAATGTTCTTAATACTTTTATAGCAATTGATATAGAAGTAGCTCTATAGCTAAAATAATCACATTCTTTTGAAAACAAATATAATTTTTCCCTATTTCAGATCTTTTATACAGTTTAGAACTCTATATTATTTATCCTTTAGTATAGGTTTTTGGGAGAGAGCAATATATAGTGTCTTTTCACTACTACTTTAATTATACATTTATTTTGTTTGAATTATATGGGGAACATCTACAATGATTCCTTACAACAACTGTATTTCAACAGAATTACACAGTAATAACTAAAGTTCCTGGGTAGTTATAGAGAAAAATATAGAAGAGTATAGTGGCATGCATGTGCCATGTTGGATAAATTGAAATTAAAATATTAATTTAAATTTAAGATTTTGACTGAGTATAGTTTAATAGTGTTAAAACTAGGGTTGCCAGATAAAATAAATAATATTAATTTAAATTTTAGATAAATAGCAAATCCTTTTTTTTTTTTAGTATAAAAAGGAGGATGAGTAAAGGAAAAATTCAGTTGACATATTTTCTAAATAATGAAAAATGAAAGGTTATATTACCTGTAATATATTTCTTATCTCATCTATCTCTTTATTCCCATCCATCCACTACAGGTGCACACAACTTTATGCAGTAGCTACCATAACAAAGTTCCTCATACAATCAATGTTGAGCAACACTTTTAAAAGCAATAATGCATTCTACTATTTCTTCCTCTTTTCAATGTAAAATTTCAAACAGTTTATCAATGTCAGGCTGCGTGAAACACACTCTTCCACAAATATATCACATAGAAAAGTTGTCTGGCTCAGTCTCCTAAGAAATCAAGGAGGAAAGAGCTCATAATTTTCTAGAAATTGTAGTTTGTTTTGATAAGCAGTTGTATTTTTCTCCTTATCCAAAAATTCATCATACATCTATGTTCTTAATATTTCCTTTAACTGTCAGTTGGCTATATTTTTTGGAGATGATAACATTGAGCAAGATTTAATTAATGCAGCAGACATGAGAACCTACTATAAGAAGATAGCACTTTTTAAACTACTGTGGTTAATTTAAGTATGTACATTTAATTTTTGCTCTCAAGGCATTTATACTGCTCAGGTGGCAAGGCATGTGATTAAGTGTGCTGAAATATAAAATGCCATACATTTTAGAATTAAAGGAATAATGTAGTACTATGCATGCAAGGATTACGGAGAAGTGAATCAGGGTTGAGATAAGGAATTTAGGGAGGCCCCCTGGAAGGCAGTCTACTTGGTAGAGCCTTTATGAGTACAGATAGAATTTGTTGAGAGAAATTTTCCAGACATAAAAAAAATAGTATGTAAACAAAGGTGTAGAGATAGAGAAATAAATGAGTGTGGGGAAGTGAGCACTCTAGTTTGTCTAAAGTTTTAGATGAAAGCATGAGTTAATGAGAGATAAGACTAGATCAGTAGGTAGGAGTAAGTTTGTAGAGAGTCTGAAAGTCAAGCACTTTAGACTTTTTAACCAGGCTACTTCAGGGCTTGAATAGGAAAGTGACATGAAGGAAAGTGAAAAGGGCAACAGTGGAGAAGAATCAGTTTAAGAATAAGCAGGCTAGATTAATAAATATTTCTATTACTTTTTCTTGTTATTCTCCTCCTAAATTCACCTCAGGAAAGCAGATTTAAGAGCTGTTGGGTTCTGCCCACACCTATGTGAATTTACGCTCTGTACTTTTTAAATGGAGTCATAGAAAAATAAATAAATAAAAGTGTATCCAATTTCCCTCTCTGCACATGTCCTGTGCATTCTGATTTTCCTGTGGCTATTTCTGTTCTCTTCTGAGCACTGGGATTGGAGAGAACAGCCTGGCTAGCACATGATGTTCCTCCTTGCCTGATTATTTAGTTGTTTCTGCAAAACCAAATCCTTCTTAGCTTTCTAGAATTTACTGCCCTATCATGTTCCCTGGTCAGGGCCTGAAAGAATCCTGAGTAAAACACAATCCGTAGTCAGTGGATGAAATAATGTGTTAAGAATTCATCTTTGTTTTATGTAGCTGGAAAGTCATGCAGTCAAATTAAATTTCAGAAAAATACTTTAAAAAGAGGATTGATAGGTTTTTATTTCCCTAATTCACCCACTGATCTTTAGGGATATTTGATATGATAATTCATTATTTACTATTTTTCTGCAGTAACAGTGTTCTCTGAATAGAAGATGAGAAAGAGAATAAAAAATTGCATTTTATTAGGGCTGCTCACAATTGCAGTAGTGACTAGCTGATATTTGACTAGGGATCTGCCAGTATTCTTTTATCAGGGGTTAGGATTGGCTCTTAAAATAATGCTACATAAAAACTGGAGAAATAAGGTTTTATATCAGAAGTGCTTTTTGAGAAAAATAAGTTACTTTAAACTGATTGCTTTGGTATATATTTTCAAAGTGGTGGCTTTAATAGAATTATTGAGTGGGGAATTAAATGCTTTTTCATTTTTAAATAACTACCATTAAAAGTTGTGGTTTTAGGCTTCCCTGGTGGCGCAGTGGTTGGGAGTCCGCCTGCCGATGCAGGGGACACGGGTTCGTGCCCCAGTCCAGGAGGACCCCACGTGCCGCGGAGCGGCTGGGCCCGTGAGCCATGGCCGCTGAGCCTGCGCGTCCGGAGCCTGTGCTCCGCAACGGGAGAGGCCACAACAGTGAGAGGCCCACATACTGCAAAAAAAAAAACCCCCAAAACCCCAAAATAGTTGCGGTTTTTCAGGTGGCTTTTTACTTCCTCTGCAACAAATTTGGTGCTTTCTGTAGAAATGCTTTGTGGGTCAGCATTTCCTTTGTAGATTATTAATGAGGTCTGAAAGTTTAGTATAAAATAAAAGCATGTTTCCTGGAAAGATAGAATTGAATTTCTATTTTCTTTTAAAAAAATGGGATATGGAGGAAGGCACATATAATGACTTTGTGGTACTAACTAATATATCTCTAATAAAGCCACAAGTTGAACACTATAGTTTAAAAGTCACTTCTGCTACATATTATCTTTGCTTCTCTATTTTAAAGGTGGCCTTAAAGTTTACTTGGGCATATGTATTGTGAAATTTTGAAACAGACATCTTTATCCACTCAGATTTACTTACCTAATTTTGTTTAATAAAATATTGGTACAAGCAAAGCCTTCATGCTAATAAAATTTATAAAAGAAAAATTTACATGTTAGTGTGAAAGTTAAGGACATTTGCTAATTTGCCTTGTTATTGGTTAATACATATTTTTTGTCTATGTTCACTTTTATTTTTAATTAGGAGGGCAAGTGTTATTTTTGTACTGTATAGATGAAGAGACTGAGACTAAAGAAAATTAGATGATTGTGCCAACATCACACTAACAATAAATGATTGAACTTAGAATTCAAATCTTTAGATTCCTGGTTCAATACTCTGAAAAATGCTGCCTCTTGCTACTAAATCTAATTTACAGTATAATTTGGCACAATACTATAGACACTGTTTCTGCGAAAAAGAAGAATGATATTATTATAGCAAGTTCTGAAATATAGATTATTCTGTTGACATGAACACTGAGAACTATGATACCAGGTTGTAGTGTATTGATGATAAGAGCAAAGCATACTGGTGGACTTAATTAGGTACAATTATTGGAGTTCTGAGGCTTAACTGTAGCCAAAATGTGTGTGTGTGTATATGCATATCAATTTAATAACATTACATAAATTTCTTTTCTTTCCCCTCTCTTCCTCCCTCCCTTCCTCTTCCTTCCATCTTGCCCTACATAAAAAGTGAACTATTTGTTGGGGAGCAGTAATCCTTGATGATGTTATTCTTCATCTCTTAACCCTGGTGCCTAATGCAGCACCTTTGTCAGTAGTCCTTCAGTAAAAATCTATTGAATTAATTAATAAATCTTTATTCAGAGTGAAGGGAGCTGTTTGGTTTCCTTTTCTCCCTAAAACTCTTATATAAGTACTTTTAATATCTATATATAATAGTATGACTAGAATGGAGCCTTTTATAGAGTAACTTAACCTACAAAAAAACCTTTGATGTTTGATGCCCTAACATTTCTTAAAAGGAAATATAAAATTAGACAGAGGAACTTTTCCTTTCTACAGTCTAAGGCCTCAGCCAAATTTCTGCCATTTTCCCCAATGCATGTTAAATAGCATAGAGATCCATTTTTACAATAGATTAAATATTTGACATTTTTCACTAGTTCATATTCATATTTTGAAAGAGATCCCATACCATCCAGACATGCACTTAAAAGTGTTTCAGTTCCATATGTTCATTCTTCACAGGGTAGGTATTCCATTACTCACAATCAAAAATGTAGAAAATATGCAAATCCCTCATATAAAGCCCTTAGCCAGAAAGAATTCTATCTCCATGGAATTTCATAAATCTCTGGCAATTTATAAGCAAGAATTATACAACATTCCAGTAATATTTCCAAATAAATTCCTTTTCTTTTTCTGAAATTTCTTTCTCAGTATTTTTAATATTTCCAAAAGGCTCAATCAATGTTCCCAATCACTAGTCCTTAGATAATTTTAAAATACAGTAAATGCCATATTATTTAAAGTGTGTAAAGGTGCTATCATCATCACAGAGAGAAAATAAAATCATGTGCAGCCTGATTTGTCTCTTCAAACTTTGAAATGCTTTAAAACCTATCTGGTTGTCCTGATGAGAAGAGATTCTTTGAGTCTGGTGTAAGAGATACCTGTTGTAGATAACATAAAGGGAAGATACAGAGGAGACAAATTTTCCATCAAGGCTTAGGGCCAGTTCTGGCAAATATTCTTATAAAAGGTAAAGTTAGATAGACTGAACTGGATGGAATATAGATATATAAAGGAGTAAAAATTCAATAAACATTCAATAAATGGATAAAGAAGAAAGAAAGGAGGGGAAGGAAGGAAGGAAGGAAGGGGGAAGGAAGAAAGAGCGGGCTAATGAAATGTATGAATGTGTCATCTCACAGAGAAGGCTTTGGCTTTTATGTCTTTTCTTTGCCACCTCCTAAAATATCGTCTCAAATTAATTGTTATTGATTTTTTTGAGAATACTTTAAATACGCTTTAAAAAGCCTCAGTAGCCTTAAATGTTTTTTTTTAAAATTTCCATCATAGATGTGCTTGTCCCTTTAAGTAAAGAAACTTGCCTTCACTGGCGCTAGATGTGATATCAACTTTCAAGAAGTGTGAGTGTATTTCAAGTAACCCCTGTAGAGCACAGTTAAATTCTAGAGGTTTCATTTATAATAAAAAGTTCTGTATTTTTAAGAAAGAGTAATAAGTAATTCTTTTATGATTTTAGAATAGATGATGGTAGTCATGATCTTAAGATATAGATAAAAACATTATATGGTATTATTTGTTTATTTATTGAAATTGAAAGTTAAAGACAGAGACAACATAGAAAGAAATATGTGTATTTTTCTCATATAATTCAGTATTTCTGTTAGATGAGAGAGGAAGAGATTAGATTCAGTGTTTTGACAAATTCTAAGTTGAAAAAAATTGTCCACTGAAGTCATACTACCATTGACAGGGAATTAAGTTGCATCCTGCAGGGTCCCTTATCACTGAACAACTTGAAAATCAAGGAAGACCACATAACCCTTGGGATATCAAGCTTTATATAAAATCTTTGAACTGAGAATAAGCTCCAGAAGGAATGTGATTACAAAAACGATTTCAGCAGAAGTTGTACAAGTATTAAATCTAGTCTAGTAGTTTGATTTTTTTAATATTTAGAATTAAATATTATAGTTTTCAAATATTTAATTATGTAGGTTACATGCATATATAAATCTATATTATACAACAATAAATATATATTATATATTATACATATTTAATTATGTATATGTTACATGTATATATAAATCTATATTATATAATACACTCAATTCTCATTAGCTACAGTAGTTATGTTCCATGTCATGATGAATATTGATTTAGAGAATATTGAACCGTTTCGCCTAGGGAAAATCCTCTGAGCCTCTGATCACAACATTTTCGTCAATTGACCAATACATATCCTTGTTTCATGTGTGTTTCTGTTTAAAGACACCTTATTTAATAGTTATGGTTGATTCATGGATAGATATGGAACTCATGGACAACAGCACTATAACTCATGCCTCAGTAAAGCTTATCTCACACACATATTTTCCCTTTAAGGCACATTACAGTCTTCTTGCACTTAGGAGCACTAGGCAGCACTGCAACACTATACTTGGTGGCCATTTAAAATAGCAAATTCACCAAAAAAAAAAAAAAGTACAAGATGTGAATGACATGGCACTAATTATACCACAAATAGAACACTCACTTACAGTATGAAAGTTGATATAAGAAGGCAAAGCATTGTCTTCTTCCATCTCAGCTGGGAACAGTGCATGTCAGGTGATTCAAATTTTTCACAACCCTACACATACACATGCCCACAAATGATTGTGAAGCATCAAAAGCACTGATTTTGAGGTTACAAATAAATTTTAGCTATCGGGTGAATTTGCAAATATGCAATCCATGAATAGTGAGGAAAAACTGGGTATGTGTGTATGTATGTATGTGTCCATGGGTGTGTATGTGTGTGTATATATTTGCTTAATAAATTATTCATTCTTCAGTGGTAACTGTTTCTGCCATTTTGTTAAAAAGGAAAAAACAAGATGTTTTTAAACAGACTTTTCTATAGATTTTGGAAAAATCATAGTGTCATATGTCTACAACCACAGTTCCATACAAAACATTTCTACCCCAAAAAACTTCCTTCATGATAATCCAGTATAAGCAACCTCTCTTCCTACCTCACAATCCCTAGCAACCACTGATTTGTTTTCTGTACCTATAATCTTGCTTTTCTAGAATGTCATCTAAATGGAATCATATCTTATGAAGGCTTTTGAGTCTGGCTTCTCTCACTTAGCATAATGCTTCTGATATTTACCCATACTGTTGTATGATTCAGTCATTTTTTCTTGTTATTACTGAAAAGTATTCTATCATATGGATGTACTAAAGTTTGTTTATTCATGTACTTGTTGAAGAATACATGAATTACTTCAAGTTTTTAGCAGTTATTAAGAAAGCTGCTTTAAACAGTCATATACAGGTTTTGTATGAACTAAAGTTCATTTATCTTGAATGAATGCTGTCCCATTGCATTCTCCCCAGCATTGTATGAAAGTTCTAGCTGCTATATATTCTCACTGGTGCTTGGTATTATCAATTTAACTTTGTTTTACTTAAAGTTTAGCCATTTTAATGAGTCATTTGTGATATCTCATTGTGATTTTAATTTACATTATCTGAATTGTGATGTCAAACATATTTTCATAGATTTGTTTGCTATCCATATATATATATATTTTAGTGAAGTGACTTTTCAAAACTTTTACCTATCTTTAAAACCAGTACTGTTTCTCACTGGATTAAGGTTGAAAGTAATTTACATATTCTGAGCACTAGTTTTTTGTCAGAACTGTGACTGCTCTTTTCATTCTCTTTCAGAGAGTATGAGTTTCAAATATTGGTGAAATCCAATTATCAGTTTTTTTTCTTGTCATATCTAATAATTTTTGCCTAATCTAAGGTCATAAAAATTTTCTCCCATGTTTTCTCCTAGAGGTTTTATAGTCTATGTTTCACATTTAATTTAAGGTAATTATCAATATGTATGTTCCTATTACCATTTCTTTTTTGTTTTGAGTTTGTTTTTGTAAGTCTTTTTCTTCTTCTTCTCTTGTGTTTCCTGCCTAGAGCAGTTCCTTTAGCATTTGTTGTAAAGCTGGTTTGGTGGTGCTGAATTCTTAGTTTTGCTTGTCTGTAAAGCTCTTGATTTCTCTGTCAAATCTTAATGGAAGCCTTGCTGAGTAGAATATTCTTGGTTGTAAGGTTCTTCCCTTTCATCACGTTAAATATATCATCCCACTCTCTTCTGGCCTGCAGAGTTTCTGATGAGAAATCAGCTGATAATCTCATGGGAGTTCACTTGAACATTATTAGTTTCTTTTCCTTTTTTGCTTTTAATATTTTTTTCTTTATTTTTAATTTTTGTTAATTTGATTACTATGTGTCTTGGTGTGCTCCTCTTTGGGTTTATCCTGCCTAGGACTCTCTGTGCTTATTGGACATGGTTGACTGTTTCATTTCCCATGTTACAGAAGTTGTCAGCTATTATTTCTTCAAATATTTTTCTCAGGTCCTTTCTCTCTCTCTTCTTCTGGGAGCCCTATAATGCAAATGTTGGTGCTTTTAGTGTTCCCCAGGGGTCTCTTATACTGTCTTCATTTTTTTTCATTCTATTTTCTTTATTCTGTTCTGTGGCAGTGATTTCCACCATTCTGTCTTCCAGGTCACTTATCTGTACTTCTGTCTTAGTTATTCAGCTATTGATTCCTTCTAGTGTATTTTTCACTTCAGTTACTGTACTGTTCATCTCTGTTTGTTCTTTAGTTCTTCTAGGTTTTTGTTAAATATTTCTTGCATTTTCTTGATCCTTGCCTCCATTATTTTTCTGAGATCTTGGATTGTCTTCACTATCATTATTCTAAATAAAACTCTTAGAGGAAAACAAAGGCAGAACACACTTTGACATAAATTGTGGCAATATCTTTTTTGATCCATCTCCAAGAATAATGGAATTAACAACAAAAATAAACAAAAGAGACCTAATTAAGCTCAAAAGCTTTTGCACAGCAAAGGAAACCATAAACAAAACAAAAAGACAACCCACAGAATGGGAGAAAATACTTGCAAGTGATATGAAAAATAAGGGATTAGTCTCCAAAATTTGCTAACAGCTCATGCAGCTCAATATCAAAAAAAAAAAAAAATAACCCAATCAAAAAATGGGCAGAAGACCTAAATAGAAATTTCTCCAAAGAAGACATAGAGTTGGCCAAGAGGCACATGAAAAGATGCTCAACATCAATAATTATTAGAGAAATGCAAATCACAACTACAGTGAGGTATCACCTCACACCAGTTAGAATGGCCATCATCACAAAATCTACAAACAATAAATGATGGAGTGGTTGTGGAGAAAAGGGAACCTTCCTACACTGTTGATGGGAATGTAAATTGGTACAGCCACTATGGAGAACAGTATGGAGCTTCCTTAAAAAACTAAAAATAGAATGACCATAGACCCAGCAATCCCACTACTGGACATATATCCAGAGAAAAGCATGGTTTGAAAGGATACATGCACCTCAGTGTTCATTGCAGCACTCTGTCCAAAGGCCAGGACATGGAAGCAACCTAAATGTCCATCAACAGACAATGGATAAAGCAGATGTGATACATATATATAATGGAATATTACTCTGCCATTAAAAAGAATTAAATACTGCCATTTTTAGCAACATGGATGGACCTGGAGATTATCATCCTAAGTGAAGAAAGTCAGACATTTGATATATCATATCAAATATCATATGATACCCCTTATATGTGAAATCTAAAAAAAAAATACTAATGAACTTATTTACAAAACATAAACAGACTCACAGACTTACAGAATGAACTTATGGTTGCCAGGAGAATAGGATGGTGGGGAGGGATAAATTGGGAGTTTGTGATTGACATGTCCACTGAGCTATATTTAAAATAAATGCCTGTTTAAAAAAAAAAAAGTTATCCACCCTGAAGCAAAAAAAAAAAAGAAAGAAAGAATTCTTAATGAAGAATGAGGTGAGAGTTCAGAAATTTTCCATATGGATTTAATTCTGGAAGAATTACTTGGGCTTTGAAATGTGGAACCTATGCATTTGGAAACTCATTTAATTTCTCTGAGTCTGAGTTACATATAAAATTCATTTTTCCTACTTAATTTGATCAGTTATCTTCATTATGTGTCAAATCTTGCTTTTCTTCACCCATGATTCCCCTGAAACCACATACATGTGCAAGTGTCTGTGTGTGTATGCAATACAGTGTATAGAGTGTGATTATTCAATAGTCACTTATGTAATAAATGAAAATACATAAATAAATATATATTCTGTGTAATCAGGAATATCAATATGAATCAATGAATATTGAAATATATATGTATATGCTACATAATCAGGTAGTCTACATTTAACTGCAGTATGTAATCATTGATGGAACTTATCAACTCACTGTGATTTTTCTATATTATAAAGTGTTTGATGGTGGCACAGTGGTTAAGAATCCACTTGCCATTGCAGGGGACACAGATTCAAGCCCTGATCCAGGAAGATCCCACATGCTTCAGAGCAACTAAGCACATGTGCCACAACTACTGAAGCCTGCGCGCCTAGAGCCTGTGCTCCGCAACAAGAGAAGCCACCACAATGAGAAGCCAGCATACAGCAATGAAGAGTAGTCCTGCTCGCCACAACTAGAGAAAACCTGCGCACAGCAACAAAGACCCAAAGGAGACAAAAATAAATAAATAAATAAATAAAGACACCACACAAACAGCACCCAAAAGAAAGGTGAATACATATATATATGAATATATATTCCACATGAAATATAATAAAGTCAGAAATGATTATCAGAGATTAGAATAGATACTACATAGTGGGAAAAAAAAGCTATAAGAAAGGGTATAATTTGAATATGTATAACTTATATACTTTGCTGTACAGCAGAAACTAACACAACATTGTAAAGTAACTATACCCTAATAAAAAAAAAAGAAAAAAAAAGTAAAAAATAAATAAAGTTTAAAAAAGTAAAAAAAAAAAAGTGTTTGCCATGCCAATATTAAGAGAAACTGAGCTGTGCATGAACACTGATCACCAAAAATTTTAGTGTGAAGATATGGGACTTGTACTAGAAGGACATTTCTAGGCAAGCTCTCTGCTCTAACCCAGAGAAAAGACTGCAATGAGGTTCAAACCCAGAAACACGATAACTCCTGCCACCAGGCTGGTGAGTCCCACTGCTGGAAGCCTGTTCCTCTGCATTTTAACAGCAAACATAAAGCAGAGGAATGATAACAAATGAAAACTTGCAGGTTGGAGGGATCTTCAAGATGTCAGAGGAGTAAGATGTGGAGGTCACCTTCCTCCACACAAATACATCAAAAATATTTCTACATGTGGAACAACTACAGAACACTTACTGAATGCTGGCAGAAGACCTTAGACTTCACAAAAGGCAAGAAAATCCCCATATACCTGGTCATATGGATAACAGGGTCTTGGTGATCTGGCCTGGTGTCAGGCCTGAGCTTCTGAGGTGGGAGAGGTGAGTTCAGGACACTGGACAACCAGAGACCTCCGGACCCATTTAATATCAATAGGGGATCACTCTCCCAGAGATCTCCATCTCAACACTAAGACCCAGCACCACCCAATAGCCTACAAGCTCCAGGGCTGGGCACCCCATGCCAAAAAGTAGCAAGACAAGAACACAACCCCACCCATTAGCAGAGAGGCTGCTTAAAATAATACTAAGTTCACAGACACCCCAAAATACACCACCAGACGCAGCCCTGACCGCAAGAAAAACAAGATCCAGACCCACCCACCAAAAAAAATGGCACCCGTCCCCTCCACCAGGAAGCCTACACAAGCTGCTGAACCAACAATAACCACTGGGGGCAGACACAAAAAACAATGGGAGCCATGAACTTGCAGCAGGCAAAAAGGAAACCACAAACAAAGTAAGTTAAGCAAAATGGGAAGATAAGGAAATATGCAGCAAATGAAGGAGCAAGGTGAAAACCCAACAGACCAAACAAATGAAGAAGAAATAGGCACTCTACCTGAAAAAGAATTCAGAGTAATGATAGTAAAGATGATCCAAAACCTTGGAAATAGAATGGAGAAAATACAAGAAACATTTAAAAAGGACCTAGAAGAACTAAAGATGAAACAAACAATGATGAACAACAACAAAAAAATGAAATTAAGAATTCTCTAGAAGCAGAATAACTGAGGCAGAAGAAATTATAAGTGACCTGGATGATAAAATAGTGGAAATAACTACTGCAGAGCAGAATAAGGATAAAAGAATGAAAAGAACTGAGGTCTGTCTCATAGACCTCTGGGACAACATTAAATGTACCAACGTTCAAATTAGAGGGGTTCCAGAAGAAGAAGAGAAAAAGAAAGGGAATGGGAAAATATTTGAAGAGATTATAGTTGAAAACTTCCCTAACATGGGAAAGAAAAAAGTCATTCAATTGCAGGAAGCACAGAGAGTCCCATACAGGATACATCCAAGGAGAAACACGCCAAGACACATATTAATCAAACTATCAAAAATAAAATACAAAGAAAAAAATATTTAAAACAGCAAGGGAAAAATAAAACAAATAACATACAAAGGAATCACCATAAAGTTAACAGCAGATCTTTCATTAGAAACTCTTCAAGCCAGAAGTGACAGGCAGGACATATTTAAAGTGCTGAAAGGGAAAAAAAAACTACAACCAAGATTACTCTACACAGCAAGGATCTCATTCAGATTCGAAGGAGAAATTAAAACTTTACAGACAAGCAAAAGCTAAGAGAATTCAGCACGACCAAACCAGCTTTATAACAAATGCTAAAGGAACTTCTCTAGGCAGGAAACACAAAAGAAGGAAAAGACCTGCAATAACAAACCCCCCAAAATTAAGAAATTGGTAATAGAAACATACATATCAATAACTACCTTAAATGTAAATGGATTAAATGCTCCAACCAAAAGAAATAGACTGGTTGAATGGATACAAAATCAAAACCCATATATATGCTGTCTACTAGAGACCCACTTCAGACCTAAGGACACATACAGACTGAAAGTGAGGGGATAGAAGAAGATATTCCTTGCAAATGGAAATCAAAATAAAGCTGGAGTAGCAATCTCATATCAGACAAAATAGAAATTAAAATAAAGATTATTACAAGAGACAAAGTAGGACACTGCCTAATGATCAAGGGATCAATCCAAGAAGAAGATATAACAATTGTAAATATTTATGCACCCAACATAGGAGCACCTCAATACATAAGGCAAATGCTAACAGCCATAAAAGGGGAAATCAACAGTAACACAATCAGTAGGGGACTCTAACACCCCACTTTCACCAATGGACAGATCATCCATAATGAAAATAAGTAAGGATTCATAAACTTTAAATGACACATTAAACAAGATGGACTTAATTGATATTTATAGGACATTCCTTCCAAAATCAACAGAATACACTTTCTTCTCAAATGCTCATGGAAAATTCTCCAGTATAGATCATGCCTTGGGTCACAAATCAAGCCTTGGTAAATTTAAGAAAATTGAAATCATATCAAGTATGTTTTACAACCACAATGCTATGAGACTAGATATCAAGTACAGGAAAGAAACCGTAAAAAATACAAACACATGGAGGCTAAACAATAAGCTAACAAATAACCAAGAGATGATGGAAGAAATCAAAGAGGAAATCAAAAAGTACCTAGAAAGAAATGGCAATGAAAACACAAAAACACAAGACCTATGGGGTGCAGTGAAGGCAGTTCTAAGAGGGAAGTTTATAACAATACAATACAATCTCAAGAAACAAGAAACATCTCAAATAAACAACCTAAATGTACACTTAAAGCAATTAGAGAAAGAAGAACAAAAACCCCCAAACTTAGCAGAAGGAAAGAAATCATAAAGATCAGATCAGAAAAAGCCACAGACATAGAGAATGGACTTGAGGACTTGGGGAGTGGGAAGGGTAAGCTGGGATGAAGCGAGAGAGTGGCATGGACATATATACACTACCAAAGGTAAAAAAGATAGCTAGTGGGAAACAGCCACATAGTATAGGTGGGTCACCTCGGTGCTTTGTGACCATCTAGGGAGAGTGGGAGTGAAACACTGAGGGAGGAGATATGGAGATATAAGTATAGCTGATTTACTTTGTTATAAAGCAGAAACAAACACATCATTGTAAAGCAATTATACTCCAATAAAGACGTTTTAAAAAATATGATAATCCAAATTAATGCAGGAAAAGATTCCGACAAAATTCAACACCCATTTATGATAAAAACTCTCCAGAAAGTAGGCATAGAGGGAACCTACCTCAACATAACACAGGCCAAATATGAGAAACCCACAGCCAACATCTTTCTCAGTGTTGAAAAACTGATATCATTTCCTGTAAAATACGGAACAAGACAAAGATGCCCACTTTCACCACTGTTATTCAACATAGTTTTGGAAGTTTTAGCCACAGCAATTAGAGAAGAAAAAGAAATAAAAGAATACAAATCGGAAAAGAATAAGTTAATCTGTCACTGTTTGCAGTTGACATGATACTATATATAAAGAATCCTAAAGATGCTACCAGAAAACTACTAGAACTAATCAATAAATTTGATAAAGTAAGGGATACAAAAATAATGCACAGAAATCTCTTGCATTCCTATACACTAATGATGAAAAATCTGAAAGAGAAATTAAGGAAACATTCCCATTTACCACTGCAACAAAAAGAATAAAATACCTAGGAATAAACCTACCTATGGAGACAAAAGACCTGTAGGCAGAAAACTGTAATACACTGATGAAAGAAATTAAAGATGATGCAAACAGGTGGAGAGATACACCATGTTCTTGAATTGGAAGAATCAACATTATGAAAATGACTATACTACCCAAAGCAATCTACAGATTCAATACAATAACTATCAAACTACCAATGGCATTTTTCAGAGAACTAGAACAAAAAATTTCACAATTTGTATGGAAGCACAAAAGAACCTGAATAACCAAAGCAATCTTGTGAAAGAAAAATGGAGCTGGAGGAATCAGGCTCCCTGTCTTCAGACTATACTACTAAGTTACAGTTATCAAGACATTATGGTACTGGCACAAAAATAGAAATATAGATCAGTGGAACAGGATAGAAAGCCCAGAGATAAAGCCACACACATATGGTTACCTTATCTTTGACAAAGGAGTCAAGAATATACAATGGAGAAAAGGCAGTCCCTTCAATAGTTGTTGCTGTAATAACTGGATAACGCCATACAAAAAAAAAAAAACCCTCAAAATCGATTGAAGAGGTAAATGTAAGGTCAGACACTGTAAAACTCTTAGAGGAAAACATAGGAAGAACACTCTTTGACATAAATCACAGCAAGATCCTTTTTGACCCACCTCCTAGAGAAATGGAAATAAAAACAAAAGTAAACAAATGGGATCTAATGAAACTTAAAACTTTCACAGAACAAAAGGAAACCATAAACAAGACGAAAAGACAAACCTGAGAATGGGAAAAAATATTTGCCAATGAAGTGACTGACAAAGGATTATCTCCAATATATATAAACATCACATGCAGCTGAGTATTAAAAAAAACAAACAACCTAATCCAAAAAAAGGAGAGAAGATCTAAATAGACATTTCTCCAAAGAAGATATACAGATTGCTAACAAACCCATGAAATGATGCTTGACATCACTTATCATTACAGAACTACAAATTAAAACTACAATGTGGTATCACCTCACTCTGGTCAGAACGGCCATCTTCAAAAATCTATAAAAAATAAATGCTGGAGAGGGTGTGGAGGAAAGGGAACCCTCTTGTACTGCTGATGGGAAAGTAAATTAATACAGGCACTATGGAGAACAGTATGGAGGTTCCTTAAAAAAACTAAAAATAAAACTACCATATGACCCAGCAATACCACTACTGGCATATACCCTGAGAAAACCATAATTCAAAGAGTCTTGTACCAAAATGTTCATTTCAGCTCTATTTACAATAGCCAGGAGATGGAAACAACCTAAGTGTCCATCATTGGATGAATGGATAAAGAAGATGTGGCACATATATACAATGGAACATTACTCAGCCATAAAAAGAAATGAAATTGAGCTGTTTGTAATGAGGTGGATAGACCTAGAGTCTGTCATACAGAGTGAAGTAAGTCAGATCACCCAAACAGAAAATAAGGAAATACAAGATTTAAATGACACAATAGACCAGATAGACTTAATTGGTTTTTATTGAACATTCTACCCAAAAGTGACAGAATACACTTTCTTCTTAAGTGCACACTCAATGTAGAAAACCTGAAAACATTTCCTCTAAGATCAGGAACAAGACAAGGATGTTCAATCTAGCCACTATTATTCAGCATAGTTTTGGAAGTCCTAGCCTTGGAAATCAGAGAAGAAATAGAATACAAATTGGAAAAGAAGAAGTAAAATTGTCACTGTTTTCAGATGACATGATATTATGTATAGAAATCCTAAATATGCTACCAGAAACTACTAGAGCCAATGAAAGTAAGTGTCCTGTATTCTGATACACTAACAACAAATGATCAGAAAGAGCAATTAAGTAAACAATAACATTTACCATTGCAAAAAAAGAATAAAATACATAGGAATAAACCACCTTAATGAGGCAAAAGACTTGTACTCAAAACCCTATAAAAAACTGATGAAAGAAATCAATGATGACACAAACAGATGGAGAGATATATCATGTTCTTGAATTGGAAGAATCAATATTGTGACAATGACTATGCTACCCAAAGCAATCTATAGATCACTTGAATCCCTATCAAATTACCAATGGCATTTTCTCACAGAATTAGAACAAAAAATTTTACAACATGTATCAAAACACAAAAGGCCCTGAATAGCCAAAGCAATCTTGAGAATGAAAAACAAACCTGGAGGAATCAGGCTCCCTGACTTCACACTATACTACAAACCTATAGTAATCAACACAATATGGTGCTAGGACAAAAACAGAAATATAGATAAATGGTACAGGACAGAAAGCTCAGAGATAAATCCACACACCTATGGTCACCTAATCTATGACCAATGAGGCACGAATATACAATGGAGAAAAGACAGGCTCTTCAATAAGTGGTGTTGGGAAAACTGGACATGTAAAAGAATGAAATTAGAAAATTCCCTAACACCATACAAAAAATAAACTCAAAATGGATTAAAGACCTAAATGTAAGTCTGGACACTATAAAACTCTACGAAGAAAACATAGGAAAAACACTCTTTGACATAAAACACAGCAAGCTATTTTCTGACCCTTCTCCTTGAGTAATGAAAATAAAAACAAAAATAAACAAATCGGACCTAATAAAATTTAAAAGCTTTCGCACAGCAAAGGAAACCATAAACCAGATGAAAAGACAACACTCAAATGGGAGAAAATATTTGCAAATGAAGCAACTGATGAAGAATTAATCTCCAAAATATAAAAATAGCTCATGTAACTCAATATCAAAACAAACAACCCAATTAAAAAATGGGTGCAAGACCTAAATAGACATTTTTCCAAAGAAGACATATAGATGGCCAACAGGCACATGAAAAGATGCTCAACATCACTAATTATTAGAGAAATACAAAACAAAACTAGAATGAGGTATCACGTTACACCAGTCAGAATGGGTATCATCAAAAAATCTACAAACAATTCATACTGGAGAGAGTGTGGAGGAAAGGGAGCCCTCTTGCACTGTTGGCGGGAATGTAAATTGATACAGTCACTATGGAGAACAGTATGGAGGCTCCTTAGAAAACTAAAAATAGAACTACCATATGACCCAGCAATCCCACTACTGGGCATATGCCCTGAGAAACCATAATTCAAAACGAGTCATGTACCACAATGTTCACTGCAGCACTATTTACAATAGTCAGGACATGGAAGCAGCCTAAGTGTCCATAGTCAGATGAATGGTTAAAGAAGATGTGGCACATATTTACAATGGAATACTACTCAGCCATAAAAGGAAATTAAGTTGGGTTATTTGTAATGAGGTGGATGGATCTAGAGTCTGTCATACAGAGTGAAGTAAGTCAGAAAGAGAAAAACAAATATATTTGTATATTTATATATTTATGCCCATATGTGTAATCTAGAAAAATGATACAGACATAACTATTTGCAGAGCAGGAATAGAGATGCAGAGGTAGAGAACGGATTTGTGGACACAGGGGAAAGTGGGATGAATTGGGAGATTAGGATTGACATATATACACTACCATGTACAAAATAGATAGCTAGTGGGAACATGTTGTATAGTACAGGGAGCTCAGCTCTGTGCTCTGTTATGACCTAGGTGGGTGGGTTGAGGGGGGCATGAGAGGGAGGGCCAAGAGGGAGGGGATATATGTATACATAGAGCTGATTCACTTCATTGTACAGCAGAAAAGAACACAACATTGTAAAGCAATTATACTCCAATAAAAAATAGACTATAAGTGGTCACATATGCATACATAGAGAATTTTTAATATCATTTCATGTGACATGTATTTACATTAATTGTATTATGTTTTTACACCATTGAACAACTGTTGCTTTTCCTCAAGAATTATTTTTTTGGTTTATCTATGTTGAACTGGCTCCTTTATTTTACTCATCTATTGTTTTATATATACATGCTACTTTTGTTTATCCAGTCCTCTTTTGATAGATACTTTGGTTGTTCCCATTATTTCACAATTACAAGGTGGCAGTTAATTTTCCATGTACATGTTTCATTATTTTATGTGCTAGTGATCTCTCTAGGAGCAGATACTAGCAAGAGGAACTGTTAGGTCACTTAATTTCTTTACACAGTAGTCCCATCTTCACATTTTATGTGTGTTGCCTAATTGCTTTCCAAATGGTTGAACAATTCCCCTTCTTTCAGGGAGTACCTGTCAGCATTTGACAATATACAGTGGATGCTCGAACAACATAGGGGGTTGTAGACACTCTCTGCAGTCAAAAATCCATATATAGGGCTTCTCTGGTGGCGTAGTGGTTGAGAGTCCGCCTGCCGATGCAGGGGACACGGGTTCGTGCCCCAGTCCGGGAGGATCCCACATGCCGCAGAGTGGCTGGGCCTGTGAGCCATGGTCGCTGAGCCTGTGCGTCCGGAGTCTGTGCTCCACGATGGGAGAGGCCACAACAGTGAGAGGCCCGTGTAACGCAAAAAAAAAAAAAAAAAATCCACATATAAATTATAGTCAGCCTTCTGTATCCATGGTTCCTCCATATCCCAGTTCCACTACCATGGATTCAACTAACTGCAGCTTGTGTAGTCTTTACTAGTGAAAAAAATACACATATAAGTGGACATGTGTAGTTCAAACCCACGTTATGGTTTAACTGCACAGACTTCTTAATTTTTTTCAGTCCAATGGGAAAAATGTTATCAGTTTTAATTTTCACTTGCCTGGTTGTTGGTAAGATTGAGAATCTTTTCATTTATTTATTAGTGTTTGAATTAGATTTTCAAAAATTGTAAGTTTACATACTGTCCATAATTTTTGATTAGATGATTTGTAATTTTCATATTTATATGTAGGATTAGAACAATTATTCACAGGTCATCTATGAGGCAAGTATTTTCTCCTAGCATGTGGTTTCTTTTAAAACATAAAGTTGACTTTATTGTTAGTAAAGTTTTAATCACATTTAGATGTCTTTTTCTTTATTACTATACTTTTCAGTTCTTTTTTTTTTAACGTTTTATTGGAGTATAATTGCTTTACAATGTTGTGTTTCTGCTGTATAACAAAGTGAATCAGCTATATGTATACATATATCCCCATATCCCCTCCCTCTTTCATCTCCCTCCCATCCTCTCTATCACACCTCTCTAGGTGGTCACAAAGCACCGAGCTGATCTCCCTGTGCTATGCGGCTTCTTCCCACTAGCTATCTATTTTACATTTGGTAGTGTATATAGATAGGTTCATTCCACTCTCTCACTTCATCCCAGCTTACACTTCCCCCTCCCCATGTCCTGAAGTCCATTCTCTACATATGCATCTTTATTCCTGTCCTGCCCCTCGGTTCTTCAGAACCATTTTTTTTTAAGATTCCATATATATGTGTTAGCATATGGTATTTGTTTTTTATCTTTCTGACTAACTTCACTCTGTAGGACAGACTCTATGTCCATCCACCTCACTACAAATAACTCAGTTTCATTTCCTTTATGGCTGAGTAATATTCCATTGTATATATGTGCCATATCTTTTTTATCCATTCAGCTGTCGATGGACACTTAGGTTGCTTCTATGTCCTGGTTGTTGTAAATAGAGCTGCAGTGAACATTGTGGTACATGACTCATTTTGAATTATGGTTTTCTCAGGTTATATGCCCAGAAGTGGGATTGTTGGGTCATAAGATAGTTATACTTTTAATTTTATAAGGAACCTCCATACTGTTCTCCATAGTGGTTGTATCAATTTACATTCCCACCAACAGTTCAAGAGAGTTCCCTTTTCTCCACACCTCTCCAGCATTTATTGTTTGTAGATTTTTTGATGATGGCTGTTCTGACTGCTGTGAGGTAATACCTCATTGTAGTTTTGATTTGCATTTCTCTAATGATTAGTGATATTCAGCATTCTTTAATGTGTTTGCTGGCAATATGTAAATCTTCTTTGGAAAAATGTCTATTTAGGTCTTCTGCCCATTTTTGGATTGATTTGTTTGTTTCTTTGATATTGAGCTGCATGAGCTGTTTGTAAATTTTGGAGATTAATCCTTTGTCAGTTGCTTTATAGGCAAATATTTTCTCCCATTCTGAGGTTGGCTTTTCATTTTGTTTATATTTTCCTTTGCTGTGCAAAAGCTTTTACATTTCATTAGGTCCCATTTTTTTTTTTTTCTAATTCCATTTCCTTAGGAGGTGGGTCAAAAAGGATCTTGCTGTGATTTATGTCATAGAGTGTTCTGCCTATGTTTGCCTCTAAGAGTTTTATAGTGTCTGGCTTTATGTTTAGGTCTTTAATCCATTTTGAGTTTATTTTTGTGTATGGTGTTAGGGAGTGTTCTAATTTCATTCTTTTATATGTAGCTGTCCAGTTTTCCCAGCATCATTTAGTGAAGAGCCTAATTTTCTCCATTGTATATTCTTGCCTCTTATATCAAAAATAAGGTGACCATATATGTGTGGGTTTATCTCTGGGCTTCGTATCCTGTTCTGCTGATCTATATTTCTGTTTTGTGCCAGTATCATACCGTCTGGAACACTGTAGCTTTATAATACAGTCTGAAGTCCAATAGCCTGATTCCTCCAGCTCCATTTTCCTTTATCAAGATTGCTTTTGTTATTTGGGGTCTTTTGTGTTTCTATACAAATTGTGAAAATTTTTGTTCTAGTCTGTTAAAAATGTCATTGGTAGTTTGATAGGGATAGCATTGAATCTGTAGATTGCTTTGGGTAGTAGAGTCATTTTCACAATGTTGATTCTTCCAATCCAAGAACATGGTATATCTCTCCATCTTGTTAATTTCTTTGTATCATTGTTAATTCTTTCATCAGTGTCTTATAGTTTTCTGCATACAGGTCTTTTGTTTCCTTAGGTAGGTTTATTTGTAGGTATTTTATTCTTTTTGTGGCAATGGTAAATGGGAGTGTTTCCTTATTTTCTCTTTCACACTTTTCATCATTAGTGTATAGGAATGCAAGAGATTTCTGTGCATTAATTTTGTATCTTGCTACTTTGCTAAATTCATTGATTTCCTCTGGTAGTTTTCTGGTGGCATCTTTAGGATTCCCTATGTGTAGTATCATGTCATCTGCAAACAGTGACAGTTTTACTTCTTCTTTTCTGATTTGGATTCCTTTTATTTCTTTTTCTTCTCTGATAGTTTTGGAAGTTTTAGCCACAGCAATGTTGAATAATACTTGTGAGAGTGGACAACCTTGCCTTTTCCTGATCTTAGAGGAAATGGTTTCAGTTTTTCACCATTGAAGACGATGTTGGCTGTGGGTTTGTCATATATGGTCTTTATTATGTTGAGGAAAGTTCCCTCTATGCTACTTTCTGCAGGGTTTCTATCATAAATTGGTGTTGAATTTTGTCAAAAGCTTTCTCTGCATCTATTGAGATGATCATATGGTTTTTCTCCTTCAATTTGTTAATATGGTTTATCACATTGATTGATTTGTGTATTTTGAAGAATCCTTGCATTTCTGGGATAAACACCACTTGATCATGGTGTATGCTCCTTTAAATGCGCTGTTCAATTCTTTCTGCTAGTATTTTGTTGAGGATTTTTGCATCTATGTTCATCAGTGATATTGGCCAGTAGTTTTCTTTCTTTGTGACATCTTTGTCTGGTTTTGGTATCAGGGTGATGGTGGCCTCATAAAATGAGTTTGGGAGTATTTCTCCATCTGCCATATTTTGGAAGAGTTTAGAAGGACAGATGTTAGCTCTTCTCTAAATATTTGATAGAATTTGCCTCTGAATCCATCTGGTCCTGGGCTTTTGTTTGTTGGAGGATTTTTAATCACAGTCTGAATTTCAGTGCTTGTGATTGGTTTGTTTATATTTCTTCCTGGTTCAGTCTCGGAAGGTTGTGCTTTCCTAAGAATTTGTCCATTCCTTTCTTTAAAAAGAGGGAAGTTCTTCCCTCTCTCCTGGTCAGCAGTGTGCTTAAGAGCTCAGAAATTAAGGTAAGAAAATTGAATGCCTATATTTGAATCCTGAATCAGTCCCTTGACCCTAACCCTAATCCTATCCATAACTGTGATCCTTCAGTAAGTTTAATAAACTCTCTGTGCCATAATTATCTTCTCTGTAAATTAAATAATAATAAAAATAATAATTGGATTTACCTCCCTAAAGAGGTTATTGATAAAATTAATGTCTGTATTTTATTTAGAAGAATGTCTAAACTATGGCAAGCACTATATAACTGTTAAAAAGGTATATTATTTTCTAATCATTTAAAAGCTTACTCTTCCTTTTTTTAGGACATTAATTCATTGGAGTATATTTTTGGATATGTTGTGTTATAGTCATATAGTTTTTCTTTTCCATATGGATAATCAATTTTCCTAATAGCATGTTTTAACTAGCTTATTTTATAACCACTGCTTAGTAAATCCTATTCTGTTAGTCATTACAATTCATAGATAAATTTTGGGTTCCCTATCCTATTCCATAAATCTATTTGTCTATTGCTGTGGTAATATCACACTGCCTAAATGGTTAAAACTTTATAAAGTATTTTGATATCTGGCAGGGCACTGTTGTGTCATCCTCAACAAACTTTGTTTTTATTTTTCAGAAATGCCTTGCCATATATTACATTTTTATATTTATTTCTATATATTTATGTATTTTATATTAATTTCCACATAAATCTTATAATCTACATAATTTTATGTTTTGTAATTTCATAATAAATATTATATTTACAGAGTGACTTGGAGAGAATTGGCTTTTTACAATGTTTTCTTCTCATAAATGAATATGTTAAATATGTACAAAACTTAAAAAAAATTAGGCTTAAAACTTCAACTCAATTACTGAATTATATGTGGATGTGCAGAATAAAACTTGGAGAAAAACCTTAGAAGATACGTAGTCCTTTTTTGATAGATGAGGAAATTGAGGCTGAAGAGAAGTATAAAGTTGTTTTTTTCAGGATCAATAAGGTAGTAATTTGTGGCATAAATCTTTGTCATCTGATTTACTTTTAATTCTTTGGATTTTTTGGCATATATTTGGCCAAACTCTCCTGCTTCTTATTTAACATCCCATGCTCAATGATGAGTGAGAGGGTCCACACACAGCAGATGAATAAAATACTATCCTTGCCATTGAGGGGCTTAGAGTAGAAGAGATAAATGGAAGAAGCAGGCAGATACTTTCACTGCTACATGATAACTAATAACAGCAACTATGAAAGGGAATCGAACAGGGAGTGAGCAAGCAATCATTTGTGGAGTAAGGGGGAAGGAGATGTCAGTTAATGTGAATGTTAAACAATGAATATGCTTTCTTCAAGGAGAAGGTAGGAGGAAAGACATTTTAGATAGATAGTATACCATGAATAACATTGAGGCTACATGGGCAAATGTGCTGTGCTCAGAGTTAGAGGAAAGTTTTTCCAAAGAATTAAGTGAAGTGTGGAGGAAGGAGATAGGCTTGGGCCAGATGGAGATGCCTAATGTGTGTTTTTAAAGAGCTTGAATTTTTTTCTGTAGTTATTGAGAAGATATTAGACATAAAAGACAGTGGCATAGATTTGCAGTTTAGGAAAGTAGGAGGTCATAGAGTTGGTGGGTTAGAGAGAATAGACTGTAGGTGAAGAGGTAAGTTAAGTGAGAAGTAATTAAGTCCTTATCTATGGCATCTGTAGTAGAAATGGGGAAGAATGTGTTTTGATCCAAGCAGAATACACTATTTACAGATCTTGAGCATAGATAGAGTGTCTGTGTAGGATGGTAGTATATGGGTTGAGCGAATTTTTATTTAATAAATTGGGAACTATATGAAGAATAAATTATAAGAAGGAAGAAGGGAAGAGAATAATGAAATTCACTGAATACAGAGTGTGAATTACCTTTGAACCTTTCAAGGTTGTGGTTCAAGTAGGCAACTGGTTAAATGGATCTGGAAGATTCACCTGGGGTAATATCAACATAGAGATGGATTTGAAATCAAAGGTAATTCACACTGTCTCAGGGAAAGGGTTTATGGCAGTAAGAAAAGTGATCTGAAAATTGAATCCCAGAAAAATCCTTAGCATGTAGGGACCAGGCAGAGGAAGATAAACCTATTAATGAAGGCCAATCAGAGAAGTAGAAGGAGTAACAGGTAAAATTGCAATTGCAGAAGGCAATAAAGCAACAACAGTTTTATTATTATCTCCCTTTTTTTAAAGGGCTCACACTTTATGCACTGAATATATTTGGAATGACAGACTTATTGAGTCAGACAACCTGCATAGAAAGTTCCCTTTAGAGTTCAGTGATATGAATTTTGGGAAATTTTAATTCTAGGCTTGTTCATAAGATGACTGTAACTTATCTTCTTAATTCTTCCCTTGTAGCAGTAGAATGTTTCATTTCCCTTAATAATCATGTTTCATACTTTCATTCTTGGCCCATGTTACCAACTAATACCATGTTTCCTATTCAATTTTCATATTTGATGTAGTCACATAAGGATACTATAAATTTTATATATATATATATATATATATATATAAATCTAGTGTATGACATTACTGTTGTCATTATGTTGCCAGTAATTTATGCCTTCTTGCAGTTGGAAGAATTCTGTCATAGCACAGCTGAGCAGCTTACTATTGGTGGCAGGGGGTGGATGACAGAGCCCGGTGGGCTTTTAATCCAACAGACTATGCTGTCTCTATTGCTCTTTTCCTGGTCATTGGGCATGTAGCACCATCACTTCAAGCACATCAGTCTTTAAATATGCAATTAGAAGCACACTAATAGACACAAAAAACATCATTACTCAAAAGCACTTAAATCATTTCTCTAATAGCTCCTCTGCAGTGCAGTAATAAGCCAGTGCTGGGCAGTGAATAAACATCTTAAAGTTTTTGAAAATTCCCATTAAAAAATTCAGACAATTTTATTTCTCTCTAATGAATATGTTTCAGCACATTCAGAATCACATTATCCTATTTCTTCTGGCAATCCTTACAAGCTAAGTCCCCACAGGCAGACCCACTGAGAAAAGTCTCAGTGCCTTGAGAGTTAAACAGCCCTTTCTCCATAGCCTGCTAGGCTATTACTTGGGACATTCAGGGGTACCAGGTTAGATGGCTTTCTAGATAACTGTCCTTCTCTGTTATTTAGTTTAAGAACAGCCTGTTGTTTTCCCTCTCGTGGCAGTAGCTGATTAAGTCAGCCTACACCAGTATGAACGGCTGACTTGTTAAAGCTCCTTCAGAACATTGCTTTGCCATTCATTTTGATTTTCATGAAATTATTGGAACTGTGATCGTAATAGTCCCATTTAGGCTAGTTATTTATTTTTAGTCATTTCAAAGTGGTCCCATTTTTCCATGTTGTAAAACTTAAATTAGAACACCCTGGGTGCTTAATATAAGAAGTGACAGAACACCTCTGATAAAATCTAGGTATAGTGTAGAAACTGTCAGTGAGAGGGTTTCTGCTCAGCTCTGCCAGGCCAGAGGAGTGGAAAGAGACATGATCTTTTAGAGTTTGAATATATAATATTTAAAATCAACTCATATCTTGATACATTGAAAAATTTCTGAAATGAAAGTCAGAAGATATGTCAAAAATTGTTTCCAGCAAAAACTGTCACACGGGGGATTTGAGAAGATGGCAGAGGAGTAAGATGCGGAGATCACCTTCCTCCCCACAGATATATCAGAAATACATCTACACGTGGACCAGCTCCTATATAACACCCACTGAACACTGGCAGAAGACCTCAGACCTCCCAAAAGGCAAGAAACTCCCCACATACCTGGGTAGGGCAAAAGAAAAAGAAAAAAAACAGACACAAAAAAATAGGGATGGGACCTGCACCAGTGGGAGGGAGCTGTGAAGGAGGAAAAGTTTCCACACACTAGGAAGCCCCTTCATGGTTGGAGACTGCGGGTGGCAGAGGGGGGAAGCTTCAGAGTCACAGAGGAGAGTGCAGTAACAGGGCTGCAGAGGGCAAAGTGGAGAGATTCCCGCATAGAGGATCGCTGCCGACCAGCACTCACTAGCTCTGCTCACCTGTTGGGGCGGGCGGGGGCTGGAAGCTGCGGCTCGGGCTTCGGTCGGATCGCAGGGAGAGGACTGCGGTTGGCGGCGTGAACACAGCCTGAAGGGAGCTAGTGTGCCATGGCTAGCTGGAAGGGAGACAGGGAAAAAGTCTGGACCTGCCGAAGAGGCAAGAGACTTTTTCTTCCCTCTTTGTTTCCTGGTGAGCGAGGAGAGGGGATTAAGAGTGCTGCTTCAAGGAGGTCCAGAGACTGGCACGAGCACGGCTATCAGTGCGGACCACAGAGGTGGTCATGAGACGCTAAGGCTGCTGTTGCCAACACCAAGAAGCCTGTGTGTGAGAACAGGTCACTCTCCACACCTCCCCCACCGGGAGCCTGTGCTCCCCGCCACCGCCAGGGCCCCATGATCCCGGGACAACTTCCCCGGGAGAACACATGGCGTGCCTCAGGTGGGTGCAATTTCACACCGGCCTGTGCCACCGCAGGCTCGCCCCGAACTCTGTACTCCTCCCTCCCCCCCGCCTGAGTGAGCCAGAGCCCCCGAATCAGCAGCTCTTTTAACCCCGTCCTATCTGAGCGAAGAACAGATGCCCTCAGGTGACCTACAGGCAGAGGCGGGGCCAAATCCAAAGCTGAACCCTGGGAGCTGTGTGAACAAAGAAGAGAAAGGGAAATCTCTTCCAGCAGCCTCAGGAGCAGCGGATTAAATCTCCACAATTAACTTGATGTACCCTGCATCTGTGGAATACCTGAATAGACAACAAATCATCCCAAATTGAGAAGGTGGGTGTTGGGAGCAAGATATATTATTTTTTGCCCTTTTCCTCTTTTTGTGAGTGTGTATTTGTATGTTTCTGTGTGAGATTTTGTCTGTATAGCTTTGCTTTCACCATTTGTCATAGGGTTCTGTCCGTCCATTATATTTTTCTTTTTTTTAATTTTAAAAATTTTTTTCTTAATAATTATTTTTTTAATAACTTTATTTTTTCTTGCTTTATTTTATTTTATCCTCTTTCTTTCTATTTTTTCTCCCTTTTATTCTGAGCCGTTTGGATGAAAGGCTCTTGGTGCTGCAGCCAAGAGTCAGTGCTGTTTCTCTGAGGTGGGAGAACCAACTTCAGGACACTGGTCCACAAGAGACCTCCCAGCTCCACATAATACCAAATGGCGAAAATCTCCCAGAGATCTCCATCTCAACACCAATACCCAGCTTCACTCAACGACCAACAAGCTACAGTGCTGGACATCCTATGCCAAACAACTAGGAAGACAGGAACACAACCCCACCCTTTAGCAGAGAGGCTGCCTAAAATCATAATAAGTCCACAGACACCCCAAAACACACCACCAGACGTGGACCAGCAACCAGAAAGACAAGTACCAGCTTCATCTACGAGAACACAGGTACTAGTCCCCTCCACCAGGAAGCCTACAAAAACCACTGAACAAACCTTAGACACTGGGGACAGACACCAAAAATAACGGAAACTACGAATCTGCAGCTTGAAAAGGAGACCCCAAACACAGTAAGATAAGCAAAATGAGAAGACAGAAAAACACAGAGCAGATGAAGGAGCAAGGTAAAAACCCACCAGACCTAACAAATGAAGAGGAAATAGGCAGTCTACCTGAAAAAGAAGATCCAAAATCTTGGAAATAGGATACAGAAAATGCAAGGAATATTTAACAAGGACCTAGAAGAACTAAAGAGGAAACAAGCAATGATTAACAACACAATAAATGAAATTAAAAATACCCTAGAAGGGATCAATAGCAGAATAACTAAGGCAAAAGAACGGATAACTGACCTGTAAGATAAAATAGTGGAAAAAACTACTGCAGAGCAGAATAAAGAAAAAAAATGAAAAGAAATGAAAGCAGTCTCAGAGACCTCTGGGACAACATTAAATGCATCAACAATCGAATTATAGGGGTCCCAGAAGAAGAAGAGAAAAAGAAAGGGACTGAGAAAATATTTGAAGAGATTATAGATGAAAACATCCTTAATATGGGAAAGGAAATAGTTAATCAAGTCCAGGAAGCACAGAGAGTCCCATACAGGATAAATCGAAGGAGAAACATGCCAAGACACATATTAGTAAAACTATCAAAAATTAAATACAAAGAAAACGTATTAAAAACAGCAAGGGAAAACCAAAAAATAACACAAAAGGGAATCCCCATAAGGTTAACAGCTGATTTTTCAGCACAAACTCTGCAAGCAGGAAGAGAGGGGAAGGACATATTTAAAGTGATGAAGGAGAAAAAACTACAACTAAGATTACTCTACCCAGCAAGGATCTCATTCAGATTTGATGAAGAAAGTAAAAACCTTAGAGAAAAGCAAAAGCTGAAAGAATTCAGCACCACTAATCCAGCTTTACAAAAAATGCTAAAGGAACTTCTCTACACAAGAAATACAAGAGAAGGAAAAGACCTACAATAACAAATACAAAACAATTAAGAAAATGGGAATAGGAACATACATATTGATAATTACCTTAAATGTAAATGGATTAAGTGCTCCCACCAAAAGACATAGACTGGCTGACTGGATACAAAAACAAAACCTGTATATATGCTGTCTACAAGAGACCCACTTCAGTCCTAGGGACACATACTGACTGAAAGTGAGGGGATAGGAAAAGATATTTCATGCAAATGGAAATCAAAAGAAAGCTGGAGTAGCAATTCTCATATCAGACAAAATAGGCTTTAAAATAAAGACTATTACAAGAGACAAAAAGAACACTACAAAATGATCAAGGGATTGATCAAAGAAGAAGATATAACAACTGTAAATATTTATGCACCCAACATAGGAGCACCTCAATACATAAGGCAAATACTAACAGCCATAAAAGGGGAAATCGACAGTACCACCATCATAGTAGGGGACTTTAACACCCCACTTTCACCAATGGACAGATCATCCAAAATAGAAATAAATAAGGAAACACAAGCTTTAAAAGATACATTAAACAAGATGGACTTAACTGATATTTATAGGACATTCCATCCAAAAACAACACAATACATATATTTCTCAAATGCTCATGGAACATTCTCCAGGACAGATCATATTTTGGGTCACAAATCAAGCCTTGGTAAATTTAAAACAATTGAAATCATATCAAGTATCTTTTCCAACCACAATGCTATGAGACTAGATATCAACTACAGGAACAGATCTGTAAAAAATACAAACACATGGGTGCTATCCAATACACAACTTAATAACCAAGTGATCACTGAGGAAATCAAAGAGGAAATCAAAAAATACCTAAACACAAACAACAATGGAGACACAATGACCAAAAACCTATGGGATGCAGCAAAAGCAGTTCTAAAGGGAAGTATATAGCAATAAAATCCTACCTTAAGAAACAGGAAACAGCTCAAATAAACAACCTAACCTTGCATCTAAAGCAATTAGGGAAAGAATAACAAAAGCCCCCCAAAGTTAGCAGAAGAAAAGATATCATAAACATCATATAACAAATAAATGAAAAAGAAATGAAGGAAATGATAGCAAAGAACATAAAACTAAAAGCTAGTTCTTTGAGAAGATAAACAAAATAGATAAACCATTAGCCATACTCCTCAAGAGAAAAAGGGAGAATACTCAAATCAAAAGAATTAGAAAAGAAAAAGTAGAAGTAACAACTGACACTGCAGAAATACAAAGGATCATGAGAGATTAGTACAAGCAACTCTATGCCAATAAAATGGACAACCTGGAAGAAAAGGGCAAATTTTTGAAATGCACAACCTTCAAGACTGAACAAGGAAGAAATAGAAAATATGAACAGACCAAACAAAAGCACTGAAATTGAAACTGTGATTAGAAATCTTCCAACAAAAAAAGCCCAGGACCAGATGGCATCACAGGTTAATTCTATCAAACCTTTAGAGAAGAGCTAACACCTATCCTTCTCAAACTCTTCCAAAATATAGCAGAGGGAGGAACACTCCCAAACTCATTCTACGAGGCTACCATCACCCTGGTAACAAAACCAGACAAAGTTGTCACAAAGAAAGAAATGTACAGGCCAATATCACCAATGAACATGGATGCAAAAGTCCTCAACAAAATACTAGCAAACAGAATCCAACAGCACATTAAAAGGATCAGACACCATGATCAAGTGGGGTTTATTCCAGGAATTCAAGGATTCTTCAATATATGCAAATCAATCAATGTGATACACCGTATTAAAAAATTGAAGGAGAAAAACCATATGATCATCTCAATAGATACAGAGAAAGCGTTCATCAAAATTCAACACCCATTTATGATAAAAACCCTGCAGAAAGTAGGCATAGATGGAACATTCCTCAATATAATAAAGGCCATATATGACAGACCCACAGCCAACATCATCCTCAATGGTGAAAAACTGAAACCATTTCCACTATGATCAGAACAAGACAAGGTTGGCCACTCTAACCACTATTATTCAAGATAGTTTTGGAAGTTTTAACCACAGCAATCAGAGAAGAAAAAGAAATAAAAAGAATCCAAATCAGAAAAGAAGTAAACTGTCACTGTTTGCAGATGACATGACACTATACATACCAAATCCTAAAGATGTTACCAGAAAACTACTAGAGCTAATCAATGAATTTGGTAAAGTAGCAGGATACAAAATTAATGCACAGAAATCTCTGGCATTCCTATACACTAATGATGAAAAATCTGAAAGTGAAATTAAGAAAACACTCCCGTTTACCAAGGCAACAAAAATAAAAAAAATCTAAGAATAAATGTACCAAAAGTGGCAAAAGAACTTTATGCAGAAAATTATAAGACACTGATGAAAGAAATTAAAGATGATACAAATAGATGGAGAGATATACCATGTTCTTGAATTGGAAGAATCAATATTGTGAAAATGACTCTACTACCCAAAGCAATCTACAGATTCAATGCAATCCATATCAAACTACCACTGGTAGTTTTCATATAATTAGAACAAAAAATTTCACAATTTGTATGCAAACACAAAAGACCCCGAATACCCAAAGCAATCTTGAGAATGAGACACGGAGCTGGAGGAATCAGGCTCCCTGACTTCAGACTATACTACAAAGCTACAGTAATCAAGACAGTATGGTACTGGCATAAAAACAGAAATATAGATCAATGGAACAGGATAGAAAGTCCAGAAATAAACGCACACATGTATGGTCACTTTATCTTTGATAAAGGATGCAGGAATGTACAGTGGAGAAAAGACATCCTCTTAAACAAGTGGTGCTGGGAAAACTGGAAAAGTACATGTAAAAGTATGAAATTAGAACACTCCCTCACACCATACACAAAAATAAACTCAAAATGGATTAAAGACCTAAATGTAAGGTCAGAAACTATCAAACTCTTAGAGGAAAACATAGGCAGAACACTCTATGGCATAAATCACAGCAAGACCCTTTTTGACCCACCTCCTAGAGAAATGGAAATAAAATCAAAAATACAAAAATGGGACCTAATGAAACTTAAAAGCTTTTGCACAGCAAAGGAAACCATAAACAATACCAAAAGACAGCCCTCAGAATGGGAGAAAATATTTGTAAGTGAAGCAACTGACAAAGGATTAATCTCCAAATTTTACAAGCAGCTCATGCAGCTCAATAACAAAAAAAAAACCCCAAACAAATCAATCTAAAATGGACAGAAGACCTAAATAGACATTTCTCCAAAGAAGATATACAGATTGCCAACAAACCCATGAAAGAATGCTCAACATCATTAATCATTAGAGAAATGCAAATCAAAACTACAATGAGATATCATCTCACAACAGTCAGAATCGCCATCATCAAAAAATCTAGACACAATAAATGCTGAAGAGGGTGTGGAGAAAAGGGAGCCCTCTTGCCCTGTTAGTGGGAATGTAAATTGATACAGCCACTATGGAGAAGAGTATAGAGGTTACTTGAAAAACTAAAAATAGAACTACCATACAACCCAGCAATCCCACTACTGGGCATATACCCTGAGAAAACCATGATTCAAAAAGAGTCATGTACCAAAATGTTCATTGCAGCCATATTTACAATAGCCAGGAGATGGGAGCAATCTAAGTGTCCATCATCAGATGAATGGATAAAAAAGATGTGGCACATATAAAAATGGAATATTTCTCAGCCATAAAAAGAAATGAAATTGAGTTATTTGTAGTGAGGTGTATGCTAACACATATATATGGAATCTAAGGAAAAAAAAATAGAGAAAAGGGTCATGAAGAACCTAGGGGTAAGACGGGAATAAAGACACAGACCTACTAGAGTGTGGACTTTAGGATATGGGGAGGGGGAAGGGTAAGCTGTGACAAAGTGAGAGAATGGCATAGACATATATACACTACCAAACATAAAATAGATAGCTAGTGGGAAGCAGCCGCATAGCACAGGGAGATCAGCTTGGTGGTTTGTGACCACCTAGAGGGGTGGGGTGTGGAGGATGGGAGGGAGGGGGACACAAGGGGGAAGAGATATGGGAACATATGTATATGTATAACTGATTCACTTTGTTATAAAGCAGAAACTAATGCACAATTGTAAAGCAATTATATTCCAATAAAGATGTTAAAATAAAAAAAAACTGTCATACTGACATAATTCCGTTTTAATACCTTGTACAGTCCCATGGTCCTGACTTTACATCTCTTAACCTAATAACTCATTCTACATATAAAATTAAGTTCAATAAAGTACAGAAACTTCTATAGGGAGAAAGCAAATATGTTGGAAATAATTTTGAGGATTTCATTTTTATGTAGGAAGTACAGGTTTCCTCTGTTATATTTTTGCTTTCATTAGAAATATTTTCTCCACAGGAATTGAAATTTAATGGAGGCCAGACACCCTGAGAAAGAATACTCATTGATTTTTCTTGGTGATTATCTTGATATGCTGGTTTATAACTTCTAGTTCCATGAAATAATAAAGAAGGATACTTTTTAAAATCAAAAATACTGCATTGCTTTTCAACATTCGTGTATACAGTAGAGATGTGTAAGGGGAGTTGAAAGTTTAATTCACAAAAAACATCAAAGCTCTTTGGGCTAGGTTAAGATTCACAAATAACCCACCATATTGGTCTACATTTTTCTGTCTTTCTTTACCTAAGTTATCTTTTGGAAAGGAAAATCTCAGTGTATATAGAAAATACAAAACAGAACTAATTCTTAAAATTGTTCAATTAAAATAATTCAATGATATCAGTTCTATAAATTCTAAAAACTGTTCTAAGTGGGAAAAGATGGACAAAATGTTTAACTTTTAAGACTCCTTTGTCAACAAAGAAGCTGTATTTCCTTTTTTATGACCTAAAAGTTTCATTTTTCCATTTTGTAGAGCAAATATCAGGAGTAATAAGAAAGAAAAAAGTGTTTTATGACTGAGAAATGCTATTGTGCTACGTTTTAGCAATTTACCTCATCTTCGAGGTTATGGAAAGGAATCTTGAAGAAGTATGTTTTAAAAATAACACCCTAATAACACATACAGGTTTATGCTGGGCCAACTTAGCTGTGCTCTAACAATCTTTCCAAGAATCCCCTTCCCAGCATTGTTCTAGTCTATAGATGACCACAAAAAATTTTGCATGTGATCTGGCAGGCAGAAGTGAGAGAGCATTGACAGTGTTTCATATTTTGAAGGTTGGCTTGGGGCACCAAACACATGGTAATGTCTGCTTACCTTTTTGGCACAGCTCAACATGCAGGTATGCAGCATATTTCTCTCCTGTTGAATGTTCTTCCCTGGATTCTCCAAATCCTGGGCCAGGAGTATGAGCAGATCTATGTTCAAGGGAGTCAACTTCTCCTCCACGGCAAAACTAGCATTGAAGTAGATAGAAGAGACAGATGTAAGTTCCAGCTCATCATCGTGGTTCTGGTTTCTTATTGCTTTCCTCCACATTCAGCTTTCCTTTCGGACCACTGGCCTGGAGAAGTCATACCTTTTGTGGTTTGACCTCAGATTTAGACAATATCCTTGCATACATAGACTTCACCACCTCCATTCCTGCTTAGAGTTGAATCTCTATAATAAATCCCTCATTCTGTATTATTTGTAATGGTTCTTAAGTATTTGTATAGCTCATCTGATAGAACCTTTAGTGACACCAACAAAGTTTTGCAAAAAAATGGATTATCCTGTGTCTGGAGTTAGAATTTGAGGTGATGGTGGCAGAAGTTGAGACAGAAGAGTTAAATATGATACAGGTCATTGAACAGATTATAATTCATGATGAATTTATACACATTTTATAGAGTGAATCTCTTAGAATGAAACATCTTAGGTGAGATGGAATATAAGACCGAGATGGAGTGTGTAGATGTTTTTACTAGTTGTTCCCTAAGAACCAGTTCCCAGTTACTTAATATAAGAATTTGAGTTTTATCTGGACCTGTGGATTGAGGGGGAAAAAAAATTATCATATTTCTTAGCTACCACCTTCCCCTCCTTCTTAAAGTTAATCTATGGCCAATAGACTGTAAGCAGAGATGTCTGTGCAATTTCTAGCAAGTATTCTTAGAATGCGGAAGACACTGTTTTATGTTTTAGCCCTTCCATTTTCCTGCTGCTTAGTATGGAGAAGAGATGGCTGAAGTTGGAGCAGTCATTTTCAACCATAAGATGGAAGCTATATTTCTGAGACTGGTGAAGTAGCAGGAATGAAGGAGTCTGAGTTCCAATAATTTTGCGAAACTTCCTGATCAGTCCTGGAGTTCTTACATCCAAACTTTACACAATAAGGAAATACACATCAAGTATATTTTATTCACTGTTATTTTGAGTGTTGTGTTTCTGTTTGATTCTATCATATACAATCAAAAGAGAATTTTAAGTAAAATTATATATGTCAGGTCTACAACCTGATATTTTGGTATACATATACATATAGTGAAATGATTACTAAGTCAAGCTAATTAATATATTCATCTCCTCACATAGCTAACATTTTTTTTGATAAAAACATCTGAAATCTACTCTTAGCAAATTTCCAGTGTACAGTATACAGTGATATTAAGGATAGTCATCCTGCTGTACATTAGATCTCTAGAACATATTCATCCTACATAACCACAGCTCTGTACTCTTTGACCAACATATCTTCATTTCCTCCACCTCCCTGCCCTTGGTAACCACCTTTCTACTCTCTGCTTCTGTGAATCAACTTTTTAGATTCCAGAGGTAAGCGAAAACATGCAGTATTTTTCTTTCTGTGTTTGTCTTATTTCCCTTAGCATAATGTCCTCCTGCTTCACCCATGTTGTTTCAAATGGCAAGATCTCCTTTTTTAAGGCTGGTAATATTCCTATATATTTACCCAAGAGGAATAAAACAAAGATTTGCAAACTAATCATAGATTTATCATAGTAGCTCCAAAACTGGAAAACAGCCCAGTTATTTCTCAATAGCAGAATGCATAAACACCTTGTGGAATATTCATACACTGGATATCAACAATTCTAAAGAATGCATTTACTATAACAAGCAATGACATGACTGGATCTCAGAAATGTTATCATAAATGACATAAATCAAACACAAGAGTAGATATGTACTGCATGATTCCATTATATGAAACTTCAGAAAAGATAAATCCAATCCATAGTGTATAAAACATATCAGTGTTTGACTATATCTGAGGGTATGGAGGCGATTGAGAATAAGCACAAGTGAACATTTTTGGATGATGGACATATTCTATATCATGATCATGGCAGTGGTTACATATATGTATATGTGTCAATGCTCATCAAACTCTACATTTAAAATGATTTTATTAGATTGATTTTATGGAATTTATATCTCAACAAAATTAAGTCAGAAATTGTAAAGGGTCTGAGTTTTTACCCAACTTGCCAGCATATATATGCTTCTTTCTTAATCAGTTTGGCCTGCTATAACGAATTACTATGGACTGGATAGATTAAACAACAAAACTTTATTTTCACAGTTCTGGAGGCTAGGAAGTCCAAGATCAAGGTGCTGGTAGATGGGATGTCTGGTGAGAACTCTCTTTCTGGTTTTCAGATGGTCTTCTTGTTGTGTGCTCACATGGCAGGGAGCAGAAAGAGAGAGCAAGCTCTCATGTTTCTTCTCATAAGAGCACTAATCCCATTTATGAGGGCTCTACCTTCATGACATTGGGATGAGGATTTCAAAATTTGAATTTTTCGGGGGGAGAACCCAAACATTCAGTCTATAACAATATACATAAAATCATAAGACATCTAGGTGAGAGATAAAGTTTATTACTTACAGCAAAAACATCAGCTAGAGTAAATTCATAACACCAGTTCCCTGGGTCTCAGTCTCCACAGGGTGATGTACTGAAGGTTGAATGTTACCTGCCATGCAATAGATTAAGGGGGTAAACCTTAGAATTAGGAAACTCTGATCATATATACAGCTGCTGATGAACTATTCATCCACTTTGAGAGAGAGACCTTAACTTTACTTCAGAGTGTAAGCAAATCTCCAGGAAGAGTTCTTTATCTTTACCACTCTGGAATATCTTAAGGGAAGGAGACAACTCCAAACTTTACTATCCCACAATATTAGCTTATATAAAAACATTCTTAAATTGTCTGTAAATACCTTTGCTCAGAAGATCCAGATCAGGCAAAATGTGAGATATTCATGGATAATTATTTCCCAATCTAGAGTTGATTTTAAAATTGACTATAATTAATGACCTGAAATATCTTCTGTTAGTTCAATAAAATATTTCAAAGAATATATACAATTTAAAGATACCAAGTTAATTTCATGCCAATTTTTTGTGCTTCATATTCAGGAAGTTCATATTACCTAATTGCATTTCCATATATTTCAAAATAAAGTTTAGACCATTAGAACTTCAGAAATTCTTTGGATACTTCACTAATTTCATAAGAAATCCTCTTTCCAGGGCTTCCCTGGTGGCGCAGTGGTTGAAAGTCTCCCTGCCGATGCAGGGGACGCGGGTTTGTACCCCGGTCTGGGAAGATCCCACATGCCGCGGAGCGGCTGGGCCCGTGAGCCATGGCCACTGGGCCTGAGCGTCCGGAGCCTGTGCTCCGCAACGGGAGAGGCCACAACAGTGAGAGGCCCGCGTACCGCAAAAAAAAAAAGAAAGAAAAGAAATCCTCTTTCCAATGTGTACTACAATTGTTTTCAGAATTTAAAAAATGTCATCATGCATTTAATATAGGATAATTTCTCTTTCTCCTGTGGATACAATTATACTATGTAAAGCAGCATCATTAAACACATGAAAGGATCACAATATTGTCATTTGATTTGTGTGTGTGTGTGTGTGTGTGTGTAGTTAATCTTATGCATTTTGTATTCATTCAGTGCTGTTTATTTAACTGAATACATACTATGTGTCTAGGTGTCGGTTCTATGGGCACTGTCCCTAGAGTGAAACTGGGTATTCAGTTCACTGAGGGTTTTTACTTTGGAGGATCAGTTCTCATGGCAGCCTGAAGTATCCTAGCTTGGACTTTAAAATATTTGGCTGGATAATAAGAATTATTTTCAACTGAACCAAGCTTCAGTGTTGAGAAGAAAAATCAAAAATGTTAAATCTTTGGGTAAAGAAAGGATGAAAACTTGGAAATAATTTAACAAGTTAGTGACTGGTACATATTGGAGTTGGGGGAAATAAGCTTTGATGACTCCTTGAGGCAAAAATGTGAATGAGTAAGTGTGCTTAGTTAGGGGGTGATTTGGTATCAGATTATGTGTCTGGCTGTCTTCTAAGGAGGTGGCTGTCCAGGTTGTTAAGGCAGAGAGAACAGCTTTGTGGAGTCCCAAAGACTGGACTAAAAGCCTCAGAAATGGTGCTAGTGAGGAAGTGCTGATAGCTCTGTCTGTCCTTTGACTACTAAGACTAACTCAGCGTGGAGATAGAAACAAACTTTCACATATAGGATCAGAGTGGGTAGATTGGGAATGTATAAAAATAAATCAAGGTCCTAAAGAGTGTTGGAATGTTAGTAGGTACTTTTCCACTTACAAAATTTAACCAATAGACTCTTGGAGGAGAAGGTATTAGAATCATAGATAAAATGTAAATTTGAACAATATTGTAGGTATTTATTTGACCATTTTCTGACCAACAATATTTGAGAGCTCTGGATAATAATAATTAATGATAGAAACACAATATTGTTCTAGTATTTACTATATCTCAGTTATTTTCTAAACATTTTACACCTATAAACTCATTTAATTATTACAGAACCTCATCATATATGTACTATTATTATCCTAATTTTACAAATGACTAAAATATGACACAGAAAGATTAATTAACATGCTCACAGCCACATAACTAGTAAATAAAATAATCAGCATATTCTGATTTGTAAACTTGATGAAAGAACTGCCTGTTCATAGGAATCCTTAACTGTTAAAAAAAAAATCAGCCCACTTTATATCTAAGATGTTTAATGCTTGTATTTTAAATGTTATTCCTATTCAGAGAAGTATCAGTACTCACAGTCTGTCCCTGGCAGTTCTTGGTTCCTAAATGGTTTCAAATTAGTTTATATCTAGATGTGATTGTCAAAGCATTAAATTCAATCTCTAATTGTTTGGCTTATAGTTCTAAGGCTCAAAAGAAACTGAAGGAGCACTATGTTTCTTTATCAGTAAATAACTACTAAAATTTAGGTACTATTGTGATTCTGTTTGGTTTTGACATGGTATTAAACTAGCCAGTTAAAACCATGAGCTCTAGAACCAGGTCATTTAGTTCAAATTGTGGCTCTACCATTTATATAGATAGTTAAGTTCTCTATACCATAATTTCTTCCATAGCGCTTCAATATATCTACTTCAGGGAAATGTTGTTAGATTAAATGAGTTAATATAAATATAACATTTAGAACAGTACTAGAAACAGAGTAAACATGCAATAAACATTCAATATTATCATTATTTTTATCTTCATATTATGTGAATGGCTTCACCTCTGGGAACAATAAATTTACATTTTTAGCCTCTTCTTTGAACATTAAAAATATAATATAATACAATACAATACAATAAGGGTTTCAAGAATACCTTTGGAAATTGTACCTCCTTTTATTCATATGACAGAATTCAATAACCTCATTTTGCTAGTTCTTACTTTGCAGCTGCCAGAGTCTTGTAATGCACCCAGAAAATGATGGATACTGTCTATTAGTTGGAACACACAGACCAAGAGTGTGATGAGCAGTTTTGTGTAGGCCTTTATGTGACCCAGTTTTATAATTTCTCTAAAGCGTGGCTCTCTTACCATTGATTTATTTAAAAGACCACACAACCTGTCTGATAGTCAACTTTGGTGTATTATTGTTTCTTGATTAGCCAGTGGTTAAGTGGAGAAGTCCTCTTTTGGATGGAACATCCTTGGACAAAGCTGTAGTCAGGTGAAAGATAGGCATGCATAAGAATATCTATCTAGTAAGTAAGCAAGGGGAAGGGTCATAAGACAGAGAGCACTCTCATACCTGCTCTGAAATCTGGGGAATAGTGCACGATCAAATCCAAGAACAAGAGTTTGGCATGTGTTGGACTGTACAGAGGAGAACTTTCTTTGAAGAGTTCATATTCAATTATTGATGGTCCCTCTCAAGAAAGGCATTTGGAATTACCCAGATATTGTTTAATACGTGTTGCTAAGAGTAACTTCTTGGAAAAATGTGGTGCTGAAGAATCAAGCTTAGAAGTAACCATTTTGCTGTGAGTACCTGTTACTCCCAGAATAGAGAGCAGTAGCCCATAATGAAATGAGTACTATTCTGAGTGAGGCATCTGGCCCTATACACATGACCAAGTCACTCCAGCATTTTCAAATCTGTGCAAGTAGGCTCTCTCTCTATTGCACAGGTGGGATTTTTTATTATTAAAGTATAGTAGTTTTATAATGTTATATTAGTTCACAATATTCTATTAATTATGACATAGGGATTCAATAGTTTTACAGATTATGCTCCACTTAAAGTTATTAAAAAATATTGGCTGTATTCCCTGTGCTGTACAATGTATCACTGTATCTTATTTATTTTATTCAAAGTAGTTAGTCCTCTTAATTTCCTACATATCTCTTGCCCCTTCTCCAAACCCTCTTCCCACTGGTAATCACTAGTTTGTTCTCTATATCTGTGAGTTTGTTTCTGTTTCTTTATATTTATTCATTTATTTTTTAGATTCCACATAGAAGTGATAACATACAGTATTTGTCTTTCTCTGTCTAAATTATTTCACTAAGCATAATACCCCCCAGGTCCATCCATGTTGTTGCAAATGACAAAATTTTCATTCCTTTTTTTAATGGCTGAGTAACATTCCATTGTGTATATACAGCACATATCCTTTACAATTAATCTGTTGATGGACACTTAGGATTCTTCCAATCTTGTTTATTCTAAATCATGCTGCTATAACCATTGCAGAACATGTATCTATTTAAATTAGAGTTTTAATTTTCTTTGGATATATACCCAAGAATAAAATTTCTGGATGATATGGTAGTTCTATTTTTTTAGGTTTTTTGTTTGTTTGTTTGTTTTTTTGGAATCTCCATACTGTTTTCCATAGTGGCAATACCAATTTACATTCCCAACAAAAGTGTACTGGGGTTCCCTTTTCTCCATATCCTCACTAACATCTGTAATTTGTCATCATTTTGATGATAGCTATTCTGGCAAGTGTGAGGTGATATCTCACTTTGGTTTTGATTTACATTTCCCTGATGATTAGTGATGTTGAGCATCTTTTCATGTGTCTATTGGCCATCTGTAAGTCTTCTTTGGAAAAATGTGTATTCAGGTCTTCTGCCCATTTTTAATTAAGTTGTTTGTTGTTTGATATTGATTTGTATGAGCTGTTTATATATTTTAGTTGTTAACCCCCTTATCAGACATATAATTTGCAAACATTTTCTCCCATTTTGTAGGTTGTCCTTTCAATTTATCAATAATTTCTTTTGCTGTGCAAAGGCTTTTAAGTTTAATTGGGTCCCATCTCTTATTTTGCTTTTGTTTCCTTTGCTTGAGGAGACAGATCCTCCAAAAAATATTGCTACAATTTATGTCAAAGTGTGTTTTGCCTATGTTTTCTTCTAAGAGTTTTATGGTTTTTGGCCTTACATTTAGGTCTTTAATCCATTTTGAGTTTATTTTCGTATATGGTGTGAAGAAATATTCTCATTTCATTCTTTTACATGTAACTGTTCAGTTTTCCCAGCACCACTTACTAGAGATACTGTCTTTTCTCCATTGTATATTCTTGCCTCCTTTGTTATAAACTACTTCATCATAAGTGTGTGAATTTATTTCTAGTCTCTCTATTCTGTTCCATTGAACTATGTGTCTGCTTTTCTTGCCAGTACCATGATGTTTTGGTTACCATAGCTTTGTATATGGTCTGGACCCATGGAGCATGATACCTCCAGCTTGTTCTTTTTCTCAAGATTGCTTTGGCTATTTGGGCTCTTTTGTGGTTTCATATAAATTGTAGGACTATTTGTTCTGCTTCTTTGAAAAAGGTCATGGGTATTTCAATAAGGATTGCATTAAGTCCGTAGACATTTGTTATGGACATTTTAACAATATTAATTCTTGCAATCCATGAACACAGGATATTTTTCCATTTCTTTGTATCATTTTCAATTTCCTTCATCAATTTTTTTAACATCTTTATTGGAGTATAATTGCTTTAAAATGGTGTGTTAGTTTCTGCTTTACAACAAAATGAATCAGTTATATATATACATATGTTCCCATATCACTTCTCTCTTGCTTCTCCCTCCCTCCCACCCCCGCTATCCCACCCCTCCAGGTGGTCACAAAGCACCGAGCTGATCTCCCTGTACTATGGGGCTGCTTCCCACTAGCTATCTACCTTACGTTTGGTAGTGTATATATGTCCATGCCTCTCTCTTGCTTTGTCACAGCTTACCCTTCCCCCTCCCCATATCCTCAAGTTCATTCTCTAGTAGGTCTGTTTCTTTATTCCTGTTTTACCCCTAGGTTCTTCATGACATTTTTTTTTCTTAAATTCCATATATATGTGTTAGTATACGGTATTTGTCTTTCTCTTTCTGACTTACTTCACTCGGTATGACAGACTCTAGGTCTATCTACCTCATTAAAAATAGCTCAATTTCTTTTCTTTTTATAGCTGAGTAATATTCCATTGTATATATGTGCCACATCTTCTTTATCCATTCATCTGATGATGGACACTTAGGTTGTTTCCATCTCCAGGCTATTGTAAATAGAGCTGCAATGAACATTTTGGTACATGACTCTTTTTGAATTATGGTTTTCTCAGGGTATATGCCCAGTAGTGAGAATGCTGGGTCATATGGTAGTTCTATTTGTAGATTTTTAAGGAACCTCCATACTGTTCTCCACAGTAGCTGTATCAATTTACATTCCCACCAACAGTGCAAGAGGATTCCCTTTTCTCCACACCCTCTCCAGCATTTATTGTTACTAGATTTTTTGATGATGACCATTCTGACAGGTGTGAGATGATATCTCATAGTAGTTTTTATTTGCATTTCTCTAATGATTAGTGATGTTGAGCATTCTTTCATGTGTTTGTTGGCAGTCTGTATATCTTCTTTGGAGAAATGTCTATTTAGGTCTTCTGCCCATTTTTGGATTGGGTTGTTTGTTTTTTTTGTTATTAAGCTGCATGAGCTGCTTATAAATTTTGGAGATTAATCCTTTGTCAGTTGCTTCATTTGCAAATATTTTCTCCCATTCTAAGGGTTGTCTTTTGGTCTTCTTTATTGTTTCCTTTGTTGTGCAAAAGCTTTGAAGTTTCATTAGGTCCCATTTGTTTATTTTTGTTTTTATTTCCATTTCTCTAGGAGGTGGGTCAAAAAGGATCTTGCTGTGATTTATGTCATAGAGTGTCCTGCCTATGTTTTCCTCTAAGAGTTTGATAATTTCTGGCCTTACATTTAGGTCTTTAATCCATTTTGAGCTTATTTTTGAGTGTGGTGTTAGGGAGTGATCTAATCTCATACTTTTACATGTACCTGTTCTGTTTTCCCATCACCACTTATCGAAGAGGCTGTCCTTTCTCCACTGTATATGCCTGCCTCCTTTATCAAAGATAAGGTGGCCATATGTGCGTGAGTTTATCTCTAGGCTTTCTATCCTGTTGCATTGATGTATATTTCTGTTTTTGTGCCAGTACCATACTGTCTTGATTACTGTAGCTTTGTAGTATAGTCTGAAGTCAGGGAGCCTGATTCCTCCAGTTCCGTTTTTCGTTCTCAAGATTGCTTTGGCTATTTGGGGTCTTTTGTGTTTCCATAAAAATTGTGAAATTTTTTGTTCTAGTTCTGTGAAAAATGCCAGTGGGAGTTTGATAGGGATTGCACTGAATCTGTAGATTGCTTTGGGTAGTAGAGTCATTTTCACAGTGTTGATTCTTCCAATCCAAGAACATGCTATATCTCTCCATCTATTTGTCTCATCTGTAATTTCTTTCATCAGTGTCTTATAATTTTCTGCATACAGGTCTTTTGTCTCCTTAGGAAGGTTTATTCCTAGTTATTTTATTCTTTTTGTTGCAATGGTAAATGGGAGTGTTTTCTTGATTTCACTTTCACATTTTTCATCATTAGTGTATAGGAATGCCAGAGATTTCTGTGCATTAATTTTGTATCCTGCTACTTTACCAAATTCATTGATTAGCTTTAGTAGTTGTCTGGTAGCATCTTTAGGATTCTCTATGTATAGTATCATATCATCTGCAAAGTGTGACAGCTTTACTTCTTCTTTTCCAACTTGGATTCCTTTTATTTCCTTTTCTTCTCTGATTGCTGTGGCTAAAACTTCCAAAACTATGTTGAATAAGAGTGGTGATAGTGGGCAACCTTGTATTGTTCCTGAACTAAGTTAAAATGCTTTGAGTTTTTCACCATTGAGGATGATGTTGGTTGTGGGTTTGTCATATATGGCCTTTATTATGTTGAGGAAAGTTCCCTCTTTGCCTACTTTCTACAGGGTTTTTATCATACATGGGTGTTGAATTTTGTCAAAAGCTTTCTCTGCATCTATTGAGATGATCATATGGTTTTTCTCCTTCAATTTTTTAATAAGGTGTTTCACATTGATTGATTTGCATATATTGAAGAATCCTTGCATTCCTGGGATAATCCCCACTTGATTATGGTGTATGATCTGTTTAATGTGCTGTTGAATTCTGTTTCCTAGTATTTGCTTGAGGATTTTTGTATCTATGTTCATCAGTGATATTGACCTGTAGTTTTCTTTCTTTGTGACATCCTTGTCTGGTTTTGGTATCAAGGTGATGGTGGCCTTGTAGAATGAGTTTGGGAGTGTTCCTCCCTCTGCTATATTTTGGAAGAATTTGAGAAGGATAGGTTTTAGCTCTTCTCTAAATGTTTGATAGAATTCGTCTCTGAAGCCACCTGGTCCTGGGCTTTTGTTTGTTGGAAGATTTTTAATCACAGTTTCAATTTCAGTGCTTGTGATTGGTCTGTTCATATTTTCTATTTCTTCCTTATTCAGTCTTGGCAGGTTGTGCCTTTCTAAGAATTTGTCCATTTCTTCCAGGTTGTCCATTTTATTGGCATAGAGTTGCTGGTAGTAATCTCTCATGATCTTTTGTATTTCTGCAGTTTCACTTGTTACTTCCCCTTTTTCATTTCTAATTCTATTGATTTGAGTCTTCTCCCTTATTTTCTTGATAAGTCTGGCTAATGGTTTATCAATTTTCTTTATCTTCTCAAAGAACCATCTTTTTGTTTTATTGATCTTTGCTATCATTTTCTTCATTTCTTTTTCATTTATTTCTGATATGATTTTTATGATTTCTTTCCTTCTGCTAACTTTGGGGTTCTTTTGTTCTTCTTTCTCTAATTGCTTTAGGTGCAAGGTTAGGTTCTTTATTCGAGATGTTTCCTGTTACTTAAGGTAGGATTGTATTGCTATAAACTTCCCTCTTAGAACTGCTTTTGCTGCATACCCTAGATTTTGGGTCGTCATGTCCCCATTGTCATTTGTTTCTAGGTATTTTTTTTATTTCATCTTTGATTTCTTCAGTGATCACTTCTTTATTAAGTAGTGTATTGTTTAGCCTCAATGTGTTTGTATTTTTTACAGATCTTTTCCTGTAATTAATATCTTGTCTCATAGTGTTGTGGTTAGAAAAGATACTTGATATAATTTCAATTTTCTTAAATTTACCAAGGCTTGAATTGTCACCCAAGATATAATCTATCCTGGAGAATGTTCCATGAGCACTAGAGAAAAATGTGTATTCTGTTGTTTTTGGATGGAATGTCCTATCAATATCAATTAAGTCCATTTGTTTAATATATCATTTAAAGCTTGTGTTTCCTTATTTATTTTCATTTTTGATGATCTGTCCATTGGTGAAAGTGGGGTGTTAAAGTCCCCTACTATGAATATGTTACTGTTGATTTCCCCTTTTATGGCTGTTAGTATATGCCTTATGTATTGAGGTGCTCCTATATTGGGTGCATAAATATTTACAACTGTTATATCTTCTTCTTGGTTCAATCCCTTGTTCATTATGTAATGTCCTTCTCTGTCTCTTCTAATAGTCTTTATTTTAAAGTCTATTTTGTCTGATATGAGAAGTGCTACTCCAGCTTTCTTTTGTTTTCCATTTGCATAAAATATCTTTTTCCATCCCCTTAATTTCAGTCTGTATGTGTCTCTAGGTCTGAAGTGAGTCTCTTGTAGACAGCAAATATATGGGTCTTGTTTATGTATCCATTCAGCCCATCTGTGTATTTTGGTGGGAGCAGGTAGTCCATTTACATTTAAGGTAGTTATCAATATGTATGTTCCTATTCCCACTTTCTTAATTGTTTTGGGTTCATTATTGTAGGTGTTTTCCTTCTCTTGTGTTTCTTGCCTAGAATAGTTCCTTTAGCATTTGTTGTAGAGCTGGTTTTTTGGTGCTGAACTCTCTCAGCTTTTGCTTTTCTGTAAAGGTTTTAATTTCTCCATCAAATCTGAACGAGATCCTTGCTGGGTAGAATAATCATGGTTGCAGAATTTTCTCCTTCATCACTTTCAGTATCTCCTGCCACTCCCTTCTGGCTTGCAGAGTTTCTGCTGAAAGATCAGCTGTTAACCTTATGGGGATTCCCTTGTGTGTTATTTGTTGTTTTTCCCTTGCTTCTTTTAATATGCTTTCTTTGTATTTAAATTTTGACAGTTTGATTAATATGTGTCTTGTCATATTTCTCCTTGGATTTATCCTGTATGGGACTCTCTGTGCTTCTTGGACTTGATTAACTATTACCTTTCCCATATAAGGGAAGTTTTCAACTATAATCTCTTCAAATATTTTCACAGTCCCTTTCTTTTTCTCTTCTTATTCTAGAACCCCTATAATACGAATGTTGGTTCATTTAATGTTGTCCCAGAGGTCTCTGAGACTGTCCTCTGTTCCTTTTATTCTTTTTTCTTTATTCTGCTCTGCAGTAGTTATTTCCACTATTTTATCTTCCAGGTCATTTATCCGTTCTTCTGCCTCAGTTTTTCTGCTATTGATCTCAACTAGAGTATTTTTAATTTCATTTATGGTGTTGTTCATCATTATTTGTTTCATCTTTAATTCTTCCTGGTCCTTGTTAAATGTTTCTTGCATTTTGTCCATTCTATTTCCAAGATTTTGGATCACCTTTACTATCATTATTCTGAATTCTTTTTCAGGTAGACTGCCTATTTCCTCTTCATTTGTTAGGTCTGGTGGGTTTTTATCTTGCTTCTTCATCTGCTGTGTGTTTTTCTGTCTTCTCATTTTGCTTATCTTACTGTGTTTGGGGTCTCCTTTTTGCAGGCTGCAGGTTCGTAGTTCCCATTGTTTTTGGTGTCTGTCCCCCGTGGCAAAGGTAGTGTCAGTGGGTTGTGTAGGCTTCCTGGTGGAGAGGACTAGTGCCTGTGTTCTTGTGGATGAGGTTGGATCTTGTCTTTCTGGTGGGCAGGTCCACGTCTTGTGGTGTGTTTTGTGGTGTCTGTGGACTTATTATGATTTTGGGCAGTCTCTCTGCTAATGGCTGGCATTGTGGTCCTGTGTTTCTAGTTGTTTGGCGTAGGATGTCCAGCACCATAGATTGCTGGTCGTTGAGTGAAGCTGGGTGCTGGTTTTGAGATGGAGATCTCTTGGAGATTTTTGCTGTTGGATATTTTGTGGAGCTGGGAGGTCTCTTGTGGACCAGTGTCCTGAAGGTGGCTCTCCCACCTCAGAGGCACAGCATTAACTCCTGGCTGCAGCACCAAGAGCCTTTCATCCACACTGCTCAGAATAAAAGGGAGAAAATGTAGAAAGAAAAAATTAGTAGAAGTAGAGAGAAAGAAAGAAAGAAAGAAAGTAAGGATGGAGGGAGGGAGGGAGGGAAGAAGGAAGGAAGGATGGAAGGTAGGTAAAAAAAGAAAGAAGAAAATGTAAAATAAAATAAAGTAAGATAAAATATAACAAAGTTATTAAAATAAAAAAATAATTATTAAGAGAAAAAAAAAACGGACGGATAGAACCCTGGGACAAATGGTGGAAACAAAGCTATATAGACAAAATCTCACAGAGAAGCATACACATACACACTCACAAAAAGAGGAAAAGTGGAAAAAATCATAAATCTTGCTCTCAAAGTTCACCTCTTCAATTTGGGATGATTCGTTGTCTAAAGGAGTGAAGGAAGGAAAGCAGGAACAAAGATAAAGTAAAATAAAGTAAAGTTTTTAAAATAAATGTTAATTATTTAGAAAAAAATTTTAAAAAAAAGAAAAGAAGAAAACGGATGGATAGAACCCTACGACAAATGGTGGAAGCAAAGCTGCACAGACAAAATCTCACACAGAAGCATACACATACACACTCACAAAAAGAGGAAAAGGGGAAAAAATCATAAATCTTGCTCTCAAAGTCCACCGCCTTAATTTGGGATGATTCGTTGTCTATTCATGTATTCCACAGATGCAGGGTGCATCAAGTTGATTGTGGAGCTTTAATCCGCTGCTTCTGAGGCTGCTGGGAGAGATTTCCCTTTCTCTTCTTTGTTCTCACAGCTCCTGGGGCTCAGCTTTGGATTTGGCCCCGCCTCTGCGATTAGGTCGCTGGAGGACGTCTGTTCCTTGCTCAGAGAGGACGGGGTTAAAGGAGCCGCTGATTCGGGGGCTCTGGCTCACTCAGGCCGGGGGTAGGGGTACGGAGTGCTGGACGAGCCTGCGGCAGCAGAGGCCGGCATAACTTTGCACCAGCCAGAGGCGTGCCGTGCGTTCTCCCAGGGGAGTTGTCCCTGGATCACGGGACTCTGGCAGTGGCGGGCTGCGCAGACTCCCCGGAACGGGGGTGTGGATAGTAACCTGTGCTCGCACACAGGCTTCTTGGTGGTGGCAGCAGCAGGCTTAGCATCTCATGCCTGTCTCTGGGGTCCGCGCTTTTAGCCGCGGCTCGCGCCCGTCTCTGGAGCTCCTTTAAGCAGCGTTCTTAATCCCCTGTCCTCGTGCACCAGGAAATAAAGAGGGAAGAAAAAGTCTCTTGCCTCTTCGGCAGGTCCAGACTTTCCCCTGGACTACCTCCCAGCCAGCCGTGGCACACTAACTCCCTACAGGCTGTGTTCACGCTGCCAACCCTAATCCTCTCCCTGCACTCAGACCGAAGACCGAACTTCAGCTCCAAGCCCCGCCCGCCCTGGCAGGCGAGCAGACAAGCCTCTCAGGCTGGTGAGTGCCGGTCGGCACCGATCCTCTGTGTGGAAATGTCTCCGTTTTGCCCCCTGCACCCCTGTTGCTGTGCTCTCCTCCACGGCTCCGAACCTTTCCACCTCCGCCACCCACAGTCTCTGCCCGCGAATGGGCTTCCTAGTGTGTGGAAACATTTCCTCCTTCACAGCTCCCTCCCACTGGTGCAGGTCCCATCCCTATCCTTTTGTCTCTGTTTTTTTCTTTTGCCCTACCCAGGTACGGGGGAAGTTTCTTGCCTTTTGGGAGGTCTGAGGTCTTCTGCCAGCGTTCAGTAGGTGTTCTGTAGGAGTTTTTCCACGTGTAGATGTATTTCTGGTGTATCTGTGGGGAGGAAGGTGATCTCCGCATCTTACACTTCCGCCATCTTCCCGGAAGTCTCCGTCAACTTTTGATAGTTTTCAAAGTATAGATCTTGCACCTCCTTGGCTAATTTTATTCCTAGATATTTTATTCTTTTTTGATGCAATTTTAAACAAGATTGTTTTCTTACTTTCTCTTTCTCATAGTTCATTATTAGCATGTAGAAAAGCAACAGATTTCTGTATATTAATCTTGTATCCTGAAACTTTACTAAAGTTGTCTATTAGTTCTAAAATATTTTTGGTTGGAGACATTAGGGTTTCCTATATATAGTATAATATCATCTACGAATAGTGATAATTTTACCCTTCCCTTCCTATTTGGATGTATTATATTTCTTTTTCTTTTCTGATTGCTGAGACTAGGACTTCCCATGCTTTGTTAAATAGAAGTGATGGGAGTGGGCTTTCTTGGTTTTGATTTTAAAGGAAAAGCTTTCAGCTTTTCACTACTCACTATACTGTTAGTAGTGAGTTTGTCATAAAGACCTTTATTATGTTGAGGTATGTTCACTGTACACCAGCTCTGATGAGAGCTTTTATTATGAATGAATGTTGCATTTTGTCTCTGCTTTTTCTGAATCTATTGAGATGATCATGCAATTTTTATTCTTCAAATTGTTAATGTGGTGTATCACATCGATTGACTTGCAGATAATGAACTGTCCTTGCGTCCCTGGGATAAATACCTCTTGATCATGTTGTATGATCCTTTTTATATATTGTTGAATTGCATTTGCTAATATTTTGTTGTGGATTTTTGTATATGTATTCATTTGAGATATTGACCTGTAATTTTCTTTTCTTGTAGTGTCCATATCTGTGGTATCACTGTAATGGTGGCCTCTTTTATATGAATTTGAGAATATTATGTCCTTAGTTTGAGAAGGATAGGTATTAGCTCTTCTTATATGTTTGGTAGAATTCCTCTGTGAAGCTGTCCATTCCTGGACATCTGTTTGCTAGGAATTCTTTGATTACTGACTCAATTCCCCTACTAGTGATCTATTTGTTCAGACTATGTATTTATTCTTGATTCAGTCTTGGAAGTTTTATGTTTCTAGGAATTAATCCATTTATTCCCGGTTGTCCTATTTGTTGCTATATAACTATTCATGGTATTCTCTTATGATTTTTTGTATCTCGGTTGTATCAGTTGTAATTTCTCCTCTTTCACTTCTTATTTTGTTTATTTAGATCCTTTCTCTTTTCCTCTTGATGAGCTTGGCTAAAGGTTTATCAATTTTGTTTAACGTTTCCAAAAAACAGCACTTGGTTTCATTGATCTTTTCTATCTTTATTGTTATTATTTTTTGGTCTCTATTTGATTGATTCCCTCTCCGATCTTTATTATCTTCTTTCTTCTACTGACTTTGGTCTGTGTTTCTCTTTTTCCAGATTGTAGGTTAGATTGTTTATGTGACATTTTTCTTGTTTTTTGAGGAAGGCCTGCATTGCTATAAACTTCCCTTGTAAACTGATTTTAGCTGCATCTCATAGATTTTCAGGTCACGCTTTTCCATTTTCATTTGTCTCAAGTATTTTTTGATTTTGTCTTTGCTTTATTTATGGACTCTTTTGTTTTCTTTTTTACTAATATGTTGTTTAGTCTCCACATGTTAACATTCTTCCCATTTTTTTTTCCTGTTATTGATTTCTAGTTTCATACTATTGTGGTTGGTAAAAATGCTTGGTATAATTTGTATGCTCTTAAATTTGTTGAGACTTATTTTGTGTCCTAGTATATGATCTGTCCTGGAGAAGGTTCCATGTGCTCTTGAAAAGAACCTGTAATCTGCTATTTTTGGATGGATTGTTCTGTAGATATTTATTAAGTCCAACTGGTCTAATATGTTGTTTAAGTCCATTGTTTCCTACTGATTTTCTATTGGGATGATCTCTTCACTGATGTAGATGCACTGTTAAAGTGACCTAGTATTATTGTCAATTTCTTCCTTTATGATTGTTAATATTTGTTTTATATATTCAGGTGTTCCTATGTTAGGTGCATATATGTTAACATGCATTATATTCTCTTCTTGTATTGATCCCTTTATCAGTATATAATGCCTTTCCTTGTCTATTGTTATAGACTTTATGTCTGCTTGATTTTGCTAACCCAGGTTTCTTTTGTTTAAATTTTCATGATATATCTTTTTCCATCCCTTCATTTTTAGTCTCTGTGTGTTTTTAGCTGTGAAGTGAGTCTCTTTTAGACAGTGTAGAGGGGGTGTCTCTTTCTTTTTATCCAATCAGACACCTTATGTCTTTTGATTTGAACATCTAGTCCATTGACATTTAAAGTGATACTTGATAGTTATATATTTATTGCAATTTTGCTATTTGTTTTCTGGTAGATTTTGTATTTCTGTAGTTTTTCTCTGTTCTTTTTCCTTCTCTTAGTCTGTTCCCTTGTAATTTGATGATTTTCTTTAGTAGTATGCTTGTGTTCCTTTCTGTCTAGTTTTTGTGTATCTATTGTAGGTTTTTGATTTGTGGTTCCAGGGGGTTCACATATGTTTACCTATAGCTATATCTCCTCATTTTAAGCTGATAGTCATTTAAATTCAAACACATTCTAAATAATCTACACTTTTTACTCCCCTATCCCACGTTTTATATTTTTAAGGTCATATTTTACATCTTCAAGTCTGTCCCTTAAGTATTTATTTTAGTTATAGTGGATTTTACAATTTTTGTCTTTTAATCTTTGTATTCACTTATTTAAGTGGTTGTTCCATAGCCTTTACTATGTATTTGCATTTACTAATGAATTTTTTTCTTTCCTATTGATTCATACTTCTTGTTATAGATTTTACTTTTCTTCTTAGAAAAGGCCTTTTAGCACTTTTTTTTATAGTTGGTTTAGTATTGTTGAATTCTTGGTTTTTGCTTTTCTGAGTATTCTTTATCTTTCTTTCAATTCTTAATGACAAACTTGCTGCTAGGGTATCCTAAGTTGTTGGTTTTCCTTTTCAGCACTTTAAATATATCATGCCTCTACCTTCTGGCCTGCAAAGCTTCTGCAGAAAATCAGTTGATAAACTTATTGTAGCCTTTTTCCTTGATACATGACTCTTTGTTTTCCTCTTGCTGCCTTAAAAATTCTCTCTTCATCTTTAACTTTTGCCTTTTTGTTATGATATGTCTTAATGTTGGTCTCTTCAGGTTCATTTCTTTGGGACTCTCTGTGCTTTCTGTACCTTTAAGTCTGTTTTCTTCTTCAGATTCTGGAAGTTTTCAGCCATAATTTCATCAAATGCCTTTTTTTTTTAACCTTTTTCTCTGTTTCTTCCCCTTCTGGGACCTCTATATTGTGAATGTTAATATGCTTGATGTTGTCCCATTAGAACCCTTAAATTATTCTCATTTACAAAAAAAAAAATTATTATTATTATGTTTGCTGCTCTGATTGGGTGGTATCCATTATTCTGTTTTTCAGATCACTATGTGTTCTTCTGTACCACCTATTCTGATGGTAATTCCTTCCAGTATATTTTCTATTTCAGTTGTATTTTTCAGCTATGACTGCTTAATATTTTTATATTTTCTAGTTCTGCATTAAAATTCTCATTGCGTTCATCTATTCTTTTCCAAAGTTCATTTAACATTCTTATTACTAATGCTTTGATCTCTTTATCTGGTAAATTATTTATCTTTTTTTCATTAGTAATTTTTTCTTGTTCTTTCATATGAAACAAACTCCTCTGTCTCATTTTTTTTAACTTTCTGTCTCTGTGAAATTAGGTGATATGGTTATCTATCCTTGTCTCAGATGCGTGTCCTTGTGTGGCAGTGTCCCTATGAAGTCTGCATGTGCCCAGTGGCTTTGGTGGGTAAACTTGATCTGAAGGGATGCACAAGCTACATCTTCCCCTAGGGTATGCTGGCAGCTACAATCTTGGTGGGAGATGGATCTTGAGATGTAAGGGGCTAGATTCAGAGCCAGATGTGAGCTGTAGCCACTCCTCTGAACATTGTTGTTCAGCACCCTATCAGGGATGGGATCAGGCCCAAGGTGCTGAAATGGGAGCCCTAAGGGTCAGATCAAAGCTGTTTCTTTCCTCTAAGTGTGATTTCTTCTTTCACCAATGGCATTTCTTCCCTTGTGAATAACAGCACCAGAGCATGAGGGGCTAGAGCAAACACCTGGTTCATGCGGGGTGCATGCCGGCAAAGTTCCAGAAAGCCTCTCAAAGCCCCAGGCAGTTTCTATCCTGCTGCCTCCATGCACTCACCAAGCAAGGTCAGAGACAATGAGTTCCAAGCCAGCTCCTCTCATCCCCTATCAAATGTGCATACTCTTTGGCAATAACAGCCTTTGCTCTAGTGGAGCTGGATCAGGAACCTGGTACAAGGAGTGTTGCTGTAAACCAGCCAGAGCCCCAGGCAGTTTTCAATCTGCTTCCTCTGCCTTATTCCCAGGAGTAAGAAAGCAAATTCTTGTGCTCATCATGAGAAGAGTCTCAGTTTCTTAAAGTCCTCCAGTAAATTCCACTGGTTTTCAAACTAGCTGAGGGAACTCATCTTTCTGGTGTTGGACTTCAGGGCTGGAATATCCAATATTTGGCTTAAGACTGTCAGTCCCTAGTGAGGATCTTCAAGCCCATGTTATTCCCTCCTCTTCTGTGTCTTTGTTCAGGTTGTGGGTCCTGACCTGATTGCTTCCCTTCCTTTCCTATCCAAATCTGTGTGGATCTTTCTTTACAACTTTAGTTGTAGAAGAGTTTTACATGGACAAATTCTTTTTCTTTTAATTTTATTGAAGTATAGTTTACTTACAATGTTGATTTACAGTGTTGTGTTAATTTCTTCTGTACAGCAAAGTGACTCAGTTGTACATATATACATGTTATTTTTAATATTCTTTTCCTTTATGGTTTGTCACAGGATGTTGAACTTAGTTTCCTGTATTAAACAGTAGGAACTTCTTGTTTATCCATCCTATATATAATAGTTTGCATCTGCTAATCCCAAACTCTCATTCTTTCCCTCCCCTAGCCTCATTCCCCCTTAGCAACCACAAGTCTGCTCTCTATATCTGTGAGTCTGTTTTTGTTTCATAGATATGCTGATTTGTATCATATTTTGGATTCCACTTATAAGTAATGTCATATGGTATTTGTCTTTCTCTTTCTGATTTACTTCACTGAATATGATAACCCCTAGGTCCATCTATGTTGCTGCATATGGCATTATTTTGTTCTTTTTGATGGCTGAGTAATTCTAATATATATAAATATATCACATCTTCTTTATCCATTCATCCTTCGATGGACATTTAGGTTATTTCCCTGTCTTAGTGATTGTAAATAGCGCTGCTATGAACATAGGGATGCATGTATCTTTTAAAAATATAGTTTTGTCTGGGTACAAGCCCAGGAAACCAGAAACAAAATGAAGAGATAACCCAGAGAATGGGAGAAAATATTTACAAACAATGCGACCAACAAGGGCTTAATTTCCAAAACATACATACAGCTCATACTACTCAACAAAAAAAGAACAAACAACCCAATCAGAAAATGGGCAGAAGAACTAAATAGACATTTCTCCAAAGAAGACTTACAGATGGTTATTAGGCACGTGAAAAGATGCTCAGCATAGCAAATTATTAGAGAAATGCAAATCAAAAGTACAATGAGGTACCACCTCACACCAGTCAGAATGGCCATCATTAAAAAGTGAAATCATTAAGGTATAGACATTCACAAAGAGAGGTGGTCTTGGCCCCATCAGGATAGCAGAGAATTATCTATCACAGTAAATTACCAAAATAAACATTTCAGGAAAAGTGGTCACAAAACAACTAGCATTTTATTGAGTCTATGTTAATTTAAAAATGTTTTGAAATATCTTATTTGGAGCTTTTGTATCATATTAGAACTATAACAATCAACAAAGCCATGAGACAAACAAAAATGAGAGACTAAGCTAGGTAATATCATTAAATGTCTGATATAATATTTATACTACCCATCAGAGTTTAACTATATGAAAGAGGACAGGAACTACTGCATAAGAAATCAGAATAAAACCACACCCTTATTGCAGGTACTGATTTTTACAGGTCGTACTGGGATAATGAAAGTTCCAAAACTAATATCTACTCTATTTTTCAGTCCCATCTCTTCCTGTACAATTGAATATCCAGTCTCAGCCTCTTATGAAACAGACCTAATTTTGATACTTAGTCAATTTTTTGAAAATTTGTGTTAATAAAAGTTAAAAATCTTATTACAGATTTTTTGCCTTCCTAAAATTGATATGCCCCCTATTTATTACTTTTGACTATCAAGAGGAAAGTGGTTTTAAGGGGTAAAAATAAGGGGAATAGGAAAAAGTGGGCAATAAATGAGTTCTCAAATATAAAAGTATGAATTTCACTCATAGAATTATCGACACTAATTCAATTAAACAACAAAAGATAACAAAAAACCAATACCATACACATATATACAGAGGAACACAATTTTTTCCACTTCTAAGTTTTCCTTCCAAGCCTTTTCTCATCCATTGTGCCCTTTTTCTACCTGTTTACTCACTTATCTCCTAGGAAGTGGGAGGGCTAATGTGATTGGTAAACTTGAAAAAATAAAGTGAACATGTTCAACTCATGTCAGCTCCCTCAATCTCCTTCTGTTCCATGAGAGAATTTGACTTCTATATGCCTCTTCCTTTATCAGCATACCATTCTTATCAAGGTAGGCTTTCAGCACTCTGCCCTACCTCCATGAAATAGGACTGCCATGGTCCAACATCTCTGTTTCTGGATGCCTCAGTCTTCCTAATTCTGGGTTAACTCTCCCAACAAACGGTATCTGTAACAGTTATGTGGTGCTGAGGAAGTGTGTTCCTTAGATCTCCACCAAGAAAATCTGCTGTGGAGAGCAGAGTTGTCTAATTGCCTCAGTTACCACCATTTTGAACCACCACCATGCTTTGGCCAAGATCACACTTCCCTTGGACTGCTCCTAGCTGATAACTGAGAAAAGGAGTGTCCTAGTGCTGGCTCATTCCAGTTTAACAAGTGATTCCTCAAACAGGCAAATTTTTCTTGGGTTCTCCCATCAGCCTGGCTGAGATTTTCTCAGAGCCACTAATTCAGTTTGGATTGTTTCTATTGACCACGTGTTTTTAAGCTCATGTTTTCACATTTTTTACTTTAGTATCCAATCTGCTGTTAAGCTTATCCAGTGAAGCTTTCATTTATGATACTGATTTTTTTTAATCTCTAGAATTTTGATATATCTAGAGTTTTTCAGTTAGTTCCTTTTAGAGTTCTCTCTTTCTCTCTTTTTTTTTTTTTTTGAGATTCACCATCTATTCACTCATTACTCCCATCTATTTCTTTAAATCCTTAAATATATTTGTATTAGATTATTTGCTTCTTTATTAACTTGGTTCCAATAACTATATCATCTCTGAATCTGTTTTACTGATTTTTTTGGTCAAATTTTCCTATTTATTTCCATGACTAAGTGATTTTTTTATTTTATGCTGAATATTGGAAATGCTATACTGTTGAGAGCCTGGATTTTTTTTTTATTAACATCTTTATTGGGGTATAATTGCTTTACAATGGTGTGTTAGTTTCTGCTTTATAACAAAGTGAATCAGTTATACATATACATATGTTTCCATATCTCTTCCCTCTTGTGTCTCCCTCCCTCCCACCCTTCCTATCCCACCCCTCCAGGCAGTCACAAAGCACCGAGCCGATATCCCTGTGCCATGTGGCTGCTTCCCACTAGATATCTACCTTACATTTGTTAGTGTATATATGTCCATGCCTCTCTCTCACCCTGTCACAGGAGAGCCTGGATTTTGTTGTCTTTCTTTAAGAGTGGTAAGTGCTGTTGAGAAAATTTACTGCTTGTTTCCTTTTGTTGTATGCATTTTTTGTATTTCAACTTCCCAAAGATATTCTATATTTTCTTCAAAAACTTTAAAAGTTTTTTTCCCCCATGATTTACCTGGAGTTTGTTATGTGCATTACTTATATATTGTGAGATAGGAATCTAGATTTATTTTCATAAATAAAATCATTTGCTGCAGCAACATTTATTGTATTATAAACAATGTTAAAAATTAAGTCAAAGACTGTGAGAAGACCTTGTAATATAAGCACAAGCTTTATTATGCAAAGAATACCTCAAAATAATTTTAAAAATTACAGTATCATAATTGCAAAAGCTATAAGAGGCAGGTCATGAAGGGCAGGACTCAATGGCTAAAAAACGTTGAAATCCATGAAAACCATGAAAATATGCTCATTCTCACTAGTAATTAGGGAAACACAAATTAAAACAACAATGAAGTATTGTTACACATCTGATTTATTTGCATTAGTTATAAAATTTGACAACCCTAAATATTGATAAAAATGTAGAGCATTTGCTGCTAAGTGGATAAATTACATAAGCAATTTGAAAAAAATATATTTTTAGTATATGATAAATTTGAAACTGTGAAGCATCTATAACTGACTAATATTTTCCTTGGTATCTACTCTAGGAAAACTCTCTACATGTATGCCAGAAGGGAAGGATAAGAATGTTTTTTGTTTAAAACAACAAAATGTTGGATACAACCTAAATGTCCATAGCAGGAGAATGGACAAAAAATAACTTACAGTCTATTTATCAATAAAATATGGGACAGTAATCAAAATATATTAACTAGAGCTGTATATATTGTTATATTTTGAACAATAATGGATGATGTTGGATTCTGTGTATTCTTTGATATGTGAGCATGTGTAAGTGTTTAAATTTGAAAAGCAAACTGGTTTTCTAAGTATATAATTAGTGAAAGTACAGAAGAAATCTAGGGGATGATAAACTTCTAAATGAGAATAGTGTTTACTTCTAAAGAGGTAGAAGGAAAGGAAATATGAATCAGTAGTGGTGCACTGTAATATTTTTATCTTATCTGCAACAACTTATTTCTTAGAAAATAATCATCTAAAACAAATATTACAATAGTGTCTCACCACTTCTGGGTGAGACCAACCTTAATAAAATAATTTTTCAAGTGAGATTTGATCAATACTTGTGAGGAATGTCTGCTACAAAACATAGTCCCTTGCCATAGTGTCTAGGATGCCCTCCACTAACTTCTTTCTTAAAGGCATCCTTAGAATGATGTGCACCTTAAATTTAGACTTGAAACATTAATATTTTAAGATGAAGAATACTATTTTGCATAAATGAGTTTATCAGGTTAAATTTCTTTTCTACCTATCATAATTTATGTCTCAGTGTGTTTGAATAGGTGATAGATAAGTTCAGATAGGTTTTAAAGGAGAAGTCAAAGGTTTGTCTGGGCTCTTGTCACCTGTCAGTAGTAAGAAAGCAAGAAGGGAAAAAAATTGTCAAAAGTTGTATTAGAGGACTCTGTTACAAAGCTCAGCCTACCTAAGGAAAATTGTATTTCCCAGGCAATTTACCTCAGGTCAGTCTCTCAAATGGGGGTGAACTCATAAAAAGTTCAGACAGTGTTATTTAGCTCCTGTTTGAAAGGCAAGACCAATGACTTCTCCCTATGCCTCTGCACCTCACCTGCTCCTGTGAGAGAGAGAATTGGGTTTAATATGTAGCAAGATGGGATTAGCAGTTTCACATGTCATCTATCCCTTTTGTGTGTACTCATTCAACCTATATTTTGGAGACAAAAATTATTTTATCTTTAAAGTTACATCTTTCTATTGTCTCCTCTGTATTTGTTTACTTACTATGTCTATGACTGGAATTGGGCCATTACTTTTGAGCAAAAGAGTCATAATAAAGGAATAATTACATGGTGAGCTGCTTTCACTTTTCAAAGGTGAGTTAAGTTTTTCAGAGTAAACTTTGTCCCACAAATAGTGGGGACTTTAGAGTTAATAATTTCTAGCTCCACTTTAGATTTATATCTCATTCTTTGAATAATTCAAGTCAAGAAATAAATTTTTTTCTTTTATTTTTGGAAAACTCAGAGATAGACAAATGTAGTAGATTGTGCACCAATTTGGTAATCTATAGATGTTTGCCATTAATTTGCTCTTATACAGTAACAATTTGGACAGTCAATTGTAATCCTCAGGATTAGAAAGTACGGGATTCTCTTTCAAGAAAAAGCTGCCTTCTATAGTAAAATATTATGAGATAAAGGATATTCTGATTATGACTTGGTTTTCTATTGTGTGTATATTCCATGAGTCAAATCACCTCTCCCAAAACATAGACATATGAAAAGCTTCATAATGTAAGGTTTAATCAGTGCTCTGCCTGAGCCATGTTGTATTATGACAGACTATTGTTAGCTTCTCTTTCTAACTCCCTGGTCAGGGATGTTATATTTTGGCTTAAAATTAGCCATACTACATGAAAAGTATCAAGCACTACAATTTAGGGCTTCCCATTCTCCCCCAGAATGCTGGTTGTTAAATGGTTACCTTATCTTGTAATCAGTTTTACCATGTGCATCACATCCATTATTTTTTCAGGCATGATACTTTAAAAGATTGGATTGATTGGTGTCCAATTGCAGCAAGTTGTTCCTTCAAACTTTTAGTTATCAATAAAAATTTAGAGCACAAATTTTGATAAAGAGAGTGTATAACCATATATTCTTAAGACTCTCTTCCTAGTGTGGACCCAGAATGATTTTTAAAGGATTATGGTGTAGGAAAATCTTAATGGTTCCCATGTAAAAGATGTGGTTTGTTCTGAATATAGCCATTAATTCAAAATGTGTGGGCATGGATAAAGGAAGCAATTAGGAATCTCCATATATGACTAATTAAACTTTCTCCTTGTAACAAATAATTCAACAGAAAAGGAAAATCAATTCACATTTCTGTTTTCAAGAGCAGTGGATGAACTAGTTCTTAATATTTACAACATTCATTGTTGTAGTTTGTCTTTTCACACAGCTTTCTTAGAAGCAGGCTTGAATTCTAGAGAAAGAACCTGCAGTAAAATAGACATATTAGATAAAAAGATATTTTCAATAAAGTGTATTTAAGAGCTTTAGGACAAAGCATATTGGGACTAGCAGCTTTGGTTGTAAAGGAAGGCAAGCCGTCTTATCTGTCTACTCTTTTGAAAGATGTTGCACAACTTCAGTTATATTAGGCAAGGGTGCTCTATGGCCAACCATTAGTATCCTCAATTACAGAAGCCTCAATGTAAACAATTACAAAGGACTAGCATCTTTGGCAGGTAGTGCTAAAGTCATACTCCTCGGGTGGGACTCAAACCCAGCCAAAACTCAGATTGGGACTCGAACCCATGGACTGGGACTTGAACCCACCCACCTTAGATTGGGATTTGAACTCATGATCTCTGACTAGGAAGGGACTCAAAACAACTGTCATTTGATTAAAACCACTTGCCTGGTGTCAGCACTTACTGAAGTTCAGGTTCTCATTGGAGAAAGAATTCAAGGTGAGGCAAAGAGGTAGGCAAAGAGTGATTTTATTAACATAGGAGGCTTGTGAGAGTTACAAGTGGGCTAGCAAGGGAACACAACCCTGAAAAAAAAGAGGGCTGCTTTTTTAGAATCAAAAAAGTGGGGAGGGGAGATCACCTTCTTCCTCATTCTTGGGCAGATGTCAAGGTTTACATCATTAGTTCCTCTTTTGGACCTATATTGTTTAACTGGGACTGTCATGGTGCTATTTAAATCATATGTATATTAACAAAAGGGTGGTAATATATATTAAAATATGGCAATTCAACTCAAGTTTCAGTATAATGTCCCCTTTCACCTAGTTTCTTTCCCCTTGCACCTATGTTTCTGTCTTGGCTACTTGCAGAAATGCTACTCTTCAAGAATTATTAACTCTCTGAATTCATGTAACAAGATTCAGACCCCACATCTACTATCTTGTTTTTTAACTATCAGGGTTTGTGGCTTGAGTGTGTCTGGTGCTTTGATGCACCTGGTCTTCCTTCAAGGTAGTGTAGATTGTTGCTAGGTTACTTGATTATTTCCTTGAGTGGTCACTAGCTTACAACAGTCTCCCAAGTTCCCTTAAAATTCCCTTTCTGTCTTTAATCTCTAGTGGGATTTCTAAGCTATTTAATTCTACTCTATCCCTATCAGTGACACCTTAACTACTTTAGGCCTTGGCATCAGTGGTGATCAGATTCACTATTGAAAGCTGAAGCAAGAGTACCAGAGGGCAAAATCTAAGGGAATTTCTATGTAAGGTAGATGCAAGACATTTCTTGGATACGCCCAAAACTATTTGGGAAGAAATTAATTGAGGCTGAGATTTCCTTAGGGAAAGCTAAGAGTAGAGAAATATTAGTTTCAATTGTGACCCTATTTTGACCTTCCACTTCCTGTGATCCTAAAAATATGGATTACACATATATAACATAATAAGATTTATAGAGCCCTGGGGGTTAGTAAGTAAAGAAAGAAGGGTTGTTTGTCCTTATTACAGCCATGTCCTCAGGGCTTAGCTGTTTATGTCATGTCTTCAGTAAATTTGTATTACTCTCAGATTTCAATATATTTGATTCAAAGATCACTTGACAAATAACTACAATATTCAAGAAGGGTACTATATAACAAGTAAAAGTATAAGGTAAATGCAGTACCTACCTTTCACTGCCTTTTGTTCTAATATGGATTTATTAGCCATATTCTATTAATGAGTTCCTATGCAATGTATTGATGCTTTCAGGGGATACCAGGATTTTACAAAAATATTTCATGTATATTTATATGTATATATTTATGCATAAAACATGTTGAGTGGGAACCAGTTGCATCTCCTTATAGCTGCTGAGGAAGACTAGCTTACAAAAATAAATTATAAAAAGACCCCTTGAAAGAGCTTGATGATTGTATTGTCACCCATCAAGTTATCCAACCAGAAATCAAAAACAAGCATTGCCAATCCTATCAACACTGCTGACACCTAGTTCAACCATCCACACTTCATTGTGAATAATGACAATAGCTTCTTCACTGCTCTTCCTGTCTCCAGTCTTATCCTTCCCAGTATATTCTCCCACAGTGCTATCATACTAACTTTCAAATCTTATTCTCCTGCTCAAACTTGATTTCAATGGCTCCTTCATCATCTGGGCCCTTCACTTCCTGTTCGTCTTCTATACTCCAGGAATAAACAAGTATTTGCAGTGCCCATTTCATACAGAATTTTCTCCTGACTCCACCATGCTTTTGATTATGATTTTCACTGGACTTTGAATTCCTTTCCTTTGCACATTTGTTACACACTTATACTTCTCCAAAGACTCTATTCTACTTCCATTTTACCATATACATATTTCTCATTATAATTACATTTGTATTTTACTGACTTTTTGGCTTACATATTTTTGTTTTCCATGAACTATAAGTTCCTTGAGGACTGGGACATAATCTTTTCATCTACGTATTGCTCATATATGGGTGAAATCCATATTCTCAACTGTAAATAGGGTAATATTTATCTCATGCTTATTTAAAAAATTAAATAGATTAAAATAAAGGAGGCCTTTAGATTAATGCCTGATGCATGGTATACACTCACACATAGGAAGGCTCAATACTATAAAGATGTAGATTTTCTCATATTTACTTAAAGAAAGTGCAACTGAAATTCTGAAAGAATTTTCAGAGATTTTTAATAAGCTGATCTTAAAATTATATGAAGAATAAAGTTCCAAGAATTGTCAAGAGTTTTAACAAACTCTTGAAGGTAATAACAAAGATGATTTAAGTCTAGGTAATAATTATTGAAAAAAGCTATACTAATTAAATTCAGGTGGTATTTGCACAGGGCTATAGACTACTATAATAAAATACACAATCAAAAATAGATTTGACAATATGAAATATAAGAGAAGTGGCATTATACTTCAGAGAGGAACTGATAGATTATTTAATAAATGCTCTTAACTGGGACAGCTGGATATTTATATTAAAAATTCCTTCCTCGTATCAAATCTGAATTACATCCTAATAAATGAAATATCCAAATGTGAAGAGTAAAATTAAACATTAAAAAGTAAATATATGTGAACCTCAAACTGCTCTAGAAACCTCTTTTAAAAATCATGGAAGGACATCAAGATGGTAGAGTAAAAAAATGCTGGTCTCACCATCCCTCATGAATACATCAAAACTATAAATACATATAGAGTGAATCTCGCTGAAATCAAGCTGGGGACTAGAAGAACAGCTCTTCTACAGCCAAGTTTGTAAAGAAATATCCACACAGGTTTGGGTAGAAAGGGAGGAGAAGTGATATGATCAGAACCTGTACTCCTAGTGGGGAACACAGAAGAGGAAGCAGATATCTTAGGCTCAGGGATCCTCCTGGGGAGTGAGAAGTCTGAGACATATATTAGTCACCTCAGCTCTGGAGTTGAAGACTGTGAAAATGAGCCTCTTTATCTGGTTGGAAACCAATGGAGCTTACTGGAAGGCTATGAGAAACAAAGATTCTACTCTTGAAGAACATGTACACAGATCTGCTTACTCCTGATGACAGAACAGAGGTAACAGATTGAAAACTGCCTGGGGATTTCGTCCACTTGCCAGTATTGTCTTAGCACATCCCCCAGCCTGCACTAGCCTGCTCTAGCCCCTTTTGTTCTGGTGCTGCTCTCCACTAGGGCCAAGGCTGCAATTGCTGACAGGAGCATGAACACTTAGAGGAAATGGAGCTGGCTTGATTCTGACTCTACCCCAAATCAGAGCTGAAGCAGCCATTTCCAATATATGTGCCCCCATCCACATTTAGGCTGAACAAAACTAGCTTATCTTTAGGGTGAAGAATGACATTGCTAATAGGAGTTAACCATCTCAGTAATGTGGTAAAAACACCTCCTGTCCTGACTCAGCCTCTAATCAGGCACAAACACCAGGGGAAAAAGTGAATCCAGCACAGAAATGCAACCCCAAACCCTCAGACTCCAGCCATGTCTCAAACAAAGGCAGAGACTGCCAACATGCCTGGAAGAAACTCAGCTCTCTCAGCAATATTGTTCCAGCCTCTCAATCTCTAAACCCAAACTGAAACTCCTGATAGGGCAGTTTCAGTCATTCAGCATAGCAGAAGCCCCGGGTTGCACCTGTCTCTAGCTGTAGCCCCTCCAAGTCTATTTCTACCTTCTACCAAGGCAGTGGTACCAGCACATCACTAAGGAAGATATATTCTATGTTCATTTCAGATCCAGCTCTTCCAATAAAGCCACTGGCCACATGCAGACTGCATAGGGACACTCCCATATATGATCTTACCTTCAAGACTAGCATAGTAACTGTTTTACCTAATTTCTTAGAGACTGAGAAAAGTAAACAAAATGAGAAGACAGAGGAGTTTATTTCAAATGAAAGACCAAAGAACCCCTGAACAAAACCTTAGTGAAGCAGAGATGAATAATTTAACAGACGAAAAGTTAAAAGCAATAGTAATAAAATTGCTAACTGAACTTGGGAAAATAATAGATGAACACCATGAGAATTTTGACACAGAATTAGAAATTATAAAAAGAAAAAATCAGAGATGAAGAATATAATAACTGAAATGAAAAATACACTAAAAGGAATTAACAGCAGACTAGGTGATACAGAAGAACCCATAAGCAATCTGGAAGATAGAAAAATGGGAATCACCCAATAAGAACAACAAAAAAGAAAAACAAATTTTAACAAATGAGAATAGTTAAGGGACCCTTGGGACAATATCATGTGTACCAACATTTGCATTACAGGGGTCTCAGAGAGAGAAGAGAGAATGTTTTTGATGAAATTATGGCTGAAAACTTCCCAAAACTGAAGAAGGAAACAGATATCCTGGTTCAGAAAACACAGAGACTTCCAAATAAGGTGAATCCAAAGAGATCCAAACTGAGACAAATCATAACTGTAATGGCAAAATTAAAGATAAAGGGATAATTCTAAAGGCAGCAAAAGAAAATCAAAGATTCACATACAAGGAAAACTCTCAAGGTTACTAACTGATTTTTCAGCAGAAAACTTTCAGGCCAGAAGGGAATAGCATGCTATATATAAAGTGCTGAAAAGAAAAAGAAAAACCTACAACTTAGGATACTCTACTCAGCAAAGCTTTCATCCAGAACTGAAAGACAGATAAAAAGCTTCTCAGGCAAGCAAAAAGTTTAAAAGTTCATCAATACTAAACTTACCTTACAAGAAGTGTTAAAAAGTTTTCCTAAAGTGAAAAAGAAAGGCTGCAACAAGAAATTATAGGAAGAACAAATCCCACTGGTAAAGGCAAATATATAGTAAGGGCTGTGGATCAAGCATTTAAATAAGCTAGTACAAAGGTGAAAAGAAAAAAAATTGTAAAATTAATGATAACTACAATAAAGAGTTAAGAGATCAACATGAAGATGTCACCTACGACATCAAAACCACAAAATGCATGGAGGTTGTAAAAAATTTTAGAGCATTTAGAATATGTTTGGACTTAAATTACTATCAATTTGAATCAAGTAGATATGTTATAGGTCAACATATATGAACTACATGGTAACCACAAATCAGAAACCTACAATAAATACAGGAAAACTAGAGAGAAAGGAAAACAAACAAAATACGAAATAATCAAACCACAAGGGAATAGATTAAAAGAAGAAAAAAAGTGAAGTACTACAAAAACACTCAGAAAACAAATAATAATGTGGCAATAAGTACATACTTATCAATAACCACTTTAAATGTGAATGAAATATATGCTCCAATCGAAATCCATAGGATGTCAGATTGGATAAAAAATAGACCCATGTATATATTGCTTACAAGAGACTCACTTCACAGCTAAAACACACAAACAGTATAAAAGTGAGGAGATGGAAAATATATTTCATGCAAACGGAAACAAGAAGAAAGCAGGGGTAGCAAAACTCATATCAGACAAAGGAGACCTTAAATCAAAGTCTATAACAGAATACAAGGAAGAACATTATATAATTATGAAGAGATAAATACAAGAAGGGGATATAACTTTTGTTAACATATATGCACCTGACATAGGAGCATCTAAATTTATAAAACACATATTAACAGATATAGAGGGGCAAATTAACAATAATAGTAGGGGACTTTAATGCCCCAATTACATCAATGAACAGATCATGCAGAGAGAAAATCAATAAGGAAAGAGTGATCTTAAATGACATATTAGAGCAGTTGAATTTAATGGATATATACAGGACATTTCATCCCAAAATAGCAGAATACATGTTCTTTTCAAGTGCATATGTAACACTGTCCAGGATAGGTCACATGCTAGGTCACAAAATAAGTCTCAACAAATTTAAGAGGATACAAATTATATCAAGCATTTTTTGCAGACCATAATGATACAAAACTAAAAAAACTAGAACAGGAAGAAAATGGTAAAGATGCAAATGTGCAGAGTAAATGACATGTTACTAGAAAACCAATGGGTCAATGAAGAAATCAAAGAGGAAATCAAAAAATACCTCAAGACAAATTAAAATGGAAACACAACACTCCAAAATATATGGAATGCAGCAAAATAAGTACTAACAGGGAACTTGATAGCAATAAAAAGGCCTTTGTCAAGAAACAAGAAAAGTCTCAAATAAACAACCTAACTTACAATCTAAAAGAATTAGAAAATGTGAAACAAAGCCCAAAGTCAGCAGATGGAAGGAAATAATAAATATCAGAGGGAAAAAAATGGAAAAGATCAATGAAACCAAGAGCTATTTTTTTGAACAGATAAGCAAAATTGATTAATCTTTAGCCAGGCTCACTAAGAAGAAAAGGGAGAGGACCTAAATAAACAAAATAAGAAATGAAAATGGAGAAATTAAAGCAATAGGACAGAGACACAAAAAATCATAGGGTAACACTAGAAACAGTTATATGCCAACAAATTGGACAACCTAAAAGAAACGGATAAATTCCTAGAAAATTACAACCTTCAAAACAAAATCATGAAGAAAGAGATTATATGAACGGGCTAATCACTAGTAGTGAAATTGAGTCAGTAATAAAAAAAAAAATCCCAGCAAACAAATGTCTAGAACCAATGGCTTCACAGGGAAGGACTAATAACCATCTTTCTCAAACTATTAAAAAAAATAAAGATGAGGTATTACTAACAAATTCATTTTATGAGTCTACCATAACACTGACAAAAACCAGACAGACATTGCAAAAAAGGAAAACTACAGGCCAATACCTCTGATGAATATAGATGCAAAAATCCTCAACAGAATATTGGCAACCAAACTCAACAATATATAAAAAGGATCATATATCATGATCAAGTGGGATTTATTACAGGTATGCAAGGATGCTTCAATATCCAGAAATCAATCAATGTTATACCACACTGACAAATTAAAGAATAAAAACATTTGATCAACTCAATAGATTCAGAAAAAGCATTCACAAAATACAACACCCATTCATGAATAAAACTCTCAATAAATTGGTATGGGGGAACATATCTCAATATAAAAAATGTCATTTATGACGTACCCACAGCTAACATCATACTCAATGGTGAAAAACTGACGTTTTTCCTCTAAAATCAGGAACAAGACAAGGATGCCCAGTATTGTCACTTGTATTTAACATAGTATTTGAAGTCCAAGATGCAGCAATCTACAAGAAAAAGACATTCAAACAGAAATGGAACAGGTAAAACTGTCACTAGTTGTAGATGACATTAAACTGCATATAGAAAACCCTATTGTCTCCACCCGAAAATACTTTAGAACTAATAAGTGAATTTAGTAAACTTTCAGGATACAAGATTAATATATACATGTGTGTGTGTGTGTGTGTGTGTGTGTGTGTGTGTATATATATATAAATCTGTTGCTTTTCTACACAATAACAATAAACTATTAAAAAGAGAAAGAAAGAAACCAATTCCATTTAAAATTGCTTCAAATGTAATGGAATAAATTAGCCATGGAGGTAAAAGATGTATACTCTGAAAACTAAAAAACATTGTTGAAGGAGATTGAAAATGATACAAAGAAATGGAAAAATACCCTGTGTTCATTCGCTGGAAGAATAATTATTGTTAAAAGGTAAACACTCTCCAAAGCAACAGATTTAATGCAATGACTATCAAAATACCCATTTTTCACAAAACTACAACAAATAATTCTACAGTTTGTATGGAACCATGAAAGACCCCCTAATAGCCAAAGCAATCTTGTAAAAAAAGACTAAGGCTAGAGATACCATGCTCCCTGACTTCAGATGGTATACAAATATGTGTTAAACCAAACAGAATAGACCAGTACAAACACACACAAATAGATCAGTGGAACAGGACGGAAAGCCCAGAAATAAATCCATGCAATTATAATTAATTAATCTATGACAATAGAGGAAAATATATATAAAAGACAGTCTCTTCAATAAGTTCTTCTGGAAAAACTAGGCAGCTACATGTAAAAGATTGAAATTAGAATATTTGTATCATACCATATAAAAAATGAACTCAGAATTTATGAAAGACTTAAAATGTGAGAATAAAAAGCATAAAACTCCTAGAAGAGAACATAGAGCACTCTGACATAAATTGTAGCAATACTTTTTTGTATCTGTCTCCTCAGGCAATGGAAACAAAAGCAAAAATAATGAAATGGAGCCTAATTAAACTTAAATGTTTCCGCAGAGCAAAGGAAAACATCAACAAAATGAAAAGACAACTTGCTGAATGAGAGAAACTATTTGAAAATGATATGTCAATAACAGGTTGATATTGAAAAGATATAAACAACTCAGTTAAATCAATATCAAATCATCAAACAATCCAATTAAATAATGAGCAGAAGATTTGAATATACATTTTCCAAAAAAGACATACAGATGGCCAGTAGGCACATGAAAAGATACTCAACATCACTAATCATAAGGGAAATGCAAATAAAAACCACAGTGAGATATCAACTCAACATATCAGAATGACTATTGTCAAAAAAGATAACAAATAATATATGTTGGTTAGGACAGGGAGAAATAGAACTCCAGTATATTGTTAGTGGAAATGTAAATAAGTATAACCAGTATCGAAATCAGCATGGATGCTCCTCCTCAAATTAAAAATTGAATTATATGATCCAGCAATTTCTGGGTATTTATTCAAAGAAAACATAAACACTAATTCAAAAGATATATGCACTCATTTGTTCATTGTAGTATCATTTACAATAGCCAAGATATGGATGCAACCTAAGTGTTCACAAACAGATGAATGGATAATATATATTATATATATATAAATTATATATATAATAATACAAATATATATTTATTACTCAGTCATTAAAAATAATGAAATTTTGCCATTTGAAACAACATGGTTGGACCTGGAGAGCATTATGTTTAGTGAAGTAAATCAGACTGACAAATACAAATAGTGTATGTTTTCACTTATATGTGGAATCTAAACAAATGAATGAATACAAGAAAACAGAAACAGAGTCATACAGAGAAAAAACTAGTGGTTACCAAAGGTGAGAGGTGTGATAGGAGAATATTTTAAGAGGTACAAACTACTAGGTATAAAATAAATAAAACATAGGGTGTAATGTAAATGGATTATAATCTATAAAAATATTGAATCACTATGTTTTACACCTGAAACTAATATAACATTGTAAATCAACTATACTTCAAGAAAAAGAAAAAAATGTATAAATAAATAAATAAATGTTTCTTTATGTTCTTGGAATGGAGAAGTATTTCTTTAATGGTAATAGTACTACAGCCACTACTACTACTACTAACAATTATAACAACTAATGCTCAGTGAGAGTACTGTGTCCTAGGCCTTGTTTTAATCAGTTGACATGTTCTAATATTTCAGTTCTCATGACAACCTTAGAAATAAATTCTACTACCATCACTATTTTCAGATGAGTAGATCGCATTTAACTTTCAAAAACATGTGTGGCAGAGGTGAGTTTCTAATACTGGCAGGCTGTCTACTGAGTCCATACTCTTTAATTGCCATAAAGAAAAATATTAACCAATGTAATTTCATCAAAATTAAAAACTTATGAATAGCAGCCACCACATAATGGGAAAATATAGAAAATATCATGTATATTAAATATAAAGTATTACATATCAATTGGAAAAATGACCTAGATATTAGGTAAAAATATGAACATGCATGTTACACAAAAGAAAACTCAAATATCCAATAAATATATGATCAACTTCCCTAATGGTGAGAAAATTTAAATTAAAATCACAAGATCGCACTTTATGCTCAAATTGGTACTAGGTTTTGGCAAAGATGGGGGGAAGTGTTGAATTAATATGCACTGCTGGTGGGAGTGCAAATTGATAGAACCACTTTGGAAAGCAGTACCTAGTGAAACTGACAATATGCGTAATGCATAAAAACCCAGAACTTCTATTTCTAAATATTTAGAGAAGTGTCTTCATTTACACAAGACAGTATATATAAATGTGTTTATTAAAATAATATTCATGAGGGCTTACCTGGTGGCGCAGTGGTTGAGAGTCCGCCTGCCAATGCAGGGGACACGGGTTCGTGCCCCGGTCCAGGAAGATCCCACATGTCGCGGAGCGGCTAGCTCCGTGAGCCATGGCTGCTGAGCCTGTGCGTCCGGAGCCTGTGCTCCGCAACGGGAGAGGCCACAACAGTGAGAGGCTCGTGTACCGCAAAAAATAATAATAATAATAATAATATTCATGAGTCTTAAAAAGTATAAATAGCCCAATTATCCTTTAGTAGAATGACCTAGAGTTTAAATAATATTTTATTCATATAGATATGCTACAATGTCAGGAGAATCTACCTAAGTATTAAAGGCAGGGCTTTTCCTCCCAAGTTTTTGTATTTTCATTGGTGTCTTGCAGACAATTTCTATTAGACTGTGTTCTAAAACTCCGTAAACCTCTACCACTGACTGTCACAAAAACTTGTATTTGTTCTTCCCAAACTCAATTAAGGAGGCTCTTTCCTCTTAACACATATATTTGTTTTAGATTTTTGAATTTACATTATGTTTATAATGAGAAACTATTTATTTTGAATTCTGATATAGTGGTTGAAATGTTGAGCATCTGCCACTGAGAAGAAAGGAATACACTGTAGGAAAATTAACCTCTTCTACCCCTCTTACTTTCCTAGAATTATTAGACAGTTATAAATACAGAGAAAATTCAGTATGTTTTTAAATTAAGAAAGAAAAGCCTACAAGTTACTATTACAAAATAGAAAATCAATTTTGTAATGGAATGTTAAGGGATATGTCAGAGAACTTGAGTCACAGGCCATTCAAAATTCAACTGATGTCTTAGATTTGGTTGCCTGGAAACAGGCTCTGAGTTGCATGTTTGCATATAAAAGCATTCTGGGAAGGAGTTTTGGGCAATACACCACTAAAAAAAATGAGAAAAGTAGGAAATGGCAGAAGGAGAAACTCACCAGCAATGCATTTGCAACTGAGGCCTTAGTCAATCTTATTGCATGCTTTGGGGTTGGCATGATCTTTCAAAGATGTCCCAAGTTTAATGTAGTCTCTCATCAGAGAGTCATTGCCAATTGCCACCCTCTGGTAGAGAGTGTAACCCTGTACGAGGCGGTTCCCTCTGACCAAGGGCAAACTCATGAAGGAAGTAGATGTTGAGGCATCAGTAGCTACTCCCAGAAGCTGGGAGTTGGGGACATTGGCAATGAATAGGTAGTCTGTTTGGAGCACTGCTTTTTGACTGTAATGATATCCATGCTCACACCTACCCTATCTTTGATCTACCACCTTCAAGAGATAGGAATCTGATTGAGTAAGAGATGTTCAGCAGTGAAAGTAAGTTTGGGGATAAGTTAAAAAAAAAAAGAGCATCAGTTTCATAGATTATATGGGAATAAGAGAGCTGATAGTTCATAGGTTTGTTTTTAAAACCTCATCAGAATATTCACTCACCAACATGGCTACATCAGAGCAACTGCCTATATTTTCACTTTGACATGTCTCATATCTACAAGGATATTTCACAAGTGATACAGATCCCAATGGCAGCAGGGAAGTGGAGAGAACAAGAACCCATTATTGAATATAAATGTTCAATTTTAGTAAGTTTCCTTCCTTGATCTCAATGACTTTGTTGAACTTCCTTAATTTTTTGGTGGGATTCTTTCATCCTTCCATTACTAGATAAAATTTTTCTAATGAGCTTTCTCAAATAGTTTAATGCTATTTCTACTTCTTTTTGAAATAAATAAAATATTTATGAAATAAAAGGATGAGCTAGGTTTATTTAAATTTTCAAATTTGCAAATACTGATCAGACACTAGCTTCCTGATTATGAGAGCGTTATTGGAATCAACGTCTACTCAGATGAAACACCCACAGACACTTATATTTGATGAATTGATATAAATTCCTAAAGAGTAATCCTATTTTATGTTTGTTTGTTCAGATTAATGATTCTGTGATTCTAAGCCTAGAATGTGGCCTAATGGTAAAAGCATCCATTTTATATCAGACAGACTTAGGTTATATTTTGAATATATTTTTTATTAGCTTTGTTATGTTCAGAAAATAATTTAACCTCCTTAAGCAGTAATTTCCTCATCTGTAAATTGTGGATCATGATAGAATTTATTTTACAGAGTTTTTAATTATACATAATACTTGGCATATGAAAGACTCATTAAATGTTAATTGTCTTCCTTCTTTTATGAACAATTTAATTAAAAGTCAATTGGGATTGCACTATCAACATCTGAAAATGTGTAAAGAAATGGGAAGTCAGGGCCAAGAGTCCTGGAGAAGGCTGTATAAAGTTTATTCAAGCTTAAAGAAACATTAAAGTTGTCTTGGGCAATATACAGAAAACTGTTTTTGAAAAACATTCTTAAGTCCCCCATATCCACTTCTATTAGCAAATTTAAAGGAGTACACAATCTCGTATCTTCCACATCTCACTCATTGCACTTTTGTGACTCAGCCTTGTTGTTTTTTATATATGGTATATTATATTAAGAGGGAGAGGAAATCACACTGTATTATTTTGTCCATATCTATACTTCCTAAGTATGGCCATGATATTCATATTCTATTAGGAATAGCTTTATTTAAATATTTTAAATAGGAAAAGAGGGTTGATCAGAGTTTACATTAAAAAATACAAGTTAAATCCAACGTTTTTGTTTTTGAAATATCTTAAAAGACATTTAAACATTTGTTCTTCTCTCCCTAGATAGGGATAAAACATACAAAAGGTAGATGGAAAAAAGGTAAATGGAAAAATTATATAGTAGTTTTCTAGGAAATTCACAGTTTGTTAAAACAGATTAACTTCTAGATCTCTGAAGTAGTTAATCTATGGTGCACTTGTAACAAAAACAGTTAACTGAAGCACAGAGCTAAAACATGTTAAGTCATGTTGTGTATTTTCTAAATTTACAGTCATTTCTAAGAATTATAAGTAGTGTGGATTTTTATCTTGGAAGAAGATAAATATATTTATACATGATATAAAGCATGAATACAGGAAAGAATACAGGAAATAAAAGTGCTGTACACAATAAAAGCGTGGAGAGTGGGAAATGAAGAACAATTTATTTAAAGTATATTCAGATCATCCAAACACTGCTACATTAATCTAACTTTTCTAACATCAATAATATAAATTATGGATTACAATAATACAACCAAGCTAGAAATCTTAGAAATTTAAGACCTTTAAGGTGTTCAAAATAAACAAATTCTTTCAAAATAAACAAATTCTATAATGCTAAATACATTTTACAATAAGTTATTTTTCTTTTGAAATCTTAGAAGAAGCAAGAATAACTTTCAACAGAGCTTTATTATTGATTGTGATATCACAGACCTTATCCTTTTCATGGCTGAAATGATGATGGAATTTAAAATTCTTGGCAAATAATTCAAGATCATGTAGTTAAAAATTAAACTTGTGAACTCTGGGATTTCAGCAGGCAGAAAGGAATCTAGACAGTGAGAGAAGCTGTCATAATGCCTAATTTATATGCTAGGTTATAAATTGAAATGCCTAGAACTTACTGTAGAGCTATGGAACCTTTCATTATTAACATTTTTTTCTGAGATCTACTTCCCTTTCCTTTATTTTTCTCCTCACTCTTCACCCATCTTATAAAAACCATATTGACTGCTTACCAACTTACTCTTCTCCCTAAAGAACATGTTATATTCTTGTCATCAATTAATTGACTGTCCTTTTGACTAGCATAAGCATTTTCTTATACAGGAAAGACATTGGGAGAAGAAAAGGAGAACAAAGAATATCTCAGATTATCAGGCTATAAAAATAAAGAGGTATTTATAAAAATCACCAATAAAGATATTGAAATTCTGACAAATTTCTTTTTGCTTTATAAAAAAACTTTTATTGAAATATAATAAGCATGCACATTTCTTTCACCATGCAGACAAACCCATGCAATTATACTAAGAAACAAAAAAACACCAGGACCCAATAACCTCCTATGTGCTCCTTTTAGAGACTACCTTCGTAATTTCTAATATACATTAGCTCTGTTTGTTTTTGTACTTTATATAAGTGGAATCATGCAGTTTATGTTTATTTATGTCTGGCTTATTTCACTCACTCCACAACATTAAGCTTTCACCTATTTTGTTAAGAGTAATTGTAAACAATTCATCCCCAGTTTCGTATACTGTCCAATTATGTGAACACCAAAATGTACTTATCTCTTCAAATACTGATGAGTATTTATGTGTTTCCAGAGTGAAACATTATAAATAATATTGCTCTGAACATTCTAATGTATTAGAAGGTTTACGTATGTATTCATTTCTGTTATATATTACATTAGGTTGTGAGACATACATATGTTTGACAATAGTAGATAAGTAGTTTTCCAAAGTGGTTTTACTAATTTATATTCATATGGGAATCTATGACAATTTCAGGTACTCCACATACTCGCCAAAATTGTATTTTCTGCCTTTTTTAAACTTTAGACATTATAATAAATGTGTAGTGATATATCATTCTGATTTTCATTTCCCTGATGACTAACTACCTTTTCACATATCTGTTAGTAACTTGTATATATTCTTTTATAAAATATCTTTCAAGTCTCTTGCCCATTTTTCTACTGGGTCATGTTTTTCTCATTGATTAGTAGGTATTCTTCATGAAATCTCTATGTGAGTTATATTGTTTGTAAAATCACGGTACATATGAATTGCAAATATCATATCTTCTCTCAACATTTGAGTTGACTTTTCATTTTCTTAATGGCGTCTTTTGATGTACAGTGTATCAGTTTTTAAAATCTTATGTTAGTGCTTTTTTATGTCCTCAAGAAATCTTTGCCTACTCCAAAGTCACAGGGTGGTTCTCCTTTGTTTACTGCTAGAAGATTTATCGTTTAATTTTCACATTTGGATTTACAGTCCATCTGGACTGCATAGTGGTCCAGATATTCATCCAAATGATTTAGAATCATTTTTTGAAAATAGTTTTCTCTACACTCTACTGCAAATAAGATAACCATACAGTGGGGTCTGTTTTGTGTTCTCTATTCTATCCCATTGATCTGATTTTCTATTATTGCACCAATGTCACACTGTCTTACTGTAGCTTTATGATAGTTCTTCTTATCTGGTAGTATAATTTGTCTTCTCTTATTCTTATTTAAGCTAGATTTGACTACTCTTGTTTAGTCTTCTACATTTTATACAACTTTTAGAATCAGGTTTCCATTTTCTGCAAAAGAAAAACTACTGGCATTTTTATTGGGGTTGCATTGAATCTATGGATTAATTTGGGAAGAATTGGCATATTTACAATATTAAAGTTACTAATTGATGATTGTATCTGTTTACTTAGAGTTTCTTTAATTTTTTTTTTTTTTTTTTTGCGGTATGCGGGCCTCTCACTGTTGTGGCCTCTCCCGTTGCAGAGCACAGGCTCTGGACGTGCAGTCTCAGCGGCCATGGCTCACAGGCCCAGCTGCTCCATGGCATGTGGGATCTTCCTGGACCGGGGCACGAACTCATGTCCCCTGCATCGGCAGGCAGACTCTCAACCACTGTGCCACCAGGGAAGCCCGATTTTCTTTAATTTTTAATGACAACAGTTTTTAATAAAAGGTCTTACACAATTTAATTAGATTTATTGATATATAGTGTTTTCATTTAAAACATTTTTTCTGTGTGTTGTTTATCTACTGAAACATAATTGAGTTTTTCAATAGACCTTGAATCCTGTAACCTCAATCAAGTTGCTTACTAATTCTAGTAGTTTGTAGATTCCTTCTTCCCCTACTTGCAACTTCTGTATACAAAATATTGTCTGGGAATTGTGACAGTTTTCTTTCTTCCTTTCTAATCACTATGGCCTTTTTGTTCTTCTTGCCTTATTGCACTGGCTGGGAAATATAGTTTGTGTAAAGGAAATGCTAGTGAATATTATTGTCTCAATCACATATCAGGAAGAAAGTTTTAAATATTTCATCATTAAATATGAGGTTTGCAGAAGCTTTTTTTAAAAAATCAGATTGAGAACTTTCTTGCCTATTTTAATTTGCTAATTTTTAGTAGGTTCTGAATTTTACTAAATACTCATCCTATGATTTCTTTTCTTTTCTTTTCTTCATCTACTTTTTTAATGTGTATGACTCCAAATCCAATATGTTGGATTTCCTCAAACCAAACCTGAGAGAAGTATAGATATGAAAACTCTTAATTTGAAAATATTCCTCTGAGAAACCAATAGCAGAATGGGTAAATTTGACCACACACAGGTAAAACATCAAACTTATTTTATACTGGGTAGCTTTATATCAGTACTGCAAGGAAGGTCTAGAGACAGTGTAGGTAACACCTCAAAGTTGTTTCTTTCTAGTGCAAGGAAAGTGCAACATTTATGTTGGCTACATCTCTCACTGATTAAGTATTGCACAGGGTCGGCAGGGAGTCACCTTATATTCTTTGTGAGTCTAAGGGTATCAGCAGCCTGAGGGCATATGCCTGACAAAGAAATACAGGTGTTAACTCTTTAGAGTGAAACCTTGGGTAGTAAGGAAAAGGGTAAAGCAATCTGAAGGAGTATGGATGGAGCACTGACACCTGCTGAAGTGAATTACATTGATTTATACCTAACATGCATATCTGAAACAAATCCCATTTGGTCATGATATAGTATCCTTTTTATAGATTGTTAAACTTATTAAGGAAGGAAGCATTTTGTATCCAGCTTAGCTCTTCTTGCTCAAGATTGCTTTGGTTATGCAGTATTTTTAAAGTTCCATATGAATTTTACAATAGTTTTTTTCTTTTTCTGTAAAATGCCTTTGGAATTTCGATACAAATTGCTTTGAGTCTGTAGATCACTTTGAGTTATATGGACATTTTAACAATATTAATTCTTCAAATCCATGGACAGAGAATTTATTTCCATTTATTTGTATCTTATTCAATTTCTTTTATTAATGTCTTGTAGTTTTCCATATACAGGTTTTTCACTTCCTTGGTTACATTTCTTCCTTGGTATTTTATTTTTTTGACCCAACAGTAAATGAGATTGTTTTCTTAATTTCTCTGACTTATATTTTGTTATTGATGTGTATAAATGCAACAGATTTTTGTGTATTGCTTTTGTATCCTGAAACTTTACTGAATTTGTTTATCAGTTCTAACAGTTTTTTTAATGGGATCTTTAGGATTTTCTATATACAGTTGACTTGAACTACAGGGGGTTTGAACTGCATGAGTCCACTTATCCATGGATGTTTTTCCAGTTGTAAATACTATATAGTATTACACAATCCGAAATTGGTTGAATTTGTGGATGTAGAACCGTGGATACTAAGGAACCGCATATTCGGAGGGCTGATTACTAGTTATATGCAGACTTTTGACTGTGTGGAGTGGAGGGTCAGTACACTTAAGTCAAACATTGTTCAAGGGTTGACTCTATAATATCATGTCATCTGCAAATTGTTATGGTTTTACTTCTTCCTTTCCAATTTGGATGTCTTTGATTTTTTTCTTGCCTAATTTCCCTGGCTAGGACTTCCAATGCTGTGTTGAATAAAAGTGGTGAGAATGGGCACCTTTGTCTTGTTCTTGATCTTAGAGGAAAAACTGCTTTTCACCACTGAGTGTGATGTTAGTAATGTGTTTGACATATACGGTCTTTATAATGCTGAGGTATATTTCTTCTCTACCCAATTTTTTTAGAATTTTAATCATGAAAGGATATTGAATTTTGTCAAATAGTTTCTCTGAATCTATTGAGTTGGTCATGTGATTTTCACCCTTTATCCTATTAATGTGGTACATCACATTTATTAATTTGTGTATGTTGAACCACCCTTGCATTTCAGGGATAAATGCTACTTGATTATGGCATATACTATTTTTAATGTGCTAGTGTATTCAGTTGGATAGTGTTTTGTTGAGGATTTTTGCATCTATATTAATAGATAAAAGGGATATTTGTTTATAATTTTCTTATAGTATCCTCATCTGGCTTTGCTAGCCTTGTCGTTCTCTTCAATTTTTTGAAAGAAGTTGTGAAGTACTGTCGTTAATTCTTCTTTAAATATTTGGTAGACTTCACCAGGGAAGCCATTTTGTCTGGACTTTTTTTGCTGGGAGGAATCTGATTACTGACTCAATCATCTTTGTTGTTATTGGACTGTTCCAATTTTCTATTTCTTCATGACTCAGTTTTAGTAGGTTGTATCTTTCTAGGAGTTAATCCATTTAAAAAAATTATCCAATTTGTAGGCATATAATTGTTCATAGTAGTCTCTTATGGTTTTATGTATTTCAATGGTATTTGTTGTAATTTCTCCTCTTTTATTTCTGATTTTGTCTTCTCTCTTTTTTTCTTAGTTAATCTGCTAAAACTTTGTGAATTTTGTTTATCTTTAAAAAAATCAAATCAGTTTCATTAACTTCTACTATTGTTCTTCTACTATTTCATTTATTTGTACTCTAATCTTTATTTCCTTCCTTCAGCTAGCTTTGCTTTTAGTTTCTTCATATTTTTCTAGTTCTTTGGTGAATAAAATTTAGGTTCATTATTTAGGATCATTCCTTTTTCTTAATGTAGACTGAATCACTACAAACTTCCTTAGGATTGCTTTTACTGCATCTCATAAATTTTGGTATGCTGTATTTTCATCTTTGACTCAAGATTTTTTTTTATTTCTTCCTTGACCCATTGATTCTTTAAAATTGTGTTATTTTATAGTTTCCACATATTTGTGAATTTTCCAATTTTCCTTTTGTTAATTAATTTCTAGTTTCGTACCATTGTGGTCAAAAAGATATTTGATATGATTTCATTCCTAAATTTGTTAAAACTTGTTTTGTGGCTTAACATATGATCTATCTTGGAGAATATTCCATGTGTCCTTGAGAAAAATATGTATTCTGCTGCTGTTAGATAGAATGTTATGTATATGTCTGTTTGGTCTCTAGTGTTGTTAAACTCCACTGTTATATTGATTTTCTGTCTGGATGATCTATTCACTGTTTAGAGTTGAGTATTAAAGTACCCTAGTATTATTTATTGCATTGCTGTGTATTTCTTTTAAAATTTGGTTCATATATTTAGGTAGCCTGATGCTGTACGCATATATAATTGCAAATGTTATATACTTTTGACCCATTGACCATTTTATCACTATATAGGGTCCTTCTTTGTCTCTTTGACGATTTTTGACTTAAAGTCTATTCTGTCTGATATAAGTATAGCCATCCCTGCTCACCTTTAGCTAGCATTTGTATGGAATATATATATATATTTTTTATCCTATCACTTTAAGCCTGTATGTGCTCTTAAAACTAATATGAGTTTCTTTTAGGCAGCATAAAGATGGGTCTCTTATAGAGAACCAATCCATGTCATATGATTGGAAATTTAATTAATTTGCATTTAAAGGAATTGTTGATAGGTAAGGACTTACTATTGCAATTTTGTTAATTCTTTTCTGACTCTTTTGTAGTTCCTTTGTTCCTTTCTTATTCTCTTGATGTCTTCCTTTGTTATTTAGTGATTTTTATAATGCTGTGCTTTGATTTCTTTCTCTTTATCTTTTGTGTATTTACTACAGACTTTTTCTTTGTGATTACCATGCAACTTACATAAAATTTCTTATACTCATAACAGTTTATTTTGAGATAACAACGTAACTTCAATTGCATTCCAAACTCAATAGCTTTTCTCCATTCCAAACATTTTATGATATTGAAATCACAATGTATATATTTTCATATTGTGTAACCATCAACAAGCTATCATATGCAGAGTTAACTTTTATCTTTTGTAATTTTAAGTTTTATACTAGAGTTAAAATTGATTTACACAACATTACAGTATTAGAGTACTTTGACTTTCACTATATACTTACTTTTACCAGTGAGTTTTAAACTTTCATATGTTTTCTTGTTAGTTTCCTTGTATGTGATGAGCTGTTTCTTCTGCTGCTCTCAAAATTATCTTTGTTATTAAATTTTGAAAATTTGGTAATACTGTATCTTAGTGAAGACATTTTAATGTTCAATTTATTTGAAATTTTTTTGGTTTTCATGAATCTGGATGTTAATTTCCTTCCCTAGATTTAAGAAGTCTCCTGTCATTATTTCTTTAAATAAAATTTCTCCTCCTTTTTCTTTCTCTGCTCCTTTTGGGAATTTCCAAAATGCATGTATCAGTTCATTTGATGGTGTACCATAAGTCCTATAGGCCTTCTTTAACTCTAACTCTTTTACTTTCTTTTCCTTTTTGTTCTTCCAACTTAATAATTTCAAATAATTTATCTTCTGATTTTCTGTTATTTTTCTTTTTCTCTATTAAGTCTACTGTTGAAGCTCTCTATTTTTCTTTCTTTCTTTTTTTTAGTTCATTCATTGTATTCTTCAGCTTCAGAATTTCTGTTTAACTATTTTTACTGTTTCTTTTTTTAAATGTATTTTATTTTATTATTTATTTAGGCCACACTGTGTGGCACGTGGGATCTTAGTTGCCTGACCAGAGATTGAACCTGTGCCTCCTGCAGTGGAAGCTTGGAGTCCCAACCACTGGACCACCAGGAAATTCCCTATTTTTATAATTTATATCTCTTTGTTAAACTTCTCATTTTGTTCATGTATTATTTTCTTAATATCATTTGGGTGTGTATTTGTGTTATTTTGTAGCATTGAGTTTATTCAAGATCATTATTTCAAATTCTTTGTTAGAAAAGTCATAAATCTCCATTTTGGGGGATCAGCCTTGTGAGCTTTATTTTATTCTTTTGGTGGTGTCATATTTCCTTGATTTTTCATATTCCTTGAAGGCTTGCTTTGCTGTTTTCACATTTGAAGAAGCTATCATCTACTCTGGACTCTTTTTTTTTTTTTTGACTAGCTTCAGGAGGGAAAGATTTCAAAACTCTGCCTGATTAGAAATTGGGGAGAGGGTGTCTTTTAGAACTTTTCTATGGATATGTCTTCTTGTTTCTCTTTGGGAAGAAGTTTCAGAATTTTATGTCTATACTTAATCTCACAAAGCCAGGCCAGGTACTTATAGTTTTGTAGTCTATTTTTCCTAGGGCAGTGCCCTGAAATGCTTTTTTCCATCTTCTCCCAATTTAGCAGAGTTAAATCAGCTGCTGATATTCATTTACTGTCTGCTGGGGCTCATATGAACCATCTGTAGAAGATCATGCACTGTCTGAGGAGTCCACAGGTGAGGCAATCTATGGGGTTTATATATGGGACATATAGTGGGTCACTGAGATTAAAGTCCTGGTTACTGTGAGTCCTTGACACAGTTTTCTACTTTTAGGGGTCTCCAGACTATCCAGTCATGTCAATCCCCTCAGTGTTTTGTGTGAGGCAAGACAGAAGTGAGCCTCTTAGTTTGTGTATCACAAGGTTGGAGAAGTGGGGTGCTCACTTTGTTCTCACTTTCTCCTATGGGAGAAATTGCAGGCTGACAGGGGGTTCTCTTGGCACTGAGCTGTGCCCCTTTGGGAGTGAAGTGATGCAAATAAAGTGAAACTGTTCTTTTTGCCTTTTTTAACCCATCTTTTCTTGGAATTTTTTTTCTCCACCCAGTTGCCAGACCTCTTAGTTGTATTCCTCAGCTCCAATATAAATATTCTCATTTATGAGTGATTGTTAAAATTGATGATTCAGTGAGGGTTTGGGAGATGGAATAGGAATCCCCTATTCCACCATCTTGCTGACATCAATTCCTCCATCTGGTTTTACTATGTCAAATGTAAAATCTTCATTATGATTCAGTTAAAATGTTTTCTATTTTTTATGTTTATTTCTTCATTGGCCTGTGAATTATTTAAAAGTGTCCTGTTCAATATACAAGTCCTTGGGGTTTTTTTCTAGGCATATAATTGTTATATATTTTATTTAAAATACTGTGGTCAAAATACTTAGAATAATTTAATCTTTTGTAATTTTTGGAGACTTTCTTTTTTGGCCCAGAATAGGGTTTGGTTGATAAGTGTTCCATTTTCCCTAAAAAAAAGAATAGTGAGTTCTGTCATTGGATGTAACATTGTCTTTATAGCAATTAGCTCAAATTTAACTGAGTAGTTGTTTTTTTTTTTTCTGCTTATTCTCTCATTTATTGAGTGAAAGCCATAAAAATATCCAATTCTGACTGTAGATTTATCTATTTATTGTGATGTTTTTCTGATCAACTGACCCTTTGTCTTTAGGAAATATTTCTCTTTATCTCCCCTAATACCTCTTGCCTTGATGTCTACTTTGTTTGATACATAGTATAGTTAAACCATATTGCTTATGGTTAGGGCTTGCAAGATTTATCTTTTTTCCATCTTTTTAGTTTCAATCTTTCTGTGTTCTTGTATTTAAAGTGTTTTTTCCTTTAAGCATTGTATAGTAGGGTTTTAAATTTTAATTCATTCTCATAGTTTCATTCTTTTATTTAGAGTATTTGTTCTAATTGATCTTAATTTAATTATTAATTTATTTGGATTTTTATCATTAACTCACTAGTAATCTACATTTGGCCTACTTCTTTTATGTTCCTTTTCCCCTTACTTCTTATTTTCTTTTAATAGGCTTTTTAATGTTCCATTTTTTTTCATTTCTGTAATCTGTTATAGAAATCTATTATTATTCTTTTATGGTAACTTTAGAAATTATAACATTATCCTTGACTTATTACACTCTAATACATTATAAACTTTTATAATGTTCTTGATAGTGCTAGAAGTTTAAAACTTTTAAGCCCCATTCTTTCTTCTTCATGTCTTTCTGGCTGCTTAAAATGTTGTTAATGTCTCTTTCCCTCACTAGAGGCTTTCTGCCTGGGAAATACTGAAATGAGGACAAGTGAAATAACCTCATATATAGGGTTGCCAAATGTCCACAGAGAGAAAAGAATTAGCTGGTAATCATCAGCTTATCTGGAAAAATTTATTTTCTTTCTGGAATTTTAGTTGATTTAATAATTCTTCTTGCTCATAGAGATCACTGAAATCTTTCAAAAGCTGAGTTGTAATTTATCCAGTTACATTTAGTTGTGATAGTGAGAGAGGTGAACTCCTGGGATCTTCTACATCTTTTGGGGAGATGGAAGTCCTTTTTTATTTTCTGTTTTAAAATCATAAAACAAGTAAGTCAATATCCCATGTAAATTTATCTATTTTATAAATTTATATTTTATGCTAATGAGGATTTAGATGAAAATGCACAGAGGTTTTAAGCTAGGATTCAAATACCAATACCTTTAGTGGGGATATTATAAAGAACAATAGTTGCCTTAAAATCCCACACTATCTATGTTACTGCTTTTAAAGCAAATCACTTTTACTATTAGTAAACAAATCTAATCCAGTGAGTATGAGTGTACAATACATTTGATTTTGAACATCAGGAGATTGCATTTTCAAAATAAACTTAAGATAGCTAAAACATAGTAGTGCTCTTTGACTCCAAAATTGTTGAACAGGTTCCAGTAATCAGTAATGTGATCTATAGCTCTCAAATGAAAAGGACTGGAAAACTGGTTTACTTTATTTCTTTTTTAATTGAACTATAGCTGATTTACACTATTATATTAGTTTCAAGTGTAGAAAAGAGTGATTCAGTATTTTTAAAGATTATATTCTATTTAAAGTTTTTATAAAATATTGGCTATGTTCCCTGTTGTGTACAATATATACTTGTAACAGCAGAAACTAACACAACATTGTAAAGCAACTATACTCCAATAAAGATGTTAAATATATATATACTTGTAGCTTATCTATTTTATACTTAGTATCTTAAACCACTATCCTTATTTTGTCCCTCCCACTTCCTTCTCCCCATTGGTAACCATTAGTTTGTCCTCTATATCTGTGAGTTTGTTTTTGTTTTGTTATATTCATTTGTTTAGATTCTACGTATAAGTAATAACATACAGCATTTGTCTTTCTCTGTTTGACTTACTTTACTAAGAATAATACCCTCCAGGTCCATTCATGTTGTTGCAAATGGCAAAATTCCATTCTTTTTTATGGCTGAGTAATATCCATTGTATCCATATATACAACATCTTCTTTACTCATTAGTATGTTGATGGACACTTAGGGTGCTTCCAATCTTGTTTATTCTAAATCATGCTGCTATGAACATTGAGGTACATATGTCTATTTAAATTAGTGTTTTTGTTTTCTTTGAATATATACCCAGGAATGAAATTGCTGGATTATATGATAGTTCTATTTTTAATTTTTCAAGAACCTCCATATTGTTTTCCACAGTGGCTGCACCAAATTACATTCCCATCAACAGTGAAAGAAGGTTCCCTTTTCTCTATATCATTGCTAATCAATATTAACAAATATTGATTATTTGTTGTTTTTTTGATGATAGCCATTGAGAGAGGTATGAGGTGATATCTCATCATGGTTTTAATTTGCAAATTTCTCTGATGACTAGCAATGTTGAACATCTTTTCTTGTGTTTATTGCCATCTGTATGTCTTTTTTGGAAAACTTTCTATTCAGGTTTAACCATTTTCAAATCATGTTTTTTTGTTTTGTTTTGTTTTGTTTTTTGATATTGAGGTGTATTAGCTGTTTGTATATTTTGCTTATTAACCCTTAATTGGTCATATCATTTGCAAATATATTCTGATATTCCATAGGTTGTCTTTTCATTTTGCCTGTGATTTTCTTTGCAGTTCAAAAACTTTTAAGTTTAATTAAGATCCATTTGGGTTTTTTTTTTTTTTTTTGCTTTTGTTTCCTTTGTTTGAGGAGACAGATAGAAAAATTACAGCTACTATTTATGTCTAAGAGAATTCTGCCTACGTTTGCTTCTAAGAATTTTATGTTTTCCAGTCTCACATTTAAGGCTTTAATCCACTTTGAGCTTATTTGTGTATATTATGTGAGAAATGTGTTCTAAATTTATTATTTTACATATAGTTCTCCAGTTTTCCCAGCATGGCTTATTGAAAATACTGTCTTTTCTCCATTGTATTGTATATTCTTCCACTTTGTCATAAATTGACCATAAGTGCATGAGTTTACTTCTTTGCTCTCTATTCTGTTCCAATGATATATGTGTCTGCTTTTTTGACAGAATGATTCTGTTTTGTTTACTGTAGCTTTGTAGTATAGTCTGAACTCATGTATCATGAAACTTCAGCTTTCTTCTTTTCTTGAAGATTGATTTGGCTATTTGGGGTCTTTTGTGATTTCAAGTAAATTGTAGAATTACTTGTCCTGGTTCTCTGAAAAATATCATGGGTATTTGGATATGGATTGCATTAAACCTATAGATTGTTTTGGGTAGCATGGGCATGTTAACAATATTAATTCTTCCAATCCATGAACATGGGATATCTTTCTATTTCTTTGTATCATCTTCACTTTCCTTCATCAATGGTTGTTTTCAGAGTATAGGTCTTTCACCTCCTTGGTTAAGTTTATTCCTAGGTATTTTATACCTTTTGATGCAACTTAAATGGAATTGATTTATTGCTTTTTCTGATCATTTTTAATATATAGGAAAGCAATAGATTTCTGCATATTAATCTTTTGTCCTTCAACTTTTCTGAACTCAATTATTAGTTTTAATAGTTTTTCAATGGAGATTTTATGGTTTTTTATATACAGTGTCATGTTATCTGTAAATTTGGTGACAATTTTACCTCTTCCCTTCCTATTAGGATAATTTTCTTGTTTGATTGCTGTGGCTAGTACTTCCAATATGATGGTAGATAGAAATGGCATGAGTGAGCATCCTTATTTTGTTCCCGATTTTAGAGGAAAACCTTCCAGCTTCTCACCATTCAGTATAATGCTACTTGGAGGATTATTATAAATGGCTTTTATCATGTTGAAGTACATTTCCTCTATACCAACTTTGTTGGGAGTTTTTATCATGAAAGGATGCTGAATTTCATCATATGTTTTTTTTTTTTTGCCTTTATTGAGATGATCGTGTGATTTTTATCTTTTATTTTGTTAATGTGGTTTATCAAGTTGAGTCATTTGCCAATATCAAACCATCATTGTGTCCCTGAAATAAATCCCATTTGATCATAATGTATAATTCTTTTTATGTATTGTTGAATTCAGTTTGCTAGTATTCTCTTGAGACTTTTGCAACTATTTTCATCAAGGATATTGGCCTGTAATCATTGTTTTTTTTTGTAGTATCTTTGGTTTTGCTGTCTGGGTGATGCTGGTCTCATAGAAAGAATTTGAAAGTGTTTCCTTTTCTTCAGTTTTTTGGAATAGTTTGAGAACACATATTCTTTTTAAATGTTTGGTAGAATTAACTAGTGAAATATCTAGTCCTGGACTTTTGTTTGCTGGGAGTTTTTGCTTACTGATTCAATTTCTCTACTAGTGAACAGTGTTCAGATTATCTATTTCTTCCTGATTCAATCTTGCAAACTTGTATGTTTATAGCAATTTATCCATTTCTTCTAGGTTGTGCAATTTATTGGTGTATAACTTTTTGTAGTATTCTCTTATGGTTGTTTGTATGTCTGTGATATTAGTTGTAACTTCTTTGCTTTCATTTTTAATTTTACTTATTTTGACCCTCTCTTTTTTTCTTGATGACTCTGGCTATAGGTTTATCAATTTTGTTTATCTTTTCAAAAAACAGTTCTTAATTTGATTGATCTTTTCTATTTTTTTGGTCTTTATTATTTTATTTATTCATCTCTCATCTTTATCATTTCCTTGCTTCTGCTGACTTTGGGCTTTGTTTGTTCTTTTTCTTATTCATTTAGATGATAAATTGAGATTTATTTTGTTTCTTCAGGCAGGTCTGTAACACTATAAACTTTTTTCTTAGAACTTTGCTGCATCCCATAGAGTTTAAAAGTTGTGTTTTCATTTTCATTTGTTCTGAGGAATTTTCTGATTTACTATTTGATTTCTTCATTAAATCATTGCTGTTTTAGTAGCATGTAGTTTAGTCTCTGAACGTTTGGGTTTTTTGAATTTTTCTTCCTGTAATTGATTTCTAGTTTCATACTGTGATGTTTAGCAAAAATGCTTGATATTATTTGCATCCTCTTAACTTTGTTAAAACTTGTTTTGTAGCCTAGCAGGTGACCTGTCCTGGAGAATATTCCATGTGTGCTTGAAAAGAATGTAAATTTTCTGTTTTCGGATAGAATGTCCTATAGATATCTACTAAATCTAACAGATCTAATGTGTTATTTAAGGCTATAGATGATTTTCTGTGTAGATGATCATTCCATTAATGTAAGGAGGGTGTTAAAATGCCCTGCTATTGTTCTATTATTGTCACTTTCTCCTTTTATGTCTATAAATATTTGTTTCATATATTTAGGTGCTCCTATATTAGGTACATATATGTTAATGAGTGTTATGTATTTTTTTCTGTATTTATCCCTTTATCATTATATAATGCCCTTCTTTTTCTTTTGCTATAGACTTTGTTTTAAAATCTATTTTGTCTGAGTATTGCTATCCAAACTTTTAGTCATTTCCATTTGCATAAAATATCTTTCTCCTCTCCCTCATTTTCACTTTGTGTGTCTCTAGTTTGAAGTGAGTCCCCTTTCCTTTTTTAGAAGCATCATTTTAGATTACTATGGATAACTGAGTTCTAGTCACAATTATCCCTGCCTGTGGCTGTAAGGGAAAAAACTTGGAATTAATAGAATATAAAGCTTGGACACTATAAACACTGTAACATGCATTGCAAGATGTGAGTATGTGACATTATTTCTTTTCTTGACACAAGAGGAGATGTAGTATTCTAGCTAGTTAGGAAGAGATTTATATTGCTTTTCCCCTTGTTGCAAAAGTTATAGTTAATTTAAAAGTAAAAATGGAGATAATAATGGTGTTAGAGGAAATAAATAAAAGGAAATTAAGAATTATCCTTGTTCATTATAATTCCTTTCTCATAGCTTGATTCATGAGTCTGCTAGAAAGACACACTCTGGTATAGAATTAAATCTGGGGTCCTAAGCTTTTCTCAAAGGGCATGTATTTTTAATTTCTCCAAGATTTTGAGAACTTAGGGTTAAATCAGAAAATGTATGTGTGTCTGTATGGAGGTGAAATGTGTTTTGAGATTTTGTAGAGGCTTACTTTTTCTTTGTGGGAAAATTTGACAAACTGCACCAAGCAAGACATCTTTACTTGTAAGCATGTGTAGAATTTTTTTGAGGTGCTGCATTCTGGCATGGAGAAAAAGTACTTCATCATGTTCTTCTGAAACAGGATCATGAGATGTTCCAACTGAGAAGAACTGACAGCTCCAGCAGGAGGGCTTCTTTTTATCCCACCTTCTTGTCAAACCTCCAACTGCAAATACATTAATTTCCTCACAGTTAATTTTTGGACAATGATTTTTGAGTTGGAGATATCAAATACATGAAATAGGAGTATGAATTTTCTACTCACAGCTTAAACATTCATTTCTGAATACCGCAGTCCTCTAATGTAATAAAATGTTGATATTGTGGCTTACTTTTATCCAGTGCTTATCATGTGCCAGGTTATACCAGCACTTCATGTATTTCATCTCCTTTAATCTTTATAATAACTCTATATGATTGCATTTTAGTTAAGATTAGAGTCAGTCATGATGGGTAGGAAACACAAAGAAACAATGGCTTAAACAAGTAGAATTATTTTTCTCAATTAACTGTCCCACAGTAGAAGGTTGTGGTCATCATTATTGTCCTTTGTTGACATTTATGTTATGATCTTCTCCTTCCAGGTACAGCATAATATTATACTTCTCCATGCCCTTGGTGTTAGACATGGCCAAATAACTTGTCTTAAGCAATTAAATATGAGTGGAAGTAATGTGCCATTTCTTGGGAGAAGCCTTTAATAACTGGTGCACACTTCACTTTATTCTCTTTCTCTTGCATCTAACAATGATGCTGTAATGTGGTGAAGGCTTCATCATCCTTGGCCTCTGATTTAGGCCATCATGGAGCAGAGCCTTTTGCTGATCTAAGACTGAAGAGTAGAATGAATAGGAAATAAACCTTTCTTATTTTAAGCCTTGTCCTTGCTTGCTCTTGCTGACACAAATATTAGGGACTGGAATGATGCTCTGTAGTGTCAGAGACCCAGGCTATGTGTCTCACTGCTTTAATATGTGTGACTTCTATTCCCAAATACACCTCATGATCCAATATGAGTGCTTTAGATCAGGTCATAATGTTTGATTTACAGTAATGAAAGTATGGAAGGGATTGAGAAAGGTATTCTCTGCACTCTTTAAGGATGCTTCTTGAAAACTGCATGCATCACTTCCATTTACATTCCATTTGCTATTACTTACTGATATGGTCACACCAGTGGGGAGGAGAGTTTGAGAAATGTGTGTTGTTTTTGTTTTGTTTTTCCCCATGTGACCATATACTCAGTTGAAAATCAGGTGTATTACTTTAAAGGAAGGGGAGAATCAATAATAACAGACAACTAGCAATCTCTAAAAATGTAGTTCTGACAAACTTCACAATTTTATAAATGAGAAAACAGGGAACAAGGGGGATTAACTTAGTCAAGATCACACAGCTAATAATTGATGATACCTGATTAAGAATTGAGTCACATTACTCGAAAGCCTGTGTGTTAATACAATACTATACTACATTCACTGTTAATCTGTAAAAAATAAACTCATTTTTAATAGCAAAAACTGTTCTATAGGATTCAAATTGATTTGACATTTCTATTTTCTTCCCTGACCCTCATATTTGGAATAGAAGATCTGACTGTAATTGCCAGTCCTGATATTAACCAGACCAGTTTTTGAAATTGACAGATTAGGAGCAGAAGTAGCTCAGCCAGGTCAATATATCTTCCTCCTTAGTTACATTAATTTTGAAATACTAGTTCCAGGACCAGCTTGTGAGTTATAGATAGGCTTAATGGCTAAGGAAGAATATAAGCATAAAAGAAAATTTTGAGTCTTAGAGATCATATTTTAAATATCTATTTAAAATGTAAACTCCATTTCAGAAATAGATAAATTTTAAATAAAAGTTTAAGTTGACTGACTAAATCATTCAATATTTTTTCTACCTTTTTTAAATAGAGTGTGGATGATGTTCATAGTTCTTTATAACTATCTCCCAATATTTCTTATACTAATTCAATTTCTTTCCTATTTATAAGTTATATTTATCAGTGTTTTCCAGATGTAGTAAAGAACTTTTCCTCGTTCAGTGAAATAATAAGGAAAACTTTAGTGACAGATTATATTAAACATACTAATTTATACTAAATGATTTTTAAATACAATTTGAATTACTCTGGCTATAATCCATTCCCTGGACTAAGAATTCTGTTTAAAATTTCAGTATATTATATATATTTAAATATAAAATTATGAAAAGCAGTGAGGGCTTCCCTGGTGGTTCAGTTGTTAAGAATCTGCCTTCGAGTGCAGGGGACAAGGGTTCGAGTTTTGGTCTGGGAAGATCCCACATGCCACAGAACAACTAAGTCCATGCACCACAACTACTGAGACTACATTCTAGAGCCCGTGAGCCACAACTACTGAAGCCTGTGTGCCTAGAGCCTGTGCTCCACAACAAGAGAAGACACCGCAATGAGAAACCCACACACTGCAATGAAGAGTAGCCCCCGCTTGCCGCAACTAGAGAAAGCCTGTGCGCAGCAAAGAAGACCCAGTGCAGCCAAAAATAAATAAATAAATAAAATTTTATTCAGTGACATTATATATATACAGCTCATTTCTTACTGGAGATCCTGGCTCACTTATGTTATTGTACATAAAAATACATACAGACACTACAGAGGAAAGACAGGAAATATATGTAGAGAGAAAGATTTCTATTTTTCCTTAGCTTCTGAAAAGTGATGCTGTCTCAGTAATTATATTTACTAATGTCACAATGTTTTCATCCTCAGAGTAATATAAAGGTTTGTAGAAATTGTTCACCTTTTATATCTTGTCCTTGGTGACCCTCTCTGGTCTGGCAGAGCATGAAAGTCTTAATCAAATAGTCAGTGACTGTACACTGTAAGTTGATTTATGATGTTAGAAGTTACATGAATTCCTCAGCTCAGCCAATTACAAAGTGGTTTCCTTTAATCTTAATTCACAGGAATATCTCTACAGCTTGGAATAATATTTATGACATATTGCCTGATGCAGCAGCCATCAGAGGGCTTTGGTGATGGGAGTATTGAGTTGGCAGTCTAGAATTCCAGAGCAGATATCAATCAATAGGGAAAGAATTTAGGAAGTGCCAATGAACTAAGGAGCTGTCATGCTGAGATTTCTTCTTTAAGTACAGTTCAGTGTTCACACTGATATGTACTGAGGAATATAAAGTATATCAAGAAACAAAAGGAGTACATAACTCACTTTAATGCTTGTGGAATAGGTAAAATGAATTTCCCCAGGAGACATATCATTGAAATATAATGTTTTAACCAATATTCCAGTCTTTGTGTTCAAACTAACTTGTATCTTCATTTGCATCAAACATCAAGTATAATTTGATAAGGAACATAGGACTTTAAAATAATTCTGTAAATTCAGAAATGAACAAATTCTTCACTTAAGAAATTGGAGTAATTGTATACATCTGTATGGTATTTAATAATACCAAAACTAGAGTAACCAAGCATTTTTTTCAACCTTTCTTTTCTTACCATGCATAATACATTATTTTATTTACTCATCAAAAAACTCTATATGAGAAGTAGGTTTACAAAAGATAATATTCTTTCTTTTCTCTAATATGAAAACTGCATCTCAGAAAGATTATGTGGCAAAAATAAGGTTCAAAACCAAAACTTCAAATTTCTAAATTCATGAGAAGTTCATGGCCTCCAAAATGTATAATAATAGTACCTAAGGGCATGCAAACAAAATTGTGAAGAAAGGAAACTGCAAGCAGGTTTTTACATTCCCTCTTTTCCTGTCTGTGTCCCTCTCCCTTCTTTTACTACCTTTATTCAGTATTTTCTTCCTTCTAAATAAAACTTATGTGCCATGACACCCAGATTCTGGAAGCTAAAAATGAGTTAAATAATCTGAAAAATTTTTATTTGTATTTTGTTTACATTAGATTAGATGCACATCTTCCATAATTATCTACATTTTAAAAAAGCATCCTAGACTACATATTATACGTTATATTAATCCAAAGGTATGAATGATGATGGAAGAAATTGCATATCTTGTAGCTAATGAGTTATCCAATAATTTTTTCAAGTTAATTTTCACCAGTATATTTACATGGTCTAGCATCTCCATTCTTAAATAAACCTCTTTTGATACCCAGTATTTCTACAGTGGAGATACTGTAGTCACTGCATCCACTTAATTATTTCATATTCTCTCTTCAGCCTATTCCATTCTGGCTTCTGCCCCATCACACCACTGGGACAACACTTGTCAATGTCACCAGTGATAACCATGTTGCTAAATCCAATGGTCAATTTATTTATCTGTCCTTATTTTATCAGTATTTGACTCAACGAACCAGTTCCTCCTCGAAAGAATTTCTTATCTTGGCTTTTATGATCTAATCCCTTTTTCTAGGCTTTTTGCTGATCTCTCTTCCTTTGTTTAATCTTTATTCTATTGTCTCTTCTTATATATATGAGAAAAGAATACATATATATTCTCAAGGCTTGGCTTCATCCATCATTGGATCAAGTAATTCATTTCTATGTCTTTCACTATCCTTTTATGTACTTATGACTCCAAAATCTGTATTTCCATTCATGATCTTTCCTTGTACACCAGATTAATGTTTAACTTCCTACTGGACATTGTCACATGATTGCATACTACCTTCATTCTTTCCTATACCAAATGAATGATCCCTGAATCTCATTATTTCAGGCAAATAATCTAAAAGTTAACTCTGATTCCTCTATTTAACCTATTCTCTTTATTAAACCAATCAACGGGTTCTATTAAGTTTATCTCAAAAACCTATGCCAAATGCTCCTGCTTCTTCCATCAATCTTTTTACTTACATCTAAGCCATGATCATATTTTATGTGGGTTAAAACAATAGTTTGCTTTAGTCCTCTTGCTTCCACACTACCTTTGTATTATCCAATTTTCACACAATACCTTAAATGACTTTCTAAGATAGTAATTAAATCTGTCATTCTCCTCCTTAAGCCTATGCTTATCATTACACTCAGAATTAAATTTTAACTCCTTATTCAGGATATAAAGCCCTATATGGTCTGCCCCCTGCTATTGCTCTCAACTTTGTGTAATACAATTCTCCAGTCTTTCAGGACAGTGTAGTCAGTGTTCTTCTTTCTGCTCTAGAAACATCACAGTTTAGGTTCTTTGAACAATCTCTTCCTTCAGAATCTAGTTTTCCTCCTGATATTTGAATGGACTGACTCATTCTTGTCATTTAAAACTTTGCCTAAAGTTTACAGCTCAGAGAGCTCTTATCTGACTACCAATCTACAGAAACCGTCAGTAACTCCATCACATCACCCAGTTTTGTTTTTCAGCATAACATTCATATTATCTTGATATTATCTGTATTTTATTTGTCGTCTAATTTATTCACTAATCAGCGTGTATATCTTTTTATTTTATATCCATCTTCTCATAGTGTGTATGCCCCTAGGAAGCAGGATATGTCCTGCCTTATTCTTTGGGGCATTACTAATGCATAGTACATAAACATGGTTGCTCAAGAAATATTTGTTTAATAAGTAGAGTTAAAATTTTCCAGATATTCTCAATCTAGTTGGAGATAGTGATTCATCTTAGGGTTTTTCTTCATCTTATCCTCGTTCTTCTTCTGATGGTTGAGATAATCACTCAATTGAGTGACCTTTCTCTCTCTCTCTCATATATATGTATATTCTCAAGGTTTGGCTTATATGTATCTATAATCTCCATTTCACTATTTTTATAAGTGGCTTGACTGAGACAGTCACTTTCAGCATTCCGACTAGTGAACCTGTTCAAATAGATGTCATTGGGACCATGTTACTTTTCCATTTGCTTCTCTGCCAGATGCAGAGTGGAACATAACTATGTCTTCACAGGTTGTTTTGTAACTAATGTGATCCTTCTGATGTTCACTATGGGTCCTGAATGGATATATACAGAGTATTAATTGACCTATCTTCTTAGTAGCAGTATTATTATTTCTGTTTGTGTAGTAGCAACACATCTTATTCTTGATCTTAGATTTGATGAGTTCTTTTTTTTACATCTTTATTGGAGTATAATTGCTTTACAATGGTGTGTTAGTTTCTGCTTTACAACAAAGTGAATCAGTTATACATATACATATGTTCCCATATATCTTCCCTCTTGCATCTCCCTCCCTCCAACCCACCCTATCCCGCCCCTCCAGGCAGTCACAAAGCACTGAGCTGAACTCCCTGTGCTATGCAGCTGCTTCCCACTAGCTATCTACCTTATGTTTGGTAGTGTATACATGTCCATGCCTCTCTCTCGCTTTTTCACAGTTTACCCTTCCCCCTCCACATATCCTCAAGTCCATTCTCTAGTAGGTCTCTGTCTTTATTCTTGTCTTACCCCTAGGTTCTTCATGAAATATTTTTTCTTAAATTCCGTATGTATGTGTTAGCATATGGTATTTGTCTTTCTCTTTCTGACTTACTTCACTCTGTATGACAGACTCTAGGCCTATCCACCTCATTACAAATAGCTCAATTTCGTTTCTTTTTATGGCTGAGTAATATTCCATTGTATATTTGTGCCACATCTTCTTTATCCATTCATCCGATGATGGACACTTAGGTTGTTTCCATCTCTGGACTATTGTAAATAGAGCTGCAATGAACATTTTGGTACATGACTCTTTTTGAATTATGGTTTTCTCAGGGTATATGCCCAGTAGAGGGAATACTGGGTCATATGGTAGTTCTATTTGTAGATTTTTAAGGAGCCTCCATACTGTTCTCCACAGTGGCTGTATCAATTTACATTCCCACCAACAGTGCAAGAGGGTTCCCTTTTCTCCACACCCTCTCCAGCATTTATTGTTTCTAGATTTTTTGATGATGGCCATTCTGACCGGTGTGAGATGATATCTCATTGTAGCTTTGATTTGCATTTCTCTAATGATTAATGAAGTTGAGCATTCTTTCATTTGTTGGTTGGCAGTCTGTATCTCTTCTTTGGAGAAATGTCTATTTAGGTCTTCTGCCCATTTTAGGATTGGGTTTTTTGGTTTTTTTGTTATTGAGCTGCATGAGCTGCTTATAAATCTTGGAGATTAATCCTTTGTCAGTTGCTTCATGTGCAAATATTTTCTCCCATTCTAAGGGTTGTCTTTTGGTCTTGTTTATGGTTTCTTTTGCTGTGCAAAAGCTTTGAAGTTTCATTAGGTTCCATTTGTTTATTTTTGTATTTATTTCCATTTCTCTGGGAGGTGGGTCAAAAAGGATCTTGCTGTGATTTATGTCACAGAGTGTTCTGCCTATGTTTTCCTCTAAGAGTTTGATAGTTTCTGGTCTTACATTTAGGTCTTTAATCCAGTGTGAGCTTATTTTTGTGTATGCTGTTAGGGAGTGATCTAATCTCATACTTTTACATGTATCTGTCCAGTTTTCCCAGCAGCACTTATTGAAGGGCTGTCCTTTCTGCACTGTATATTCCTGCTTCCTATATCAAAGATAAGGTGACCATATTTGCCTGGGTTTATCTCTGGGCTTTTTATCCTGTTCCATTTATCTATATTTCTGTTTCTGTGCCAGTACCATACTGTCTTGATTACTTTAGCTTTGTAGTATAGTCTGAAGTCAGGGAGCCTGATTCCTCCAGCACCATTTTTCGTTCTCAAGATTGCTTTGGCAATTCAGGGTCTTTGGAGTTTCCATACAAATTGTGATTTTTTTTTGCTCTAGTTCTGTGAAAAACACTAGTGGTAGTTTGATAGGGTTTGCACTGAATCTGTAGATTGCTTTGGGTAGTAGAGTCATTTTCACAATGTTGATTCTTCCAATTCAAGAACATGGTATATCTCTCCATCTATTTGTATCATCTTTAATTTCTTTCATCAGTGTCTTATAATTTTCTGCATACAGGTCTTTTGTCTCCTTAGGTAGGTTTATTCCTACATATTGTATTTTTTTGTTGCAATGGTAAATGGGAGTGTTTTCTTGATTTCACCTTCAGATTTTTCATTATTAGTGTGTAGGTATGCCAGAGATTTCTGTGCATTAATTTTGTATCCTGCTACTTTACCAAATTCATTGATTAGCTCAAGTAGTTTTCTGGTAGCAGCTTTAGGATTCTCTATGTATAGTGTCATGTCATCTACAAACAGTGACAGATTTACTTCTTTTCTGATTTGGATTCCTTTTATTTCCTTTTCTTCTCTGATTGCTGTGGCTAAAACTTCCAAAACTATGTTGAATAAGAGTGGTGGGAGTGGTCAACCTTGCCTTATTCCTGATCTTAGTGGAAATTCTCTCAGTTTTTCACCATTGAGGACAATGTTGCCTGTGGGTTTGTCATATATGGCTTTTATTATGTTGAGGAAAGTTCCCTCTATGCCTACTTTCTGCAGGGTTTCTCTCATAAATGGATGTTGAATTATGTTGAAAGATTTCTCTGCATCTATTGAGAAGATCATACGGTTTTTCTCCTTCAATTTGTTAATATGGTTGATCACATTGATTGTTTTGCATATATTGAAGAATCCTTGCATTCCTGGAATAAACTCCACTTGATCATGGTGTATGATCTTTTTAATGTGCTGTTGGATTCTGTTTGCTGGTATTTGGTTGGGGATTTTTGCATCTATATTCATCATTGATATTGGCCTGTAGTTTTCTTTCTTTGTGACACACTTATCTGGTGTTGGTATCAAGGTGATGGTGGCCTCGTAGAATGAGTTTGGGAGTGTTCCTCCCTGTGATATATTTTGGAAGAGTTTGAGAAAGACACGTGTTATCTCTTCTCTAAATGTTTGATAGAATTCGCCTGTGAAGCCATCTGGTCCTGGGCTTCTGTTTGTTGGAAGATTTTTAATCACAATTTCAATTTCAGTGCTTGTGATTGGTCTGTTCATATTTTCTATTTCCTCCTGATTTGTTCTTGGCAGGTTTTGCCTTTCTAAGAATTTGTCCATTTCTTCCAGGTTGTGCATTTTATTGGCATAGAGTTGCTGGTAGTAATCTCTCATGATCTTTTGTATTTCTGCAGTGTCAGTTGTTACTTCTCCTTTTTCATTTCTAATTCTATTGATTTGAGTCTTCTCCCTTTTTTTCCTGATGAGTGTCGCTAATGGTTTATCAATTTTGTTGATCTTGTCAAAGAACCAGCTTTTAGTTTTATTGTTCTTTGCTATCATTTCTTTCATTTCTTTTTCATTTATTTCTCATCTGGTTTTTATGATTTCTTTCCTTCTGCTAACTTTGGGGATTTTTTATTCTTCTTTCTCTAATTGCTTTAGGAGCAAGGTTAGGTTGTTTATTCAAGATGTTTCCTGTTTCTTAAGGTAGGATTAAATTGCTATAAACATCCCTCTTAGAACTGCTTTTGCTGCATCCCATAGATTTTGGGTAGTCGTGTCTCCATTGTCATTTGTTTCTAGGTATTTTTTTATTTCCACTTTGATTTCTTCAGTGATCACTTCGTATTAAGTAGTGTATTGTTTAGCCTCCATGTGTTTGTATTTTTTACAGATCTTTCCCTGTAATTGATATCTAGTCTCATAGCATTGTGGTCGGAAAAGATACTTAAAACACTTTCAATTTCCTTACATTTAACAAGTCTTGACCGTGACCCAAGATATGATCTATCCTGCAGAATGTGCCACGAGCACTTGCGAAAAAACTGTATTCTGTTGATTTTGGATGGAATGTCCTATAAATATCAATTAAGTCCACCTTCTTTAATGTACCATTTGAAGCTTGTGTTTCCTTATTTATTTTCATTTTGGATGATCTGTCCATTGGTGAATGTGGGGTATTAAATTTCCCTACTATGAATGTGTTACTCTCAATTTCCCCTTTTATTGCTGTTAGTATTTGTTTTATGTATTGAGGTGCTCCTATTTTGGGTGCATACATATTTACAATTGTTATATCTTCTTCTTGGATTGATCCCTTGATCATTATATAGTTTCTTTCATTGTCTCTTCTAATAGTCTTTATTTTAAAGTCTATTTGTCTGATATGAGAATTGCTACTCCAGCTTTCTTTTTGTTTCCATTTGCATGAAATACCCTTTTCCATCCCCTTACTTTCAGTGTGTATGTGTCTTTAAGTCTGAAGTGGGTCTCTTGTAGACAGCAAATATATGCGCCTTGTTTTTGTAACCATTCAGCCAATCAGTGTCTTTTGGTGGGAAAATTTAATCCATTTACATTTAAGGTAATTATCGATATGTATGTTTCTATTACCATTTTCTTAATTGTTTTGAGTTTGTTTTTGTAGGTCTTTTCCTTCTCTTGTGTTTCTTGCCTAGAGAAGTTCCTTTGATAGTTGTTGTAAAGCTGGTTTTGTGGCGCTGAACTCTCTCAGATTTTGCTTGTCTGTAAAGGTTTTAATTTCTCCATCAAATCTGAAGGAGATCCTTGCTGGGTAGAGTAATCTTGGTTGCAGATTTTTTTCCTTCATCACTTTAAATATGTCCTGCCACTCCCTTCTGGCTTGCAGAGTTTCTGCTGAAAGATCAGCTGTTAACCTTATGGGGATTCCCTTGTGTGTTATTTGTTGTTTTCCCCTTGCTGCTTTTAATATGTTTTCTTTGTATTTAATTTTTGACAGTTTGAATAATATGTGTCTTGGTATATTTCTCCTTGGATTTATCCTGTATGGGACTCTCTGTGCTTCCTGGAGTTGATTAACTATTTCCTTTCCCATACTAGAGAAGTTTTCAACTATAATCTCTTCAAATATTTTCTCAGTCCATTTCTTTTTCTCTTCTTCTTCTGGAACCCCTATATTTCAAATGTTGGTGTGTTTAACGTTGTCTCAGAGGTCTCTGAGACTGTCCTCAGTTCTTTTCATTCTTTTTTCTTTATTCTGCTCTGCAGTAATTATTTCCACTATTTTATCTTCCAGGTCACTTATCTGTTCTTCTGCCTCAGTTATTCTCCTAATGATCCAATCTACAGTATTTTTAATTTCATTTATTGTGTTGTTCATTGTTGTTTGTTTCATCTTTAGTTCTTCTAGGTCCTTGTTAAATGTTTCTTGCGTTTTGTCTATACTATTTCCAAGATTTTGGATCATCTTTACGATCATTATTCTGAATTCTTTTTCAGGTAGACTGCCTATTTCCTTTTCATTTGTTAGGTCTGGTGCATTTTTATCTTGCTTCTTCATCTGCTCTGTGTTTTTCTGTCTTCTCATTTTGCTTATCTTACTGTTTTTGGGGTCTCCTTTTTGCAGGCTGCAGGTTCGTAGTTCCCTTTGTTTTTGGTGTCTGTCGCCAGTGGCTAAGGTTTGTTCAGGGGGTTGTGTAGGCTTCCTGGTGGAGGGGACTAGTGCCTGTGTTCTGGTGCATGAGGCTGGATCTTGTCTCTCTAGTGGGCAGGTTCACCTCTGGTGTTGTGTTTCGGGGTGTCTGTGGACATATCATGATTTTAGGCAGCCTCTCTGTTAATGGGTGTGGTTGTGTTCCTGTCTTGCTAATTGTTTGGCATAGGATGTCCAGCACTGTAGCTTGCTGGTCGTTGAGTGAAGCTGGGTGCTAGTGTTGAGATGGAGATCTCTGGGAGATTTTCGCCATTTGATATTATGTGGACCTGGGAGGTCTCTTGTGGACCAGTGTCCTGAAGGTGGCTCTCCCACCTCAGAGGCACAGCACTGACTCTTGGCTGCAGCACCAAGAGCCTTTCATTCACAGGCTCAGAATAAAAGGGAGAAAAAGTAGAAAGAAAGAATTAGTAGAAAGAAAGAAAGAAAGAACAAAAGAAGGGAGTGAGGGAGGGAGGACAGAAGGGAGGAAGGAGGTAAGGAAGGAAAAAAGGAAAGAAAGCAAGAAGATAAAATAAAATAAAGTAAGATAAAATATAATAAAGTTATTAAAAACAAATAATTATTAAGAAAAAAATAATAAAAGAAAAAAACAACAACAACAAAAAGGAAGGATAGAACCCTAGGGCAGATGGTGGAAGCAAAGCTATACAGACAAAATCTCTCACAGAGGCATATGCATAGACACTCACAAAAACAGGAAAAGGGAAAAAAATCATAAATCTTGCTCTCCAAGTCCACCTCCTCAATTTGGGATGATTCATTGTCTCTTCATGTATTCCACAGATGCAGGGTACATCAAGTTGATTGTGGAGCTCTAATCTGCTGCTTCTGAGGCTGCTGGGAGAGATTTCCCTTTCTCTTCTTTGTTCTCACAGCTGCCAGGGGCTCAGCTTTGGATTTGGCCCCACTTCTGCATGTAGGTCGCCGGAGGGCGTCTGTTCTTTCCTCAAAGAGGACTGGGTTACAGGAGCCACTGACTTGGGGGCTCTGGCTCACTCAGGCTGGGGCAATGGAGGGTCACGGAGTGTGGGGCGAGCCTGCGGTGGCAGAGGCCAGCGTGACATTCCACCAGCCTGAGGCTTGCCGTGCGTTCTCCCAGGGGAGTTTTCCATGGATCCCAGGACCCTGGCAGTGGCAGGCTACAAAGGCTCCCCAGAAGGCAGGTGTGGAGAGTAACCTGTGCTCGCACACAGGCTTCTTGTTGGCGGCAGCCGCAGCCTTAGCGTCTCATGCCCGTCTCTTGGGTCCGTGCTTTTAGCCGCAGCTCATGCCTGTCTCTGGAGCTCCTTTAAGCAGTGCTCTTAATCCCATCTCCTCGTGCACCAGGAAACAACAAGGGAAGAAAAAGTCTCTCACCTCTTCAGCAGGTCCAGACTTTTCCCCGGACTCCCTCATGGCTAGCTGTGGTGCACTAACCCCCTGCAGGCTGTGTTCACACCACCAACACCAGTCCTCTCCTGGCGCTCTGACCGAAGACCAAGCCTCAACTCCCAGCCCCACCTGCCTCGGCAGGTGAGCAGACAAGCCTCTCGGGCTGGTGAGTGCTGGTCAGTCCTGATTCTCTATGCAGGAATCTCTCTGCTTCGCCCTCCACACCCCTGTTGCTGTGCTCTCCTCTGCAGCTCTGAAGCTTTCCCCTTCCACCACCCGCAGTCTCTGCCTGCGAAGGGCCTTCCTAGTGTGTGGAAACCTTTCCTCCTTCACAGCTCCATCCCACTTGTGCAGGTTCAGTCCCTATCCTTTTGTCTCTGTTTATTCTTTTTTCTTTTGCCCTACCCAGGTACGTGGGGGAGTTTCTTGCCTTTTGGGAGGTCTGAGGTCTTTTGCCAGCGTTCAGTTAGGTGTTCTGTAGGAGTTGTTCCAAGTGTAGATGTATTTCTGGTGTATCTGTGTGGAGGAAGGTGATCTCCGTGTCTTACTCTTCCGCCATCTTCCTGATGAGTTCTGATTGGTCTAATTCAATAAATTGTGTGTGGAATATGAATTAGTTCTGAGATGGACAGCTCAGTCAGGATTAACCTCAGGACCATAGCTGAAACTGCTTGGATATGGAATTTTTGTACCCACTGGATGTGAATGAGAAACTTTAACTTGATGCCTATTTTGGGACCACAAGGGTCAGCTTCTCAAGAATGAGCCAACAAACAGAAGTGAGGTGAGAAATGGTTCTGTTCACTTTGTTTGAACGACAAGAATAAATTTCACAATAAATCAATCATGTTTATAAACTTCTATGTTATATAAGCCTTTGTTGTTTTCTTTATTGTTTAATTCAGTTGGGATGTGCTGTTTTGTTGAAAGAAACTGAAAATATTTTGTCTTTACTCGTAAAATAAATCACATCCATTTGAGTGTAAATTACAGTGGCAATCTAACTTGGAGGCTACTTTATTAAGAATATTAAATTATATTGATATAAATTATACTAAATCATATACAATATATTTGTGCTTAAGTGATGCATAAAGTCTCTTCTCCACAAACAAATAAAAGTCCACAACTGACAAAACAACAAATAAAATATTCTTTTGATTCCATTCCTCTTATTTTCTCAAAGACATTGCTTTATCAATCACACCCTTTGAATTACCATTTCCCCTCCTTTACTTATTGACAGGTAGTTGGATTGTTAACTGTATCAAAGATTTTTATTCAAGAAGGACTTTTGGGAGATAAAAATATGATGTTATCAGGAAAGATGTCTGTTCAGACATTTGACACAAAAATTCAGTAGCAAAGATACTTTGAAACTGAGTTTTCATTTGAATTTTTACCTATTGAGAGGTGGACTTTATTAACTCCCACCCTATTCTGCTGCCCAGTCTTATAATTAGTTTGTAGTCCTCACTATCTTTCCAGAGTAGTGGAATTTGACAATCTTTGTTTTTAAATTGAAGTATAGCAGATTTACAAAATTGTGTTTAGCTTCAGGGGTACAGCAAAGTGATTAATTTATATATTTTTTTAGATTATATTCCATTATAGGTTATTACAAGATATTGAATATAATTTCCTGTGCTATAGAGTAAATTCTTACCGCTTATCTGTTTTATGTATAGTACTTTGTATCTGTTAATCCCATACTCCTAATTTGTCCCTCTCTCCCTCCCTCTCACCTTTGGTAACCATAAATTTGTTTTCCAAGTCTGTGAATCTGTTTTTATTTGTATATAGATTCATTTATATTATTTTTATATTATACACATAAGTGATACAGTATTTATCTTTCTCTATCTGACTTACTTCAATAAGTATAACATTCTCTAGGTCCATCTATGTTGCTGCAAATGGCAATATTTCATTACTTCTTATGGCTGAGTAATAGTCCACAGTATATGTACAGCAACTCTTCTTAAGCCAATCATCTGTTGATGACCACTTGTGTTGTTTCTATGTCTTGGCTATTGTAAATAGTGCTGGTATGAACAATGCGGTGCATGCATCTTTCTAAATTAGATTTTTCATTTTTTTCCAAATATATACACAGGAGTGAGATTGCTGGATCATATGGTAACTCTATTTTTAGTTATTTAAAGAACCTCTAAACTGGTTCCACAGTGGCTGCACCAATTTACATTCCCTAACAGTGTAGAAGGGTTCCACTTTCTCCACACCCTCTTTAGCATTTATTATTTGTAGATTTTTGATGATGGCTATCTGACCTGTGTGAGGTGATACCTCACTGTGGTTTTGATTTGCATTTCTCTAATAATTAACAATGTCAAGAATCCTTTCAGTGTTGATTGCACTAAATCTGTAGATTGCTTTGGTAGTATGGCAATTTTAACAATATCAATTCTTCCAATCCAAGAGCATGGGATATTTTTCCATTTCTTTTTTTTCCTTTGTTGAGAAACTTTCTTTTTTAACATCTTTTTTCTTTGAATCATGTTCAAGTTCCTTTGTCAATGTCTTGTAGTTTTCTGCATATAGTTCTTTCACCTCCTTGGTTAAGTTTATTCCTAGGTATTTTTGTTGTTGTTTTGTTTTTTTGCAGTACGCGGGCCTCTCACTGTTGTGGCCTCTCCCATTGTGGAGCAACAGACTCTGGACGCACAGGCTCAGTGGCCATGGCTCACGGGCCCAGCCGCTCCAGGGCATATGGGATCTTCCCAGACTGGGGCATGAACCCGTGTCCCCTGCATCGGCAGGTGGACTCTCAACCACTGCGCCACCAGGGAAGCCCTATTCCTAGGTATTTTATTTTATTTTATTTCATTATTTTATTCTTTTTTTGATATAACTTTAAATGGGATTTTTCTTTTACTTTCTCTTCTGATATTTCATAGTTAGTGTAAATAAAAATTTGACACTTTCAATCATTCTCTCCTTTCTGAAATATTGCCTTTACTCGGTTTCTTAGAACACCTCCTTCTACTATTTTTCCCCCTTTACTACTAGTTATTTATTCTTAGTCATATTTCCTGGTTCCTACTCATCTTCCTGACCTCTAAGTGTGGAAATCTTTCAGGATTCAGTCCTTGCATCTGTTTTCTTTTGTATCTTCACTTAATCCCTGGGTGACCTCATCAAACCTTATTATCTATATGCTGGTGATTGCTGCATTAATTTGAGTTCTCCCAGAAACAGACCCTGAAATAAACATTCAAGTCAAGTAGCTTTTTGGGAGATGATCCCAGGAAACTTTAACAGAGATGTGGGAAAGTGAGACAAGAAAGGGAAGTCACCAATAAATGGTGCCTTATTGAGCAAGTTATCACTGAGGGATCTGGAGCTTAGTTTTCACTGGGGATTCTGGGAACCAGTGTATAGCAGATATTTCAGATTTATCCCGTTTCTGGGGAGTTCAATTTCCTGGCGCCTCCAGGTTGCCACATGTATAAGCAGTCCAATGGCCAAAGAAACCCTTAAGCTGACTCACAAGTAGTGACAGTTCGAAGCTGAAAAAACACAAATGAAAATGATTGGTGCTGAGAGGATGTGAACAAGAGTCAACAATATCTGTCACAACCACCATACCTTCAGGTTAGTACCCTCCCATAACTCAGTTACCTGCCCAACAACTTAGATATCTAATAATCATCTCAAACCAACATGCTTAGAAGCCTCCACTGATTTCTATGCCTAAAAACCTGTTCTTGCCTAGAATTCTCCCATTTCTGTAAGTTGAAATTCCATTCCTTTAGTTGCTCAAACTTTGATACTCCTCATTCGTTCAGACTCTACATCCAGACTGCCAGCTTATCAGGACTGATTCTCAACACTTCCACTGCCACTGTAATATCTCACATGGATTATTACAATTGTCTCCTAACTGGTCTTCTGTTTCCATCCTTGCTCTTGCTCTTCTTACAGTCTTTTATCTATAGACTATCAAGATGATGTTTTAACTTTAAATCATACTATGCCAAGGGCTTCTCATCTCACTGAAATTAAAAGCCAAGGTCCTAATAATGACCCACAAAGTCCTAAGTAATTTTACCCTCAGTTACCAAACTGATCTCATATTTGACCACTCTCTTTTTTGTTTACTCCACTCTAGCCTCACTATCTCTCTAGTGTTTCCTTAAACATATCAATATTGTCCACAGGATTTTGCATTGCTGTGTATTTTGTTTTGCATTACTTTATACCAGATGGCCACATCACTCACTTCAGGTCACCTCTATTAGCCAATTTTATATTATTAGATAGTCTTCCTTATGGAAAGTTACATAACATGTTCCATCATTTTTTCTCCCTTTAACCTTATTTTCTCCCATCACTACCTTTTATCATAATTTGATAATATATAAATTTCTATATGAGCAGAGACTTTGTTCTGATATAAGATCTAGAAAGGTTTGTGGCACTGATGAATTGTGAAAAAACAGAAGAAAAAGAAACGATTTTCTAACACTATAAATAAATTTCTTGTCTTTTGTAGTTTTTCAGGTTTATTTATACTTGCCTCAAATTTGAATGCATGAATTTAAGATATATAAATAAGTCACACATAAAATCATGTCTTCTGTGGTATATCTATAGATTAGGATACACATAGAAGAAAATAAAACAGTGCAATATGTTTTAAAATTACTTTGGCTTTTTATTTTTATGTTATAATTTATAACTAAGGAAAGATAATCTTTTGAAAGAAAAGGAGAATAGAACTTATTTATTTTTTTATTAAAACATTACTATGTGCTAGAAAATTTCTAGAAGATACTCCACTGTGTATTATTCATTCTTTAGTATCTGTTTGGAAAAATAATAGTAAACTTACTAGAAGAAGAGAGTATGCTGCTCAGTTAGCTTTCACAAAAATATAGTAGGCATTACATATAATAGTTTCACAAGATGCTGGAATAGAAAAGAATGTGAAACTGTAGAGAACACATAATAAAAATTTAATGATCATGGTATATCCAGACAATGGAATATTGTTCAATACTAAAAAGAAGTGAGCTATCAAGCCATGAGAAGTCATGAAAGAAACATAAATACATATTGCTAAGTGAAAGAATCCAATCTGAAAAGTCTACATACTGTATGATTTCAATTATATGACATTATGGAACAGGTAAAACTATGGAGACAATTAAAAAATCAGTGGTTTCCAGAAGTGGGAGGTGGAGGGAGAGATGAATAGGCAGAGCACAGAGGATTTTTAGGGCAGTGAATATACTCTGCATAATATTATAATGGTGGGTATATGTCATTACATGTTTGTCCAAATCCATAGAATGCACAACCCCAGGAGTGAACGCTAAGGTAAACTGCAGACTTTGGGTAAAATAGGTAACATTCGGCTGAGTGATGTTGATAATAAGGGAGGCTATGCACGTGTGAGGGCAATCTGTATGTGGGAATCCTCTGTACCTCCCTCTCAATTTTGTTGTCAAACAAAAACCTCTCTAAAAAAAATAAAGTCTTTAAAAATTCAGTGATCAGGCAGAGGGGAAGATGGTGGAAGAGTAAGACGCGGAGATCACCTTCCTCCACAGATTCACCAGAAATGTATCTACACGTGGAGCAACTCCTACAGAACACCTACTGAACGCGGGCAGAAGACCTCAGACCTCCCAAAAGGCAAGAAACTCCCCACGTACCTGGGTAGGGCAAAAGAAAAAACAGAGACAAAAGGATAGGGACGGCACCTGCACCAGTGGGAGGGAGCTGTGAAGGAGGAAAGGTTTACACACACTAGGAAGCCCCTCCACGGGTGGAGACTGCGGGAGGCGGAGGAGGGAGCTTTGGAGCCGAGGAGGAGAGCACAGCTACAGGGGTGCGGAGGGCAAAGCAAGGAGATTCCCACACAGAGGATCGGTGCCGACCAGTACTCACCAGCCCGAGAGGCTTGTCTGCTCCCCTGCCAGGGCGGGTGGCGCTGCGAGCTGAGGCTCGGGCTTTGGTCAGAGCACAGGGAGAGGACTGGTGTTAGTTGCGTGAACACATCCTGAAGGGGTTAGTGCACCACGGCTAGCCGGGAGGGAGTCCAGGAAAAGGTCTGGAGCTGCCGAAGAGGCAAGAGACTTTTTCTTCCCTCTTTGTTTCCTGGTGCGCGAGGAGAGGGGTTTAAGAGCCCTGCTTAAAGGAACTCCAGAGACGGGCGTGTGCTGCGGCTAAAAGCACGGACCCCAGAGTCGGGCGTGAGCCACGGCTAAAAGCACAGAACCCAGAGACGGGCGGGAGATGCTAAGGCTGCTGCTGCCGCCACCAAGGGGCCTGTGTGCGAGCACAGGTCACTATCCATACCCCTCTTCCGGGGAGCCTGTGCAGCCCTCCACTGCCAGGTTCCCGGGATCCAGGGACAACTCCCCCAGGAGAACGCACAGCGGGGCCTCAGGCTGGTGCAGAGTCACACTGGCCTCTGCCGCTGCAGGGTCGCCCCGCATGCCGTACCCCTCCCTCCCCCCGGCTTGAGTGCACCAGAGCCCCCGAATCAGCGGCTCCTTTAACCCCATCCTGTCTGAGAAAAAAAAGACACCCTCCAGCGACCTACACGCAGAGGCAGGACCAAATCCAAAGCTGAGCCCCTAGCAGCTGTGAGAACAAAGAATAGAAAGGGAAATCTCTCCGAGCAGCCTCAGAAGCAGCGGATTAAAGCTCCACAATCAACTTGATGTACCCTGCATCTGTGGAATACCTGAATAGACAACGAATCATCCCAAATTCAGGAGGTGGACTTCGGGAGCAAGATTTATGATTTTTTCCCCTTTTCCTCTTTTTGTGAGTGTGTATGTGTATGCTTCTGTGTGAGATTTTGTCTGTATAACTTTGCTTCCACCATTTGTCCTAGGGTTCTATCCGTCCCTTTTTTTTCTAAATAATTATTTTTTAATTTAATAACTCTACTATATTTTATTTTGCTGTATCTTCTTTCTTTCTTTCTTTATTCCTTCCTTCACTCCTTCCTTCCTTCCTGTCTCCCTCCCTCCCTCCCTCCTTTCTTTCTTTCTTTCAATCTTTCCTTCTTTTCAATTTTCTTTCTTTCTTTTTTGCTTCCTTCCTTCCCTCCTTTCTTTCTTTCTTCTTTCTTTCTTTCTTTCTTTCTTTCTTTCTTTCTTTCTTTCTTTCTTTCTTTCTTTCTTTCTTTCTTCCTACTTCTACTAACTCTTTCTCTCTACTTTTTCTCCCTTTTATTCTGAGCCATGTGGATGAAAGGCTCTTGATGCTGCAGGCAGGAGTCAGTGCTGGGCCTCTGAAGTGGGATAGCCAACTTCAGGACACTGGTCAAAAAGAGACCTCCCAGCTCCACATAATATCCAAAGGTGAAAATCTCCCAGAGATCTCCATCTCAACACCAGCACCCAGCTTCACTAAAGGACCAGCAAACTACAGTGCTGGACAACCTATGCCAAACAACTAGCAAAACAAGAACACAACACCACCCATTAGCAGAGAGGCTGCCTAAAATCATAATAAGTCCACAGACACCCCAAAACAGACCACCACATGTGGACCTGCCCACTAGAGAGACAAGATCCAGCCTCATGCACCAGAACACAGGCACTAGTCACCTCCACCAGGAAGCCTACACAACCCACTGAACCAACCTTAGCCACTGGCGACAGACATCAAAAAAAACCAGGAACTACAAACCTGCAGCCTGCAAAAAGGAGACCCCCAAACACAGTAAGATAAGCAAAATGAGAAGACAGAAAATCACACAGCAGATGAAGAAGCAAGATAAAAATGCACTAGACCTAACAAATGAAAAGGAAATAGGCAGTCTACCTGAAAAAGAATTCAGAATAATGATAGTAAGGATGATCCGAAATCTTGGAAATAGAATGGACAAAATGCAAGAAACATTTAACAAGGACCTAGAAGAACTAAAGATGAAACAATGATGAATCACACAATAAATGAAATGAAAAAGACTCTAGATGGGATCAATAGCAGAATAACTGAAGCTGAAGAACGGATAAGTGACCTGGAAGATAAAATAGTGGAAATAACTACTGCAGAGCAGAATAAAGAAAAAAGAATGAAAAGAACTGAGGACAGTCTCAGAGATCTCTGGGACAACATTAAACGCACCAATATTCAAATTATAGGGGTTCCAGAAGAAGAAGAGAAAAAGAAAGGGACTGAGAAAATATTTGAAGAGATTATAGTTGAAAACTTCCCTAATATGGGAAAAGAAATAGTTAATCAAGTTCAGGAAGCACAGAGAGTCCCATACAGGATAAATCCAAGGAGAAATCCTCCAAGACACATATTAATCAAACTGTCAAAATTTAAATACAAAGAAAGCATATTAAAAGCAGCAAGGGAAAACAACAAATAACACACAAGGGCATCCGCATAAGGTTAACAGCTGATTTCTCAGCAGAAACTCTGCAAGCCAGAAGGGAGTGGCAGGAGATACTGAAAGTGATGAAGGAGAAAAACCTGCAACCAAGATTACTCTACCCAGCAAGGATCTCGTTCAGATTTGATGGAGAAATTAAAACCTTTACAGAAAAGCAAAAGCTGAAAGAGTTCAGCACCACTAAACCAGCTTTACAATAAATGCTAAAGGAACTTCTCTAGGCAAGAATCACAAGAGAAGGAAAAGACCTATAATAACGAACCCAAAACAATTTAGAAAATGGGAATAGGAACATACATATCTATAATTACCTTAAATGTAAATGGACTGAATGCTCCCACCAAAAGACACAGATTGGCTGAATGGATATGAAAACAAGACGCATATATTTGCTGTCTACAAGAGACCCACTTCAGACACAGAGACACATACAGACTGAAAGTAAAGGCATGGAAAAAGATATTCCATGCAAATGGAAACCAAAAGAAAGCTGGAGTAGCAATTCTCATATCAGACAAAATAGACTTTAAAATAAAGACTATTAGAAGAGACAAAGAAGAACACTACATAATGATCAAGGGATCGATCCAAGAAGAAGATATAACAATTGTAAATATTTATTCACCCAACATAGGAGCACCTCAATACATAAGGCAAATACTAACAGCCATCAAAGGGGAAACTGACAGTAACACATTCATAGTAGGGGACTTTAACACCCCACTTTCACCAATGGACAGGTCTTCCAAAATGAAAATAAATAAGGAAACACAAGCTTTAAATGATATATTAAACAAGATGGACTTAATTGATATTTATAGGACACTCCATCCCAAAACAACAGAATAGAGTTTTTTCTCATGCAACATCTCATGGAACATTCTCCAGGATAGATCATATCTTGGGTCAAAAATCACGCCTTGATAAATTTAAGAAAATTGAAATTGTATCAAGTATCTTTTCTGACCACAATGCCATGAGACTAGATATCAATTACAGGAAAAGATCTGTAAAAAATACAAACACATGGAGGCTAAACAATACACTACTTAGACTTCCGGGAAGATGGTGGAAGAGTAAGACGCGGAGATCACCTTCCTCCCCACAGATACACCAGAAATACATCTACACGTGGAGCAACTCCTATGGAGCACGTACTGAAGGCTGGCAGAAGAACTCAGACCTCCCAAAAGGCAAGGAACCCTCCACGTACCTGGTTAGGGCAAAAGAAAAAAAACAGAGACAAAAGGATAGGGACGGGTACTGCACCAGCGGAAGGGAGCTGTGAAGGAGGAAAAGTGTCCACACACTAGGAAGCCACTTCGTGGGTGGAGACTGCGGGTCGCGGAGTGGGGGAGCATCGAAACCATGGAGGAGAGCACAGCAACAGGGGTGCGGATGGCAAAGCGGAGAGATTCCAGCGCAGAGGATCGGGGCCGACTGGAACTCACCAGCGGAGAGGCTTGTCTGCTTGCCTGCCGGGGCAGATGGGGCTGGGAGCTGAGGCTCGGGCTTCGGTTGGATCCCAGGGAGAGGCCTGGGGCTGGTGGTGTGAACACAGCCTGCAGGGGGTTAGTGCACCACGGCTAGCCAGGAGAGAGTCTGGGGAAAAGTCTGGACCTGCCGAAGAGGCAAGAGACTTTTTCTTCCCCCTTTGTTTCCCGGTGCGCGAGGAGAGGGGATTAAGAACGCTGCTTAAGGGAGCTCCAGAGATGGGCGCGAGCTGTGGCTAAATGTGCGGACCCAGAGACAGACATGAGACGCTAAGGCTGTTGCTGCTGCCACTGAGGGGCCTGTGTGCGAACACAGGTCACTATCCACACCCCCTTCCGGGGAGCATGTGCAGCCCGCCGCTGCCATGGTCCCGGGATCCAGGGACAACTCCCCCAAGGGAATGCACGGCGTGCCTCAGGCAGGCAACGTCACGTCGGCCTCTGCTGCCACAGGCCCGCCCCGCACTCCATGACCCTCCCTACCCCCGGCCTGAGTGAACCAGAGCCTCCGAATAAGTGGCTCCTTTAACCCCATCCTGTCTGAGCAAAGAACAGAGGCCCTCCAGTGACCTACACGCACAGGCAGGGCCAAATCCAAAGCTGAGCCCCTGGGAGCTGTGAGAACAAAGAAGTGAAAGGGAAATCTCTCCCAGCAGCCTCGAAAACAACGGATTAAAGCTCCACAATGAACTTGATGTACACTGCATCTGTGGAACACATGAATATACAACGAATCATCCCAAATTAAGTAGCCATGTGGATGAAAGGCTCTTGGTGCTGCAGCCAGGAGTTAGTGCTGTGCCTCTGAGGTGGGAGAGCCACATTCAGGACATTGGTCCACAAGAGGCCTCCCAGCTCCACATAATATCAAACGGCGAAAATCTCCCAGAGATCTCCATCTCAACACCAGCACCCAGCTTCACTCAACGACCAGCAAGCTACAGTGCTGGACATCCTATGCCAAACAACTAGCAAGACAGGAACACAACCCCACCCATTAGCAGAGAGGCTGCCTAAAATCATACTAAGTCTACAGACACCCCAAAACACACCACCAGACGTGAACCTGCCCACTAGAGAGACAAGATCCAGCCTCATCCACCAGAACACAGACACTGGTACCCTCCACCAGGAAGCCTACACAACCCACTGAACCAACCTTAGCCACTGGGAACAGACACAAAAAACAACAGTAACTATGAACCTTCAGCCTGCAAAAAGGAGACCCCCAAACACAGTAAAATAAACAAAATGAAAAGACAGAAAAACACACAGCAGATGAAGGAGCAAGTTAAAAACCCACCAGACCTAACAAATGAAGAGGAAATAGGCAGTCTACCTGAAAAAGAATTCAGAATAATGATAGTAAAGATGATCCGAAATCTTGGAAATAGAATAGACAAAATGCAAGAAACAGTTAACAAGGACCTAGAAAAACTAAAGGTGAAACAAACAATGATGAATAACACAATAAATGAAAGGAAAAATACTCTAGATGGAATCAATAGCAGAATAACTGAGGCAGAAGAACGGATAAGTGACCTGGAAGATAAAATAGTGGAAATAACTACTGCAGAGCAGAATAAAGAAAAAAGAATGAAAAGAACTGAGGACAGTCTCAGAGACCTCTGGGACAACATTAAACACACCAACATTCGAATTGTAGGCGTTCCAGAAGAAGAAGAAAAAAAGAAAGGGAATGAGAAAATATTTGAAGAGATTATAGTTGAAAACTTCCCTAATATGGGAAAGGAAATAGTTAATCAAGTCCAGGAAGCACAGAGAGTCCCATACAGGATAAATCCAAGGAGAAATACGCCAAGACACATATTAATCAAACTGTCAAAAATTAAATACAAAGAAAGCATATTAAAAGCAGCAAGGGAAAAACAACAAATAACACACAAGGGAATCCCCATAAGGTTAACAGCTGATCTTTCAGCAGAAACTCTGCAAGCCAGAAGGGAGTGGCAGGACATATTGAAAGTGATGAAGGAGAAAAACCTGCAACCAAGATTACTCTACCCAGCAAGGATCTCGTTCAGATTTGATGGAGAAATTAAAACCTTTACAGACAAGCAAAAGCTGAGAGAGTTCAGCACCACTGAACCAGCTATACAACAACTGCTAAAGGAACTTCTCTAGGTAAGAAACACAAAAGAAGGAAAAGACCTACAATAATGAACCCAAAACAATTAAGAAAATGGGAATGGGAACACACATATCGATAATTATCTTAAATGTAAATGGACTAAATGCTCCCACCAAAAGACACAGATTGGCTGAATGGATACAAAAACAATACACATATATTTGCTGCCTACAAGAGACACACTTCAGACCTAGAGACACATACAGACTGAAAGAAAGGGGATGGAAAAAGGTATTTCATGCAAATGGAAACAAAAAGAAAGCTGGAGTAGCAATTCTCATATCAGACAAAATAGACTTTAAAATAAAGACTATTAGAAGAGACAAAGAAGGGCACTACATAAGGATCAAGGGATCGATCCAAGAAGAAGATATAACAATTGTAAATATTTATGCATCCAACATAGGAGCACCTCAATACATAAGGTAAATACTAACAGCCATAAAAGGGGAAACTGACAGTAACACATTCATATTAGGGGACTTTAACACCTCACTTTCACCAATGGACAGATCATCCAAAATGAAAATAAATAAGGAAACACAAGCTTTAAATGATATATTAAACAAGACGGACTTAATTGATATATATAGGACATTCCATCCAAAAACAACAGAATACACATTTATCTCAAGTGCTCATGGAACATTCTCCAGGAGAGATCATATCTTGGGTCACAAAAGAAGCCTTGGTAAATTTAAGAAAATTGAAATTGTATCAAGTATCTTTTCCGACCACAATGCCATGAGGCTATATATCAATTACAGGGAAAGATCTATAAAAAATACAAACACATGGGGGCTAAATAATACACTACTTAATAACGAAGTGATCACTGAAGAAATCAAAGAGGAAATCAAAAAATACCTAGAAACAAAAGACAATGGAGACATGATGACTCAAAATCTATGGAATGCAGCAAAAGCAGTTCTAAGAGGGATGTTTATAGCAATACAATCCTACCTTAAGAAACAGGAAACATCTCGAATAAACCACCTAACCTTGCACCTAAAGCAATTAGAGAAATAAGAACAAAAAAACACCAAAGTTAGCAGAAGGAAAGAAATCATAAAAAACAGATCAGAAATAAATGAAAAAGAAATGAAGGAAACGATAGCAAAGATCAATAAAACTAAAAGCTGGTTCTTTGAAAGGATAAACAAAATTGATAAACCATTAGCCAGACTCATCAAGAAAAAAAGGGAGAACACTTAAATCAATAGAATTAGAAATGAAAAAGGAGAAGTAAAAACTGACACCGCAGAAATACAAAAGATCATGAGAGATTACTACAAGCAACTCTATGCCAATAAAATGGACAACATGGAAGAAATGGACAAATTCTTAGAAAGGCACAACCTGCCAAGACTGAATCAAGAAGAAATAGAAAATATGAACAGACCAATCACAAGCAATGAAATTGAAACTGTGATTAACAATCTTCCAACAAGCAAAAGCCCAGGACCAGATGGCTTCAGAGATGAATTCTATCAAACATTTAGAGAAGAGCTAACACCTATCCTTCTCAAACTCTTCCAAAATATAGCAGAGGGAGAAACACTCCCCAACTCATTCTACGAGACCACCATCACCCTGATACCAAAACCATACAAGGATGTCACAAAGAAAGAAAACTACAGGCCAATATCACTGATGAACATAGATGCAAAAATCCTCAACAAAATACTATCAAATACAATCCAACAGCACATTAAAAGGATCATACACCATGATCAAGTGGGGTTTATTCCAGGAATGCAAGGATTCTTCAATATATGCAAATCAGTCAACGTGGTACACCATATTAACAACTTGAAGGAGAAAAACCATATGGTCATCTCAATAGGTGCACGGAAAGCTTTTGACAAAATTCAACACCCATTTATGATAAAAACCCTGCAGAAAGTAGGCATAGACGGAACTTTCCTCAACATAATAAAAGCCATATATGACAAACCCACAGCCAACATCGTCCTCAATGGTGAAAAACTGAAAGCATTTTCACTAAGATCAGTAACGACAATGTTGCCCACTCTCACCACTCTTATTCAACATAGTTTTGGAAGTTTTAGCCACAGCAATCAGGGAAGAAAAGGGAATAAAAGGAATCCAAATCAGAAAAGAAGAAGTAAAGCTGTCACTCTTTGCAGATGACATGATACTATACATAGAGAATCCTAAAGATGCTACCAGAAAACTACTAGAGCTAATCAATGAATTTGGTAAAGTGGCAGGATACCAAATTAATGCACAGAAATCTCTGGCATTCCTATACTCTAAGGATGAAAAATCTGAAAGTGAAATCAAGAAAACACTCCCATTTACCATTGCAACAAAAAGCATAAAATATCTAAGAATAAACCTACCTAAGGAGATAAAAGATCTGTATGCAGAAAATTATAAGACACTGATGAAAGAAATTAAAGATGATACAAATAGATGGAGAGATATATCATGTTCTTGGATTGGAAGAATCAACATTGTGAAAATGACTCTACTACCCAAAGCAATCTACAGATTCAATGCAATCCCTATCAAACTACCACTGGCATTTTTCACAGAATTAGAACAAAAAATTACACAATTTGTATGGAAACACAAAAGACCCCGAATAGCAAAAGCAATCTTGAGAACGAAAAACGGAGCTGGAGGAATCAGGCTTCTTGACTTCAGACTATACTACAAAGCTAGAGTAATCAAGACAGTATGGTACTGGCACAGAAACAGAAATATAGATCAATGGAACAGGATAGAAAGCCCAGAGATAAACCCACGCACATATGGTCACATTATCTTTGATAAAGGAGGCAGGAATGTACAGTGGAGAAAGGACAGCCTCTTCAATAAGTAGTGCTGGGAAAACTGGACAGCTACATGGTAAAGTATGAGATTAGATAACTCTTTAACATCATACACAAAAATAAGCTCAAAATGGATTAAAGACCTAAATGTAAGGCCAGAAACTATCAAACTCTTAGAGGAAAACATAGGCAGGACACTCTATGACATAAATAACAGCAAGGTCCTTTTTGACCCACATCCTAGAGAAATGGAAATAAAAACAAAAATAAACAAATGGGACCTAATGAAACTTAAAAACTTTTGCGCAGCAAAGGAAACCATAAAGAAGACCAAAAGACAACCCTTAGAATGGGAGAATATATTTGCAAATGAAGCAACTGACAAAGGATTAATCTCCAAAATTTATAAGCAGCTCATGCAGCTCAATAACAAAAAAACAAACAACCCAACCCAAAAATGGGCAGAAGACCTAAATAGACATTTCTCCAAAGGAGATATACAGACTGCCAACAAACATATGAAAGAATGCTCAACATCACTAATCCTTAGAGAAATGCAAATCAAAACTACAATGAGATATCATCTCACATTAGTCAGAATGGCCATTATCAAAAAATCTAGAAACAATAAATGCTGGAGAGGGTGTGGAGAAAAAGGAACTGTCTTACAGTGTTGGTAGAAATGTAAATTGATACAGCCACTGTGGAGAACAGTATGGAGGGTCCTTAAAAATCTATAAATAGAACTACCATATGACCCAGCAATCCCACTACTGGGCATATACCCTGAGAAAACCATAATTCAAAAAGAGTCATGTACCAAAATGTTCATTGCAGTTCTATTTACAATAGCCCAGAGATGGAAACAACCTAAGTGTCCATCATCGGATGAATGGATAAAGAAGATGTGGCACATATATACAATGGAATATTAGCCATAAAAAGAAACGAAATTGAGCTATTTGTAATGAGGTGGATAGACCTAGAGTCTGTCATACAGAGTGCAGTAAGTCAGAAAGAGAGAGACAAATACCATATGCTAACACATATATATGGAATTTAAGAAGAAAAATATGTCATGAAAAACCTAGGGGTGAAACAGGAATAAAGACACAGACTTACTACAGAATGGAGTTGAGGCTATGGGGAGGGGGAAGGGTAAACTGTGACAAAGCGAGAGAGAGGCATGGACATATATACACTACCAAACATAAGGTAGATAGCTAGTGGGAAGCAGCTGCAAAGCACAGGGAGATCAGCTCCGTGCTTTGTGACCGCCTGGAGGTGTGGGATAGGGAGGGTGGGAGGGAGGGAGACGCAAGCGGGAAGAGATATGGAACATATGTATATATATAACTATTTCATTTTGTTGTGAAGCTGAAACTAACATACCATTGTAAAGCAATTATACTCCAATAAAGATGTTAAAAAAATACACTACTTAATAACAAAGTGATCACTGAAGAAATCAAAGAGGAAATAAAAAAATACCTAGAAACAAATGACAATGGAGACACAATGACCCAAAACCTATGGGATGCAGCAATAGCAGTTCTAAGCGGGAAGTTTATAGCAATACAAGCCCACCTTAAGAAGCAGGAAACATCTCGAATAAACAACCTGAACTTGCACCTAAAGCAATTAGAGAAAGCAGAACAAAAAACCCCCAAAGTTAGCAGAAGGAAAGAAATCATAAAAGTCAGATCAGAAATAAATTGAAAAGAAATGAAGGAAACAATAGCAAAGATCAATAAAACTAAAAGCTGGTTCTTTGAGGAGATAAACAAAATTGAGAAACCATTAGCCAGACTCATCAAGAAAAAAAAGAAGAAGACTCAAATCAATAGAATTAGAAATGAAAAAGGAGAAGTAACTCCTGACACTGCAGAAATACAAAAGATCATGAGAGATTACTACAAGCAACTCTATGCCAATTAAATGGACAACGTGGAAGAAATGGACAAATGGACAAATTCTTAGAAATGCACAAAATGCCAAGACTGAATCAGGAAGAAATAGAAAATATGAACAGACCAATCACAAGCACTGAAATTGAAACTGTGATTAAAATCTTCCAAGAAACCAAAGACCAGGACCAGATGGCTTCACAGGCAAATTCTATCAAACAATTAGGCAAGAGCTAACACCTATCCTTCTCAAAACTCTTCCAAAATATAGCAGAGGGAGGAACACTCCCAAATTCCTTCTACGAGGCCACCATCACCTTGATACCAAAACCAGACAAGGATGTCACAAAGAAAGAAAACTACAGGTCAATATCACGGATGAACATAGATGCAAAAATCCTCAACAAAATACTAGCAAACAGAATCCAACAGCACATTAAAAGAATCATACACCATGATCAAGTGAGGTTTATTCCAGAAATGGAAGGATTCTTCAATATATGCAAATCTATCAAAGTGATAAACCATATTAACAAATTGAAGGAGAAAAACCATATGATCATCTCAATAGATGCAGAGAAAGCTTTTGACAAAATTCAACACTGATTTATGATAAAAACTCTTCAGAAAGTAGGCATAGAGGGTACTTTCCTCAACATAATAAAGTCCATATATGACAAGTCCACAGCCAACATCATCCTTCATGGTGAATAGCTGAGAGCATTTCCACTAAGATCAGGAACAAGACAAGGTTGCCCACTCTCACCACTCTCATTCAACATAGTTTTGGAAGTTTTAGCCACAGCAATCAGGGAAGAAAAGGAAATTAAAGGAATCCAAATCGGAAAAGAAGAATTAAAGCTGTCACCGTTTGCAGACGACATGATACTATACATAGAGAATCCTAAAGATGTTACCAGAAAACTACTAAAGCTAATCAATGAATTTGGTAAAGTAGCAGGATACAATTAGTGCACAGAAATCTCTGGCATTCCTATACACTAATGATGAAAAATCTGAAAGTGAAATCAAGAAAACACTCCCATTTACCATTGCAACAAAAAGAATAAAATATCTAGGAATAAACCTACCTAAGGAGACAAAAGACCTGTATGCAGAAAATTATAAGACACTGATGAAAGAAGTTAAAGATGATACAAATAGATGGAGAGATATACCATGTTCTTGGATTGGAAGAATCAACATTGTGAAAATGATTACTACCCAAAGCAATCTATAGATTCAATGCAATCCCTATCAAACTACCACTGGCATTTTTCACAGAACCAGAACAAAAAATTTCACAATTTGTATGGAAACACAAAAGACCCCGAATAGCCAAAGCAATCTTGAGAACGAAAAATGAAGCTGGAGGAATCAGGCTTCCTGACTTCAGACTATACTACAAAGCTACAGTAATCGAGACAATTTGGTACTGACACAAAAACAGAAATATAGATCAATGGCACAGGATAGAAGACCCAGAGATAAACCCATGCACATATGGTCACCTTATCTTTGATAAAGGGGGAAGGAATGTACAGTGGAGAAAGGACAGCCTCTTCAATAAGTGGTGCTGAGAAAACTGGACAGGTACATGTAAAAGTATGAGATTAGATCACTCCCTAACACCACACTCAAAAATAAATTCAAAATGGATTAAAGACCTAAATGTAAGGCCAGAAACTATCAAATTCTTAGAGGAAAACATAGGCAGAACACTCTATGGCATAAATCACAGCAAGATCCTTTCTGACCCACCTCCTAGAGAAATGGAGATAAAAGCAAAAATAAACAAATGGGACCAAATGAAACTTCAAAGCTTTTGCACAACAAGGAAACCATAAGCAAGACCAAAAGACAACACTCAGAATGGGAGAAAATATTTGCCAATGAAGCAACTGACAAAGGATTAATTTCCAAAATTTACAAGTAGCCCATGCAGCTCAATAACAAAAAAACAACCCAATCCAAAAATGGACAGAAGACCTAAATAGACATCTCTCCAAAGAAGATATACACACTGCAAACGAACACATGAAAGAATGCTCAATGTCATTAATCATTAGAGAAATGCAAATCAAAACTACAATGAAATATCATCTCACACCAGTCAGAATGGCCATCATCAAAAAATCTAGAAACAATAAATTCTGGAGAGGGTGTGGAGAAAAGGAACACTCTTGCACTGCTGGTGGGAATGTGAAGTGGTACAGCCACTATGGAGAACAGTATGGAGGTTCCTTAAAAAACTACAGATAAAACTACCATATGACCCAACAATCCCACTACTGGGCATATACCCTGAGATAACCAAAATTCAAAAAGAGTCATGTACCAAAATGTTCATTACAGCTCTATTTACAATAGCCCAGAGATGGAAACATCCTAAGTGCCCATCATTGGATGAATGGATAAAGAAGATAGCACATATATACAATGGAATATTACTCAGCCATAAAAAGAAACGAAATTGAGCTATTTGTAATGAGGTGGATAGACCTAGAGTCTGTCATACCGAGTGAAGTAAGTCAGAAAGAGAAAGACAAATAACGTATGCTAACCCATATATATGGAATTTAAGAAAAAAAATATCATGAAGAACCTAGGGGTAAGAGAGTAATAAAGACACAGACCTACTGGAGAACGGACTTGAGGATATGGGGGGGGAAGGGTGAACTGTGACAGAGCGAGAGAGAGGCATGGACATATATACACTACCAAATGTAAAATAGATAGCTAGTGGGAAGCAGCCGCATGGCACAGGGATATCGGCTCGGTGCTTTGTGACAGCCTGGAGCAGTGGGATAGAGAGGGTGGGAGGGAGGGAGAAGCAAGAGGGAAGAGATATGGGAACATATGCATATATATAACTGATTCACTTTGTTATAAAGCAGAAACTAACACACCATTGTAAAGCAATTATACCCCAATAAAGATGTTAAAAAAAAATTCAGTGATCAGAATTACTGTAATTGGTCTTATTCTACATATTTCTCTTTACATTTTAGCTTAGTGACTCTTGGCAGAAAGATGTGTTCTAAAAGAATTTTTCTGGTATTTGAGGGAGGTCAGATTTACATTCTTCCTTTAAAATTTTGTTGAGAGCGATTATCTATTGGCATTATACTAGGTTCTGGTGACACAAAGGCTAGTATAAGAGATGACTTGTATTGCCATTTATTGAAGAATGAAGAAAGTAATGATAACAGTACTTTGCTTTAAGCACTATAGAGGTAAGTATTGAGGGTTCCCGGTGCGGGGTGGGGGCGGAAAAAATCACATTGTTACATTGGGAACGGTTTGCCAGAAGAGGATACTGTGGGGCTGGGTATAGGGTCAGAAAGAGACAAAATGCTGTGCAAATGTTTCAATGCATAAGCCTGCGATGCCAACTCAGGAAAGACCACTTATTTTTGTTAAGTTGTAGTGAAGAATAAATATGGGGAAGAAGCAAGAAATATACCGATATGATTATGAAGGGCTTATATATCTAGGTAGGTGTTTGAATTTTATACTAACATTTGTGTATTTTTTTGGGGGGGCTGCACCCCACAGCATGTTTGATCTTAGTTTCTCAACCAGGGATCAAACCCGCGACCCGTGCAGTGGAAGGGCAGAGTCTTAACCACTGGACCACCAGGGAAATTCCTAACATTATGTATTTTTGAAGGAGACTGATACATTTGCATTCTAGAAATATCACTGGAGGAGAAGTTTGGAGCATAGTTGGAGGAGAGGGCATACTGGAGTAAAATTAGGAGACACTTTTATGATTCAGGAGATACTAATGAATACTGGTGGTATGTCATTGGTAGTGAAATGTCGAAGTATATAATTAACATATTTTAGAAAGATGGAATGTTCAGGGTTTACATGGATTGGATGTAGGGAATCAGCTATAAGGAGGCATCTAGGATAAATTTTATCCTAACTTAGACAATTTTTTCACTAGTATCATTGTCTACTGTGATTGGAGATAACAGAAGAGAAATGTTTGGGGAGCAGGGAAGAGGAATGGGGTGATAAGATGATAAGTTCAATTGAGTGTGATGTGGAATATTCAAGTAAAATGTTTAGTAAGAAGTTAGTTACATATTTCAGGAGCTCATTGGAAATAAGGCTGCTGAGTAAATGTATATTTGTGTGTCATCAGAAAGTTTGACTGTTGCAGGCTTTGGCTTGGAGAAGCTTACTGTGATATCAGAGCATGTGATACTAGCATTTAATGATGATTACAAGAAGATTAGCTTACAAAAGGATACTGATAAACAGCAGAGGCTAGGCAAAAAGAATGCCACCAGGAGAGAATGGGGAGAAAGTTAAAAGTGTATGTGTATAAATATGTTTAAGAGTTTTTGCCCTATGATCTGCCTTGGCTGATGTTCTTCTATTGTTGTTGTTCTTTAGAATGTCAAAAAGATTTTGAAACTTTAATAACACTTCATGGTAATGAAAAATATAAGGGTAATTTTCTCAGAAGAATGATTCTTAGCATTTTGGGAAACTTGATAATCTGATGATAGATGTGAATTCTATACCAAAGGAAAAATCTACATACTAACTGTGTTTGTCAAAGTTTTTGCCTCGTTGATTTAGAGAATGATTTTTTTTCCCCATTCTTATCCCAGAAAAGAGTTCATATTCTTATAGGACAGGCAACAGTATTTATGGTCTTACTCAAGAGAATATGTTAACTCTTCTGCTCTCTGTCATAATATAGTCAAAAGGAACTTGTACCATCCAGTTTCCCCAGAATATCATTTTGGGATCAGATTAAAAGAAGTGACAGTTATATTGGGGCATGTGAGATCCAGTGCATGTGAGATAAATTCTACGAAAATTCATAGGCTTGACACATCAGTGGAAGTTTTAGGGGTTGAATGATTTGAAGCATGCTGAAACATCCTTCCAATGTAAAGTATAAATGATTGCATCTCACACCTTCCACTAGTAAGAAGGAAGTATAAGGGGAGATAATGTAATATCATAATTGGGAATATGCTTTAACATATTATGAAAGAACAAGGAAAGCTGCAGTCTTTAAGTGAGAGTAGAAGAAAGGAATCTGAAATAGGTCCAGGCTGTGATGCCAACAACCCTGACATTTGCATCATACTCTCTGGCAAACCTATGTTACTAAGTGTAACTCTGGTGGGAAAATATGCCATGTGAATTTTATGTCATATTCAACTGGGAGAATTACAGTATAGATCCTAGAATTCTGGAGCTGTGCCATACCATGGGCAGCAGCAAATTCAACACCATTCAAAGAAAAAGTGCCCTCTTAGATATGACACACATGACGAAAGGACATCAAATGACAGTGTTGCCGGAACTATCCATTATGAGCTGAATTATCTCAGACTAATCATTTCATAAGGGTGTATGAGTGAGGAGTGGGGTCAGGAGAGGAGAAACAGGAGTAAAATTCATAAGCTAGAAGTAATACATCTGGGATGGGCATAGGAGGACCAGAGAATACATGTAAGTTGCATGAGCAAGTAGCTCAACTCCCCTGTCATTTAGCACTTGGTTGGCTGTACCACTCCCTCAGCTTACACTGGTTTCTTTAAGATTAGCTGATGGAATAGGAAAATGTCAAAACTTGATTTGGAACTTGGTTAGCTTGGTATATGGATGAGAGCTGAAGATGAACTGTTGCTGCCTTATAGCCCTGCTCAGGTATGGCCTTGAAAGGCAGTAATGAGGAGAAATTCTCCCACTGTGCCCATCTTCAGGTGGTGTACTTGGTCACTCATTTTTTTATGAAAAGAGAAATAGCTAATGTTAAGAATATGTATGAGCCATGGAGAATGACTAGGCTGTTGTTCAGAGATCTACAAAAAAATATTGAAAGATCAGTGACAAAGAAGTTTGAGGAGGAGGCATGTGGATGGGCTATGAGAGTGAGAACAAAGAGTCAATATCACCAGAAACAATATCACAAAACAGGCCCTAATCAATAAATAAAGAATATGATGTGACCAGCTGATATCAGTCAGACTATCTTCAACCATACCTGGTGCCAGCACAATAGGTTTCTGATCAGGGAAGCCATGGTAAAAGAGATAGAGGCTGGGTTTCCTTGGTGGCGCAGTGGTTGAGAAACCACCTGCGGATGCAGGGGACACGGGTTCATGCCCCGGTCTGGGAAGATCCCACATGCCGCAGAGCGGCTAGGCCCGTGAGCCATGGCCGCTGGGCCTACGCGTCCAGAGCCTGTGTTCTGCAACGGGAGAGGCCACAACAGTGAGAGGCCCGCGTACTGCAAAAAAAAAAAAAAAAAAGAGAGAGATAGAGGCTATGCGTGGAACAAATTAAGGCTATTGCCACTGCCAACTATACAACCTGACACATATGCAACAGACATCCAAGTTGGGCACTTGATATAGCCCCAACTTTCAAGAAAGTCAGCTAGCCAACTTGCAACTTGGATATATGAAATTGATTTATTTTTATCAAAATTGATATATTTTGGTCACAAGTGTGCCTTTCTTGCACATAGCCTCAGACAACACTTTTAACAAGGACTTTCAGATTATTTGCTGTATAGTCACAGCTTCTCATCTGACAGAATGATGGAAGAGCCTTGTTGAAAGCAGAGCTAAGGAGCTAGCTTGGAGAAAATATCCTGCAGGAATGCGACATCATCCTGCAGGACATAGTATATAGATTAAATCAATAGTCATTATATGATGCTGTGTTTCCAGTAGGTAAAATACACTGACCCAGGATCCAAGGAGTTGAAGTATGAGTGGCTATGCTCCCCATGATCCACTTGGGGAAATTTATACATCCTGGTCTTGCAACTCCAGAATTTGAGACTGCTTCTCATATTGGGATCCCTCTAGCAGTGAACATAACCTGTGACTGCTACCCAATTACTCTGAGTTCCTCATGGCAAAGATTAGTAGGAAGGAAAGGAGTCACAATTGTGGTAAGGGTAATTGACCCTGAAGGTCAGGAGGAGTAGTTGAGTAATAGGAGCAGAAAAAAAAATCCAAACATTTGAGAACATTTCTGAGGATGAGGGTAATTATAATAGGTAGTAGAGGATGAGGAGGAAGATGATAAATTGAGCTTGGCGGATGTTGTGTTGTACTGCCCAGATTCAGGCACCCATTTCCCAACTTGCTATGACTATTGTATACAGATGGTTCACAGCTAAATCTCTCCCAGGAAATTCCTTTGGATTGCTACACTGAAAGTTCTTCTCCCTTGTGGAGAAAGCCAGAATCCAATAGCTGGTTG